>NC_070591.1:32991544-33645328 GCF_027409825.1 Scomber japonicus | reverse complement strand
CTCTCTCCCCCTCCCTCCCCCTCCCTCTCTCTCTCTCTCTCTCTCTCTCTCTCTCTCTCTCTCTCTCTCTCTCTCTCTCTCTCTCTCTCTCTCTCTCTCTCTCCTCTCTCTCTCTCTCTCTCCTCTCCTCTCTCTCTCTCTCTCTCTCTCTCTCTCTCTCTCTCTCTCTCACTCCCTCTCTCCTCTCCTCTCTCTCTCAGCTGGGCTAATTGAATGATTGTGAAGCTGACTGCATCCTTGCATTGCTTGCAGGTTTTTGTTCCAACCGATCAAGAGCACACCATTCGACCAACGAATTCGATCAACTGTCTGAAGACTGGGATCAACTGATTAAATGAGTCAAGCCTGGTGTGCTCCTGATTGGTTGGCATGACAATCTGCAGCCACATGAACCTTTATGGAACAGTTTAGTCATCTCTGGTTTAGATGGTTGAGGTTTAATTCAGTTTTATTTATTAGTTTTTTGTTGAAGCTAAACACTTTAAATAAATGAATTGTTGCTGGTGTTTCTTTCTTCCATGTTGCACCAGGTTTCCTCTAGAAAGGCGCTATATAAATTTACCATCTTTCATTTTATTCTAATTGAAGATTGTGTCCAGTGTTCTCTCTTATAGTCCACACATACAGACATGCTGTGAAAATATTCTAAAAAATTCACTGAGCTCCTGATGAAATGTTTGGAGTTAACAGTCTGAATCCTGATTTGACAGCTTTGCATCCAAAATCTAGCAGATGTTGTTCAGAGAGCTATTAATGGATGTTCAGTCCTGCAGTAAGTACTGTTCTCTGTCTCAATAGTGCGTTGCTAATGCAGCAGGTGTCTCTAAGCTGCTGAGTCAGCAGAGGATCCATATGATTTAAAAGCAAGTCATCAGCTGAGTTTGAGATAACTGCAACGAAGAAACTTTTGATATCATTTAGGTTTCTGTCTCACACACACACATACACACACACACACACACATACACACACACATACACACATACACACACAGAGTGAGTATTTCTGACCTTGACACTCCATTTTAGCCGGGTCGTAGTCCTGTCCAGTCTTGCAGTAACACTCGTAGCTGCCCACAGTATCATGACAGAAGCCTCCTTTACACACCTCCTGACCAAACAGTGTACATTCATCTGCATCTGCAAACACACAGAGAACACACACACACACACACACACACACACACACACACACACACACACACACACACACACACACACACACACAGGTTCAATATTCAGAGAGGGCTTCAAGAGTGTTACAATAGAAGCAGGAGTGACTGTGCTGTAGCTTTATGTAGCAGCACAATGACTCCCAGGGAGTGAATGTCACATTTACATACTTGTGTTTATATATAATGTGCAAGTAGCATTCATGTAGTATTAGTATACAGAGCCATACAGCAAGAGAGGAATATTACTCACTCTCTGTAGCTACAGTGAAACAGTTTTTATATTTTATATTCACAGACCTAATCTGTCCTTACACTCTTACAATAATTTTAGAAAAAAGAAAGTCAAACACAATAAACATTTCGGTCTCTCTAGCTTGTGTGATGTGAAAGAAAGAAGAGTGAGGAGGTGAGGAGGTTCAAAACATCCTGCCTGCACACAGCATGTAAAACCCATCCTCACATTTCACATGAAAAAAAACCTATTCATTCTAGTCATTCAGTTTGAAATGAGCTGACAGAATAAAAGAGCTAACATAGCTACTATTTAACTGTTTCACTACTTTGATAGCTGCATGGATTAAATCAAATGAACCATAAACCAAAAGATGATTCCATGATCTAACCACAGATGTCAAATCACAAAGCAGCAACTTCAGCTGTGACATTCTATGATATAAATGAATCAAGTCTTACTTTTGTAGCTGTCAGCTGTTGGTACTTCATACAGCGAATCTCCACTGGGGATAAAACCTCTTCCTGATGGACACATCTGGTTAAACTGATCTGAAGGGGACAGAAATGCACATGTGGAGGTTAAACATCTGTATGCAGAGATGTTCTGTTCATATTTGAATAAATAAGACAATGATTAGACCACTTTGGTGCAACAGTACATACTTCCTGAGACTTTAGCACTATAATGTCTGTTTGCCAGGAACTATTGTAATGAAAAGGAATGATGAGACAACAGTCTGCTTCCTGTCAGGTAACAAGCAGATAAAGATACAGTAGGTTTTTTGCAACATGTTAATATTGAAGTGTGAATCCAGATATCCATGCTGCCTGCTGTTAGCTGGAATCCCTGTAAAACTTTATATTGGAAAGTATACTTAAAGTCTTATTATACTGTACAGCTTTTGATATTTTTCTACTGATATCTCAAACAGGAGTTATTTGTATGTGAACATGACTTGTATATATGTATAGGGCTTAGCTTGATGATCAGATATTAAATTAAATATGCACACAAATATGCAATCAATACTGAGATGAAGCTAACTCCGTTATCCACACACACAAAGAGCAGGGCCCTGGTGTTCACTGGCTCATTTCATTGTAGCTGATGCAACCTGAACACTTCATGATGTTATCTCAATAGTGCTTTTCCTCTCTAGCTTCATAAGAAAACTAAAGTTTATCAAAGTATTAACATGATACTGCTGGTTAACTGTTTTCTGAGTGGGTCTACAAAGTCTAACAGAAGTTTTCATACATCAGAGTTTTACTGACCAGGCACATATTGGATCAGAAAATGAATGGTGTATAAATAAATGTAGGCTTCTCCATGTTCCATATAAAGCCAGAGAGTATTGAATACATTGGGAGAAGAGAACCTTGATCATACTTTCAAGAACTGAGACAAGTTGAGAGATCTGCAGAAACATTAATGGTTAAAATAGAACAGTGAAAGAAGGAACAGTAAGCTTCTCTCATCTGCTTTGGCTGGAGTTGTAATGATTGAATGAAACTAAGGGTTAGGGTTAACTGTAAATTACCTGCTCAGTGTTTAATAGTTGTTCATTTGTGGTTTAGAACGTAACCGCCACGTAACAATATAACAGATAATAACCTTTTATTTCTCTCATTCGCTGGCTTTGTTCTCCCTACTGCAGCTCCCTCCCTCTCTCTCTCTGTCTTTTTCATTCATGTTCCCTGATCTGTCCTTAAATCTTGACCTCCCTCCTCCTCTGCTGACTGACCTGTGCCGTTGACAGGACAGGGATAAACCTCGCAGTTGTCTCCCCAGCCAGCTCCCAGCGTGCAGCAGCACTCCTGCAGGGTGACGTGGCTGGTCAGCACGCTCTCACACAGGTTCTCATTGTTCATACGGAAGTAGCACTCCTTACGCTCCACCGATGAGGCTGAGGGATGAAGAGAAAGAGGGAAACACAGACACATATGGTTTAGTGGCCAAGAGGTGATAAGGATAAGGCAGGTCAAACTACTTAAGAACCAAACCTGATCAAGAGCTGCTCTCAACTTCAGCAACTTGTTTTAAACTTCAGTAGTTACATGAATCAGGTGCTTAGTGAAATATTTAGCATTTCATTGCAGAGTGTTGGATTTTGACCAGTGGGTAGCTATGTATGGTGATGAGTGAGATTTGAGGCTCCATTAAATTCCACAGAGACTTTATACTGCTGCATCACACACTGTACACGTTTTGAATATACCAGTAGAGCTGAAGCAAAGTTCACGCTCCAGCTGCTTTTCTGTCTGCTCTGGTTTCTTAAATTGTAATGAGGCTCCATCTCAAATTTGGGTAAAATAGTCATGAACCCTTTTCAGGTCAGGTACAGTATAGTATAGTGAAGATATATCTACTCTGCAGGCTACAGCAGCCGGTTTAGCACATCTTCTCATCTTCTTTCCTGGTAGTATGACATTAAACAAAACAAATCACTGGACGCATTATAAATACAAGTTTAGGTTGTTATTATATTGGCTTCATTGATCAGATATGCTGCCAGACAAAGATTTTATATAAATCATAAAGTTCATAGTCATGTCTGGATGTGATTATGGAGTTATTTTATACTCTCAGGAGGGCAGTTTTACATAATGTGTTTAGTTACAGGAGATCCACTGTTGTTTATATCACAGTTTGCAATAACAAGGAAATGAATCAACATTCTTCTTCATCTCTATCTGCTATATAAAGTTTGTGTTCATCTTTGCACACTCATATGGAGAAACAACTGTGTAATGATGTCTTCAGGTTCTATGTTCACTTGTACGGACGCTGAAGGACGATCACCTGTGGGGACGGCCTCGCACTTAGCGACCATGACGTTGTACTCCTGGCCGCTGGGACACACGCAGAAGAAGGAGCCGTCGGCGTTCACACACTGAGCTTCTCCACACACACTGCTCAGAAGTTCACACTCGTTCACGTCTGTAGGAGAGGAGATAAATGTTACTGTTACTTAACCAGGACATTAACCTCTTCACATGCAAGACATACAGTTGATGATGACTGTGGTGCGATGGTAAGAGAGACATAAATATCTAGTCAGTATTGGATGTAGTGATGGACGAGTTCAGCAGCATCCCTAATAAGCACAATTTGTTTCAGTTTGTTGCAAAATAAAATAGTCACACCACCAATTAAAATTTAGAAAGTTATTTGACGCTCCAGATTAAAGACCTATGTACATATTCCCTTCATATTTTCCCAGAATGTTCCAATGGTCCAGTTCTGTCAGTCACCTTCTCATGAGCCTGCATCTTAATGAGCTGTGAAGTGTTTAGGAATCAGCTGGGTCAGTCTATTCTATGATGGGATCGGTACGAGTGGACACAGTTACAATGGAAACAGACATTCCTTTGATTTGCAGATGACGATGAGGTCTATTCTAGAGGAAAATGTACATTTGGAATTAGTTGGACTATAGTAAAGTCTGGAACTGCACTTCTATTTTGTCATTGGTTTTAGAGTGATGCAAAGTAGACATTTATGTAAGTTTGCCCAGCGATGATGCTGAAGGATGAAGGTCTGCAGGACTGCCACTAAACTGGTGAGGCGATATCTGTCCATTTTCTACATAAGATATCACAACTACAACTGACTACTTTTTGGAGTTCCCCCCTCTTGTGCCATACCCAGCTAAAGCTGTTTTGGATTGTCATGAATTTGAATTAATGATCCCACGAGACAAATCCAACATGTTCACTTGTACAAAGTATTTTCCATTACATAGTCTAATTGCCATGACATTAGCTGAGCACAGTCATTTTCCCAAGGGAAAGAACTCCCTTTGAATTTGGTGATTTAATGGCCTGTTTTAGGTCCTGAAGATTGCTCTGATAGGCCATGTGAGCATGATGTTTGTAGTATGCTGATTCCAGAAACACAAGCAGGGACGCTTTCATTACTTAGGTGCTAATGATGCAGGGCGACTACGGAGAAGAGGAAGGATTACAATGTCCCAGAACCCTTTCTGTACAAATGGTGTTAACGAGCACTAAAATCAAGATAATAATTCCAGACCTGTCCTTTAATCTAAAACTGTCTCACTCAGAACACATATGAGCTTTTCAGGCAAAACTCATTCTTAAATCCAAATCTTAGCCCTAAACCAAACCACTGCAAAACTTACAATCATCCAAAAATCACCCATGGAAGGTGCCAAGTGACATCAGGCACTAGTTTTCATATTATGATATTTTGCAATCCCCCCCCCCTGCTGGCTGAGTGGAGGGAGCTCGCTGTGAGAGAGGCAAGAGTTGCAATTCCACCTCTCAGGATGAGAAAGCAACAACTTCAAATAAATGTGTGACTCACGAGCTGTATTGCCAAGTCTTTTGGACATCAACACATTAACAGTTTCCTCTGTATTAAGACAAAGTAGCCGGATGGGTTTATGAGAAACACATTTGCTGAAGCTGCTGGTGTTTAAAGCGTTGCTAAACATAAGAACAAAGCTGTCAAACTGGCAACAGTGATATGAAGGATAACGAAGTGAAAGAAGAAGGAGACATGGTGGCAGAGATGAGCGAGGGCAGGATCGGAGAGGTGCGAGGGGGGAAACCGCAAGAGGACTGAGGCAGGATGAAGAGGAGGAAAAGGAGGAGAGGGCAGCAGAGAAAACAGGCTGATAAGAAGAGAGAAGGATAGATGGAGGGGAAGGAAGACAGAGAGACGACACGCATTCTGCATGGTTAGTGGTACACCACCGCTGTGTGTGTATGTGTGGTTGAGTGTGTGTGTGTGTGTGTGTGTGTGTAAGTGAGTCCATCTGTGCTAGCCACAGTACAGTGATGTCTTGGCAGAGAAGAGGAGGCAGCTGGCTGGACTGAACTTGGGTGGGACCCAGCAGCACTGCCAAAGGACAGATGGGAAGTGTGTGTGAGTGTGTATAAAGCACATACTGTATTGAATGAGAGCATGCTGGTAGTTACGGCGCTGTTATTTTATGGTGTCTGTACACGAGCGACAGTGGGGTCAGTCACCGCACCTTGAGTGACTGTGTGTGTGTGTGTGTTGGGGAAGTTTTCTATCAGGGTTCAGCAGGGGGAGTCTGCTCTGACGCTCCTTCCTGCAGGAGGAAATTGGACTAGATGGGAGCTGCATGGGCCCAGTTAGCCCGAGGAAACCACCAGCACCCATCAGCTCCCGCTCATTCCAAACCAAACTTAAGGAAAACCGCTGATTTTCAACATTAGTTCCATGTATTCCTCGTTGGGACGGTGTGTCCACAACTCTTGGCGTTGTAGCTTTCTAAGATAATCTGAAATAACTGAAGCCAAAAGTAACAAAAAAGAACTACTGAGTGAATATGATATGCTTGTAAATGACGAGCAATGTGAAATACTAAATTCACAAACAGGGGTTGTTTTTTATTTACCTGCAGAAACCTGGCCTTTATTTGACTTCTATGAACTTATTATTAGACTCAAAAATATCAATTTGTCTAAAGAAAGTGAGCACTTGCTTTCCTCTGTTCATGAATTACTATTCAAACATTTAAAACTGTATTCATGTTTTAACATGTTGAATCTTTGGAGCTATTAAAAAGTCGTTGGATGGCAAGAGAAGAGGTTGAGGGCTCAAAGTTCAGAAACACTATGAGGTGACATTTAAAGGAGTTTTACAATAAGTGCTGAAAGAGTTAGGCTGTTTGTTGAAATGTAAACAAGATAAAATGAGGTGTAAGTGATAAAAGAAGCTGGAGGTGTCAGTTGAAGTTTAGGTCCTGATAGGCGGTGATGTCAGTTCAAATGTAAAAACTGAAAGAGTAAATTAGCTAGAGTCCAAACACACATACTCGGTTTATTAACACAGGAGATTAAGTAAAGCAGCTGTTTTACTGCCTCACAGTAGAGGTAGCTGAAGGGTCAAAGTTCTAAAAAGGTTCTAAAAGGACTCTGAAATATCAAATCACGTTTACACACTAGAACCAGTTGAAGTGATGAGTGAAGTTTAAGTACTGTAGGAAATACTGATTGTATGTTTTAATCAACGTTTGTTGTACTTTGCTGCTTATTTGATGTGTTTGCCCTTTAATAAATGTAACATAACTGTTCTTTCTATCAGTGTCAGCATGTCATTTGAGGTTTTTGTGGAGGTCGGATTTAGGCTTGTCATGATAACTACTCTTATTGGACGATATATTGTCTCAGTAATAATCATGATATTATTGTCATCTGATATAATGATAATATAATAGCATAATAATGCAAGGGATGGTAGGATTGGAGAGTGCCATTATGGACCAACTGACCAGAATCCAAAAAAGCGCCAAACAGTACTTCTGAAATGATCTGGCTTAACAATCACTTTGTCCGTGGTGGAGTTGTTGACTTCACCGGATTCCATTTCCCCGGTTTGTTTTTCGGGCTCGCTGGTTTGTGTTTCATATATTTTCTGCTCATCGGATACGCTGGTGTGTCTACAGTGACTGAGGTGTGTGTAAGTGTGTCGGGGTGGGGGGGGGGGGGGGGGGGATCCTTGCACAGTCCTTGCTT
Source organism: Scomber japonicus (assembly GCF_027409825.1). Classification (NCBI taxonomy): domain Eukaryota; kingdom Metazoa; phylum Chordata; class Actinopteri; order Scombriformes; family Scombridae; genus Scomber; species Scomber japonicus. The sequence goes on along the minus strand of NC_070591.1, from coordinate 33,637,407 downwards.
CCTTGTTGTGACAAGTGACTGCAGCTACACACAGGCAGGCCAGTAAGGGACGCACCATGGGACACAACGGAGCAATAAAATATATATTTTGTAAATTATTCGAATATTCATTTTTACGTTCGAATATACATATTTATTCCCATATTCGAGGAATATCCGAAATTCGAATATTAATTTACCAGCCCTATGACACGCCACTCAGATTATATTAATATTATATGAAAATACAATACCTCCAGCTTCATAAAACTCCAAAACTTACCCATACAGCCATGGCCATCCTGGGACTCCTGGTAGCCCTGGTCACAGAGGCATCTGAAGGAACCCAGTCTGTTCTCACAGAAGCCATGAGGACCACACAAAGTCTCATTGAGTCCACACTCATCGATATCTGTAGAGCAGAGCCAAGAGATGTCAAACGCTTTCTCCTGGACTCTTTCCAGGTTCTTCATTTATAACCGGAACAGCACTGCACTCAACAAGAATCATCCATATCATCTTTTTCTGAAACATCTTTATTATTGATGTTTTCACTGTGAAGCACTTTAGACTACTACTCCACAGTGTATGGACATGTGCTGAACAAATAAATGCTGATCATTTGCAAGCTCACACACACACACACACACACAGACACACACACAGACACAGACACAGACACAGACACACACACACACACATTTCAGTCTGAGCCCCCTGCATAAATCATGAGGCAGAAAGCAACAAATATCCCTCCATGTCTAGACAGCCAGCTCAAAGGCTTCCGTCTGTTTCTTTTCCTCTGGTTTTTTCCTTTTCTCTGTTTTTTTTCTAAGGCAGGAAAGGGCATTAAAAACAGCTCTGGCACAGAGGCCAATACTCCTGCCACAATGGAGAAAATAGGAGCAGCATGTGTGAAAGAAATTGGAGGCTCATTCCTCATCTTTATAATTTAAAAGGCAGTGACAAAACATGATAGAGATGGTAAAAATGGAGGGATGGAGATAAGCAAACAAAAAGTATGTAAGTGAGGAAGGTAAACATGATATTAACAAATTAATACAACATGTGCCTGTAAGGGTGTGTGCAATGGTGCTGGTATATATATATATATATATATAAATATAAAAAATATAAATATAAAAAATATTTATTCCATTGGTCCTTCCTGATCCAAAACACAAGAAAGTCAGAGCAATATGGACTCTTCTGGCTCAGTCCACTGAGCAGATAAATGAAGCAAAGAAGCCTTCTTCATACGCCGACCAGCCAAAACATTAAAGCCACTGACAGGCGAAGTGAATAACATTGATTTCCTCGTTAAAAAGCCACCTGTCTAAGGGTGGGATGCATTAGGCAGAAGTGAACTGTCAGTTCTTGAAGTTGATGTCTTGGACGCAGGAAAAATGGGAAAGCATAAGGATCTGAGCGACTTTGACAAAAGCCAAATTGTGTTGGCTAGATGACCGGTCAGAGCATCTCCAAAACGGCAGGTTTTGTGGGTTCTTCCTGGTATGCAGTGGTCAGTACCGAGAGCGGTCAAGGGGAGGACAACCGATAAACCTATGTCAGGGTCATGGGTGCCCAAGGCTCATTGATGCATGTGGGAAGCAAAGGCTAGCCCATCTGGTCCAATCCCTCAGATAGCTCGACCCCTCAGAAGAGCTGACCACTGTCCACCCCTGAAAGCACTACAATGGGCAACGTCAGAATTGAACCATGGAGCAATAGAAAAAGGTGGCCTGATGGAAAACCTTGGTTCCTGGGCATTCATGGGGATGTTATTTTGACATTTACTGCCTACCTAAACAGTGTTACAGACCTTGTACACCCCTCCATCCTGCCTCTTTCAACAGGAGAATGCACCCTGCCACACTGCATAAATTGATCAGGAATGGTTTGAGGAACATGACAAAGATTTCAACGTGTTGCCTTGGCCTCCATGTTCCCCAGATCTAAATCCGAATGAGCATTTGTGAGATATGAGGTCCCACCTCACAGCTTACAGGACTTAAAGCATCTGTTGCTACTGTCTTGACATCAGAGGACACCTTCAGAGATCCTTTTAAGTCCATGCCTTTACTGGTCAGAGCTATTTTGGTGGCATGAGGGTGACCTATGCAATATTAGGCTGGTGGTTTTAATGATACGGCTGATGGGTGTATACTACATGTCCTCTAAAGGTAATAAACACGTCATAAATGTAGATGGGCTTCATGTCTTACTTTGAGGTGTGGTTATAGGACAGGAGAATATGAATGGTCTACTTTGGGTAATAACAATCAGCTGGTATTGACGTCCTCCTGGTGCCAATATATTCATCTTGCTCCTATCTAACAAAAAGTCAGCACCAGTGAGCAGAAAGTGTAGCAACCCTAAACATGAACCACTAAATGAAACCTGCATAACCAAAAATATATTTACCTTGTGATTAAAGGAGCAGTGTGTAGGATTTAGTGGCATCTAGTGGCGAAGTTACTGATTGCAAAAAACTGAACCACCCTCCCCTTCCAAATATGTAGGAGAATCTATGGTGGAGAACTCACGAAAGGTCTCTCTAGAGCCAGTATTTGGTTTGTTGGTTCTGAGCTACTGTAGAAACATGATGATGCAACATGGCAGGCTCCGTTGAAGGAAGGTGATTATAGTCTAATTAGGTGATTATAAAGTAATTAAAACATACTCATTATATTCGATTTCTGCCAAGTCCGTTCTGGTAAATGCCACTAAATTATACACACTGCACCTTTAAGTGTTTGAAATCTGTTTATTAAAACCACAACCCTTCACATCTCTTATAAAACACATTAGGGTTTAGCTAGAACTCAGACTCAAGTTTAGAGCTGCAGTCATTTTCTTTGGCCTAGCACAGACACCAGCTTGCAGAGAGCAAATTAAACCATACAACAGCCAAAAGATTCGCTTCAGCCGTGACAGAATTAACATTAATTAGCAACAGCTGATGAATATGAAATACCTGCAATCACAGCCTGGAGGAGGAGGTATAAAAGTTTTTGTAAAATATTTGTGCCTGAGTTTAGCCAATCAGGGTATTTTGCCAAACAGGAACCAGATCTAAAACTGAACTAGAATTTGGAACCAAACTCTGCATACGATACAAGTATTGTGAATCAAATTAGTTCTACATATGTTTACCTTAAAAACTTTTCAGTTTTATTCAAAGAGTACATCTGCTTTTATACTGAGCTTCACACTTCTCCTCATTCTGTCCTTGAGTCTGATCACCCAGCATGTATGTGATTAACTGCTGACAAAATGATTAGTACTGCTTCACTCTAGAGTTGACTGCTGTTTTGGGTGTAGTTACTCTTTAATGCAATCCCAACCATATGCAGAACTTCTGACTGTCTGAGCAGTGTGTGTGTGTGTGTGTGTGTGTGTGTGTGTGTGTGTTTTTCTTTTCCTTTGTATTTCTGTCTTACCATCACAGGAGGGCGTGTCTAGGTTAGCAGTGAATCCGCTCTCGCACACACATAGATAGGATCCCTCTGTGTTGAGGCACTCGCCGTGAGGGGAACAAAGCTCTGGCTCATCCACACACTCATCAACATCTGAGAGGATGAGAGAGAAACACAGTCAGAGGTGGACCAAGCAGCACTACATACCATGTCACTGTTACACCGAGCGTCTAAATGCCGGATCAAAAACAGAGCCAGATAATGTATAGCTGCTCCGACGCTCACCTCTGCAGCTGGTGCCTTGGATCTGTCGGTACCCCTGGGGGCAGGTACAGGTGTAGGAGCCCATGTTGTTAACGCATTCGCCAATGGCCTCGCAGGGCCTGGCTTCCTCTAAACACTCATCCACATCTGGAACATACACATCAGTCCAATGAGAGGACGTTTCTCAGGTTGAAACTGATATTCAGACAAAACAAAGAGGAGAATGACATTCGGCCATACTTGATGACAAATTAGGTTCTGGCAAATAGTTTCCAGTGGCATCAAATTAAGCAAACATATTCATGGGTAAATCTGAGCTTGATTACATATTAAAACATTTCAAAGTATGTTGGTAGGTTGATTTATTTTTCCTTTAGGGTTGTTCTGTGAATACACTCAAGAATTCCATCTGCAATTATACACAAAAATGGAATCAAAATTCACTGTTTACTTTGAACTACAGTCTGGACAGCATTATATTCTTGGATCGTTAGGAAAACAACATGTGATTCCATTCACACTGAGGTATTAAAGACAGATCACAAAGTTTTTCTTCATTATGGGACTTGTTATTTCCCCAGTCTGAAGAAAAGGCTGCCTTTTATTCAGCTACTTTAACCCTTAAATGGGCAAGCACATGAAAAATATTTTGGAAAATTAATTTATTGCTATTTTCTAATGTCTCTGGGCTAAAATGACACAATTTCACATTTTTTTCCCCCACATATGACCTTTATTTCCAATTTATACTCTATATATTCTGAGATACATTTAACATTTTCCACTTTTTAAAAGTTCATGTGCTAACTTTTAAAAAGATATTATAAGCTATTAATGAGATACTTTCTTTCATGTTTTGCATACAAAGTTTTAAAGAAGCCGAAAAACTGAACAATAATTGTTTACATATGTTTCTAACCCTGGAAACAAATATAATCTTTGAATAAATAACGATCAGTTAACATCTTTTTCCTGTTTTTACCATCTTCCCTGTAGTACCCCTACTATCCTACAATACAATGCAGTAGCAGCTGAGGAAACAGTTGCAAGCATTTTGACAAGTGACAACACAAAGCCTCACTATGCACTTCTGACACATGATAGAGGTCTGTCCATCCTTTCACTGACAGGATAAGAAAGTGACCAATCCGGTCATATCTTATATTGTCCAAAAGCCTGGAGACTTTAGGCCGTTTGATTACTTTTGGAGGTGGTCTTCATTTTTTTTGGAGGGCCGTCCCCTTTCCTGCTCTTGGAGGTAGATTAGTTCTTTTGCAGCATCCAAACTAAACTCCTTCAGACACTGATGTTTCTGATCCAGAAACACATAATCAGCCAAATCCAGCCCTTCCATGTGACTGTTGTACTCGGACACAATCTTAGCACATGGCACATTTAACATCTCACATGGCCAACAGGGTTGACAGGAGTTCACCAAGGTCACTGTTTTGTTGTCTGCCCATCTCAGCTGGTCTTAATCTTCTTCCAATCTAAGACCTATCAAGCGTTTCTTTTGAATGGTACCCGAACTTCTGAGGCCTATAGACTAGAATTATCAAACTCAACAATGTGCAACAATTGTCAAAGTAGACAACATAGTCAAAGAGGTTTCTGATGGAACAGCTGCAGAACATTTGCACCAAACCCAAAATCGTTCCCCGGAGTTTGAGTAGCACCATCAGATGTGTAGACCATGAAGTCATACACAAAGCCAGACACACCAGCTTATATAAACATCTTGAACCACCATTTCTTGGGTTTGCTGGGTAGATACTTCCAAAGGCTTTTCTTTTGCCCTTGTAAGGAACGTCATCTTGTCAATCGAGAATTGGTTTTCACTCCCAATTTTCATATACTCGCTCCTCATGTAGTCAAATACAGGCCTTATTTTCAGCTGGAGATCTTCACTGGAGTCAGAGCTCATGTTATCTTGAAAGTGGAGCATCTTGGACAAACACTGTACCTCTTGAATGGCATGACAACTGCTACTTTGTCATATATTTTATCCGTGGCCCAGTCATTTTCCACTGAAGGCATTTTCACTATTACCACTATCAACTTCATTCTAATTAATGCCTTGATTTCAGAGGCATTAGTGTTGATGCTGCATCCGGTGAGCTGACATTAATACAAGTTCATCTGGTGAGCGATGACCTTAAAGATGTCCTCAAAGAATTTGGACAGGTAGATTAGTGAAGTGGAGAGCTTGTCTGATGCAGTGAAGCAGTTTGATATACCAGTAGATTTTTACTGAATGTTGATACAAATGATGATTATATGGTACTTTTGAATGTTGGCATAAGCTCACATGACATGAGTACCCTCTGTGTCTGTGCCCACTTAATGCCCCTTCTAGCACAGGCCATCAAATAATTATCTCACAGGACACAGAAACCATTTAAGATAATATAAATCTATACAATATATGACTCCAGCTAAATATGTATCAGTACTCTGAGGAATATAGTTATTGAATGTCTTTGCTGACAAAATAACAACCTTTTATTCGCCTACAACCAAAGTTTATAGTGTGTGAATTTCGAAATCACTTTAAGATGCTATTCATAAATACTGGTGTAGTACTGTCAGATCTTTGAATAACAACCTGTCATAAGAGGGATTTTATTTTAACAGATTATTTTTTCGTTTTGTTTGACCTGCTATTTTCTAACCCCTTTTTATTAAATATAAAAACCGGCCATTTTCCTTGTCATAATTGCACACAGTGTCACTTTTTAATGAAACAGCCACTCTATCATCACTTGTTAACTGACATTATCATCTAGAGTGAAGGTTGAATCACATATAACACTGCATTCATTTATTTACTGAAATGCCCTTGATATTTCCTTGTGTGCCTTTTACCTTGGCACACAAAAAGGACCTGAAAAATAGAATTTGCACATATTCTATTCCCATTGCTTATAATCAGAGTGATAATGAGCTTTGATTTACTGGCAGTTTGATTCATGGGTTGGCTCATGTCCACTGTAAGAGAGGAAGAAGTAAAAAGAACTCTATAGAGAAATATATTCAGTATATGATAACTTATAATAAAAGTGAGTCAACCTTGAGTAGAGGTTGTTTAGCCAATTATTACATAATTAAGAACTGGGACTTTTACTTTAAATCAAACGAGAATGAGAGGTCTTAAAAGTAACAGCTTATATTTCAACAGATCCATCTCCATGACAACTGAGCAAACTTCATCCACTGTTGTAAGTTTCAAGTTAATATCAAGTTTGTCAAACGAAACTGAATATTTTTGGATTTATTAGCTTGTTACTTGAAGACTGTCTGACATAAATGAAGCTTCTCAGTGAGTGACAGGTTTGATTTTGTTCAAAACGTGTTTGGTTGTGACACGGTTGAAATAAAGTGCCTAAAATATCCTCTCGTTAGCAAATCATTTTTGTGGAAGTGATATCATCACTCAAAATCTAATTTTCACAATAAAGACAAACCAGAAGTGATTCTACTTATAAACAATATGTAATAACATGGATGATTTTAGTCATCTGTCTACCCCCTTGTGGCCATTGGGACACATCAACATCTAAAGACAACATCAGAATCATCCTCCCCCCTCCTATATACAGTATTACTGCTACTACTAATTTACATCTATGACAGTGTCCTTGCTAAATTAAAAGTCATGTCTTGCATCAGCTACTAATTGGAACCATAAAACACATTACACATGTTTTCCCTGTTTAACATCTGCAACATACTGTCGTGTACTGTGACATCAATGAGGCAGAACACAGACAAAAAGAAATTATTAGAAGCTTATTATTCAGGATGGATATTAATGTCTGCTGAATTGTAAAATATTGAATAATAATGTTATGCATTTTAGATTAGTTTTGTTGGTTTATTTGGTTAGTTGAGCTCTGACAATTTGGTTTTTCCTTCTTTTTTGTATATATCATTCCTAGGAAGGACAGAAATGTGATTTGTTGATATACAAGTTTTAGAAAATGATCCACAATTGAAGGTTCAAGTAATTTGTATTTACTAATGTAAAACCAGCAGCTTGTCCTTGTGTTGTACTGTAAAACATGTAATACAGTTAAATACTATTATTATATCATATCTACTGGTCATGTTGGGTATCATACCATCACACTGGTCTCCAGCTGGCGACACTCTGAAGCCCGGCCCACACTGACAGATGAAGGAGCCATCAGTGTTCTGGCAGTGGCCTCTGGTGCACACTCGCTGATCCTGGCACTCATCTATATCTGAAACATCACAAACAACACACACATAAACCAAGAACGCAAAGCTCCAGACAAACAACAAGAGCAAAGGAGGTAAATAAATTCATATTTGGTGTGAAGACAATTTGTAAGCTATAATGAACAAGCTGCTCCTGTAACATTCTGAACAACTTCCTGCAGTGTTTCCTCACTCACTGTAGAAGCAGTCGGGGCTCTGATTTATAGTCTGAGTGCCAGACAGTGTTGAGAGCTGGTCTAATTAAATGCTGGCGGGCTAACACTTCAGGTAAACAGAGACAGAGCATACAGTAATTGGTCAATATTATATTGATACACAATGTTAGTATTGAGCAGGCTGTAATAATTAAAACTTTGTTTATGCGGTAGCAAAATCAACTGTTGGGTAAATATTGAAATTCCATAATGTGTTGATCCTGAACCGCGAAAACCTGAGAGATTTATGAAGCGAGGAGGTGACGTCTCCAGAGCCTAGCCAGCATTTTGGATGAAGTCCTTTTTGGTCAGCAGTAAAGTAAGGAAAGTGGGCTTTTTTGAATATCGAAGCCATAATGTCATGACTTAATACATGATTATGAGGTAACAACTTATTTAATAGTGTTTCACTTTGCAGTTATTATGCAGTTTATATTTATAGGGTTTTCTGACCACCACAGTTTCTGACCAACTGCTTAATCATTCTGACTCAAGGTAGGTTTTTCTGATGATAAGCTTTGTAGCAGAAACAAAATGACTCAAAATCAAGCACGCATTGGTTTAGAATCCTTGGTGAAACTCAAATAAAAACTACTGAGGTCTATAAATGAAGACTGAAAAACGTCACTGTCTTGGCACAATTCTCCGTAAAGACCCATTACATGAACAAGGCAGGAGCTTTCATGGTAGTACATGTTCCACTAGCTGCAGCAGCTTTTAATACACTAAATCAGGATGCACCATTACAATTAGTAAATGGACTGTACTTACATAGCACTTTTCTGGTCTTTAGACCACTCAAAATGCTTTGACACTACAAGTCACATTTACCCATTTACACACACATTCATATGTTGATGGTAGGAGCTGCCACGCAGGGTGCCAACCGTCAAACATTCACAACACACATACGACAAGCCGTTTATCGTTGGCACAGCCATTAGGAGCAATTTGGGATTCAGCATCTTGTCCAAGGACACTTGGACTGGAGGAGCCGGGATTTGAACCACAGATCTTCAGATTAGTGGATGACCAGTACTACCTCCTGAACCACAGTCGTCATCTTTCTAATAATTTTCTGTAACATTGTGAAATTGTAACATTCTTCTTTCATTCTCTTCTACCTCTCCCTGCACTGTATGTTATTTGTTCTTAGTATTGTTTTGTATAATTATTCATTTGTGCAAACTCAATTAAACTAAACTAAATCACACTAAACTAACTGAAATCAGTGTGGCTCAGTAGGTAGAGCGGTTGTCCATAAATCAGAAGATTCCCGGCTCCTCCAATCCGCATGTCCATGTGTCTTTGGGCAAGATACTTAACCCCAAATTGCTCCCGTTGCTGTGCCAACGATGTATGAATGTGTATGAATGCTTAGTTTCCTCCTGATGAGCAGGCTGGCACCCTGTGTGGTAGCTCCTGCCATCAGTGTATGAATGTGTGTGAATGGGTGAATGTGACATGTAGTGTAAAAGTGCTTTGAGTGGTCAAAAACACTAGAAAAGCTCTATATAATACAGCCTGTACAATTTACAACACTGACATTCAGTGACCTTATAAAGTTGTTGTTAGCAAACGTTAAGCTCTTGTTAGTTTCCACTAATTAATTAAATCAACTAAATAATGAGCTGAAAGACACTGATTCTCTGCAGAGTAGGTGATAATTCTCTGTGGATTTGTCACTACGAGCAACACTATTATATATTATAATGTAAAAGTACAGTGCAGCTTTAAAGGATAAAGCGGGTGACTTTCTATATTTTTCTTATTGTCAACAAATCTCAAACCAACAATGAGCTCATCCTACTTATAAGTATTGTGTGTGTGTATCCTGACATATCATATTCCTCTGTGCCTCAGACCTCTGTTGCTGCAGTGGCGTCTGCCTCACACAGACCTGCTCTCCTGAGACTGAAAACATGATCTCTGTTATTAGTCTTTTGGAGCCGTTCCTAAACAACCTCTCCTGTCCAAACTCTTTGTAATGAAGAAACAAGTCACCCAGTGCAGTAGTGTGGTTCATTGACGTAGTTATAATAGCTTTTGGACAACATCGGAGGTCTGCAGCTCAGGGGAATAAGATCCATCCAGCTTTGGATACACACAAAATACGTCTAAGTAGTTCAATCCATTGTTGGCTCTGCACATGAGATGTATTGACATTAAGGAAATATAGAAAATTGCATCCTTATCCTTTAAATTAAGCTAATTAAGACTGTTAAATCAATAAATTCCAAAAATGACCACAAAATATTAAACCTGACTGACTTGGATTTATTTATATGCAACATAATCAAAATGATTTGGTCATTTAGTTTCATAGTATTGGCATAAGGTTGTGTAATGTGAGGTATATTGTTATTTTTGTTCAATTTAACTGGGACAATAGAGCCCAACCGATTTATGAAACCGATACCGATTTTAGAGTGGAAAGCTCCCTGATATGGTGGCCGATATAGACAATTTTAATGAAAATAGATCTTTTTTATGCAGATTATACACTGACACTGTGCAGTACTGTCAATATTATTTTTAATATTAATATTTCACTGTTAATGTGTAACATTAATGGTCACAAACAGCAACCCCAGGTTCCCTGCTGCTGAGTGGAGAGATGTCACACCGTATTCTGCTGCACACGTTCAGGCCAAAGTTTCAACACTGGAAAACCAGACATTGAATTTGTAACTTTTGTAAATGTAAGGACTAGAATTATTCAGCGGGAAGACATACTAAACTACGAGCTCTGAACAGTACCTAACATGACATAGTTTGCTAGTCAGCTAATGTGGCTAACGAGTATGATGAGCTGGTTGTCATGGAGAGTAAAACATGGGGACATTGTTTATTTACTTTTCAGCACTGTGTTTCATCAGCTCGGTCACAACACAGCATGAACTCAACACTGAACAGACTGAATCCACCACCACACCGTCTGCTACATGACTGACTGTACTGACTAACTAGAGCTGCTAACGTAGCTAACATGAAAAGCATGAGTGACATGTCAGGGACGAAGTTAATATTATATTAGTTATATTGAAAAGGGAAAATGATGAGGTCATTGTTTATTTACTTCTTAGTATATATTTCACAAACTTGTTGGTAACTTACTGTGGAAACCGCGCTTGACTCAGAGAACGTGCTACTATTAGCTCAGCGCTGATTTTCCGCCTCACGTCACGTAAGAGTATTTTAAACAATGGTGTCAGCACACTCTACTGGGAAAACAATGTAATGACAGTCTAAATTACCTCGAGCATCATTTTCTGCATTATATGTTAACCACTTAACACACGCCCCTGTTTTTTATGCTGTTAGCCTAAACGACATGCCCAAGTTGTGAGCAGCACAGATCCCACATAGTTTGAGACTCAGAGATGTGTCTGGTATCATTGGAAAGGAAACACTCTCAGGATTCTTGTAAAAGTGTCTGTGTGATTCTGTGAGGTTACAATGATGGGGTTGTTTACTCGCCCATAGGTTTGCCTTTACAATGACATGTGTACAGACATTCAGGGACCTCTCAGCAGGATATAGACACAATGAGGCCACAGCCACAGGTCTTGGCTTCATGCAGTCCAAATTTGGAGTCAAAAGACCAAAAGATGAATTTTTCAGAATTATTTTTCAACAGGTATGTCCATGCGTTTTCCTTAGGTCCTTTTTGGAGACTCCAAATGGACACTTGGTTACCAAAGCTGTATAACCACAATCAAACACCTATAACTTCACATCCCCTTTGCCTACAATCAAAATCTTGGTCTCTAATGAAAGCTGACGCCATATTATTATTATTATTAATATTATTATTATTATTATTATTACATATAACCATATTTTTTGTTTGGCCATATTTATCTATCTATCTATCTATCTGTTTATTTTGGTATAAGTCATATGTTAAGTCGAAGAAGAACCAACGGTGTATCAAAATGCCGAGTGCGTAATGATATATGGTTCAACTCTTTTACGCACCGGGCGCACGCTGGTTACGCTTGGAGTTTGTTTATGGACAGCCAAACTTAATAGTTTAGTGTCATACACCGTTGGAAACCTCTGACTATTGGCTAAAAGGTTATCAACTTCATTTCACCGAATATTTCCATAGGCTGGAACAGCTGTCAATCAAAGCCATGTCGTCATTGTTGTCGGTCACATGTCCTCATTGGCTTTGGAGACATGTAGACTGCCTAATCCTAAACACTGATTGGCTTGTGTGTGGTGTCGTCAGAAGCAGAAGAGGCTCACGGTCGTAAACATCTAGTCACGTGTACTCTGAGATGGACGTGCAGGTCAGGAAATGGACGTGCAGGTCAGGAAATGACGTAAACGGACCGTATTTGGTTTGTTATTTGTGATATTACGTTACGTGTTGGACTAAATACATGTTGACATATTGAGGAAAGTATTTCGGTTTTATGGAAACGGATTTCATATTTCAGCAGAATGGATACTTGGCGAGCTGTACAGAAAGTCCTGAGTCATAAGATGATCGTTGTGGATAAAGGGAAGACTTTGAAGGTATGTAGGCATTATAGCTTTTCTTACTTAGCTCAGGGACTAGCCGAGCTAATCGCTAATACTATTACGGCTGTGAGCAACCATATAAGTCGTGAGTGGTCTTGAATGAATCAGGACAATCTAAGCTTTCCAACGATGTACGGCATGAGTATATATGTTTAAGGTTTGGTGTTTAAAACATTCAGAAGAACGTGTGGCTACCTCCTAACATCCGTCCCGTCCCGTAGACGGAACAGCGTGCGTTAAGTGGTTAAAAAAGTTTTCATATCGGAAAAACAGGTACGCCTATACTGATATATCTGTGGAAGGCCCATATTGGCCGATAATATCTAATTAACAAGTTTCTTCAAGTAGTCAATAAGCTACTCAACAGTTACACATGGCCGTTAACTAGGTGTTAATATTCAGTAACAAATCAATACAATTCATTTGTGTGCTGAAACTTGTTCTCATGTATTGATGTGTAAATCTAGCACTTTGTAAAATAGTCTTTAAGAAGTTTGAACTCACAAACACTTACTCTAACTCACCAACTCCACTAATTACCATTCATCAGTACAAGCTAGATCATTAGTATTCTGTTGCTATTAAAAAGCTTTAATCCAAGTTTATTTCCTGTCTGCATTCATATCAGCAAACACTGCAAAAGGAAATAAACTGATTCACCCATTTCAATTAGGTGAATGAGAAGGTCTGCAGTGGAAAAACACAAACACAATGAAACACAATGCAGAGATAACACCAGCACTGGGCAATAAGAACCCTGTTCATGGAGCTACTTTAGATTCACTTCTTACGCACACTCACGCACACACATATGGTTTAGGAGATGTGACATTTCCCTGTTTGGCAGTTTCATGCAAACATCTGTGAGAGCTGGGTTATTAACTTCTATAAAGGACTCTGTGGCATGGACTAATTATTTCCTCTCGCCGCCACCACTATTCACTGCCACCCCATTGTGGCTTGGCTTGCTCTGCATGCTGTGTGAGTAGTCAAAACCTCACAGCTAACCCTGTGTCACATGGGATACAGGAAGCAGCAAAGTATTGAAAGAGGAGAGATGGGCACACCTTTGGTTTCGGGTAGAAATAATACCACTTCCAGGAAAACGTGGGCCCATACTGTGTGTTCTTTGGAATGGGGAGTTGGTTTTACTGCTTGATTGGTGGGATATTTTATTCTACATGTGTTTCCTTTGCTTATGTGTTGATGGCCAGACATTACGCACCATGAGGTTAGGATGTAATCTAACTATTCCAAGAATGGTACGTTAAACTCGGGCTGCCTTTAGTTTAGGTGTTAGAAATACTCTACATTTGAACCAAAGAGGCAGCATGTGTACACAATCAAAAATGCACTCCTCCCACTAAACCCAACTTATTTCAGGACTAAGTAATGAGAATAACAGCTTTAAAAAATTAAAAGGGGTACATGCATTGTGATATGGTTTCATTGTACCACCCAGACACATACGTACACAAGTACAGTGTTAGACCTACCTACACATTGGCCGCCCTGTGCCAGGAACCCATGCGAGCAGGAGCCACAGTTGTAACCTCCTGGCTCGTTGAAGCAGATACCAGAAGGACACACTGTCCTGTTTACACATTCATCGATATCTGCGAAAACAAAATATATAAAGCAGTCAAAAAGAATACGATAATATACAGCCAGGTGTTGATACCTTCTAACACTCTGTTGGTGAAGTCACATTTTATAAATCTGCTTAAATCTCACTGACAATAAGAGTGGGTTGTGTCCAGATGCACAAATAACTTATTGAACAGTGAAAATCTGGCACCTTCCAACCCAAACACAATACAGAATGTTAACATTGTGCAGTTCAGATTATGTTCAATGACAGTGTTTTTAACTATTGGGTTTTGAATTGTTATAGTTGAAAAACTGGTCAATGTATGTCTTATGCAACTTAAAACACTTTGTTAAAGCAGTGTTATTTACATAACAGCAGAACAAGCTGTTAACACTGACATTATCTACCTTATGAATTGCACATTCACACAGCCACAGAGAAACATTATCATTTATTTGTCTGTTGTGTTTTTGTCTACCTGATTAATATGAGTATGGTATTCTTTTTTTTTTTAGCTCTGTTTTCGTTTCCACCAACTACTGAGAAATATGCCTGGTTCCTTGGCTGCTAAATGCTCCGCTGTGTTCATGACACTAATTTTGCCTGCCTTGTTTAGTTCTGGACAGGTAGCATACAGAGAGTTCATCAGAACTTCACTCAGAACTGAAAACAAGGTTGATGTGAGCGCTGAAACTCAACCAAAATTGAAACCTTGTTTCACTGAGTAACAGAGTCAAGTAAAGTAGAGCACAGTGATAGTTGTAAGTAGGTTTATGTCATGTACTGCCCGGTAAAATAAATAAAATCAAAAACATTTTTAAGTGCTTAATAAAAAAAGCAACTATCCATCCTATCACAACCTATACAACCTATCCATCACCCTGACCTCCACACCACGACTTGCTAAATAAAAGACATAGCTTCTTGCATATTCACTAAAAGTTAACACTTCATAAATCACGTGTTGCAGAATCCTTCAATAAAGCATACTTTTAATAGACATCAGGCTCAGCAATCCCAATCATTATTACTAACTATATCTGAAAGAAAACTATTACCACCACTATTTGTACTTGGCAATGACAAACAATAACGAACATTTAAGAAAGGGATGTAACATCTCTAAAGTGGCCCCATCATGGTTTTTGGTGTTGTTGGAAAGCCTTCTGCTGGAATCATACTAAGCTTCCTTTGGATGCATGACTGTGGTCAATCTGTTTTTATCTCCAGCTGTCTGATGCATTACAGCAAACCTGAAGCTCTGCCCGAATGCTGGTTGTCACCCTGTTAAAATTAAGTACTTGTACTCTATATAATAATAGCACGAGTGCAGACAGATGCAAGAGTCAAAAATGTATAGTATAGAAATAGAAAATCACTTTAGTTGACTCTGCACCACATTGTAATGACTCTTTTTTAAAAAGATTCCATAATACCGTATGTCCAAAAACTCCTACTGGTGAGCCTGTTTTTGTATTAATCTTATTAATAGATACCTTGGTTACATATCCACATGTGTATAAAACCTCTCAAAGAAGTCATAATCTTATCCCTCATCCTCAACTGCTGAAGAGAAGAGATTTTATTACAGCTGTGGGGGAAATAACCATCAGGACTGTTTGCCCTCACAGCCCTAATTCAGTATCATTTTGGTGGGTGGGGAAAGCTGCGTTGAAATGGCAGGAAACCACGTAATGACAGAGTGCCTCATATTTATATCCCAATAAGGGGGATGAAGCAGGGAGCAGGGCGGTGCAGACATGGGTAACAGTGTGGTTGCCGGTCTCGTCCAAAAATTCCACTGACTTTTAATTCTATTAGTATGCACTTGTTAGCGTTTAAAGCTTGTGTTTGACTGATGCCAGAGGCTGTGCTCGTACATAGCATACTGTAAATAGTGTCCTAATGCTTGACGCTGCACTTGGTATTGACATGAAATGGATATGTAAGTGCTGATCATTTTGTCTGTCCATACATCCATCAAACACATATGGAATTACGAATGGAATATCAAATATCTGAAAAAGTACCTTTGTCCGACTTGATCCAGATGTGCTATGTGCCAAATTTGATGCTGATTGCTCAAAATTTGTAGGAGTAGCGGCGAAAAAAACAGATATGGACACAATTCAAAATGGCGGAAAATCTATCTAGGCACAAATGGGCTTATATGGATAGATTAATCTGGAACCACAGAATCCAGGAAAACCTCCATCATACTGATTGGTATACCTTTTTTTTGTCTGAGCAATGGGTAACACTTCCAACCTATCTGCCTAACTAACTAACTTCGGGAATGGTAGCTAACTTTGGGGTAATTTTACAGGGGCCATGACTGTTTGCGCATGTCTCCATAGCAGGAACCACCCCTTGAGAAACTATCTCCCAGAACTTTTACGGGGGCAAAATGAGTCTCTGCCTCGAGGTATGTACTCCGTGCGGTCCCGAAAAATTGCTGGGTGGGGCTTGAGGTTGACCCTGTGCTGATTGGGTATACTCAAGGCGGGATGTGACGTCAACAGAAAGCACCTAAATAAGCGATTATGCAACGATCAAAACTGTTGCAGAATGATTACATCACCTCCAGAGTCCGGTGGGTCCTATGAAGGTCCTACTCTGCAATGGAGACAACGGCTGAGAGGACAGAGTGAGAGGATGTTCCTGTGAAGTTCCTGCCTCCTAAATTTGACCCAGAACTTCCTTAATGAAGACGGAACTATTAAGCCTAGTAGATACAATAGGGTTAGACCCCTAATAATGCAATGTGGCAAAAACATTCAAAGACCGCAACTGGTGAGGCACAGAGTACAGTGAAATAGCTTGGTCCAATCACCACTTTTCTGCTGCATTTCAAAAATCAGGACTCATTCCATCAATGACTGTTTCAGCTACTGGGTGTGTGTTACATACTGTATGTTACACGTTTGCGTGCATGTGTGTGTGTGTGTGTGTGTGTGTGGGTTTATGCATACACAGGGAAAACAGCGTACATGTAATATAATCTTTCACAGAAACATTTTTCCTTTGGCAGCATCATTTGCGAGTACTTACCCACGCAACTGGTTCCGTATTCATCAACAAGAAATCCCTGCGGACACACACACAGGAAGCTGCCCTCTGTGTTTCTGCATTGACCGCCAAAGCACAAAAGTGGGCTTTCCAAACACTCATCCACATCTGCACACAAACACCAGAGACAGAGAAGATTGAGACATAAACCCACTGCTTACCTGTTCATGCAACTGTGGCATTGTCATTTTGTAGTAAAAAGACATTAATAGAAAAGCTTGTTACATGTTACTCAGTTCATTTCGATTTAAGATCTTGGACATATTAAGTCAACAGGATCCTGAGCCCTGCAGCGGGTCTGGTACCTGCAGGCACCTGACTGGTAATAGATAATATTCATATGAATTCACTGGAACGGGAAGCAGGGGTGGGATTAACAGGAGAATTTTTTTTCCCTTGAGAAATAAAAATAAAGCAGCACTTTAAGAAAAAAAACCCATCTAAACCAGCTGAATTGTATCAAGCCTAATTAGTCACCATTCACCTATTTTTATTTCCTGTTACACAAACTTTCACCCCTCAATTCACACCTGGTCAAGTAATTCACAAGTCATTGACAAAATAGTTATGTAGGCTTACAGCTAATGGATCAGAAAAAGGATGACCTAAACAAAATAATACACTAGTGTTGAATACAAAATTGTGGACAATACATCATCAAAGGCCAAATGGGATGAACGGGTGATTTGGTGTGATCAGAGATTGTGAGATTAACATTGTTTGTGACTTTTCTGCTTTGTAAAAAGTGTCCAAAAATCTAAGCTTTTGAGAGCAGAAAACTAGATTGAACTGAGGAAACACACACTGCAGGAGCACAGGTGCTGCGCCCATTGTCGGGAAGAAAAAGAGGCTTTAATTCAGTTAGCAGTGAAACTTGCTGTTGTGTTTTTTCAAATATTATAATTGAAGTGATATGATCAGACATCCGTTTAGCAGGAGGATGTGGACAAATTGCACAAGTTAAAATAAAGCACCTTAAAGTGAATAACTACATTGCCCGTGTGTTTACTTATAATTACAGATCTGATAGTGAGACTTTTAATGGGTCGAGTAAGGATCAGATTCTATTTAGAGATAATAGCAGGTAATGGGGTCAGTTGCGGTAAAAAGTTTTGCAGGTGCAGGTTCGTTAAATTTGGACCTGTGCAGAGCTCTCCACTGTGTTCCAAGATGGCATCCTAATCATTCCAGTGCAAAGACCTTTTTCAAGCTTTCTTGAGCTTTAGCATGTCTGGGCTCGTATAACTTGCAGACTACAATCCTTCTCTGGTTGAGCCATGTTCCTGTCGGCTCTCTGCACAAAAGAATGGTAGACCTCAAAAATGTAATTGGATCTAATTCCTCAAGTTTTGATCATAAAAAGTTGAATTTCAGGATGTTTGTGATGGAAGTGTGTTATATGGTCTTGCGATTTTTACCGTGACCACTACATTAAAATGTCCTCACACACATAAATATGTCAGAAACTCTGACCACCCACACTAAGTGTTTGAAATAGGAAGGAGATGAAGCTCAAAACTGCAAACCCCTTTAGATCTTTTTCAGTATATTCACACAGTGACAAAAGATTTTGCCATACATTTATTAACGAGGCTGCTGCCCCTTCTGTATCTCTGCATATAGTATACCACTGTGGACAATGTTGAAAATCAATATGCAAGACTGCTTTATAATATTTGAGCTTTCACTCTGCACTGTTTATATAGCTTTTTGGGGCATTATACTTGAGTTTTCAATGATACCTTTTCAACTTCTACATGAATCCTGTCACATCTTTTGTAAGATTGTGACATGTTATCTCCTTACACCCATACATAGCAGTAATCACAAGTAATCCTTGAATCACATAGGCTTTACTGATACAGTACTTATTGGACATGGAAAATATGAGCTTTGAACTCAATAAATGACTTTGACCATTACCGACACAGGTGGTTTGGGCATCATCCAGACGGGAACCCTCATTACAGTGGCAGGTGTAGCCCTCGGCCGTGTTGTAACAAATCCCCATACCACAAATGTAAGGGTCGATCTGGCACTCATCCACCTCTGGGCCAGAAGACAGAGAGAAGAGAGTATTAATGCAGCAGCAGTTCTTAGCTAATAATGGGTCCCACAAAATACCATAAAGAGCTGTGAGGTAACAACATACCACTGTACCACAAGTTAAATGTTTAACATAAAAGTACCACATGTTCACAATGTGTGCCACAAAGAAGCCTTTAGCAGCAGACTACAACATGATTAACTGAATACAATTAATGCATATGACTCATGAGTACTATATATCAATTTACATTTTTGTCAAAAATCAACATTCAAGGAAATGCTTTATTTGCTTCTTGCTAAAGTTAAATGAGAAGATTGATACCACTCTCATGTCTGTGTGCTAAACATGAAGCTAACATAGCTCAGCACAAAGACTGGAAAAAAAGGAAACAGCTATCCTGGCTGTAATCAAAGGTAACAAAATCCATAATTAACAACTCTTAAAGACTGTGTAAAGTGAATTCAGACATTTTCTTCTAAACACATTAAATACGTCATAAATGTATTTCTAAAAAAGGTGTAAAAAGCATTTCAACCATTTAGATTTGAATTGTGGAGCTAGACTTCACAAACTGTGTTTCAACATTTCTGTGTTCAGGATTTAGCTGCTGTAGAGGTATAAATACATTCAGCACACACAACTACTACTACAGTCTACAGTTAGCCAGTTAGCTGAGTTAGCTGCCGAGGCAGGCCCCCGAGTTAGCAGCTGAGTTAGCAGCAGAAAGCTCTGAGACCTAACGTCCATGTTTCTGGTAGAGGTGGTGACTTTGATTGACAGGTGACACTTGGTAGTGGGCGGGGTTTCAGCGAACTCGGCGGACACTCCCACAGCGTTTGGCAGCAGAGAAAGAGGCTGATTTTTAAACAATTTTGAAGCTTAATGTCATATATTTGCCGATTTTTTTAATCATTCAAATTTGGCAGGGTGGTTAACAACACACTTTTCTGTGGTATGTCAAACTCAGAACACATATTTATTCTTACTTTACACGGACTCTAAGCTCACATGTTGTCTTGTTTTGTCTGTACAAAAGTGTAAATGGTGTTAGGCTAAACTATGGTCAGACATAAGTTTAAGTTATATTTAGCCAGTTTAGCTAAGAGTGGAGGCAGTAGAAAACAGTCTACAGCATAATTAGACTTTGGAGGCATTTTGTACATATCCTTATTGAAAAGGGCAAGTTAAGAGAAATGTGTATGCCTAAAAATGGTGAAATGTGACTCAAAATAAAGGCCAAGTTTTTCCTCTATCAGCAGCACAACACTGCTAAAGATGTCAGAGCTAAAAAAAATATCTCCTAGCAGACAAGACAGAGGAACGCCAAAGGACAAAGCCATTAGATTACAAGTCAAAATCTGTGTGTAAATTCCATTTCCATTACTTTTTTTAGTATATGACCTGTCAGCAACTCACTTTCAGGATTCATTACATGCCAAGGACATATTACTGGATCACTTAACAATGTGTGAAACTAGTACATCCAACCACCCAGTATAGCTCATTTCATTCAAACCTTTTCAGTGATGTCTGTGCTTGTGTGTCTTGTGTGGAAGGAGTCAGGTACATATCAAGTACATTTATATTAGCGACCGCTCAGCTGTGCCTCACCTGTTCACTGACTTATAATAGAACCTTCAAAACAGATGGCTACACCAGCCTTTCTTCAGGTTATTAGCCTAGTATAACTAGTTGTAAGTGTGCAGCAAGTGTAGTTTTACACATTTCTAAATTAAAACGGGATCACACAAAGTAGATCATCTTACATAGAGGTTACTTGTTATGAAATTTTTTTTGAAAGTGCTTGACCTTTTCTGAACTGTTTCCAAGGATGACTTCTCAAATAGTTCTGTGTCACAAACCGCCTGACGTATTAAAGTTATTGTTTACCCCTCTAAACCTGTAATTTTGTTATTTAACTGACATCCTGTTTACATAATTCACTGCTACTAATGTTTCTTGACACATTACTAAATGTCTTTACGAGCAAAGATATTTCTCAAGTTTTAATGGTAAAACCTGATTTAGAAAATGACGAGATTTACGAATAGGAGGCACAACCTGATCCAGAACAGCAGAACACAGAAGGAGAGGACAAAATTTAAAGAAAAGAGAAAAGTTTTAAAAAAAAGTTATTAATCTTACCAGCTGACTGGGTTGGAGCAATGTCTTGGCCTGCATTAGATGGGAGGATCTCCACTGGGGCAGGAGGAGAGGTCCTCACAAAAACCTCTACCAGATGGAGAAAACACAAAGCAACGGACATTAATTCCATCAAATATACCCTTAAATATTTCAACAAATGGTACACTGACTATTAATTACATTTTGATCACTCACTGCTCCTACAACTGCTGGCTTCAATACAACACCACCATAGATTACACATCTGTTATGCAGTTGATGTCGAGCTGTATTTGCCCATAACAATATACTGACTTTAGCAGATTACTCTTTCTCAGAAACTGTCTTGGCAACAGTAAGTGGGTGATTTCTCATAACACTTTAAAACTTCATTTTAAGGTTAGGGTGATTTCTATTGGTATGTTAATGTCTTTATTTAGTCGTAAAATATTTTTGATGGCATGACAGACAATATAATACAATTTGGCTCTTTCAGTAGTATTGGTGATGTCAGACCGCTTTTGCTATCCATAGGTTTTGCACTGCAAAGCAGTTCTGTGAATGACACCACGCTGATGACGATGACAGAGGTCAGAGGAGAATGACCAGACTCCTTCAAGCTAACAGAAAGAGCGCAAGTATGCAAACAAGAGTGCATTAGAACTGTGTAGACAGGCAACACTGACTAAGACTGTCTACCTGGCAGCTATTAAGTGCAATATTACTACAAGGAGCAGGTGATCACCCAAACTCAACTACTGAAAACAGTGGATGAGTACACAGTAGACTGTTGCTTACCAGGTATATGCCTTTGTGATCACTGTATACTCTTTTGAAATGGATACTTTCAGAAGGATAAGATACCATTTAACAAGCACTCATCACCTCGGCATGGTTCTACAAACATCCAGTCCAATGGGCCTTATTGGTTACCACATAAGGGAGCACTTTCAGGATGAAGTTTAAAGGATAAGGCTGGCAATGTCCCATATTTTTCTTATTGTTAACAAATCTCAAACCAACAATGAATTGATCTACTTACAAGTATTGTGCATGTATTCAAAGTTAGATATATAGATATTGTGCTGTAGCACTTTGTTGTTGTCCAAAAACTGTTCAAAAGGCGCCAATGAGTCAAACCACTGCATTGGGTAACATGTTCCTTCACTGTGAAGATGGCTGTCACATTAGTGTGTTTAGAAATGGCTCCAAAGGGTAATAACAGTGACCATACTTTCAGTCTCAGGAGAGAGGTTCCTTGTACAGCAGATGCCTCTGCACATGCTCAGAATGCAGTTTCATTTACAGAGCTTTCATGGTTTGTGCTACATATCACAGCCTCTTGACTTTGTACTGAAGGTCTTTAAGAAATGTACAATCAGTGGTGGAAGTACTGAGATCCTTTACATAACTAAAACTAGAAATATTGACATATAGAAGTACTGTATTACAAGTAAAAGTCCTGAATTCAAAATGTAACTTAATTCAAATTACAAAGTATAAGCAGTAAAATGTACTTAAAGTAATAAAAGTAAAAGCATTCATTATGCAGAGTGTATTTACAATGTTTATACACTACATATTATATTTGATAAACTAGTTTTTGAACAATGGAGGTCTGCGTCACAGACGAAGCAATGAGATACAACAATAAGGCTTTGGTTGGATACAGACAATACTTATATCAATTCATTGCTCTGCACGAGATTTGTTAACAGTAATAAAGATATAGGAAAGCTCCAGCCATATCCTTTAACAATAATTATACATATACAGCTGATACAAGGATTAACTTTGTACATCATTGTTTTTCTCCAAAACCAAAATAAATAAATAAATAAATCTTCCTTTGTTGTGTGATGTTGTTCCATGCCATTTTTATATTCAGAGGTTCACTTTAGCTTGGACATCAGGCCTCATTATGAACTGTACCCCTGTCTTTTTGTGCTTGAGTTGAGAATGTGCACACATTTAGAAACACTGCTGACCAAGTATACCATAAAAAAGTTTTTCATTCCACTTCTTTGACAGCATGATTGAAGCTTAAAAAACTGGAGGAGGTTGTGGCATAAATAAAAGAAGATAATGAATGAATGGAAAAATCAATAATAATACTGTACAAAGATCACAGTACAGTGGCCTTTTCAGGACATCAGACTCATCTGGTCAGCAGCAGACTCCTCCGCATTCTGTGTTCTTAACTGTTTTCAGTCCTTTTAGCTTAATTTTAATTATGTAGACATTATTTTGTTCTTTTTACAGATATTTGCTTACATTAACATTCTAACAGTAACATTATAGTAAAAATAGTCCTGATAAACATTAGCTGAACTAAAGAAGAGCTGAGGCTAACAAAGTTGCTCTGAGCTTGACAGGCTGAGTCTGAGATGTCCTACATTGGCTACGGTACCACAAAGTATAAAGGGTAGAGGAGCAGACACCTGGGTAAACTGCCTCCATCTTGACAGTGGACACACCCGGAGATAGCTGGGACAGGACGGGCTCAACTACTGGCCTATTACTAACCACAGGAACTACCAGCTCCTTTAATGACAAGACACAGACAATAATACCAAAGGAACAAAGTCAACAGAGTACTCTATGCATATCTTTAAGTCCAAATGTAATCATTTCAGCTTTGCAATGGAAGCACACTGCTTCTGTCATGCAACGCAAGTGTTGTGCTGTGAAGCAGATTAGCATTCAGCTTGCATGGCAACTGACTGCAGTTTAATAACAGAGCAAGAATGAAAAAGCTCAGCAGGGAAGCCAGAAAGCAAAAAAGGTGTCTGCCACTTTGACACAGACTTCTGCCTGGATTTGTTTGGGACAACGTCAAGGATTTCCAATGTACTTTACTTGTACTTACGTATACATATACACATTGAAAACGTACACATTGATGGACTGCTCAGTGCTGACCAGCTGAAAGTCATGCAGCAACGTTGCTGACTTCATGCAAAGGTGATTGTGGCCACCCCTCAGCAGCTGAGAGGAGCGTCTGTGTGCATGCAAACTGCTACATTTTCACTCTTGAGTGCGCCCAACCTACCTGATCAGGTGCAGTTGTTGCTACTGACCACAGAAAAAAAAAGTGTGAATGTGTGAAAAAAAATGGAAGTGTATATCTGTAAGATAATATACTGTAATTGTCCTGTCAGTTGATTTCAAATTACATTCTATTATTCCACACATTGTTCCGCACACCTGTTTCAACATTAAAGATTTTGATGATGGCAGTGACATCATTATGTTTGCTTCATACTGCACAGCTATTGGCACAGCTTGGAATTATGTTTTCCATACTTTGTTTATACTTCTATATACTCTGTTCAATAAAGAATTGAATTAAAAAGAAGTTAGTGGCACAGCTACGTTCACCTACGCATGCTCAGGAAAGGTGTCGCTAAAAGCTTAGTGACGTCATGACTACTTACAGGGCTAGTTAGTAAACTATTGTAGCTGGCAAGCTAATAGCTAACATGCTAGCTAGCTGGGAGCAGGCTGGTACTAGTCAGTACACCAAGTATCCCAGTTAGCTAGCTTGCTGTCTTTTTGCTAGATACTTGCTAACCAGACTATGAGCTAACATAGCTTATTCACCTCATATATGAAAATTATATTGAAATGAATTTTCATACAGATTTGTGTCAATAACAGCATTTTGCTTCATAATATAAAGCTGCTGTCACTTTATTAGCCCTCACTTACAAATGGTAATCTGTCTTCAGATATCCTTAAAAAAAATTTAATTTAAATTTCTTGAATTAATTAAAAATATAAACAAACAAAACCAATTAAATGTATATTGGGCTGTGTTTTTACAGCACCTGTTCAATGTAGCACCAAATACACAGTGCTGAAAAAGGGGCCCATTGTTGAATCTAATTGCTGGCATTTGGTTTATTTTATCAGTTTTTGTGTGGAGATTTTCCAACAACTTCCATAACTTTTATATAAATCTCAAGAAATTATGTGTCAGGTTGGAGTTTTATAAAATAAAACTAAAAAGACAGTTTGCAGAATTTAAAATAAATTATTCTTTGATCACAAGAAAAAGCCATATTGATTATGGCTCTCCATAAATCATCAATAGATGGAATGCAAAGACATGGTTATTTGCAATTAATCTCACCTGTGCAAACAACTTTTATCGCATAAATACGACACCTTTGTTAAAGTAAACCCTTTGCGCCCTTTAATCATTCAGAGGCCCAGGTTTCCATGATGTGAAAAGGTCATAAACAACATAGACCACATTCTTAGGTCTGAAATATAACAACATAGAGGATTTTTTTGTTGTTGAAATCCCTCCTCTCTTCCTCCCACCCAGCACGGCTTTCTACTGTGCCAAAATGCCAGTGCATACAGCTGCCAGGCGCCACATTACTTTCTGGTGGTATCCAAACACTAATCTGCACAGGTTTTGGGTGGTGGATTTCTGTCAGATTGTTTTTTGAGGCCTGTCCTGTGTGCCTGGAAAACTCTGTGCTACTCTGCTCCAGAGAAGCTTAGCAGTAATTTGGACTCTGTCTGGCTTTGGCTAAGATGCTGCAAAGTTTCCCCTTCCCTTAGTGGCTGCCAAGCATGTCCTGAATAATAACAGGAGAGGGTGAAGCTCCTCTCCCTCTCTCTGCCTCCTAAAGCCACAGCCAGGTTCATCTCCCTCCTCTCTCTCTCCCTCTTTTGAAGGGATGTGGGCTGGGCTGTGTTTGAAGGGAATGTGAAGTGAGCCAAAGCACTTTAATCCTTGTCCTCTACAAACAAATGTCACAAGAGGGATGTTTCTTTTAAGATCTGGGTTCTTAATCACATGCAAGAGGGATCATAAATCAGGGTTTCTAGTGCTACTTTGGAGCTGTAATTTGCAAAAGTGAGATTGCTGTTCATCCCACAATGTAGATATTTTTAGTGGGACACTGGCAATGTGAGTCTGATAAATTACAACCGCACTTCAAACAAGAGAGACTGGGGGTAATTTGTTACACTGCTTGATACTTGTTACTTATTCATCAAGCCTACAAGCAAAAATATTAATTTCTTTGACAGTACATTGAGTTAAGACATTTAAGAGCATGTCAAAATGCAGAATATTAATGCCTAAATATCTCCATATCTCCAAATAAACTGTATGCTACCACTTATGGGGCAAGTTGCAGGCTGGTTGAAAGGTGATTTTGCCTCCCTATGATGGATATAAATCAACTCCATCCATTCATTCAAACAACACATGACACACAATGGAAACTGAGCAGTGTTGAAGTGATTAGTTGACTGATCATGAATTATTTTGATCATTAATATATGGTTAAAAGATGTTTATGTGTGAGATATTCACACAAAACTAAGCTAGTTAAATCATTGTTTCTATTTCTACTTTCTATAACTCATACAAAAGACTTTGGGAGGAGTGTCATTTTTCTGAAACTTTGCTCAGAACACCGCCTGCTGGTGAAATTTACCACCCTCTTGTCCATCGCCCAGATTAGGTGAACCTAGTAATGTCTTTCTTATTTGCTTAGCAGTACGCACAGCAAACTATAATCATGGCTACTGGAGCCTGCATTGTTGACAAGATGCACGAAAAGACAAATAGAACACAAAGAAGTGTACAGTTTTTTCTTTCACTTGATATAAACTGAACCAAAGTGATGCATGTTTTGTTTCTTGTTTTTTGCATTTTGCTATTTTAATTTCAGTTCAATGACTTTAGATCATTTATCAAGCAAAAATTAATGAGCATGATTGATTGATGAATGAATATCCAAGACGTTGAGGTACACGGCTTTGTCATGGCAGAAACGTTAAAAAGCCTTTACTATAGTAGCTACGTGATAAAAAAAAAACAGATGCTTATGGACAGCACAGCAGTCTTCTTTTAGTACCATGACGTAACAGTGTACATTGACTTTTTGGCAAATGAATTCTCCTTTTTTTGTAGACACTGATTACCTATGACCTGTTTTATGTTACATTGCTGTCAGTTTCAAGAAGCGCTTTCTCACTTGTTTGGTGATTAATTATCTTTGGCTGTTGTTGGTCGCACAAAACAAGTAGTTTTGGTGTACGTCAGGTAAAGCAATTGCACCACTTCAATAATGTGTGTGCATTATTGTAATTCGCTGTATAATACTAAACCAAATCAACAGCCATCTTAAATTGCTTCACATATGAAATCAAACTTAACAAATTGAACATGCACTGGGGATGGTACATGAGACTCACCTGGTATAATGTCGTCTGGTTTCCCAAAGTCCTCCACTAGTCTCACTGTGGTTGGCAGGGGTTGAGGAGGTATTACATAAACGGGCTCCTGGTAAACTGGCTTATTGACAGGTGGATTTGGTAGAACAGTGTAGCCCATTCCACCTGGACAGATCTCTTTGAACTTAGCTACATAACACAAAAATACAAGAGTTTATCATACAAGCGAAAATTAGATAAATTTCAATTGTAAACACATCCATTGTAAAGACAGCGACTAAGATGAAGACATTTATTACAGAACTGACTTTTTCAAGGCAACAAAACAACTCCACTTTTTGCTAGAAGGTGCTGCATCTTTTCCACCTGTCCACCCTTACACCAGCATATTTCCGAAGTCTCCCATGGAATAACATAAAGACATTAATGAGATAATGGCATCTAAAACTAAATTAAACCTCATGGAGAGTTAACACAAAAACATTTATTGACAGCATGACAGTCCACATCTCTTATTTAGTTGTATAACAAAAGTCCAGTATCTGGAAGTGGAAAAAAACAAAATGTGGGTTTCCAAGCCAAGCAATCTCCCTTAAACTTCAGCTGCACCACAACTGGTAACCCTAAAATTACTGGAGGGTTTCAGTGTTAAAATAAAGTGTGGCTGACAAGTTTGTATTTTAATTTTTTATCTAAAAGTGCTCACACTGAACATTTGGCAAGACTGTCCATTTACATCCTCTGATGTATTGTATTGTTCTGCAATCACTGAGATGCCACAGGAACGTGAAATAGATAACTGACATAAAGTTGACTTATATGCTGATAATGTTAAAGGTACTTTACTGTATTCATCTACGGCCATATGGGGTGATTCAATTATAAAGAAGTTTCTGGATAGCTGTAACCTTCCAACCCTATATCAGGGATACAAAGACATCCTAAATGCAGATCTCTCTAAAATATCACTATATGCGAATGATATCCTGCTGTACATAACCAAACTGCAGTGTTCTATCTTGGCCATCTTAGACACGGTCACTCATTTTAGAACATTTTAGGGACATAGGGTTAACTGGTCTCAGAGTGAACTAATGCCTTTCAAATTCTGTGACCTCTCAGTGCTCCCTTCAAGATCACACATGACAGATTCACATACTTAGGAACAGAGGATATTAACGATTTATAGTCACTTTGCAAAGCCAACTACCCCTACTTGTGGCGAGGTTACAATATAGCATTTCCTTTTGAAGGTCTCTCTTTCTAGTAGTAGAAATCAATGTGATAAAAATGTTGAGAAAAGCCATTTCACTTTAGTGCATGATAATAATGCACTTTGCATTATTATAATGTGGCTACTTTTATGCACCCCACCTAAATCATAATGGAAAGAGAAGAATGTACTCCTTAAGAGATGCACTGATCTTATCACTGACAAAAATTTGATAATGATAGCATAATTCATAGCATTATACACATGTGGAAACAGATTAAATCCTATTTCAAAATCCATAGGAACTACTTATTCAGGTACTTAAAGATCAGAGATTAGGATCTAGAGAAAATAGAACCTGCAAAGTTTGATGTATTCTTTACAAGGATGGACACCTATTACCTTCATAACTCATTAATACTCAAAACCTTTCCCTCTTGTGCAGGGTATAAAAACATGCTGGGAAAAAGGAACCAGGAACGGAGATAGATGGTGATCTTTCGAATACATACACACATACACAAATGCTCTGCTCTGAGCACTGTCTTACTCAATTTAAGATTATCCACAGATTTCATTACACTAAAACAAAATTACACAGTCTTTCCAGATGTATCCTCACTGTGGGACAAATGCCATACTGAAGAAGCCACTCTTCTTCACAGTTATGTTCTCTGTTTTAAGTTAACTCCATTTTGGACTAACACATTGGGTATGTTGCATACAGCAACGGAAACTGACCTGCTTCTGGTGGTGCTGGAAGTCTCCGATCAGTTTTCCCTGCTTAGTAAATTTTCACAACAACTGCTATCTTATACACTTATTGTAGCAAATAAATGTTCTGGAAAAAGGCAGAAGTCCCACCTGTCAAATTATGGCTGGAAGAAATGATAAAACTTTCTCTAATATGGTTCCCACTATTAAAGAAACTGAAACAGTTCAAAAGGATTTGGCATCCCCTTTCTCCATTACATTAATAGCTCAAACTGATAAGTTGGACAATACTGATGGCCCCCTTTGGTGTGACAAGATGTATGGGATGACATGATGGGATGGTTGTATATATATAAGTCTTCTTTTTTTGTTCTACCCAACTGTAAAGCAAGGACACATTTGTAATACTGAATTAATTTTATGACTCCTCAATAAAAAAGGGTTTCAACTAAAAACAACCATTTCTACTGGAAGTATCTCGAAAGGCATCCAAGAATGTGTTAGTGCAGAGAGTTCAGGCTTTGACAGAGACAAGGCTTATTCTTGTTCCAAGACTAAATGCCCTTGCGTAATGGAATGCTTGGCTTGGTTTCATCACCCGCAATGGTACAATATTTTTGTGTAACTGTAAGCATGAGGAAGCAGCAACCCCCTTCCCCAGTCCCGTGTCCTCAGTGCGGAAAACAATACGCAGTTCATTCAAGCTGTGAAAAATATTAGTAACCCTTTTAAAGGAAATAACAGGTCAAAGGGTACAAAAGGAGCATTGAAGGACTTACCATCACATAGATTTATATTGATTTTCAAGCTATCTTATTAGCACTATTATGATAAGCTGAAGTTATAATGAGGATGACATATGAATAGACATGATCTTGAAAAAGTCAAAAATATACACTGCGTATTCCACTTAAATCTCCAAACACATTTCCACCAATCATACTATTGACAAAACAAAAGGTGCCACAACCAAACCATTTCAATACAGGAATCTTAGAGATGTAACTACTTGCAACTGTCCAAAACTAACAATAAGTACCTAACTAAAGACAAACAGGAAAGTAGCAAAAGTGAATGGTTGCAGCTATTGAAAATGTAATCTTAAAGCAACTAATTAGCCAAGCTGTGAAACCCATGCAGATAGAAAGTATCAGAGATAAAAGAATGGAACACATGTAGTATCTTTTTTCTTTTTGGTAATTTCCTGTCTTTTACTCAAGTGCAGAGTTCTGAAAGATGAAGTTGTTTTTTAGTAAGGGGTGCTGGAAACAAAACTTTTTAAAACAATATAGATGTTAGATAATATTGTACCAGTTTAAAGTTTGTTACACTAAAAGTACATCAGGTTTGAAACACATAATACTTGATAATAACTTCACCTGACTATAAGAAATTGTGAGTTTTCATTAGGAGAGAAACCCTACAGTAAAACCTTCTTATTCTGAATATGTCAAGGTCTATGTTGCGCCCTTATTCTGATCAGTTCACATTCAGTTTAAAATAACACTTCTTCTAAATATGTAGTGACAGGCTCTGTCATTAGTTACGACAGTATAATCCCCAAAAATAAAACATTTCCCTGATGATGGAATAACAGTAATTTCATGTGGCCTTGCTTGTCAACAAATGTGCCACTGTAAGAGACTTCATAAATCATTACAGGTTACACAGTAGCCTAATAATTATCTAAAATAAGTTTTAAAGCTGGTTTGTCTAGTTTTGGACATCATTTTGTTATGCAGTGTTACCCACTGAGAGTTTTCACTGGCAGGGCTAAAAACCAACCAATTTCAAACATACACAGCAATAGATGAACATCATGTGGCACTGCAGATGTTTGAGGCAGCACATATTGGCTGTTGTGGTTCATTAATAGAAAATTGGGTCAATCATTCAGCAAGAAATGTTGGGCTTTGCCTCAACCTCCAAGTATTTCTGTACGTCTGGACACTTGTCTCCATAGTCTACTGTCCTACTACTGTTACAATAATCTTTCATCAAACTACATCTTGGATGGCAGTGGTATGAACATGTTGAGCTTCTGGTGAAAGAGCGCTGCTTAGTAACTTTAAACCCACTTTAATAATACACTCATATGTTTTGTAACAAGAGTCTACAGCCATGCCAGTGGCTGTGTTAGACTGCACTTTGAGCTAAATGCGAATGTCTGCATGCTAACATGCCCAAAATGACAAATCTATCATGCTGATGGGTAGTAGGTATAATGTTGAGCATGATAGTTTTGCGTGTTTAGCACTTAACACAAAGTACAGCTGAGGCTAATGGTAATGTCATTACTTCTGCAGCTATTATATATATAAATATAATATAAAATATATATAAATAAAATATATAAATAAATGCTGGACAAGTAAAAATTTTGACCCAATGGTTTCCACATTTAATTGTAATCTATCCAACAAATATTTCACTCAAAACCACAAATGTCAACCTCATCGTGGCTTGAAGACGAAAAGTCAGGGAATCACCAAAGTCATTAGGATTCATTGTTTGGGAACCACAAAAACTTTGTGCTGACACATCAAGTGGATGTTGTTTTTTTACCCCATTTCACTTCATGTGAATTTGATCAGAAAAGGTTGGGACATTAGTTTTAATGTCAATCCATCCAATAGTTAAAATATTTCAGTGTGGACAAAAGTGGTGGACTGACCAAAAAACCCAACAACAACAGATTGACATTGGCATCTCTAGAGGCGCTAGCATGCTTAACAGACTAGAAATATGGTACTCGTTTTCCTTACACCTGTGGCTTGTTAACAAAGTCCTGCAGGACACTGGACCACTGGGCAGAACTCAATGCCTCTGAGATGCAATGAGGTATAAATGTCTGCTGATTTGCAAGGCCAAATTAAAGTGAGGTAGTGTTGTGTGGTGCTTGGTTTGATGTTTTGGACTTTAGTTCGCTTTGAGAAGGGATAAAAGTCTGATGTGGCTGGGGGCCTTACCTGTTCCTGGAGGGGGACATTTGTCACAACGAGGACCCCAGGCTTTGCCCACACTGCAGCAGCAGAGCTGTTTGCTCAGCTGGGCAGACACTGGGTGCAAACACTGTCTCCCTGAGCTGACCAAACGGAAGCAAGCCCCCTTCTCCTCTTGGATGGCAGGCGTGTTGGCTGAAGAGGAGTGCAGGAGGAGGACAGAGAGGAGGAGGAGGGGAGGCATAGGAAGTGACGCACCAGAGTGTAGGAGACATACATGGAGGGGAAAGAGAGGACAGAGAGTGAAGAAATAAAGAGGTCCCCTTCACCAAAGCAACCTTCCCTTCTCACCTGCACAAAAGTCTGCCACAAACACAGTCTAAACATATTCCTAAAACAACACCATGAATAAAAATCCATATATCACAGTGAGAAATCAGGCAACCACATTTTTTTTGACACGCATTAAAACAGTTAAAGCTAAACACAGAAACACATTAAACACAACAAAACACAGACTGCATGTTTTAAGAAAGAAATCTATGTTTCCATGCCAATGCTTCATGCACTATGAAAGTCAAGCGCTGGCATGCAGGACAGTTTGGCTTAGCTTGTGTTTTCCAAATCTTATGGTGTAATCATAACACCTTCGCAAACAAATGCCAACCGGAAATGTTTTTTAGTGGAACAGAGACAAAAGTAATGACCTCCAAGGGGACCCAAGAATGTTCAGTTCAAGTGTTCCTTTTTTTGCCAGAGATGCTACCTGGAGTAAATCATTTCAATTACTGGTTAAATACTTGACCTATTTACTCAACAGATAATCAAATTTCAAAACACGGGGACTGACTGTTGTAAAAAGGCAGCTGAAGCTTGAAGATTTTAATTCAGCTGAAATTCAGTCACGTGGGAAGATTAAGTGCTGTAATGATATTGTCAAAATAGAAAGAGAGGACTCTCAGATCCCTTCATTATGTAAGGTAAATGAATGGGTACACAATCAAGCAAATGAGCAATGAGCCATAAAGGAGTACACTAATTCACTTTTTATTTGAGAGTGAGATGAGAAGGTTGAAACTAGTCCTAAACCACATTGGATTTTTTTTTTTTACATTTCTATCATCAAATGTGTCAATTGGTCAACTTAAGAAGTGCTGACAGGCTAGTGGTTTCCCCTTTCTTCAGTATGCTAAGTTAGGTTAATTATGTCCTGACTCCAGCTTCATACTAAATGCACATACATGAGTGTGGTATCAATCATCTCATCAGACCCTTGGAAAAAAGACAAATGGGTATATTTCCCAAAACTATTCCTTTAATGCTTCCTGACTCCTCATAATCAGTGCCTAGAGTCCATTGTAACTTAGACTTAGAGGGCATATGGCTATATGATTTATATGTCTACACAATGTCCCACTCTTCACAATGTATGTCAGATGAAAGAAAAAAAAAAAAAGTCCAAGGAACTTGACATAGACCTCCAGAATGGGAATTGTTTCGAGGCACGGTCCCGGGGAAGTGTATAAAAAATGCTTTCATATTTAAAGTTCCCAGGAGCAAAGTAAACTCCATTATTGTGAAATTGAAGAGGTCTGAAACCACCAAGACTCTTCCTACAGTAAGCCATCTGGCCAAAATGAGTAAATAGGCAAGGAGAGGCTCGCTTGGTCAGGCAGGTAACCAAGAACTCAATGGCCACCCACTGCAGGGTTCGTCTGCAGAAATGTGACAACCTGCCAGTAGGAAAACTATCCCTGCAGCACTCTGCCAGTCTGGCCTTTATGGCAGAGTGAGTAGATGGAGCCACTCCTGAGTAAAAGGAAGATGACAGCCAACCCGGAGTTTGCCAGACTGCACTTAAAGGACTGTGAGAGCATGAGGAAAATGTTTCTGTGGTTTGATGAGACAAGAATTAAGCTCTTGGGTCTTAATGCTGTGCCAAAAAAACAGCATGGTGGTTGTGGTATCATGCAGTGACTATGCTTTTCATCATGAAGGAGTCGGTGTTTGATCAGGATTTAGGTAAAGACGGAAAAACCTTAATACAGAGAAATCCTTGAAAACCCACTCCAGAGCGCTCAAAATGTCAGACTTGGGGTGTCACAGTGGGCTTCAAGCAGGATTTGAACTTTTCTCTTATGTTTTCTTTTTTTAATTCTGCACACGACGACTTTTATTACTTGTACAACACAGTTCAATCCCAGGACTGACTGGATACATCTTGGTGGGAGGCAGCGCTTTTGTCACCCTCTTAACCACCACTAGGGTGACCTTGAGCAAGACCCTTAACCCCAATTGTCCCAGTGGAGCTGCTCAGTAGGCAGCAGGTCAGACTGTTATCATACTGGGCAGCTTCCAGGTGTGAATGAGTGTAAATGTGTTGGGTTACATCAACTGTAACAAGAGGAGCCTTCCATAGGACAGCACAACAAGGTAAAATGTGTTTACTTTGTTGACTGTGTGTTGGCATGTTGTCAGATCATTGTCTAACAACTCACTGTGGCTGTTGCTTCTTGTTCTCTTCCTCTGCAATATTTAAATGGATTTAATGGAACAGCTACACAACAAAGCTTCCTGATGGTTTATCAGTACCAAGTTTTGAATGTGAGCCAGTTCACATGTGGCTAACATACTGTATGAAAGAATGAAAAGGAAAGCATGGGTTAAACTGAACTCCAAACCACAGAGATTCCGTTACAAGCCTCAAGGGTGCTGAGAGTTCAGCACAGCGAGACTCTTAAAAATGTTGCCAGTACAGCCACACGTGTGTTCAGCCAAACAGTTTGGTGGTTTGAAGGAGTGGTTGGTCACAGGTTGGGGCTGGTCCGCCCTGCCACCAAGCACAACCACAATAGCACGGATCAGTGCAGTTATTCCCAGCTTGGTGGAGCAAAGTAGGCTGCAAAAACAGCCTTAAACTGTTGCCATCATTGTCCGGACCCAAACAAATGGCAGAAATGCCATTGGATGGATGATGGATGGAGCTTAGATAAGTCCATCATGTTTACAAAAAATCCAAAAGAAATCAGATTTGTTTTGTGTTAAACGTCAGCGGTACTCCTCTTCAGCTAGCTTTGGTCACAGTAAATATAAAGAAGATCATGTAAATCAGTAAATCATGGCTTTTTTTCAGTCACAGGTGAGCTATGTACTTGGTGTATGCTTGCACAGCTGTTGGAAGTCAGCTGTAACAATAATGAATTTTTCAAGTCTCCTCTGCTGAGCCCCTTGAATTAAGCCCTGATGCTGATTAATGGACACTTGGCTTTCATTAGCAACAAGATACAAAAGAACCAAGACACAACACCAACCCCACTTCTCTCTCTCTCTCTCTCTCTCTCTCTCTCTCTCTCTCTCTCTCTCTCTCTCTCTCTCTCTCTCTCCTACAGTGCTGCAAAAACAGGGAACACATGCTCACAGCGTATCAAGACAAAGGGTCAACACTGAATGAGACTTGTGATCAATCATGTTTAAGATTGATCACTTTACCAATTGTGACATCCGTCCTACACCTTTTATATGACAGACATGAGATATACTGTGTTTCCTTATATGTTCTGCCTTGGAGTACATGCTTGAGGGATAATCTTATTATGAAATAAACACCGTGCTTTCATACATGCATTGTATTCATATGCATACCATTAAACACACACTTGCATCATTCCTAGCAGCCCTTGATATGCTTGTAACTTTGGCACAGGTGGCAGGGGGAATTAATGAAACTTGTATTTCCCATGTCTTCTGTTATGGAAAATATCATATAGGAAAGCTTTTGAATGAGCAAATCTCCATGTCATAGACCAGCATGCAAATGTAATGCATTCATTTCAGTCAGTATAGGATTTCTGTTCAGTCTGGCACTTCACTGTTGGATGTTCTGGGTTCAGATGGTAATGAATAAGACAGTGACGAGAGAAAGAAATGTTGGATTGTAGGACTTACATATACACGTGGTGAGCGTGGGGTCGGGGATGTAGCCAGGTTTACACATACACCTGTAACTGCCCAAGGTGTTCAGACAGTTTCCATTCGGACACACACCCTGTAGCTGGCACTCATCCAAATCTGTGCATCAAGGAATTAAAGAAAAGCTTGATCAATTCAGGGATTTTCTTCACATAGCATGAGATGGGACACAGATATTTTCAATACTTCACTTCATCTCATAGAACATGTATCAGCACATGTATCTCAGGACTGCATATTTTCCAGATCCCTATGTCGGTTAAACATTTCTAATCTTTTTTTTTTTTTTAATCATACAAAGGCCTCAACCTCAACCGGTCTAGGCAGATGGGAATGTTGGGTCTCTTTAAATTAAATTAAAGAGTACGATCTAGACCTAATCTATATGTGAAGAGCTTTGAGATGACTTTTGTGATTTGTTGTATATACATATATATAAAGATTGATTGATAGAAAAAAAGTAAAATATGTGCTGCTTAGCCTCAAAGCCTTATTTATTAGCTACACTTGACATCACTCTTTACGCCTGCTGAAGTGAAATTGGGGCACTTCAACATTAAGACCTCACTAAGAGATTTAATAATGTTGTTTCGGACATTTAAGTGTATTTTCCTTCTCAAAGTGGTGCTGTAAACATACAGTTGTCAGGAGCCTTGGGGCAGTTTGGGACCCAAGCTGGAACATGAAATAAAATGCTGTTTTTTTCTGGCCCTGTGTTTCTGCTTATAGTATATCTGTGCAGTTCAGTTCACTTTCAGTTCAACTTTATTATGATCCCAGAGGGCAACTGTTTCACAGGCCAAAAGCAACACAGTAATAGACAGCACAAAGAACAATACAGAAGTAAAAAGTAAAGTGCATTACAGTAAAGTATTACTACAACAAAGTGTGAATGCCAACCAATTTGACAAGCTAATAGGTGTTGGTACAAATGAGTGCTTGTGCCTGGTAGTTTTAATCCTCTGTATCTTGAAATAGGTACCTGAGGGGGAGAGTCTGGAACTCAGAGTGTAGTGGGTGATCAACATAAGATAGATGGCATGGGCTTTCTGCAGGGCTAGACCAGCCAGTCTGACTCAGTGATTCACCATACAGTGAATCACTGAGTCAGACAGACAGAGTGTTTTTAGTTTTTACACATAGATTTCTGAACCAACAAAAGAAAATAAAAGAAAATATTGACTGTATTAAAAATGTGTAAAACATGGTCATTAGGGTCACAAGGTCTTTCAACATTGAAGGACCTTAGTTTTCGAAAGCAAAACGAGTGTTGTCAACCCTTCTGACATAAGACTTCATTATTCTTGTCAAAGCACAGTTTACTTTTGATGGCGGTTCCCAAATACTTATGGTGGTATGGATTTTTGTCTAAAATCAATGGCATCTCCTTGGTTTTGGTAACATTTATTCATTTGCAAAATTCAGAACATCAAACCTGAGATATAATTCATTAAGTTCCTGTGCCAGCTGGATCCACCCTCCTATTACTTTTTGCTTTAGCTCCAGTGATTGTGTACATTCCATCTCAAGCAGACCCCATATTATTATTTGTGGCCTACTCAAGTCTCTCTCTAGCTTTTCCTGTTTTGCACTCCTTACTTCACAATTGATTTCATGCTACAGTCTGTGCTTCTCAACTAAATTCCCCTCATGAAATGCCTTGTTTCTCTCGTTCATTCATTCATGAGGGCCTTTAGTGCCTGTGTAACCCAGTGCCTATTACTTGGATACACTTTAACAGATTTTCCTGGAATTACCAAGTCTGTACAAAAGGTGACATAGCTACTGATAAAATCAGTGTGCTGGCACATTGTAGTTACGATATCTGCACTTTCATAGAAATATGATTCCACCACCCACCCTCACTTCTTCCTGAGGTAGTCATTGATTAAACTAAACTGATTTCCGCATACATGAAAACTTATTGGTCAAGTTAGATTGTCTGAACGGCCATCCAGCTAATCACAGCCATTTTTCCATAGATAGAGTTAACCGTTTAAGTATTGTAAAGTTACATGAGTGCATTCAGAAACGCTGCTTCCGTCACTTGCTGCTGGCTGTATTTACATATTAGGGGATAACAGATCAGAGGTATGGAACGGCTATTCAACTAATTAGTAATGTAGAATTTTCATTTTGTAAGTTTGTCTTGTTATGTAATGTGTCAGCTCAGCTAACAGTCATTGATCAGTCCTAAATGCAAGCCAGGTGGCAAATTTGGTTTGTAAAGTCCCTACTGTTGTGGTTTTTAAATATTCATAGACAAAGGTTAGTATTCGTATTTTAACAAACAAATAAAATGAAACTATTCACTAGTTAGAAATCATGCTCATCATCATACTGTCTAGGATTAAAGACATATTAGTTGTTGAGGAGGGTTGCCATCTCAAATCTACCAGGTAAAGCCTTCTGAGATAAGCAAAAACAAGCTAACAGCAACTGAACTGAAATCAACCCATCTCAAATGCAAAAGGTGAGTTAACCCTTCTTTTCTTAGTTCATAATTTTAAGCCAGCATGGACTACAAATGCTCCGAAAAGACATATTGCTAGGACTAATTAGAATTGTAGAAGTATGAATATCTACTTTTTCATGCCAATGAAGATGAACACCATGTGATATGGTTAAAAGCTCTGAGTCAATGCATGAGTTGTTGTTATTCATATATAGCCCTAAACGATCATTATAAGTATGTTCAGAAAAATCGGAAGTCTAAAATCTACAGTTGACATTAAGACTGCAGGCATTAAGTTGACCTTAAGTTGAGATTGTTTTGTCAATGACCCAAACATTTGAACAACTAAAGACAGAGATCTCACAGAGCATATATCAGAGAATCTGGACTGGTATTGATCTGTACACCAAGCCCTGACAGATGCATCAAGGTCATTACAGGCTATTGAATGGTTAAAAAAACCCTACTTATTGCCAATTTAAGGGTTAACCCCTAACACGCTTGGACCATTCATCAATATTAGTCCATGAAATAAGGCAAGAGCTTACACAGCATGTAGAGTTAGAGAAGGTAGCTAACAGTAAAGCTGTCCCTTGGTGGCCTGCAGTATCAGCAAAGACAAGTGTTCAACATTAGTGGGTTTTGGGTACATCCATGTAACCTATGTTCATTCTAACAATTAAATCAACTTACAGACGATGTTGCCATGACTTTAATGGATATGTAGCAATACTGTTGACACATGGATTGCTATTATAACGGCGCATTTACCCAGCAATGCGTTTCAATAATATAACATGAGTTACTTTTGCTGAAAGGAAAGTTGTCTGATGAGCTGCTAACCTCACATTTCATTCATATAAAGGAAGAATATGGAGATATAACCAACCAGTGTGATGAGTGTAGAGGTGTGTGTAGTTACACTTCAGCAGTCTGGTGTCATCAGCTGATTTAATAAACAGTGAGTGGCTGTGCGTAATGGCACTGTGCTCTGTGCAGCATCAGAGGCTACAGACTTTCATAGATTGTTAGGACTGTCCACAGCAGCGCTCTCCAAGGTGCTGGCCCCCCTCCCAAAAAAAAGAAAAAAACAGTGGAAGGCTCATTCTCATTTAATTTGTTTTTTTTTTTTTTACAATTAATTAAATCTGATAAATATTATGACTAACTAATATCACATGTATTTTTAATATGTTGATGTACATCATAATACGAATTCATATTGTGTCCTTTTATTAATTAATGTTTTACATGTTTGTGTGCTGCTGCGCGTCCGTGTGGTAACAAGCACAGTGTCTGCGCCTATATACCCCCCTATATACCCGCCTATGTACCCCCTATATACCTCCCTATATACCCCCCTATATACCTGCCTATGTACCCCCTATATACCTCCCTATATACCCCCCTATATACCTGCCTATATACCCCCTATATACCCCCTATATACCCGCCTATATACCCCCCTATATACCCGCCTATATACCCCACTATATACCCCCTATATACCCGCCTATGTACCCCCTATATACCTCCCTATATACCCGCCTATATACCCCCTATATACCCGCCTATATACCCCCCTATATACCCCCCTATATACCCGCCTATATACCCCACTATATACCCCACTATATACCCGCCTATGTACCCCCTATATACCTCCCTATATACCCCCCTATATACCCCCCTATATACCCCCCTATATACCCCCTATAT
Organism: Scomber japonicus; assembly: GCF_027409825.1. Taxonomy (NCBI): domain Eukaryota; kingdom Metazoa; phylum Chordata; class Actinopteri; order Scombriformes; family Scombridae; genus Scomber; species Scomber japonicus. Next base: position 33,596,726 of record NC_070591.1, on the reverse strand, counting down.
ACCCCCCTATATACCGCCTATATACCCCCCTATATACCCGCCTATATACCCCACTATATACCCCCCTATATACCCGCCTATATACCCCCCTATATACCCGCCTATATACCTCCCTATATACCCGCCTATATACCCCCCTATATACCCGCCTATATACCCGCCTATATACCCCCTATATACCCGCCTATATACCCGCCTATATACCTCCCTATATACCCGCCTATATACCCGCCTATATACCCCCCTATATACCCGCCTATATACCCCCCTATATACCCCCTATATACCCCCCTATATACCTCCCTATATACGAGCATATTGGATAATGCGCCCTTTAAATAACAGTAACATAAGCACCAGTGACTTTAGTAGCTCAATCGCTTTCCTCTGCCTCAAAATAGCAACGCGCCACCAATGTGCCTGACCAACCTCATTTTGAAACCAACACGCCCATAGGTGCACCGACTGGTGCAAGTGCATTTGCTATTTAGACAACGTGAGCGCAGGGCGAGAAAATGACAACTGCACCAGGGGAAACTGGAGCACCAAATAACCTATTTCCTCCTGACTAACATTTACTGAAAATTAGAGCAGCCAGGAGCTGTTTTAGGAAATTACTGATCCTTTCCTTAAACTGAAAGCATACATTTGTGAGCCCATGTTTTAATTTTTTGGCAATAGTAAAAAATGTAATAATGTCAGCCTTATTCTTTAAAGCTATATATATAATATTACCAATGTAACAAATGACAGTGTGTGTTACTGTCACTGTAATGAACCCACAGTTTGCCATCAGTTCACCACAACATATACTGATTAGCTATTTGATAGAAATGTCCAATTGCAGTTATTTGCAGATATTTTAACCTGATAATGCTGCTAGATGAAAAGTTATGGGACCACCAAAGATATTACAGTTCATCCTGAGGGGAACACGAACATCCGTTGAAATGTCATTGTCATCCATCCACTAGTTGAGACATTTCACTCCAAACCACATACCAACTTCATTGTGGCGCTAGAGAAAACGTCTGCAGACCAAAGTTATTTAGATTTATGGTCTTGGCACCACAGATATATGCCCCAAGTTACATGGCAATCCATCCAGTAGTTGTTGGATTGAGTCATTCTGGACCAAAGTAGTGGCCCAACCGCCAGACCGACCATGTCATCCCTAGAGCAACACCTCTAGCATGTTAAATGTTGCAGAAATGAGAAATGTTTTTTTTGTCTTTTCCCAGCTCACTTCTGATGTTTTGAAACTCGACTATGAAATATGTTGAGTTTTAGAAAATCAAATTCCTTCAGTGAGAACACACTTGGCTCATATCACAGACTGTGACTCATGTCTGTATCCCACCATGACATCCAGTTTATAGGTGAAAGGGAACACAAGCTTTTCAACTAGTATGTTTTTTAATAGGCTGTTGACAGCCTACTTGGTTGGTCCTCTATTGGTTAGGTCCTCCACGTTATCCTGTTACTAAAATCTGAGACACTTTTATTACCGTACAAGCTTTTTTAGGCTTACAGCATTGGACAGGAAAAACTAGGTAAACAAGATTAGAGCACAGGGTGTGTGTCAGACAGTACATCACATCATCTGCCCTGTGGACAGCCAGTTATCAGTCATTCTGCATCGACTATACACAAAACAATCCACATTTCATGCACTGGACAAGATCTCCATGTAGGTCACCCCCTTGTGTGGACAGCTTGGAGTTGGTCACCAATGGAAGTAGAGTACTTTTATATGTTAGTTTATAATCAATCAATTGATGTTTGTTGAGTGGGAACCCCATGTCATTAGACATATTGTTATATTCCTGACAGCGTGTTCTTTAAAACTATGTTTATAAAAATGTTATATTTTAAGTAAGAATTTCACGGAAGAGTGTGTCTACCCCAAACCTGCCCCCATCCTAAAATAAATAAATAAGTAAAACAAAATCAAACCTATCACATATTTCATGAAGAAGTGGCGTTTCAGAGTGTCAGACATAACAAGACTGTGAACGGCTCATTTCAAACCAGACTGTTGACTTTAACAGAACTTGACTAACAGTGTTTTGAATGTGCTTTGAACTGATGATTGTACAAAAAACTACAACATAAAAAACTAAACTTAAAAACTCATTCATTACAAAAATAAAAAAGTTCTAAATGTACTTAAAAAAAACACAAACACAGATCTCCAAACCAAACAGAATGCAGATCCAAGTGGACACACTGCTGTTCCAAGAGTAAAAGAAAGGTGGGGGCTGTAAGAAAAACGATAATAATAAATAAGAAGAAAAGGATGTGGTGAATTATAGTGAGTCCCAGCACCTCCTTAGGTTTGGCCAAGTCTAGGGCTCCACACACACACACACACACACACTTCTTTGGCAGCAGTCCGAATCGGCAGCAGACCCTCTCTCCCCTGTCAAAGCCCTTCTGCTTCCAGCCACAGAGCTGGCGAACACCATGGATAACATGGCACTGAGCCACCATTACTGGTGGTATAGGTGAGTCCAGCGCCCTCTATTGGTGCTTTAAGGAACCACAAATCATTGCAGGTGGTGACTTCTGTTTCCCATTTGTACACAACATAAAAATACTAAGCTTCAAAGTTCACTTTTTACCTCGAGAACAACCGTTGATAAAACAAATCTCCCTTCAAGGTCCATTTAGTAGCTGATCTGGAGCTTTCAGTCACATGATCTTCATGTGTGGATGGACTATGCCCAGCTGAGTTTGCAGTAAGTAGCTTATTCTAAGGCCTTCTGTCATTATGCACGAAATGCATTCTTTTTTTAAGTGAAGCTCCAGACTAGTATTTTATTCCAAAGCTTCTTCACTGCTTACATCATACAAAGAACATATCTGTTTCTTAGACTGTCATCACCCAAGGAATGCCCCACAGACAAGCCCATCTGTTTGATGGACGTGACACTTGTTGAAATTTAGCCTCAGATTAATACTACCCTGCGTAACAGCAACCTCATTTAAATTGCATACGTGTCTATCATTACCCTGTTTGTTACTTTCAACTTGTAACAACTGCTCCTCTCTGCCGATGAAGAATGTCAGCGTGTCTCTGTGACTGTTCTACAGTGGCTTAAGCACCTGCAATTTTGGGCACAGATGATTTAGGCCCCATTTATACTTGTCATTTCAAGTGTCTCATATCTAGATAAAATACAGATGTCATTTAATGAACCAGGATTTTGCAGTCAGCCACACACTGTGTATGCTTGTCTCACAAATCTGACATGGGGTAAGCCCCGTTCCAGCCCAGAGGGTGGTGGTAATGCACCAGAGGCTGATTTGTAATTGCCAATTTCTCAGTCAGACTATCATGCATCTGTAATAATTATTGGCTTTAATATAACAAAATTAAAAGGAAGATATTGGATCTACCCATGCATGCAGTGGCAAACTGTAAATGGGGTATTCATTTCTCTGTCTCTAATTAACTGAACTCAGCCTTATTGTTTGAGTGTTTTTAGTGTAGCAGTCATCTAATTTAACTCTGCAGATAGCCATGAAGCATCTGGAAAGAGGACATACTCCCCTTAGAACCTTAAAGCAGTCAGACATCAGTACTGTTACATGTGTAGATGCTACATACGCACAAAAAGACAACATTATCGGCCAAAGTGCAGCATGTTTAAGTACCAAAAAAGCACACGTCCTTACCTTGGCAATGAGAGCTGTTGATTCTCTTATAACCCTGAGGACAGTCGATCAGAGGTATGGCTGATGAGAGGAGAATGTAGAGAATAAGAGAAAGAAGAGAGGGAAAACATGTTATTTATATTGGCATTTCATGAATGGTTTAATAATCATAAACAAATACATTACAATCATGTTTCTTAGGTTTCCGTTCGACTTAGCCACGATTTCCTTTGTTACCCTATCATCAACATGCAATCATCTGTGACATTTCTCTCGCAGTTTGGAAGGTTTCATCTTGATAAAGTCTTGAACTTTTCTGAAATGTTAGGATCTGTTGGTATTTTTGTCATACTACTGATCCACAAAGCAGACAAACATTGAATAATAATATTCAAATACATACAAGCACCAACCTACCATTTCCAATGAATGGTTAATTCTCAGGGTTATCTCCATAATTTTTCAAAAACGTTTCCATGACTATTAACAAAAATCTTAAAATCACTTATTCTGACTGAGTGATCAATATATCTTCACATGGTCAGCTGATATCAGTCTGGTCAGTTTCAGTACTTTTTTTTTTTACCCTTACATACTGTTCTGGCTAAAATTTGACTTTTTCTTTTTTTTTAATTTGAGAGTTTTAAAAACTCCTTATACACATTTATTTTGGCCAGACTTTTCCTAATGTGACCTACAGTACACAAAAAATGGTGTAAAATGCATCACTTTTATATGTTTGTGCAGCTGATACACATTTTTATATATGCAAATGTACAAGTTTGGCCTGTGTTTATTAAAACAATTCAAAAATCAGCATTCAAACATGTTGATGTATTCATCATATTCTATAAAATGTTCTCCTGGACCATAAAATAGTGATTGTGAATGTCTTTTCCCCCCATAAGGTTAATCAAACAGAAGGATTAATAAACCATTTATTAATGACTCATGAGGAATTTATGAACATGAATTGGTATAGACACTAATTATGAATCAGGATATTAACAGTATGTTAAGGTTACTTTCATAGACATTTTCTATTTATGAACTCACATGTTGTGTTATTTTTTAATGTTTGCATTGTTTAATCTCTTATTCAGATCTCATCACTATAATTGTATCATGTCTTGTGTATGTGTGTGACTGACAAGTACACTGAAATCTTTTAACCATGCATTATTTTGCCTCAGTGTCAGTGTTAGGTAAAGGTACATTTTGTTACAGACTTTCAGACAAATCTATATTACGGTCCATTACTATTTGACATAGTTTGGCCTGATGTTTGTAAATTAACTATGAATGTCCTTTTTCACAGACCATTTCGTTTTGGAAGCATATTTAAATTAATGACGTGTCAGTCTTATATAAGTTGTGTTATATAACCTTTGTTGTATTTAAATATTCTGTTCAAGACATATACACTGGCCGACGACTTTATTAGAAACATCTGTGCAATCTAATGCAATCCAATACAACAGTTCTGCCATAAATTCTACATCTATTTGGCTTGCACATTTTCAGCTATTGTTGACATTGCAGAAAGGTGATAAATTTACTTTGTGTTTATGATTGAGGTCATAGCGGGTGATGGTGGTGTACTGGAGTGCATTATACTGAATGGTGTTCCTAATATTTTGTGCATTCCATTACTGTACATGTGGGAGGCAAAATATTACAGTAGGAATTTCAATATAATGCACTCCAGTACACCACCAGCACCCACAATGAGCTAAACAATACACATAAAGTAGAATTATCACCTTTCTGACAACGCCAACAAAAACTGAAAATGCATAAGCTTCTTAAAAATAGAATTTATGGCAGAACTGTTGCATTGGATTGCATTAGATTGCACAGGTGTTTTTAATGAAGTGGCCATTAAGAGTACATTTACTTACAGAAAGTCAATGAAGCTTGCTGAAAAAACATTGTAATTTAACTGACATGCCAACATTTGTTAATGAAGAGAGCAGAGAATAAAGAAAAAGACCTTGGTTAAAAAAATAAATAAAACACCACTCAAATTTCTTTTTTTTTGTGGTTGAGATTCAAAAGGAAACAATTACAGTTTATGTGTATGCAAATCAGCAGCAGGAGCAGTTATATATAAGATATATCTCACACAACTATAAAGCACCTCCACCTCATAATAATATTAATATACCTTATTCAAAACAGTACTTTACAAGATTACTAAACTGAAACCAGCGCAGAACTGGAAAAAGGAAAGAAATTAAAAATATGATGGTTAAAAGAATGACTGCATTGATATTAACTTTAATTCATACCCTCCTATTGAAAAAAGTGTCTTGAATAAAACTGACAAAAGGGATTGAATGAATGAGAGAGAGGGGGGGGGAGAGAGAGACACAGACAGAGAGAGAGAGAGAGAGAGAAATACAGACAGACAGAGAGAGACAGACAGACACAGAGAGAGAGAGAGAGAAAGAGAGAGAGAGAGAGAGAGAAATACAGACAGACAGAGAGAGACAGACAGACACAGAGAGAGAGAGAGAGAAAGAGAGAGAGAGAGAGAGAGAGAGAGAGAAATAAATGAATAAAGAATAATTAATGTCAGACAGTGAAGTGAAAAGATTCAGAAAGCAGGAGTCTAGAATGTTGAAAGCTGTTCAGACAGCCAGTAGCTCACAATAAACCCTCAGACCGAAGTCAAACTCTTGTAAATCTCTGCTGCATGTTGGAGACTAGGCCCTGCTGTAATGGTGGACAAAGGAACCAGTGGGGAGTTGGTACCCAAATACCTGAAAGCAGATTGATATTTTGCTTAACAGGAAATAACAAGGCAATGTTTGTTCGACCCATAAAGCCAATGCATTTACCAGCTACCAGTGTCTCCATGGCACAATGGACTGTTTCACACTTCACTGTAAATTTTTTTTTTAAAAACCCTGAACTTGTGCCCTTGCCATTCCAGAGGAGGAACAGTGGGAAAGACAAAACCTCTGGCTTTGTGTCAAGTCCCACTGAAATGTGTAAATAGCAAGGCTGAAATGTTATCATGGTGATTATGAGACATGTGGGCTGGAGTGTGGCATGAGGGACCACTGGTAAACAGGATTTTAAGTGCACTATGACCAAAATCATATCAAAATCTCTTAACTGAGTGAAATTCTTCTATATAAAAGATATCAAGAATTAAGGTTGTCACACCTTTCCTAATGCATAAAAACCACAGCAGTCTCCTTCCTTACTCCTCATGGTGATTACAACACACTTTGGCTCTTTGGCTCTGATAATCCTCTGAAAGGCATCAGTGTGACTTCATCAAGGTAATTTCAGCTTGGGGATGAACACTATAAATTTATCACAGAAAGTCTGCATTACAAACTGGCAGCGTAAAGTTTGAGGGAGACACACGTCACACTGTAATTTTAGTCATTGAGACTGACTATCGCCTTCCTCTGTATGCAGACGACATGCTACTTTATGTTAACAACTCATCTAATCTGTCTCTTTTACTGAATTAGTGCCATCTTAAATTTGATTGGAATAAAAGGTCCATAGAATCAAATATTCTACACTCTGACATGCAAGAAAAATGCTGAATGACTTGTCATGTTTCTACAAAGCTTCAGCTTAGTTTTATTTAAGAAATTTACCTCAGAAGTGGTAGTTAACTTTTCTCCTTACGTTTCATGACCCTTCAACTACTCAAAGAACCAGACATTTCTACTCATATTTTGGACTAATAATTCAAAAGTATTCTAACTATTTCTAGCCTTGCCTTAAAGTACTCCACATGGCTGGTAGCATATGTCATTGTCTATGCAGAAAATTAATAGGACTTCTGAAAACCTTGATTGTCCGAAATAATCTCTCTCACTTTGCAACTCTATGCAGTGTGAATCCTGATAACCCAGTGATAACTCATGCTAACCCCTATCAGAGTAGTAGATAGTCAGAGCAAATAATATTGACTGCACTGTTACAAGCATATTGTACACATACTGATTTTTTAGCAATATGGGTATTTTGGGTTATATATAGTAGGCTTACGTTTTGAGCTATTTATGAAATTATTCTTAGGCTATTTATCTACAATTGTCTAGCACCCCTCTTTTCAGTTGAAGGGGGGAAATACTGTAGTTCTTACTCCGGAGCTCCATGTTCTAGATCCAATAGCTTTGGCGTCAAAGAGAAGTTCCATAGTTCTATAAAGGGAGTAGGGTTGAATAGCCAGCTACTACATAAAAAGCACAGCCTCATTCAGACTGGCAACCCCCTCCCTGACCCACACACCCTCACACTCACACAAACACACACTTCGGCTTGGTAACAACCTCTCTAAAAAGAGCCGGGAAGCAGGGGCCGGCACCGCATGCCACCAAGGCATTTAGTGCTTTTCCTCTCTGGAAATAACTCCCAGGGTGAAAGTCACCTGTCTTTTAATACCCATAGAAGTACAAGGATAATATAAAGTTTCCTAATTGCTCTGGCTCAGCATCTTTATTTTGCCCGTTGCTAGCTGAAGAAAAAGACTGCAAGAGACAGTCGTTGAGCTGCGTTAAGACACGTTTTAAGGTTTAGGTTTCAAGCCAGACATTGGTCTGTCTGTCATTTTAAGTTCCCTGGATCCAATATTTCCTAGAATCCAAATCACTGCATTATCATTAGACACTCCCTGCCTGGCAAACAGCCATGTCTTTAAAACTTCACACCCTCAGTTTGTAACACAGCCTTTCTATTAGAAAATGTGTAGTCTCCAAGCCCAATTTGAGATAACCCTGATGGCATCACTATGACATCTTTTGGGTCCTTTTCTCAGACTTGACTCTGCTGCTCCAGAACTATAGAAGACACTATACAGCTGTTTCCTAGTAGACTAATCTTAAAGGCTCCAGGGTAGGATTTAGTGGCATCTAGCGATGAGGTTACAGATTGCAACCTACCTTCCAAGCGTGTAGAAGAATCTATGGTGGCTGCAAATACCTTTGAAAAATGTGAAAGGCCAATGCTTGGTTTGTCTATTCTGTGCTAATGAAGAAACATAGCAGTGGAAGAGGACCTTCTTCCTATGTAGATATAAGGTTCACTCTAAGGTACTGAAAATACTACGATTCTTATGTTCAGGTGATTATACATTACATCAAGTCTGTTTCACTTGATGCCACTGAATCTTACACACTGCACATTTACGTTATGGAACTGCTGGATGAGTATCTTGTGTTTCAGAAATATTATTTTGCTGAGCTTATTTGTTGAATTCCCCAGAGTTCATTTTTGGCCCTGTTTTATTCATATTTTTCTTAAATATCCTCTTAGTATATAATCCTGCCATCTTCCTGCTTCTTTAACATCCCTTTAAACATGTTCAGTGTCAAACACCATTACCTGCCTATTGCATGGGGGTTATGCAGATATTCCTAAGAGAAATGAATCAATTAGGTGTCCCAAAAGACAAGAAACCTGAACAAAGCCTTTAGAAATACAGTTGTACTTACATGGTTTTTTTGGACATTTCTGGCATTTGTGGAAACCCCAGGATGTCCCAATGGTCCCACAGCACTGGTCCTGCTTTGTGAGACCTGGCAGAGCCTTTCCACACTGACACATACCGATGGGCAACAGCACAGAATGGAGAGAAAGAAAGTGATAGAAGAGGATGAAATGTTATTTTCATTTTAATCAAAATAATGTGTTCCATCCTTTTTTGCTTCCCGTGTATGTCTGATACATGCATAAACCCATCCACTATCAGTCAGACTGACACTTACATATCTCTCTCATCCTCTTCACACTTCATCAACTAACAAACACGTATCTTTATAGAAACAACTGCTGTGCAAAATGTGACCAGCGTGATGGAGTGACTTGTGATTTATTACTTTTGCTTAAACCTAATAATATGGATCTTTTACAGACAGACAGTAAATGTGTTCTTTATCTTGCATTCCTCATCTACAGGACTTGATATCAATTCCAGCCACCCAGCTTGAAGTTGTATTGTTTTCATGTTGGCACCATAAGTGTGTCAATTTTACAAGCCTATTCTAGACATTGTACTTCAAGTTTTTTTCACTAATCTGGGCATACAAGTCTTGTTCAGAAATGAGGATGATAACAATGTTTTCATATGACTGGTTGGGTGACAGCAAAAAAACACACTTCTGCAGTTGACATCACAGCCTGTAACAGCCTTTATATTGGAAGACAGAAATCACACCTCTCACATCTTATAGGTAGCATGTAAATGCCTGAACTGACTGTTGACGTGGCAAGTTACAGGTGAGATCAAGCAAAGTATATAGAAAAAATAGTACAGTTACAATACCCATAATAATATATTAATTTGTTACCAATGTTGTGCATGCTGTTATATTTATATACAGTAAAAGGATTAGGGCTAGGACACCTGCCCCCATTATATACTGGATTCACAACAAAACAATAAAATGTCCATTTCTGGAGGTTTAAGAATGGATCTGTAAGCCCTTCACATTACTATGACATCAGTACTGACCAAGGTCCAAGACCAGACTTGTCCTCCTGTTGTCACAAGGGTTGAATCAGAGATAAATTGGCCCAAAACTGCTGTAGTCTGAGCCCAGCTTAAATTTGCTTTGTTAAACTACAGTAGGGCTTGATTATTAAACATTTTGCTAAGATGCTAGCTATCATGTCATAGCCAAAAAAAGCCAGTTTGTTTTATTGTTTTGTGATGATTGTGTGTGTATGTGTGTGTGTTTGTGTATTTATTACTGTCTATTTTCTATTTTTTATATTCAGGCACGGCACAGCAAATTTCTGGGTACTTCTTTTGCAATGACAATAACGTTTATTTTATTTATTCTATTCTGTTCTATTCTATTACAATTTTTGAAAACAATGAAGAAAATATATGATGACCTTTTTTTCCAGGACTGAAACAAAATAAAGAGGAACCATTTGAAAGACAGAATGAATTCATTACTGTGATGGAGCACCATGCATGTGAATCTGTATAAGTAAAATAAACAGTGCTTTATCCACTAAGCTTGTGATTGATGATAGATGAGAAACACCTGTGACCATGGTAACTGTACATAACAATGGTATCAAAATGCTCAAAATGACTTAAATGACTTTAGCTTTTGTTGATTGAAACTAATGACTGCAGTTTGACAGATGCATGCACACATTCTTGTCAAAAGGCAAACATTTCTGTCGCTGTACCTGACTCCCTGCCGTCTCCTGGAAGCAGCGGCCCAGTGTGTTCTTGGAGGTGACGGGCTGGTACTGGGGAACCTGGTAGCCATGCTGACTGGGATAAACTATGTTGTAACCATGGTGCTGGATCTTCTGGCTGCTCTCTGTGTGGTGGTAGGTGTAGCTGGTGGATGAAGAGCCGGACTGGGAACCCTTCACCTTGTGTCCATTGTTGTGGAAGTTGTCCAGCTGAGACACCTGGTGGACCTGGACAGACGCCTCTGGAGGATGCTTGATGTGGATGTTGACAATGCCTGGGCTGAACACTGATGATACACAGGAAAGTTACAATACACTATTATTATTATTATTATTATTATTATTATTATTGTTACACATTAAGATGCCATGAAAGCCATTGGTGGCTCTGGCACAGCTTTGACCAGGTTAAGAAAATAACTCTAATGATGTCATAGCAATGTCATCAGGCTTTATCTCAGCTTGGACTTAAAAAAACTATACACTAAACTTCTGAGAAAGGGTCTAATAAAAGTTACGAAGTTGCATTATGGGAAGTGTAGTATCCAGTGACTTTAGAGCTTGACCTATACAAGGGATTAAAAGTCACAATATCTCAGCTTCTAATACTTTTTCAATGATTCATATCAATTAATTCCAACTAAAGAAGCAATTGCAATTTTATCAGTTTGTTTTTTAGGTGATAGGTCAAAATATATTCATGAATTGAATGACATATAACATAAAGCAGCCTCAGTACTGCTCCTTCAGAGTAATTTCTATATGTCAGCACCTTTGAGCATTAAACAGAGGCCAGTGCCAGCTATCACTCAGCCAAGTAGTATGGAAACGTCTCCTGTTAAATGATACCTGCAATCCATCCTTTTTGTACCCACAGCTAGAAAATATGACTATTTGTATGGACTTGCTCACAGTCAATCAACACAATCTTTCTTTGATTTAATGTAACATGTGATTAGTTCACTGCCACAGCAGCTACAACCTGTCTGTGGTGGAGAAGTCATGGTGAATTTGAGATAGCAAGTTTAGCAGTTCAGCAGCGAAGATGCTACCTAAACACTCTAAAGTGTGTCTACACTACACACCTGTTACACTGGATAAAAGACTGTGTACTAAATGTGGAATTAGTATGGAATGAAGTACTCAGTAAGTATCAATTTCACTTTAAGTACACTTGGATAGGTACTGGTATCGTCATTTTTTAAATGTCAAATTATGGAAAGGGCACAACTAACTAGGCCAAAAAAATCTATGAATATGAAATCAACCAGTGTTGATTAGTTTAGTGTAATAAATCAGTGGAGATGTTACCTGTATATAAAAAGAGTCATTTTCCTCACTTGACAAAAAGCATTATGCTGTGCTGAAGGGAAAGAGAAGTTATGAAAATGTACAACTTCTACAGGTTATTGTTACTTCATCTTTAGAAAGAACTGATTCATACATGCTAGTAACACATCCACTTTCTCAGAAGTAAAAAGTTGAGATTTGTTATTAAATTAGAGTCCACATCAGTTTAATCCTGCTGACACTGTGCTCTGATCTGCCGACTGCCTTGATTGCTTTTTCTACATACAGCTGTGTCTCTCTGACAGACTTTACAACTGAGAAGTGGTAGCATGCTCAGTCCCTTCACCAACAATCAATCAATGGCAATAGAATTAATGAAATTCAATGAGAATGTGTCTCAGTAAGCCCCCAAATTTAATGGAAGTGCACTGCAGTGTCCTTTTTAACAACCAAAAACCAGTTTACCAATAAAGTTTAGACCTTTCACAGGTAACATATAGCTACTGTAACACACTGTACTGCTTGCTCTTATTATAAATGTCTCAATACTTGTTTTAACACTGCACAAGAACCAACTGCAAAGAAACGAATTGTAAAATCCAGTAAACACGATGCAGACTGAGGAGACTGTTACAATGACCGCAGTAAGAAGCAGAGCTTATGTTTATACTGTTAACACGTTTTAGCTCATTTACTACAAATCATACACACTTCACATGACTGCTGACCAACCTCAAGAGCTGTAGTAATTCAGACATGTGAACTCTGCATTTCCCAATCTTCCAGGCAGCTTTTTAACAATACATGACTTAAAATAAATGGGCTAACACATGCGTCCTTTCAGAGGAAGTTCACTGATAAGAAATAGGAAAGTGTTACCGTTTCACAGGCCACACAACAACTTTTGTCTTTCATTCTAAGAACTGGTATCACAGTATTCCCTTTTCACTTACCAGGGCTCTGGCCGTTGCTGTAGGTCAGAGGCAGAGTGTGTGTAGAGTGAACCTGAGTTTGACTGTAGCCACCTGCTGTCTGCTGGTGCTGCTGGTGTCCGGTCTGAACCGGCATCTGGCAGAACTTTCCGGTGAAGTTGGGGGGGCACTGGCATTTATCCCTGGCGCTGCACTTGCCGCCATTTATACACGGCAGGTGACACACCACTGAGGAGAAAGAAGAATAAGGAAGTGATGCTGATGCTTTGCACCTCATATTCACAAACATAAAAAAAGGAAAAAGCCATTATCAACACATCTCTGAGTAGATTTGGAATCACATTTGTATGACTTTTCAACACATCTGTCCATAATTAGGATTAAAGTACGTCATAGTCGGATCAGGCTGCATCTGAAAGCCAAGCCCCGGCACTCATAAACATAGATAGGGAAAAAAGTGAAAGGCAGGTTGCTCTTTGTCTGTGTGGCTTTGTGTGGTGCATTTAGTGCTAATGTAAAGCACAGGGAATCCAAAATGTGCACGTTTGCCATCCAATAACATTGCATTCATAAGCTTTGCTGTTAGAAATCACTGAAAATAAACAGTAAGCAAATGTGCATCTCAATAAAAGGGATGATATGAATTTCAAAAGTCCTTCTTTATATCACAGCAACAGAGAGTTATCAGTTTGATCGGCTGGAAGGTTTGAATTAACAAGTAACAAGTGGACTGTATAACTGCACACCTACAGGTGTTTCTCTTGTAGTTTTATCAAACTGTAGTAAGGACAGTAACAGGGAGATATAGCTAAAGAACTTAAGAGCAAGAGTTATTTATGTTACCAAAAACAACTTCTTCTTATTTTGCATAAATCCAGATTGTAGAGATCTGAATCCCAGGAACTATATTCTATGGAATGGTTGAAGTATTCAGTTCCTTTACTTCAGCAGAAGTATCAATTAAGTAACATAAAAATAAAGTTTTATAAGCTTGATGTAGTATGTAGTATTACAGTAAAAGTACTGCAGTATTATGAATGATGTAGTATGCAGTATTACAGTAAAAGTACTGCAGTATTATGAGTGATGTAGTATGCAGTATTACAGTAAAAGTACTGCAGTATAATGAGTGATGTAGTATGTAGTATTACAGTAAAAGTACTGCAGTATTATGAGTGATGTAGTATGCAGTATTACAGTAAAAGTACTGCAGTATTATGAGTGATGTAGTATGCAGTATTACAGTAAAAGTACTGCAGTATTATGAGTGATGTAGTATGCAGTATTACAGTAAAAGTACTGCAGTATTATGAGTGATGTAGTATGCAGTATTACAGTAAAAGTAGTGATATATTATTATATATAACCAGTGTTGGGGAGTAACAAATTACGTTACGTAATTTAATTACAAAATTTACATAATTGTAATCCGTTACATTACTGTAAGAAAATGCGTAATTAAATTACAGTTGCTTTTGGAAATTTCCATGATTACAATTTTAGTTACATTTGAAAAATCGCAGCAAAAGCTCGGATTTATCAAATAGTTTTTTCATATCAACCTCCTCCTTTCAGAGATGTAAGTTAGATCCTGATGCTGTCTTTGGTCATGTGCCATTCAGTCAGACTCGGCAACATGTCAGAGGCACAGAAGAATACGTTCATGTGTTGGAAATACAAACACAGACATCCCATCTCCTGCATATTGATAGCAGCTCCCTGACAGCCGCAAATAAAACTCAATCTCCTGGAATCTGGAGTGAGTGAGCAGAGTGCACACTAGAGAGTGTCTGCGCATGTGTGTATATGTGTGACTATAAATGCAGCGTGTGTGAGAGCAAAGTGTCCTTATAGCTCTGTGTTGCTGCTTATTAGACCGACAACGATCGCACCCCTCCCCCGGACCGACACCAGTGTAACCCCCCCCCCCCCCCCCGGAACGAAACTTCCTTAAATGAGTTTTTGCAGGTTGGTATGTCTGCAAACACTTCATACAGAAAGCAGACAAGCGCCCTAACATTGTAGTACAATGCAAAGAGTGTTTGCCAGCGGTGAAGGTAACAGCTAGTTTATACTACTTTATATACAGTTAGCTAGTTTATACTACTTTATATACAGTTAGCTAGTTTACACTACTTTATATACAGTTAGCTAGTTTACATTACTTTATATACAGTTAGCTAGTTTACACTACTTTATATACAGTTAGCTAGTTTATACTACTTTATATACAGTTAGCTAGTTTATACTACTTTATATACAGTTAGCTAGTTTACACTGCTTCATATACAGTTAGCTAGTTTATACTGCTTTATATACAGTTAGCTAGTTTACACTACTTTATATACAGTTAGCTAGTTTATACTACTTTATATACAGTTAGCTAGTTTATACTGCTTTATATACAGTTAGCTAGTTTACACTACTTTATAAACAGTTAGGTAGTTTACTCTACTTTATATACAGTTAGCTAGTTTATACTACTTTATATACAGTTAGCTAGTTTATACTGCTTTATATACAGTTAGCTAGTTTACACTACTTTATATACAGTTAGCTAGTTTATACTACTTTATATACAGTTAGCTAGTTTACACTACTTTATATATAGTTAGGTAGTTTACACTACTTTATAAACAGTTAGGTAGTTTACTCTACTTTATATACAGTTAGCTAGTTTATACTACTTTATATACAGTTAGCTAGTTTACACTACTTTATATACAGTTAGCTAGTTTACATTACTTTATATACAGTTAGCTAGTTTATACTGCTTTATATACAGTTAGGTAGTTTACACTACTTTATATATAGTTAGGTAGTTTACTCTACTTTATATACAGTTAGCTAGTTTATACTACTTTATATACAGTTAGCTAGTTTATACTGCTTTATATACAGTTAGCTAGTTTACATTAATTTATATACAGTTAGCTAGTTTACACTACTTTATATAAAGTTAGCTAGTTTACTACTTTATATACAGTTAGCTAGTTTATACTACTTTATATACAGTTAGCTAGTTTACTACTTTATATACAGTTAGCTAGTTTATACTACTTTATATACAGTTAGCTAGTTTATACTACTTTATATACAGTTACCTAGTTTACACTACTTTATATACAGTTACCTAGTTTACACTACTTTATATACAGTTAGCTAGTTTATACTACTTTATATACAGTTAGCTAGTTTACACTACTTTATATACAGTTAGCTAGTTTACACTACTTTATATACAGTTAGCTAGTTTATTCCAGTGGTTCCCAACCTAGGGGTGGGGCCCCTCCAAAGGGTCAGCAGATAAATGTGAGGGCTGCTGAGATGATTAATGGGAGAGGAAAGAAGAAAAAACAAAGTTCTGATACACAAATGTGTTTTCAGTTTTTGGACTTTTTCTCTAATCTTTTTTGCTGAAATATTGGATCATTTGAACATTTATTGAAATGAAAGCATGTGAGAAGTTTAGAGGGAAAAATGACTACTTGGTGGAGCTGTTAACAACTTATGGACATCTGAAATGTGAGCCGACTACACACTCTGTTGTATTATAAAAAAAGCTTGTTAATATTATCCATTGTGTCAAATCTTCATCTGAAAAGTCACTAAAGCTGTTAAATAAATGTAGTGGAGGGTTAGGGTTAGGGTTAGTACAAAAGTAAAAAGTACAATATTTCCCTCTGAGATGTAGAAAGTAGCATCACATGGAAATACTACAGTAAAGTATTATCTGAGTAAATGTACTTAGTTACTTTCTGCCACTGTTTTTACTATATATATAAAAGAAATGGAGCTCAAAATGAGTTAAGTGGTTGATGATATTCTTAATTGGATTATTTCTGGCATTATGTGGTATGAGCAGGATAATAACCTCCATGTTTGTTGCTCTGTGACTGTATGAGATGACGCAGGGGCTGAGAGAGGCTGCTTTGCCTCCGCGGTGCAACTCGTCAGGTATTATCCCTTACATAAATGCTGCGGTTCCCACAGACCACGAACACTCCACAGCACAACAGGTGTCAGCTACAGTACGTACACAGAGAGCAGGCGGCAGCACTCTTTCCAGAGAGGATAAATCAAGCACAAACACCAGTGTGGTGCTTATGTAAGAAGCCAGACTGAAAAGAGGGATACAGTGAGTTCACTGTTCTATAGCCAAAAGGCGTTAACACACAGAAAGGAGGTGATGATAAAAATATGTGAGAGCCACATTTGGTTCAATGTGATGTTCCTCCATATTAGTACATTATTTGTATATGAAAGAAACACTTGAAACACTTTATGGGTATTTCCAAACACGTCCAAGTACAGTTACATTTCCTGTTTGAATTCTGTGATGAATTCCGAAGAAATTAAAAACAAGATTCCAGACACGCAGACAAAACAGACTCATGCTTCAAAGCTTTATTTGACATCTCTCCCAGTTCTGCTGATTAATTTTTCCTCTCTTATCTCTTTGTTCCAAAAAAAACAAGAAAACCTCAAGAACTGACACAAAACAGGAATGTCAAGCTGTTTATGATTCACATGCAAAAACTCCTGTGGAGCAGTCATTACTCACCTCATGCTACAGTCATCTACCACAGGTTGCCATCACATATTCAACATCTAGTTCACTGTCCAAACCCCCAACCATTCATTCATCATCATAGGACTTCCAGCATATATATTAAACCAGATAAAATATATAACTCCTAAGAAAAAACTCAAGGTATTCACTTGAGCTCCGTATGGATCTATGACTGTATCACTGAAGTAATATTGTTGCACATATAATACACCATCACTCTTAAGTCTTACTTTTGTGATTTTAGACAGACATTTGAAGTTTGACAGTGTAAGATCCTGCTACAGTAGGTGGAAAGTTTCCTTGACTATCCAGATAACCTGTAACACTTGGTTTTACACCTATGAGTGTGAAAGAGGTGGAGTTGTTTACAATTAAATGAGCAACATCATCAGAACCATGAATGAAGTACGTGTGATACGAGATGAAACAGTGATACCAAGTACCTGCAGAGAACTTCTGTTTTAGGGACAGAAGAAAGTTATCGTAAAAATTGTGTATAAGTTGCACCACTGTATAAGATGCAGTCTAACATGCACACTAACAATGTGAGTGAATCTTTTAAGCTTCAGATCTGTCCTCACACCATCTGCTGCTGTCAGTCGGGTCAGTTTAGTCTGTAAATACTGAAACATCACAACAACTGGTGTCTGAAATACTTGATCAATACACTGAATCAGCACCCGACTTCTTTCTCAGTACAACATACAGCATTAAAGCGATGGTTGGGTGTAATCTAACCCTTTTTTTTCATTCGGCTGATTGCTCTAACTCTACCAATTTGCGACCACATTTTAAAAAAGGGGTGCGGGGGTGTTTCGATAGACATCATGGTGCATATGATGCTAGGTTGAAATTACGCCCAACCATCGCTTTAACAGGTCATCAATAGTCTATTTTCATTAGCTCTCAACACAGCTGGAGCGTGCAGGGTATGCTTGACACTGCTGTTTATAGTTCATAAATGTGGACACTCACATGGTTATTTGTATTGTTAGTTATTGTTCTTAGTGTGGACAGCTCTTTACATAGCTATGATCATTTTTAATGAATGATGATAATCTGTTTTAAATCCAAGTCTGGAAAAATTAAATGTTTCCACTGACCTATAAAAATACTTTTTTACTTTTCACTTTATTGTAATTCAGAACTTTTATCCATGTCAGCATCCTGTAGGAATGATGACCTTTTTTTTCCCCGTGATCTGATTGCTGAGTGTTGACAGGTTAATTTCAGGTGTCTCTGAAGTTGACCTGCTCTGGAGCACGTTAGCTGTTCAATATCAGTTGCCATGGTGATTATTTACATCAGTAAGAACTTAACCACCATTGTAGGACTGGAAATTCAGTTCATTCAAGTTAACTCACTAACCCTGAATCCCGCTTTATAGTACAGACTTCCTAGATGGAGGTGGTACTTATAATAATAATAATGATAATAATAATAATTTAGAAAACATCTAAAAAAAACAAATTCAGTAAGCGCTTGCTCATGAGGGAAATGTTGGGTCTCTTTAAATGAAATGAAATCAAAGGGTACAGTAAAAAGTGCCTTGAGATAACCATTTTGTGTGGTCTTTCCAAAATGATGGTATACTGTATATTGTCTGTTGTGTTTTCCTGCTGTAAAAACTCCAGTGGATAACTTCACACCATAAGATTGTAATTACTCTCTTCAGGCTGACATTTATGTATTTCTAATGTCCCAACCACAGTCTTTCAATTCGCCACTCAACACAAGCTGTAAAGAGTTACCTGAGGAACAGAGAAACTAAAGGGAAAAATCAGTCTGCTGCTTTCTGGCTGCTGCTGCTGCTGCTGCAAAAAGACACATATACGCAGGTTTCAATGCATATAAAATGAAAGGCACGTCGAACCGAATGCCAAACTACTTTCCACTAAATAAGCGCTACACCTGTCTTTCTCCTTTAAGCCCTCCCGTCTTCCCTTCCACGCTCAACTCACCTCCCGCACTTACCCCCGAAAATCAATTTGTTTTAATCCAGCCTCAAATGATTTGATATTGTCTGGACTGCAACTGACACAAATGAGCTGGCAGCTACAGGCGTCTTTAATAAAGGAAGCATGAGCTCAGGGCCAGAAAGCTCTCAGCACTTGGCGAGCTGCAGCACTCACCTGGGAGAAAATATGCCAGAGGATCTGGAAAAACACCACTTAAATCCACTCTCCAGGGGCTACGGCAGGCCAAATGGGATACACATACCACAGGCTGAATCATTCAGATTTAAAAAATAATCCTCACAAGTGGTCTATCGAGTCATTCCCTGAATATTTTCTTCTATCACCAAACTATCATCAATTGGCAAAGTATCTTTTACCTTTGCCATGAACTAGATTTTCTCCCAACATCTGCTGAACTGACCATGACAGGACTGAAAAATATGTCTACACCAGTTTTTATATCGTCAGGGGAAGCAAACTCTTCACACGCTTTGTGACATGGGACAAGAAAACTCATCTTTTCCTATACATCTGATTGTCAAAACAGTGGAAAGTTTGTTTTTTTAAAGGAAAGGGAAAAAACAGGAAGCAGAAGTGGGGAAAAAATATCGTGTGATGCGTGTGCTTCAAAGTCAAAGATCCAGAAGTGCTTTTTTTTAAGCAGTAATAGCAGCAAGTTGTAGTGTTATAAATAAATACTAGCTGCACATTTGTAGTAAAAGCTGGTGTGAAAACAGAAGTAAAAGTAGAAGACAGACAAGGTTGTGGCAGCAGTTTCAGAATAAAATGGATAAAATGTTTATTGCATGATAAGTTTGTTTTCTCGGTGTGGACCGTCAGAACAACCACAAGCCTTTAGGGGAAAGACATGTCGACTTTACAGCACTAAAGAGCTACCGCCATGCTAGTGAGGCACAGCAGTGGTTAGAGCTAAATGCTAAAGGTAAAGTTTAAGATGTTCAGCATTTTAGTTTAGTGTCTTAGCATATAAATAAAATGTAATTTGCAGTGAACACAAAGTAACATTGAGGCTGATGAGAACATCATGTGTTTTGCAGGTATTAAACCAAAGTGTTGGGGGTTAGAGTACTTGGATTACTTTTCTGATGTGATGAGTAACCTAACACTTTAGGTCTGCAATTTAAGTTCTCAGTTGTTTAGTTAGGTTTTAAAAAAAGGAAATCTGTTATTATTTTTAACCAACTATTGTTGGTTAAAATGTAGCTACCTTTGCACCACAAGATATGAAATTCTGCCATGAATTTGCTACCGTTACTGCTTTTTCAGCAGGCAGGCACCTGGCTACGTGCTACAGTTATATCACTGCATGTGTACGGCAGCTCAGAAGGGACAGTATTCACTTTGTGGAAATACTCACATTATTTTGAATTTATGGGAGGAAATAAGGACAAGAACATTTATAGTAACATGCAAGTTGTGTCCGGGTAACAAGAGCCTGTTGCCCGGGTAACAAGAACCTGTTGCCCGGGTAACAAGAGCCTGTTGCTCGGGTAACAAGAGCCTGTTGCCCGGGTAACAAGAGCCTGTTGCCCTGCTGCAGTGATATAGGGTTAGGGTTAGTATGTTTGGCATATGTTTGAGAAGTTTTTGAGAACGTTTTTTATATGCAGGTCTGTACAATAAAGAGCTGTGAATGGGACATTGTGTCTGTCATTTCTGCTATTAGTGTAAAGATTTACAGATTATGATCCAGACTTGGCTGTGTGATGATGGTACAGTCATTATATTTAAAGGAGATCTGGACTAAAACAACATGAGGAATCACACAGGGGTTTTCATTTTCAGTAACACTAAAGTACTCATTCCCCAACACTGCTGCCCCTAGTACATAGGATGGGTTAAATGCAGAGGCTGAATCTCACTGTACTACTGTATGTGTGACAAGTAAAGTACCCCTTAGTGGCGCTGGAGGAAAAGTCGGGCAATTACCAAAGTCATACTAAGATGAGCATAAACGTCAAAATGTTTCATGGACCAACCAAGTTTCATGGCAAACATTGTAAGGCCAAACAGTTGAGAGCAGTCTGGGCTGTGTGGACTGTCTAACATTTGAGTGCATGGTGCAACTTCATGTCCTGCAACTGCATGAAAAGTTAGCCAATAATGGAGTGTTGCATGCAGCTAAAAAACACCAGGAAAACATGAGTCTTCATGTCACAGATACGAGTGAAAGCCAACCTCACCATACCACAGAGAAACAATAGCAGCTACAGCAGTAACTACACCCAGCACATTATTACAGTGGGTTAAAAGGTTTAGTACTTCCCTCTTAAATGTAGTGAAGTAGAAGAGATTAAAACTAGAAAAGTACTTAAGTCTTTTACACATTCTTTAAACTTACCACTATATAACTGGAGAAAGAGTGACAGAAAAGAAACATTAAGAGCGGAGATACAGCCAGTCAGGCTTAGAGACAATCAGACAGATGGATGAAGAACTGGGCTAGTGTCCCAGTCAACATTTTTCTGCTGATTAGCTGGTGAAAAGCCCTGAGGCATCTATCTAACGTATAACCAGACTATATTTAGTTGAAAATAAAGTTTATTTCACTGTGATATGACTATTATTGTGAGTAAGTCATAAATACAAGACAATCTAAAAATTACATCCGAAAGTAATGTAATTACAATTACATTACTTTCCACAAGTTGTGAAGTTTTCCTCAGTTTATAAGAACCTGCTGAAATCCTGATAAACCCATCACCATGTCTTATCTTCTGGACTTGATACCTCTGTTAATTGGCCAACATGTGCATCAAGGGTGGGCAAGTTTAAAACAGATCCAACCCTTCCTTCCATTGTATCATGAATCAACACTCCTCCCTCACCGCCTCTCTCATCAGGTAAGTATGATAAACAAGACAAGTGTGATTTATTGTGTCTCGGCTCTTTGAGCTTGGCCTGGGCTGCAGATAAACTTTCATCTTCCCAGTTGTTTGGCTCAGGTCTGCACCGTATCACACAGACGAGAACGACGGAGGAAAGAAGGAAAGAAAAGCTGAGGGTAGAGGAGGAATGACGCGAGCCCGGACAGGCACATGAGACTGAGGCTCTATTTCTCCACATTGTACCTCGGATCCAGGTGCACATTGAAGCATCAGCTTCCGGAGGATCAAAATATCAACATGAGGTTGCTAAGAAGATTGCATTTCTGACTGCTTCAACCTATAGCCAGTACTAGAAAGCCTTTACATTTTTTGACAAGAAGAAATGTTCCATTTTCAAATTTTGATATTTGAAATTTCTGTTGATCATAAACCACAAAATAGTGACACTTCATCAACAGAGAATCCAAGGAGGGGATGTCTCAGATTGAAGCAATCTCTGGAAAGTGTCATACAGGTACAGTATATCACATCACTGACTGTTGTAACAATGAAGTTATTGTTTTAGTATTTTAAACATATTCATATTCTTCTTCTGTCTAGACAGAAATTGGTAGTGCTGAAATATAGCTTGAGCCACCTGAGCTCCTTTCCTAGATTGCAAGTTTTCAAGTAATGCAGTGAATAAGGTCTGTTATTTAAACATGTTACATTTTGATTTACAAAATAAACGACAACTGTTAATATCTGACTTTAATTTTTTAGCCTGTACAGTGTTCTCTTTTTGTTAATCATGGATCTAGCCAGCAGATGTTGCAGATTAATGAATTAAAGGAAACACTTTTCATACAGTATAAACCAGCTATGCACACAGATGGAATGACCTTCCTGCTATGACTACATTAAAAGTTATGTTATGTGTCAATTTTGGTTAGAGAGTGTTTAGTTGAAATCGCTTTTTTAGATCTTCAGTAAAAATCCACTGTTGTAACGCATCTGCAGCAAGTCTGTAAAAGACATGACTGGTGCTCTGTTTGGAAAGCACCCTCCCTCATGTACATCAAATATTACAGCTGATCAATCAGTGATCAATCTGATCAAATCAATGAAAATGTCCAGAAGCACTGAGCATTGTCACTGCTCCTCCTGGTGGACAAATATAGCATTGTAACTGGTTTCCACACATGATGCTTATAGACGTTATGAGTCTGGGCTGCATTCACTACGTCATCAGGGGGGGATCTGATTACAGCCAAGAACCCTGTGGGGATCGGGATGGGCCTCGTCACTAGGGCTGAGTATCAGCACTCGATACCTTTAAGATATCGCCCGAAATAACTCGATACCAAATAGTATCGAAATGTCTCCTGTCAAACGATACGTGCGATCGGTCCTTTTTGTACAAAATATGACCATTTGTATGGACTTGCTCACAGCTTATTTGCCTTTGTGCATAACATGTGCTGTAGAACTGCTGTGCATAAGTACAGCCTCACAGAGCTTCTCACATGGCAGTAGACTCTTGGTTTGGTTGGGGCATGTGCCAGGTGAACAACTTTTGATTAAAGTTGGAACAACAGGATCTAGTTATCATAACACAGCTATGTTGTAGCTGAGCTAAATCTGTGGTTTTACTACAAAAGACGTCATCACTGAATAACTGAAGACCACACAGTGATACCTCATTCTGTATCATGACTGTTGGCAAACCACAACAAAAGGGTCTCTGTCAGTGCCATTGTATTCTGCCAGAGAAGAAGTAAATAACATTGAATCATCAAAAAGATAGCTTTGCTCATTCTGGAGTCTCAGTGTGACCACCAGTGATCATCATGGTAAAGATATTTGGTCATTAGTCAGAGGCTCAGGTTCACATCACAGTTTACAAATGTTGATCTTGACGGAAAAGCACTGCAGGGTTTATTTAACTGCCACGAGTGAATCCAGACATCACTACAAATCCATTCCAGTAAACAGCAGAAATCCATCCCTCTGGGTCATCCATATTAAACAGTGTGGTGTGTTTTTTTTCCTCCCCCCTTTCTCGCTCTCTCTTTGAGCTGCTGTAACTCCAGTTATACTAATTTGTTCAGCTGAGTCAGACAGGAATTCATCTTGTTCCGCTCTTCCCATGTTTCTGCATGTGTCAGAGCCGGAGACTCTGATCTGCTCCATGTAAGGTCTGAGGCAGGTTCAGACACAGTTTGATGGGTCTGTGCAAGACATTAAAGAACACCCAAGTCATGTGCTCCATAACAGAGAAACTGTTTCACAACATCCTGGGGTTGCGATCTTACTGTATACACTCTTAAAGGACACCCTGTTACCCTGTTCTTTTAATTCCCTACCTGACACCAATCACCAACCAACTTAGTCATGCTACAATTTCTTCCTAATGTCTGAGCAATGCATGAAGATTTCTAAAGCATATTGTAACAGCTGTGCTAAATTACTTGACAGGTAGCATGATGGATATATGAGCTAACCAAAACACTGTATATATATTGTACTCCACTGACTCTTTGGGGCTGTATTGCATGATCATGTTCAAGCACACTCATCAACTGGACATGTTATAAGTCCATGAATCTGCTATAAAGTTGTTGTGAAACAACCTTTCTAGTGACTGTATGTGAGAGGGTTGTTTCCAACAATCAATTAACAGTCCAAAAAGTACCAACTCAACAATCACGCACATTTTGCACAGCGATTGGCCAGGTGTGCAGAGCTGTGAAAGATGACAGGGTTTGAAGTTTTTAAGCATCCCTCTTAAGGTGTCAGATTTGTGCGATTTGTCATGTCGAGACTACAAACACAAAGATCCTTGAGGTACATCAGCGAGGTAGTGGTGATGCAGCCACGAGGAGAGATTTTGGGTCTGCCTTTAAGTGTGGTTATTCAGCACACATAAAACACTTTGACCTTGTTTGTTTGAAGCATACTGAGGCATTAAGCCTAGCTTAAAACAGATAGTGGAAACAGGGGTGAACTGCTGACCTAATGCTATCAAAAGTTCAAAACAACATGCCTTCTAACGACTCCAACATGTACAATGTAGAGACAAAGCACTGTAATTTCAGACAAGATGTTTCTTGGCCAACAATGTCTGAGCACTGTGACAGCCCTGGATCAAATTTAAAGCTATTAAATGAACTAGATCCATCATTTAAATTCAATTTAAATAGATTCTTGTACTTGAGGAAATTCAAGCTTATCACACCACCAGCAACTGCTGATAATACAGTATCCTTTAAAGTGGCATTCATCAATGTTTTTTCCACATGAAGAAACACAAACTTGACATCGTATCACCATCATATCACCAGTTTATATGACCACTTACAAACCCAGCAGACACAGACCAACACTACCTTTCACTTTGTGTCGTTTCTTTCTACCTGATGAAAAGTGCAATACTCACTCAATTGTTGGTCTCCACCAATTCCTGAAAAAAATATCTGGCTCTTAAGCTGCTAAATGCCCCACTATGTTCACCGGCTAGTCACTAACTTTGTTTGTCTGCCTTTTATTGCTGAGCAAGTAGCATAAAGGGCAGTTTTTAATAAGTGGTGAGAGTGAACCAAAATAGTTAGATTATATGCCATAAAACCAAAACAATGATCTTAACCCTTACATACTGTTACGGTCACATTTGACCCATTTTGACACTTGACAGTTGTAAAAACACCCCAAATGTATTTTACCATGAAATTTGATGACTTTTCCTAAAGTGGTCCAAAATGCACAAAAATTTAAATATTGTAAAATGTTATACTTTTGTATAGATGCTTATTTGATCCGTATCTATTGACATGTGAAATGAATAGTTCATAGTTTGAATAAGATAGTAGTTTTATGATGTAGCAGTGAAGACTGATGGCTCTAATGGTTATACAATAAACCCCACACTTCCATAAAGTTCTGCTCATTTTACCTTTACATTAAATACATTTCCATCATTATGTCTATGTTATATTTTCATGTCTTAGGTAAAATAGGACATGATATTGTGTGATAGGAGATGTTTAGTGATGTAAAAGCTAAAAAATACACTCTCTCTGCTCTCTGAAACATGACTCAAGGTTTAATCACAAATTTATTGATCAGTCACATCTTTCTAAAAACATCTGTGGTTCAACATTTAGTATAGACTGAGGAGATTGTGAGGAGATTCTTAGACAGGGTCAAAATAGACCAAGAACATACTGTGAGCGTGTAGAATATGAACAGTATGTAAGGGTTAAAGATGTTGAATTGCTCCATTAAACTGAGGAGAACTACAGTGTTGGTGATAATTCTCTGACTCCATACACCTTAAATGTATTCATTTGATTCCTTGTTAATATAAAAATATTGACTATAGCAGCTTTAAAGTTTGAAGTGATAACTTGGCACAATAGCAGCACCTTTGGCAGGTGATCAGAGTTTGTAAATGCAGTCGATTGCATTTTGAATAAAGCTGACACACAAGTGTGGGCTGCTCTGTGTTTGCAGATCACATTAGATAAAGAAACACATGCGGAATGGCAACAACAACTGGTTCCAAACTAAAGATCACTTTCTGTGTAGCAGTAGGATTTTGCACTAGTGTACTACCCAGTGCACCAGCTCTGAAGAGTCTTAATTGAGGCTAAGTGCTTTGCTAAAGTTAGATAAGAGGTTTCAATGAGAGATGTGTAACCCAGTGCTAAATTGTTCTTAAAGCAAGTGAGCAATAAAAGTCAGGATCACTTACCTACTCTGAAGTTGGGTGCTGTCAGGGTGTCTGTCGCATGGCCGTTCTCACTGATGATGGTGGTGGTGTTTCCCAGCTCGCAGTTGTTGTGACATCTGCCTCCTATACAGGTTAATTTGCAGATAGTGGGTGTGAAGACCACCTTGATCCTTCCTGTATGGTTGCCCACTGTCACCGAGAATATGGTGCAAACCAAGAGGAGGGGGAAGGAGAGCAGATGAACTGTGGTTATTCTTTGATCCATTAGAAAAACGTTAAATCACTTAGAAGTGGAAGCTCATCAGAATCAACTGGTGAAACTCCAGTCAAAACAACGAAAAAAAAAAAATCTACTATGTAATTTTTTGAAAAACTTGTGATGTGTCTCCTCCCTGCACTTATATACTTCCAAATACCCCTCTCTATCTGTTTCTCCTCCTCTTCCACTGCTCCTAAATCCAGTGGCGCCTCTGAAACGTGAGGAGAAGTAAAGAAAAAAAAATCTGGGAGAGAGAGGGAGAAGTCAGCAAACAAAACTCTGGGATGTCTTCCAATTCTTCATCATAGTCTGTGAGAGGTGGATACTGGCATATTACCATACCAAGCTTTATTCCAAAACAGACAAACAGCGGGCATGCCACCTTTAGCTCCTGTCCCTGCTTTCCTTGCTCTCTGCTTTTCTTCTCATTCTTTTTTTCTTCTCGTAGTTTTTTACTCTTGAGGTTTACCAAACTATGCTCAAGAACTTTTACCGCCTCGAATAATGAAAAAGAGCTCCAAAAATCCTTTTGGTGCAAGTCCACGCAGAGATGAAGAAGAATTTGGAGTTGCCTTTACAAGTACTGTAAGACAAAAGCTCATCAACCCCATTTCCCATTTGTACTCCTAGTCTTCTTCCCCACCCTCGTGAAAGCCAGCCCTCAGTACAGACAGACAGGAAGAAGAGGAGTGAAGAGTACTAACTTTGACAAAAGATTATTGCAGCCCATGTTTACAGACCATACAATCTTTTTTATTATTATATAACAGTTCTTAGAGTGCATACACCTCTTCAGGAACATTTAGCTTTTTCCTCTAATTCACTCAACTGTATTTATTTCTCTTGATCCTCTAATATCTCTTCCCTGTGCGGTGGTTCTTGGCATCCCTGTGTCAGGTCCAAACCCCTGTCTCCAGTGCTCAGTGCATTGTCTGTGGCTGTCAGCTGTTCACACTAGAGAGTGCAGACACATGGACCGAAGCCAAGCAGCCGGAGGAATGTTTTCTAAACCTGAGAGGCAGGAAAAAACGCTGGATAAGACGTCCCAGGCTACCTAAACATTCACTAATAGGTGAAAAAATTAACTATTAAAGAGGGACCTAATATGATGTAGTGGTTAAAAACCCAATGCCAATGGAAAGGTGGTTTCAGAGATATTGCCAGGATCATATATGGACGTCCAAGATTTGAAGTCTAAACATGGTTCACCCAATTCCCTTTGGTGGGAAGATTATTTCCAAAAAAGAAATAAACAAGGAACGAAGAGTGTGGCAAGGTAACCCTGGATGGGGAAAGTGAGAGTTTTCTCTTCTTTAACAAGCCGTGAGCCAAATGTGAACAAAAGGTTCCAAAACACAAAACTGGAGACTGCTTTCTCACAAATTGACAGATTGGCTTTTAAGGCATACATTAGACAACAACTAAATCTAAGTTGTTAACGTTTAATGATGCTGATGATGGTAGTAATGTTTGGAAGTATTGTAGCAAAACACTAAATGCTTCAATTATGTATATAAATTAGGGCTGTCAGCGTTAATGCGTTGATCGCGATTAGATTAATGCAATCCATAACGCGTTAATATTTTTTTATATCGCATTTTAATTTTGCAAGCCTTTTTGTCCCTTATACTCATCCGTAGACGGCTCCTCTAGCTGTAGTGCTATGCTTTGAAGTGGCCGCGCTTAACTTTAAAAAACTTCGAGACGGTTCAGTCGACAAGTCAAAAGTAAAATGCAACCTGTGTCAAACGGAGTTTGAGTTAGCGCCTCCACGCTAAACACCCAGGTGCAGCCAAGCGAGCCTCAGCTCCACCAAAGGACCATTTTGGAGTGTGGGAGTCACAGCACAGCCGTGATTGATTCCCAGTTAAGACACTCTGGTAAGAAATGCTTTACATTATGGGCTTAAAACTGCCTTCAAATGTAAAATAACAGGATTTTAAACATGCAATTCAAAATGCGATTAATCGCGATTAACTATGGAAATTCTGCGATTAATCTCAATTTAAAAAATTAATCGTTTGACAGCCCTAATATTAATATACTTTTTTCAGCAGTCACAACCTTACAGACTGGGCCTCCAACAACCTCCAGTTTTAAGACTTCTATAAAGGAGATAGAAACCATTGGGCCTTAACCAACTGCTCTCTAATCAAGTTAACCCTCACTCTAATCCAACTAGCAACTTTTAAAATTTAAATTCACACACTGCAAAGACATGTAATGCCTTCCTGTGCTTTTTTGGCAGTAAACTAGTACTAAGTCTATATACTGTATGCACTCAGAAGAACATCGTGGAGAGAAAAACAGACCAGCCAACAATTCGGTGCCTTTGTCATCAGAACATTGCTTGTCAGAGGATACCAAAACTCATCTAAGTTTTAAAAATGTATTCCTTGAAAAAACTGTTGTTTTTCTGATGATGACAGGCTCATTTGAGTATATATAAAAGCTGCAATTGGCACTACAATACTATCATTGCTAAGCACTGTCGTAGTCACTTCATAATATTTTGCTTGTGGTGGAAATAAGAAAAGTAAGATGCAAAAAGTAAAGGGAAACTGCTCTAAATGGGTAGGATCACTGCTTCACTAAGCTGCCAGTCAGAATACTCTCTCTCACCAAATGCTGATTCAACAAGCTGAAATGACTCAAAGAGCAGCTGCTGGTGAAGGCTGATTAGAGCCAATGGTGCTAGACACAAGGCAAAAAGTACAGAAAACATACAGCCGTCATACAACATACAACCATACAGCCAACATACAACGTCTGATGACCAAATGGTAGCTTGGTATGTCACTGAGTGTCACACATAATCCAATCACTTAAATAGTGGGAGTTTTCATGGCTGGGTGCTGACAGGTGGCAGAGATATGTGTGCTTCAGGCCTCAAAAAACAGCCTTCTATTCTCAACATACGGAAACTGTCGAGCAACGTATTGTTTTCTGTCACCTTTTCAAGCAGCTCTGCGTTCTGCACAATCATACCAATAATACCAATCCTGGCATGTCAGAGCTACTTTGACAGGGCTCTGAGCAGCAGGTCCCTGGCCACAGCGAAGATAAAACATTTCTAAATCATCTGAACCCCCCCCCCCCCCCCCCCTCCTTCACTTTTATGCTTCTGTAAGTATGCACACGTTGCTGGCACGTTTCTTCGGTTGTCTCGAGCATATGGAAAGGGAGTCAGGAGAGCATCTCAGACACAACACAGACATCAATCAACTTGAAGGAAGAAAAATGTTGAAGATCCAGACTGCAGAGGCTGGAGGAGTGTAGCAGGGAGGAATGACAGCGTAAATACTCAAGTCAGGGGGGTAATTTTGTTCTTTCCAATGTTTTCCATTGTACCACAGGGGGATTGTATGAGCCATGTGAGGGAATTAAAGTGCAGACGCCTGAGAGGTAAAGTGAGGCAGCACAGAAACTGAAGTCAGGATTGGATAAGAATGCATTTTAAGGGTCATTTGCAATGTTTTTGCATCTCATGGACATTAGAATGAATGCAGATTTTTGCTTAACTGTTCTCTGGCCTCAAGGAGAACAAACCTTTTGTTGCTTTTTAAAGCCCCTGTGAATGGATTTGGTAGTTTGACCAGTGTGTGTTCTGTAGGAATCTATGTAAATTACTGATACCTATATATCAGAAGGATTCATGGAAATACTGGTAAAAGTGAGTCTTGAGGATGCATCATGATAGCTTGACTTTTTCTGTAAATGCAAATGATTGGCACAAGAAGTCCTATCATTTTGCATGCCTTCCTGCAATAGCACGCCATCATGGGAAGAAAAAACCCCACCAACACTGGTAGTAAAAAGACCAATGTGTTTCAGCTGGTGGTCATGGCAAAGATGTAAATAAGCCCAGTCAAAAAGGTGATAATGTCAATTAAAACCTTTCTACATTTAATGTTTCACAAGGCATGAATGAGTACTTCTTAATTAAAAGTGGGTTTTTTTGGATGACCCAAACGAAAGTCACATGTTGAAATAAGTAGAGACCTTCAAATAACCTGTACTTCATACCAAGACTGGGAATATATTTATATTATATCAAAATTGTGGTATGAGACGATGAGAGAGAGATATCACCTTAGATTTTAGATATCATAATGTGCAAAAGTGTTGTCTGGTTTTAAAGGCTGCATTACAGTAAAGTGATGTCATTCTCTAAACTTGCCAGACTGTTCTAGCTGTTCTATTATTTGTCTTTACCCACATGATGATTAGTTATCAAAAATGTTGTTGTGTCACAATATCGATGTTGAGGTATTTGGTCAAAAATATTGTAATATTTGATTTTGTCCATATCACCCAGCCCTACTTTATACTGTTAGTGTTGCTAGAGTTTTGACCTCTCAAAACTATGTACTTCTCCATGCACCTTAGAGCTAGGTGAGGCTGTTCCAGAAATCCCCACCCTGATTGCAAACCTTAAGGCATTCTTATGTGGTCATTGCAGTGATGGCGAGGTGATCCTCTCTGCCCAAACCTTCAGTCAGGGCCAAGACTACTAACATTAGTCTGAGGGTGTTTTGGCAGTGTAGGAGAGCTGAGGGATAGCTGAGGGGAGACGGGGAATAGCTTTCCCAGATGTGGCACCAAAGCCGGTTGCTGACAGGCTGTCTGTCGCGTGGGACAGGGCTGACAAAAAGGCTGCGGGCTTCCTGTTTTAGAAGAGCAAACTCGTCTGCTACTTTCACAAAGTGTAGCGCTGACTGCATGCTGGGCAAAAACCAGCTGTGGTATTTCCATTAATTTAGGCTCAGAGGTCTTAAGTGCTATTTGTAGATACACAACTTTGCTCTTAAGTGGTACACAATGAAGGGGTTGTGACATGCTTGACAGGGGTTCTGGTGAAAATGTTTGTTGGGTCCCAACAGACACATAATCCTCCCCCTCCATCACACAGATGCATAACTCTACTTTGAGTGTCTGGAGAATCAAACTGTGGCCTGGCAAGAGTTCAACAATTGAACCTTCAATGTTGTGATTGAAATGACAGGTCATATTGCTCTGCTTTTAGGAACGCTGAAGAAATTACTCAGTTGGCCGGCAAAAACCAGGCCTCCTGTTTAACGAGGGATAAAAGCCAATGGACCACAATTATAATGTTGAGGTTGGCTCAACGGGTAAAATTAGTGGGTCTTGTGGGGGCTTTGGTGCGTTGGCATCACTTTGCACAACCAACAGTTATCATTTAGGGCTCATCAGTCAGATAATATTAAGCAAGATTTTACATTTTCAGATAAGACGCACTAGGAGTTTGTCACTAGAAAGCCCCTATTTATACAATTTTGATGTGATATCAATACGCAGAGCTGTCTGCCACAGTGTCTTTTTCTCATGGGGAGAAAAACTTCTGGAAAGCTGCCCAATCAGAACAGAGTGGGAACTTAAAGAGACAGGCACTAGGACTGTCTGTTAGAGACAGAAGCTGAACTGAGGGGCTCCATAGAGGACCAGTATAAGATAAATAAGCAGTTGTTTTAACTGTGAATCACGCAAAGCTACCCCAGTGGAGTCCCACAATAAAAATATAGACCTGGAAATAAGCATAATAGGTCCCCTTTAAGTTTAGTCTAATTGAAGCCAGTGGCTGGGACTTATGTTGACTCTATGCTGAGTCCTCTAGTGTCTCATCTAGAGAGAAGCACCGGTTCAGTATATGAACCCTCAGACCATCTAAAGCCACATTTTGGTAGGGCATGTACAGTACTTCAAATAAGGCAAGTCTTGAAATAAGACAAGGTTTTGATAAATATTTATTTGGGAGCCATACATAAAACCAACTATTTCTCTCTGGTTTCTCTGAAAAAGGAATTGAATATGAATAATTTGGAAATGTAGGTGGCTGCTCTCTACTCTTTATATGTGCTTGTGTGCTATTTCCCTTTGATGTCTGGCCATTTCTGGGGCTTTTACAAACTGCTAGCTGAAATTAAACTTAACTCAGGAGGTTATTTTGAAAGTGGGTCTGGGTCACTGTGGCCAGGTCTGGGTCTGCTTGAGACTGCAGCTCTGCGTGGCCAAGCGTCAACACTGTTCTGTCTGCTGCCCCCCCCCCCCCATTAATATCCCCACGTCGGTCCGTCTGTCTGTGGCCACAGGCACAACCACTCAACAAACTGCAGTCTACAAATTCTTTGAAAAATATTGACTTATTCATAGGTTCATACTGGCGAGTCAGATGTTGGAGTTTGGCCTTGAATTTATGACAAGCCACAATAACCAAGCAAGAGCTGGTAAATTATGGCTGCTGTTAATCTGTCAGATCTATAAGAGTTTGACTGGCAACCAAACTTGGTCCAACAAACTTTTTTTTTTTTTTGCTCTTTTGCTCAGAAATGAAGAGTCTCATAAAAATGTGAATGCCACAAGCTAATGGAACTCTTCATGGGAACCTTAAACCTTATATAGCTGAAGGTTTGAGGAATTATGCTGAATAACTTTAAAGTTGTGACCCTCTGGGTCACAGGTAGTGGTGTATTCATGCTTGTGTGTGTCTATAGGAATTTACCACTGGATCCCACCTTAAACTGTAAATGAGAGATAATGCGTCTTCTGTGGCACAGCTCTTTGAGTAGCTGAGACTTAAATGGGGGGGGGGGGGGTAGATAACAGGTATTCAGAGGCTCTGCTCTATACAGCCTCCTCCCATTCATATCCATCCAGAGCACTTGTTGTTTCAGCAAATTGAGGGGTTCTCCCAGGATGACACAGTTATTTTATTCCATCTCTTCCACTCTAACTCTCACACTCCCTGCCTTTGTCTGAAATTGCCCTCAGAAAATGAGACTAATAATTCATTTTCGACAGCCCCAAGCAGCAGGCAATGCTTAAGTCTTTATGCCATTACCGCTGGAGCTGCAATTTGAACAAATCCTGTTACTGCAAGCTTCACATTCTCTCCGTACCCTCGCACTGTTAGAGCAGATGTGATGTGTTTTGTGTGGTATGTGTATATTGGTATGAGTTAGGGTTGAAGGGGGTTTTCCCGCGATTTAAAAATACTATTCTACCAGTCTTTTCCCAGGATTCCCAAGATTTCTCGGTTTGATTTTGAAAACAGAACCTGATTACTGATAACAAAATAACTCATTTTCTGATGCTATTCTTTGTTATTGATTCTATAGTATGGTTTGATGTTATTCTTTGGTGTTTGTTGGGTATGTGGTTATATCTCAGCAGAGCTCCTCTTGAAAGTACACTTTTCTGGAGGTGGAAAGAACTCAATGCTATATCAGAAAATCTGTTAAACGCAGCAATTTTGAAAAGCTGAAAATCTGCCCTACTGCTCTGATTCCAGTTAGAGACCAGTCTGCATCTGATTGAGCCACGTCTTGTTGAATGTCAGCAGAGTTTATTAATCTGGTGTTGCTCTGTGCCTCCTTCATTTATCTATTAAACATTTTGCCACACAGTTGGAATGTAAACTGCTGATTTGGCATGAAAAATAACTTGATTTGGTCCAGATCTCTTACCGTTATTTCATTTAGGGTGGGATCATACCTATAACAGTTGCTGGGTAACATGAATGATTTAACCAGGGTGTCTCACAGGCATTATTCTGTGGAAAGGAACATTTTTGGTATCAAACCAGGGGCATTATGATTATGTGTCTCAGACCACTCAGCCACGTGGACACCACAAGGAGCTAATTTTTTTAATTTGAAAAAAGAGCTCTCTGCACATCTTCCAGCAGTGTGCAGCTGCATCAGGTGCTTTTCAGTACAAGGACAGTTTGCACTATTAAAGGCTGCAAATCTATCAGTGTGCTCCAGTCCTTTTTCCTCTGAGGAGAAAAAATGTGGACATAATGGTTTTTTTTAAACTGTAGAGCAAAATTAAATTGCAGGAAACTTACTGCTAAAATGTGGCATTCTGCGAAACAAATGATTCATCTTTACAACTCTTCGACTCCTCAAAAACACTTTTTGTCATTTTTAGCAGATTTTCATAGTAAGCTACCCTCAGTAACCCATGGATCTCTCAAACAGAAACCTCCACATATTCCATCACCATTCCATATCCTTGAATTTATCCTGACTTC
The DNA here is from genome assembly GCF_027409825.1 of Scomber japonicus. Taxonomy (NCBI): domain Eukaryota; kingdom Metazoa; phylum Chordata; class Actinopteri; order Scombriformes; family Scombridae; genus Scomber; species Scomber japonicus. The sequence continues at coordinate 33,561,253 of NC_070591.1, read as the reverse complement.
TCACTTATGTGATATTTGAGGCTGTCATTGATTTTTCCACAACTGAGACATTACTTCTGTGATTTAGCTTATTTGGCTGATAATACTCTTTTATTAAAAGCCAGACACATAACACAGTCTTAACTCTTAATACGAGAAAGAAGAAATCATTTTATTGAGATTTATGTGGATATCTATGTGATGTTGCTTCCCTGTTTATGCCTATAGATGACATTAGTTGGAGTGTGAATGGAGCAGCTACAGTGTTTGCAAAGCATGGATCGATCTGAACTCCATTCAGAAAAACTAGCATTTTAAAAGTTTACTTGTCATTGTGTTGACCTGACAAAGCGTTAATTCAGACTGAAGAATTCAGAGAAGAGTTGATAATGTATCTCTCAGTGTTTACAGAGAAGTGCCAGTATGACTGAGCCGTCATGGTGGTATTGTCCAGGTGGGGACTAATCGGTGTTGCTCGCTGGCTGTTTGGTGTGAACACACAATAGGGAATACAAATCCATCAATGAGGAAGTGATCATAACCGTTTTATTCTAGAAAGCTTTTTCATCTCAACTCACAACTACTATATTACTAACAGAGTAGCACTTTGAGTTTCAAGTGTGGTACAAATGAAATGTATTATTTATTACGCATAATGTAAAGTTATGGAAATATTTGTTCCTGCTCACACTCTTCTAAATGTTTTTTATGTTTTTCTCACCTTGCAGGCACCTATTAGTTTTCAAATGATTCATGTATCTATAAATAATCTACTTGCAAAAACATGAAGCTTTGTTGAGACACATCAGCCATCACAGTGAACATCTATTCTGCTTTAGTCTTTATGAATATTGTGTTAACATAATGCAAAAAAAGGTGATTGGATGGACTTAAAAAACTAGTAAAGTATCAAGCAGAAGGTTGTGTTTTCTAAAGCATCACATTGAATTTCCCGCCGTCTTCAAGAGCATCATTAACACACCCAAATGAAAGTCAGGAGGTGGTGTGTGTAGGATGACTTACTCACCATGGATGGGGTTGTGTCCCACTGCCAGGGGGATCGGCCTCTCAGGTTGGGACTGGACGTGCGTCTGTGTGTGCGTGGTGTGTGTGTGGTAGTATTTGGGCTTTATAACATACTGCTGGCTCTGGCCTGGGTGCATGGGCACGGGCCGGATCCTGGATGGACAGAAGAAAACAATATATGCTTTGAGAAATGGTAACACAAACTTCTTCAAATATGACACACGTTGGATAAATGTTTGATGTGTATACACTAAAAAGGTATAAACGAGCCTTCAATATTATTCACTATCAATATTCTCATCACTCTTTTTGGCTAAGAAGACCAATTGTACAGTCTCCAAGAAACTGCGTTCCTTTAAATCTGTCGTCTAAATGTCACAGCAGGTGTTTTCCTTTGACAGCTGATGGAAACCAGCTGCTGTCACAGCAGTGACTGGGGTGTAGCCAGAGGTGCTTGAAACTTTCAGCCCATAGAGAGTAGCACAGCAGTATCTTTCTGCCCTCTGTGATTCACTATGGATTTTAGCCTTTGAAGTACATGATTCTTTACTAGCACCAATCTGTTTTCATAGAAGAAGCATACTGATCAGTGTGTGAAATCACTGCTCTTCCTTCGATATGCTCAAATGACATCACTCTGACACACAAATTCTTCTAGTTCCTCAACAACGGCGTCATCTTCCCTCTTTTCCTCTTACCACTCCTTTCACTTCTTATCAGTCTGAGTCTATACAGGACCAGACTACTGGGATTAAAACCTCACCAACATCTTCACTGATGTTTATGAATGCTGCAAAGGTACACACAGATAAAGTCAGAGGGCAGGCATTTATCAACTTTCTACTACTGACAAAAACTCATGAAATATTGTGCCAGTAACACAAAAATAACAGATGCAAAGATGGGACCAAGACGCAGTTTTTTGTTTTTTTTTAAATTACAACACACATCTTAGTACAGAACATTTAAGAGCATAACGATCAGGTTCACATGAGTGACAAGTCTTGAACTTCGCCTGAAGTTGCTTTAGAGTTAGAGGTTGCATAAGGTACTTGGCAAAAGTATGGTCTAAAGAATGTGGACGCCCCTGTGGGACCTCTGCAATCTGTATGTTATTCTGATTCAGTCACATTGTGTTCCTGATGCAAATCTAAGGGGAACATTTGAAACTTTACTGTTAGCCATGCTAGCTGTAAAGCTCTATGGAAGCTAACGTCAGTCTGTCGGTCCACCACTTTGGACCAAACTATAACATTTCAACAACTTTTAGATGGATTTCTATGAACTTCAGTTTCATTCACTTGATCATCTAACTTTTCAACTAGCACCATCATCATCGGCATACTAACATGCTAAACTAAGATGGCGAACATCGTCAACATTACATCTGCTTAATGTCAGCATTTTATTCTCACAGAGATGATAACATGATGTAGACTAGTCTTGTTTATTTCATCTAGCAGTGGGTAGAATCTCACAGATGTCTACTGTTTGGGTGGAATGATAAAATGTTTGCCTGACTGAAACAAACACATATGCAGTACCTAATGTACACCCAGGAAAGAAGAAGAGCAGTGTGTGTAGTTTGTGGATTTAAATGTTGGAGTCAACACTTCATCATTTTCAGGCTTGTAGTCATTGGCTGGATCAAGAAAATATCTTTCAAGATGCAACTTGCTGCTGGATAGCAGGGGGAAAATTACAATTCTTTACCACTAAGGTTTGTGTAGTGAACATTATGTTACTGAATCAAACAGGGAAATATGATGGGCTGCTGAGGTCAGACATGGGGTTACGGAAAATTCCAGTGAAGGGAAATCTCAGTGCTACATCATTCAATTATATTTTAGACAATAGTAATGTTCATTCAACTCTGTGACAACAGTTTGTGTTTGTCCCTTTCCTGTTTCAACAATGACAACATCCCTGCACATAGCCAGGTCCATTTGGAAATGCTTCTCTCAGTTTGGTGTGGAAGAACTGGCTTGCACAGAGCCTTGACCCCTACCCCTTCCAAAACCTTCAGGATGAACTTGAACACCAATTTAGAACCAGAAGAGTGGAGGCTGTTAGCTTTTTAATGGCCATGGTTTGGGAATGACATGCTCAACAAGCCCATGTGGGTAGAACGTTTGTGCGTTTACATACTTTGATTGGATATCCAAACATTCATGGACATGTAGTGCACTTTTACCTAAAAGTTCCACCATGAAGTACATCATATATGCTAGTCAGGGATTGTACTGAGCCACCCACCAACCCTCTTCTCTGCATGATTCCTTTTATCAGTCATCTTGTATAACACCATATGTCTCTGAGGCCTCTTAGTTGTACCCCAACACTTGAACTAAAACTATGAAACACATTTAAAAAAAGAAAGTGGGAATGTTTTTACATTCAGACTCTCACTTTTACCATACCTTCAAATAAAATGCCTACTTGAGAGTGGACAATGAAAGGCTACTATACGTATTAAGAGGTCTTTATGACTCTAAAAAGCTGTCGGTGACCATGCATTTCTGCTTAACATTATTAGCATCTTCCTAGTCATGTAGAGCAAGACATGATTCATTTGATGACAATAATATAATTCCATTATATTCTAAATAAAAACCACAAACAGACACATTACACACCCAATTCCAATAAAAAAAATAATCTCACAAAATGTGGCCTTGAATTGACACAACTAAAGTCACAGGTTACTTTCCAGATGTCTCATCCAACTCTTGTTGCTCACACCTGAGCTCAGTACCAGGGTTTGACATTAACATCAGCTCCACTAAAACAAGATGCATCTTAATTCAGTATTCCTTCAAACATATTTAACCTTTCTAAATGATTTTTTGTGTGAAACTTGTACTGTTCAATTTCTGTTGAGACTGATTCAGAGAGGTGTTGACTCAACTCTGAAGTCATTCTTGGCTGTAGTTAGTAGTGTTGCACTGAGCCAACAGGATACCCTGATACTGCTCACTTTAAAACGAGAATAGCAGTGAGCAAGGGTTGCACTATGATAGCAGAGGGTATTCCTATGATCTAACTCCACCGGTCTGCTGCTCCTTCCTGAGGCAGTGAGTCATCCAGTGTTACTGCGTTCTCAACTGCAGCACAAAATGTGTGCCTGAGACGATTCTGCCATGTTTCAGCACAGTATGCGAAAAGAGACATTCTAGATAAAGCACTCAATAGTACAAATATACAGTCACATAAAATCAGGTCTAGATTCATAGGCTATAATGGTCACTATTAACATGTGACTAATACCAGATGCTGAGGTGACTGGCAGCTGTCAACAGGCTTGGAATTTACTCTCCAGTTTCATGCACATGAATGAATCATTCAAGTACAGCAAGCTCTGAAATTAACATTACATTCAGTGTTCACCATGCAACCTTAAGGGTGTTAGATCAGTGGTCACCTGAGTGCATTTGAATTTTCAGGATGCCCCAAAGGGAAAACATATTGTTCGTCACCGCCTATTTAACTAATCTGCCAAATTGCATTAGTGTGCAAAATGTTGTTGTATTGTTTTTCAATATAGCATAAGGACAATAAAGCTTCTAATCTAATCTAAGCAGTGTATTTATGCATATTTTGAATATGAAACAAACAGATGGAGAATAGAGAAGTGGATTGTGCTGGAAAAGTGAGTGGTTTAAGAAGTTTCGATGAATATTTTGGATACTTTTTTACAACCATGAAAACCAACTGGAATCTACTTCAACTGCCATAAATCCAAAATGTCTACAGCCACTGTTCTTCGTCAAGTAGGAAATAAACTTTTAATAGCCATTTAGAAGTCATATCCTTACAGATTACTATATTTTTGAGACTGATACCAGTATGGATACAAGGTTTTTTTTAAATCAGATAACATTACATTGGTCGATATTAATTTTTTTGACTATGAATCCTTTCATTTGGATATTAAAGAACTGTGACCAAGATATGTATGGAAAGAAGCATTTAACAGTTTTTTGAATAATCTCTTTTTAGATTAAAAATATACATTTTATTACTGAAAATTAAATCTGTCGCTGTCTGGTGGACAAACTATGTAATGGCAGAACTGTTTGTAAACTAAACATACCTTTGACCTTTCTGTCCTGCAATATCTTTGATTTATCGTCCAACACGTACTCTGGTACCAATATAGCTATATGTGTATATATAGTGGCGTTATTCCCAGCTGTACGATTCATCGTGTCTCACCCCTCGCCAGGGAGGGGGGCTTTTTGCCCCACCCTTAATTGTGGCCACTCAGAACGATATAAACTTCAGACTTGGTTGGACAAAATTAATTTGTTTCAAGCATGCCTGCCTTGAGTCTTATTGTTGTAATTGATAATGCAAGAGTTACTAGCAACAGATATTTGGAGGAAAATTTGCTGGTTCATCACTTTTGGGATGGAGGACAAGCTGAAATCACAAACACTAACAGAAATGACTGTCAACAGTTAAAGTTTAACACTTTGCTTGTCTTGATATATTGCCAGATGGCACTGTTTGTGTATTAATTTGGTGTGCGTAGCTAAAATAGCCTCCAATTCTTGGCATGGGCTTGTGGTAAAAATAAAAGTCAGCATGAACATATATCTATCTGTTCTCATCACTGTTTGGTCAGCTGTTGGTGACTGGAACCACCAGGCATCCTCTACATCCTCTAATATTAAAAGTAATGGTGTGAATGCCCGTGGTCTGTTTGGAGATATACAGTGTTTCACATCTTTCATCTTCTCAGTTAAGTCAAATAAACGTTGCACAGTCGGCCCTGTTTACTGTACATTGAATGCCAGAGCTTCACTCAGCCAAACAGGGCTTGTGATCTGAATTGTGATCATGCAGTCTGACATTAGTGGAGATAAGCAGCTTATCTCAACTTAGTTACAGAGATCAATTCCTCCCAGACAGATAGAGGGGAAAGCTGTTCACATGAATGCAGGGGACTCTCTTGTGTTAACAATGTATGAATAATGTAGAATAACAATTACTACACCTTGTCTATCCATCGATTAAATCAGGGGACTCTATGTGTGTAATCGATATGTTACATAGTCTTACTGTGCCTGTGTATGACCCTGGTCTGTTGCCTCATGTCTCGGGTCCGTGGGTCAATTTTTTTCATACATGATGGGACTGAAAACCTGAGTGGACGTGTTACTAGCTCTGACCAGCTGGTGCATCCTCATCATCACCATCATAGGAGAAAAAACTGTTTAAATTTGGATTAGGTCTAATTATCCATTGGTTCTTTTCAAGCCTCTTGTCACCATCTGTGGTTTGCTTTCACAGTGAGTCCCTGTTTGAAAACCAATGTAGGCATGTTCAATTATTCCTTGAATGGGGCTTGGGTTGGGGGTGAATGGAGAAAGTTTGAGCAACACAATAATGTGGCAGTCATGAAATGTTATACAGACATTCTATGTCCCCAGTGTGTCCCGAAATATCTCAAACAACTCATACACTGATTGACATGAATACTGGTACAGATAAGCATGGTCCCCAGAGGATGACTTTGGTGACCCACTGACTATCCATCTTGCATCTCCAACAAGTTTCAACTTACACCGTTACATTTCTCTCATGGATTGTCTCAAAATATGTTCCTTGGTTCCCAGATGATCTCCTTGCATCAATTACAGTTTTAGTTTATTGAAATCTCAACTTCTAAATTGTAATCATGACATTATGCACAAACAGTCATGTTCCCCACAGAATGAACTGTGACTGTTAACTTTTCATCATCAGGTCAAACTTTCAGTTTATTACTCGCATTTATGACCAAATACCTGAAAAGCTGATGAGATTGTCATCAAGCAAGAGTGAAGTGTGTTAGCATAGCATGGTGACCACAAACATTTCCTGCTAAATATCTGTATGTTAACAGCCATTGTGACTTAACAAACTAATTGGTATTTCATGGCAATCTTTAGATTCTGTAGTTGCTTCTAAGTGTAGAAGTGCCACTAAGAGAAAGTTACTCATATTGAAGATTTGACACTGATGGAAAAATGATATGGCCTTCCCCAAAGATGTCAAATGAAGGCATACAAGGAGAATGCAGGGCCACAGAAAGTAGAGATAAACACAGAGGAAAAAACATTTGTCAACTGGACATATTTCCTTCCCATTCACATGATAGCCCCCCTGCCACAGTATAAATAAACAGAAAATGATAGCCTTGTAAATATCTCCTCCATGACCCTGTTATGTCTTAAATAGCTCTTCTGTTTAGGTTATCCAACTATGTATAGGGTAAGTGAATATCCATGATACACAGTGATGTGTTCACGTGTGTTATTGTGTGCAGGAGATGTTCACTTTTACTATACAGTCATACAAGTGTCCTCTAATTAAACTTTTTGGACACTCATTAACGTGACTGTGTGTGTAAACATGACTGTGTGCATGTGTGTTTTACACACGTGCAAGTACAGTATGTACCCATAAGCATCTACTGTTATAAGTAGGTGAGGAGCGGTAGAATCTATATTCAGACAGGCAAAGGAAGCATAGCGGTTTGGGGGGGGGGGGGGGACCTGGCTTCCTCTAATGATCCACCCTAAAAAATGAAAGAGCTCATTAAACGTGTAAACCAACAAATCTATAGCCTCACAGAATGAACCCTCTGTTATTATTTGCAGTGCATGAACACAACAACATTCCATCACATGGGATTTTGTTTATAGCACATTTATTTTGAATGTTGGAACATTTTTGTTTTGAACATTTAAGCTGTAAGGTTCTGACCCTTAAATACTGCTAGAAAAATCTATTTGTGAGTTTCATTCTGTTTACTTTTGTGCACATGCACAAGGACAGTCGTGCACACTCATGAGCACACAGGTGACACAACAAGAGTACACCAGCAAAAGGCAGGGAAGAAGGTATGAAATAAGACACAATACAGGTTTCATATTTTTCAAAATCATTTGTTTCTAGAAAACTCCACAGAGTACCATTAATAAATGTCTTAGTCACCCCAAAAAAGCTAAACATACAATGACTTATTATCACATTATAAAGCTGACACAGCTAAACTGCCATTGATTGCCTATTTCCACATCCAGCAGAGAAAGAGCAGCATTAGTATTCATTTAGAGTTGTGTTTCTGTCCATCTGACAACTGAACATTATCTGGCTGTTTAACTAAATGCTCCAAAACATTCACCAGATAGTTACTAACTTTGTCTGTCTGTCATTTGGTGATGAACAGATGAACAGGAGTACAGTGCTTTCCTGCTGAAAACTGATACCAAATCACAAGCACCGAAAAATATTATAGCATGTAACTCCCCCTAAAAACATATGTTTTTACCTTTCAGTTTATGAAATTACACTAACAAGATACAATATATTAATTTGTCCTCATTTCGCTTCCCACAATTAGCCATAAATGGATGCAGGCACACCCTTAACCAGCCATTTTGATACCAATATGTTGCCTATTCCAGCAGTCTGCAGATGTGATGATGAAATAATCAGGAAAGAAGAAGTGAAGTTTGACTGACTCACTAGTGAGGTTCACCTACACTGTGTTAGCATGATAAAACCAAGGAATAGTTTCGAGCCATCCTCCCTCTCCTTATTCTTCAAAGAACATCTAAATGAAAGGTACTGTTATACAGTAAGAGTAGCGTAGCTGCCTTAAGGAATAGGGAAGTGCATAGTGGAGTGGAGTCGAAAAAAAGTTTAGCAATTTGAGTACATTCAATCTGGTAATAAATGCTGCAGCTTCTCAAGACCAAGGATAGTTTTGTCTGCCTGCGACAACTGCTGCAAACGTGAAGGGAGTTAGCCCTGAAATTAGGCACAAAGGGTTAGCCTAACCTGACCAGGCTCACTTAAGGTGGACTGACATTTAAGGTGCATCAGCTATTCTCATTTTAATACACCACCCCCCACCCCCCATTCTGAAGAAGGTGATATCTGATCAACACATCACAAATGGAATAGTAGTGTCTGGCGCTCATATTGAAACCAACTTCACAGGGTGTGTCACAGTAAAGGACCAAATATTAAAAGTGAAATAAAATGATGCCTTAGATGTCGAGTTAAAAATGTGTTTAAAAAGTTAAGAATTCACATGTAGCATGGCACTGTTCCTTTTTAATACGAGGTGTAGATCAAAAAAAGCCTAAAATACAATACCTGATGAGAATCACTGTCTCTTGCTGCACTGACATAATTACAGTTACATTTAATCTTGTGTTATACCTTGGGACTAGATGGTGTAATAAAGAGTACCAGAGGGCGCCATTTACCAATCACACTACATACTCATCAAAGATGTCACTTCTCTCCATCTATGTCAATCTTACCCTTCTTCCTTTCTACCTCCTCCACATGTTCTGTCTGCGTCTCATACCTGCACTCAATTTTCATCCAGTATTTTATGACGTTATCTGGTTTTTATATCAAATTGTAGGAAGTAAATGGGGAGGGGGGCGGGGGGTACTATGGGGTTGTGTCCAGTTAGACATTGTTATCAATGTTGCAGAATAGTTTGCAATATTAAGGTTTCTTGATGTTGCATTACAGCACAACAGTAAGGGATTTCAGTGCTGGTTGTACAGTATGTGAAAAGTAGTCATGGTACCAGATCCAGATTAACAACTACTTCTACAGAAGCTTGCTCATAAATGTGGAAACAACAAAGAGTTTCAAACCTGAGCAATGAGACAGAGAGAATAGTAACGGCAAGAGAAAGGTTATAAACATAAGATCTCCTTCCAGTCTCAACAAAATATCTGGCATGGCTACGTGCATTGGCAATGACTGCGCCATGAAATGAAAAAAGTAAGAGAGGAGCTTGGAGGGTATCCAAGGAATGGTTACAAGAGCCTGCTAGTCTTAAATATCAGAGAGGAGATTTTACTCATTTCTACATAAACAGATCGGTGAGTCAGGGTTGAGGGAGTGAGGTGTGTGTATATATGTGTGTGTATAAAGGGGGCTGAATCTGTTCAGTCTCGGCCTTCACTGCTCTGGCCGCAATCACAATCCACCGCCGACCTCTACACTCTGGCTGTCCAAGTCTTCTTCCCCACGAGAGCTGACATACTCTGGTCTACCGTAATGAACCCACTGAACCTCACCAGAGCCTTCTCATGTATTAGCAATACTGCAGCTGATGGCAGGCAGACTGCAGGGAGGGAAAAAGAGGAATATCTCTGCGCCGTATACCAGTGCTCTGTTCCGGGTAACTGGCTGTTTGACTGGTTTGACTGAAGTTTGTCTCTTTATTAATCTGCACGTTACACATTCGATTGAGATCATTGCCAGATGCACCACAATGTGCCAGGATCTGTATGATTTGATTTAAAAAACCTGAACTTCAAAATTGAATTTGATTTGAATTAGTCTCTCGTCAGCTTCTGTTATGAAGTTGCAATCATTTATCCTTTCATTCATCTATTTTTGGGAGAGTATGTGGTTCCAGGTTGCACCGACAGCCTGTCACTCTCCCTGGCCATGTCCTCTAGCTCTTCCTGGGGGATCCAGAGGCATTCCCAGGCCAGATGGAATAGATAATCCCTACAGTTTGTTCTTAGTCTGCCCCGGGGTCTCGTTCCAGTTGGGCATCCCCAGAAAACCTCTAAAAAGGGATGTGTCCAGGAGGCTTCCTGATTAATTGCCCAAACCCACTACAACTGGCTCCTTGCAAGTGAAAGCACAGTGGTTCTAATCCGAGTTCTTACTAGATGTCTGAGCTCCTCATCCTGTCTCAAAGGCTGAGCTCAGACACCCAGTGAAGGAAACTCATTTCAGCCGCTTGTATCCATGAACTAATTCTTACTGTCATTACACAAAGCTAGAGACCACAGGTGAGAGTTGGCACATAGACTGATTAACTGTTCAGCGAGGTTCACCTTCAGGCTCCTCTAACTTCAACTCTACAGTCTGCTACAATGGCTGCATTACTGCCAACGCCGCACCAATCAGTCCATGGATCTCTCTAATCATTTTTGTTTAAATCTTTGGCAATAGTTTCACTCACAATTCAGCTTGGACTGCTCTGCTTGGACTGTGTGAACTAGTATCGTGTGGAATAGTTTGCTAGAAAGCTACCGCAGCAATCCTGGACATCTGAACAGGTTTCTGCTTTTTACTTGTGGCAAAGGAAAACTTACATCTGGAGAAAATTTGGTGTAATATATCTGCTGGAGAGGAAATGTTTCAGAAGATTTGGCAGCCAATCCTCCACCTAATGACTGAATGTTAACTTTGCTACTGGCCACTGTTTATGAACTGCTTGATTTACTACATGTCAGCAATGTGTGGCATTGTATCTTGTGTGTTCACTATCGTTCAATTTTACTTAAACTGTTGACTTTGAATCTTTATGTCAAAATTAATTTTGTCAAATTGAAATTTAGAAAAAGGCATTTTAAATCAATTTAAATTGATGTATACAATTCTGATTTACCAAATTTACCAGCTGGCCAACGCAATACACTCTTACTGCGTCACAATGCACAGAACAGCTAATCTGAGGGGTTGTCCAGGGTCACAACTGACACCCCTGTACAAAAAATGGGCCCTCTCTATCTGCAATTCTAGATTAAACTTCAAATATATGTTTTTTTCCCTGTGGGAAATAGCATTGGATTACTTTGAGTGGTATTCTGTTTTTTTTGCAAGTGTAACACCTTTGAGGGTTAAAGCTGCCATACATTCAGCTGCAACATTTGATCCTTGCAGCTGAACCACAGTGACAGCCATTACAATAGCATTAACCTGTCGCCAATGATTTATGGGCTGGACTGCAGTGATGGGGAAGCACTCTGCATCACATTCTAGTCTTATAAGCACACATAAACCAAATGGGAATTGCAGCAAAGTGATATCTCAATGTAATTGCTCATCCTTCTGCTGACACAAAAAAAACACTTGGACATTTGTATTCGCCCTTTCGTTCGTTATTTCTTCTTCAAATACTGGCCGTATCTTGCATGGTTTAATTGCTTAACATAAATAAATAAAAATAAATGATAATGGTTTCAAAAAGGTACCTCAGTAAAACCATTATGCCACAGGTTTCACTATACTTCACTATAGCAATATTCCCATTCCTGAGCCTATGTTCCCTGCTAAATGCTAATGTAACTCACTTTTGTCTTGTGGATGATATTGAATCTATGAAAGGTACACCAGTATTGATATCAATTATTCAGCATATACTGGTGAAACCTAATCTTGTCATCTGTTTTGCAAATGGCAACATCATCAAAACACAACTTTAAGGTCAGCCTGCATTAGCTAATCACAAGGAAATAATCACAGGGAATCACTTTTCTCATCTCAGTTCCCCACACATTGTGGAATATAACCTCACCAGACTGACTATTATGTTTACAAGTTTTGGTCCATACTACATTTTCAAATGGTTTTCTGAAGATTTTCTGCATTACTATGTTAATAATGTTAATGTTATCTATTCTGGTCTATTATGAGAAGCAGATTGACTAAGTTATCTGGATAACTTTACTGAGTAAATTCCATAAAAAAAATATGTAAATAGTCATTGTGATGTCACCCATTGGGTTGTGGATTGCCGTTTTAAAGCCTTAGTGATTTGGCTGTCGCCATCTTGGATTTAACCATTACCATCTTTGATTTTTGGAGCCAGACGTGATCATATTTGGACAAGAGGGTGGAGCTGATCCTAGTACTAAGTGCCAGCTTGGTTGGTACATTTGCAGTCTATGGCTAACAGTGATCATGATAATGATAATTTCAAGTGGAAAATAGGCTTAAAACCATTAAAACTAAATGTTCTTACTGGAAAAACTGAAAGTTGAGGGTCTTTTTCTGCAACCAAACTTTTTGTACAACCAACAAGTTACAATTAACTGTCATGAACTCAAAAACACTGAAATAGTGGCAGCTATGTATGTCTATACTGAATCTGGGGTTACACCATGGTACATTATGTTATCAACATTGTCATTGTGGTAGTGACTTGTCAGACATAAGGTAGAAATCACCAAAAGCATAAGCTGCCTCATTGTCTATTTAACTTTAATAAAGGGAACTTAACTTTCAATGCTAGCACTTGAGCTAGGTAATAAATCAAGTGAAAAGTATTTTCTCATAGACTCAGAAAACCAGACTTCTTTTTGCAACTGTGTAGTAAATCCCAGAACCAGAGGTTTTATAAGATTACCTAGTAAACAGATAACTCCAGTAAACAGAAACCGTATCATTAACATACCTAAAAAGACCTGCTGTATGCCTGTTTACCAGGTTTACAAGGACATCTGGCAGTTGAGATAATTGTATTTCTTGAGTGTCACAAACAAAGGTTAAAGTAATGTAATGGGGTGGATTCACCAAAACTAAATGGCCTCCTGAGAAAAGCATCAGCATCAGCCATTTGTTCAAATGTCTAAATATAACCTACGTTAACATTTAACAGACAAGCAACCTCTAGTGGCCATGTGAATTATGACTAATCTGTCATGTAGCATAATTGATGATGACTGAGCAACAATACCTTTATAGCAGAGAGTTTGGGTTACATTGATGGGCAAATAAAGTGTGACCTGCTCGTTTCCCATTTTAAACACTTTCCTTTTAGTATGAAGGTGATCTTACCAAAGTCTGAACCAAACCTTTAACATGGCAGTGGCAGATCAGAAAACATTCTCAAGTATTATTCATGATCTTATATAAAAGTTATTTGTAGCTTGTTTTTGTAATGGTTTTGGAAGGCACTGTCAAATGAAGTCATCGTAAGGGCGTGAGATCAGAAAACCCTAATATTAGTCATCCCAACATGTCACACTGTTTTTTATGTGTTTTTATTTATAAGATAAGATTTTAAGCATTATTTTTTTAGATTATTTATTTATTTATTACTACACTGCTCCTGGGAGACAGTTTTCGGTCTTCCATGTTTTCTTAACATGTTTTGAATGACAAAATAAAGAATCTGAATCTGAATCTAATGACAAACAACTTACTTGGATGGATAGATGGATATCAGTTTAATAATGTATCTGATTACCTGTTTGTGTTTCTTGTCATAAGCTGAACCACTTTCCCATTTCTGTTGTATAGCAGAATAAAATCTGTATTTTATAGCAGTTCCTACTAATCAAGACTAATTCCAGTTAAAGGATTACAACCCTAACAGACAAAATAAGCAATTACAGAGAGATACAGCTACCCACACTTAGCCATTTTTCCAAAAAAGGCTTTCTTGTCCATTATATCTACTGTGGAGAGCTACATCTCTATGATGACTTCAATGGTGAAAAATGCCAGATAAGTGGGGATGAAAAGACAAAATGAAAACACGTTTTCAGATTTACCCTGTTCTGGAATTCTGACAACACTTTCTCAAGTATTTCAAAATCACTATCCTGAACAAAAAAAGCTAATGTGCAGTCTTATCTATACAATATGAGCTCACAGATTAGATTATGGTTTCGAAATTACACCGAGGCATAAACAGATTCTTTTGTGAGGTCTCTGAGAAAAAGGCACCAAAACACTGGATTCTTTTTATGGGTATATCTGCCAAATCATGTATTTACACACCATCTCAAATCTGTTATATTTGCACAGGAGAGGAAAGGTTTGATGACAAATCGGCCGATTTGTCATCAAACCTTTCCTGCTTGCACACACCGGACTGATCTGATGAGAAGGTACTTACCTGGGGTTTATTGCCCTATTTTATCCTATCAGATGACAAAACCGCTCTGTTGCTAGGACCAATAGGAGAATAGCTCCTTGTGAGATAAATCCCTTCTGCAAATTGAGAGCAGCTTTCGAGGACACAGATCTGGTAGCAATTACTGATGCCTGAGCAGTGCATTAAAAAAAACAACTCTTGATCGTTTTACACAGTGCATGTAAAACACAGCATATAAAATGTATGAATTAATATTTGAAATATTATTCTTCAGTATCACAGGCCTGGTCTGGTCTGATCTATGCCAGCTAACTGGACACATCAACATGCTGCAATTAACATTCAGCTGAGAAGCAGGGATTGGTTCTGAGTCTATACTCTCCGATTATACTTGACAAGGTGCTGGGGCCATTTTCACTGTGTCTGATGCCACTGCACATTCTCCAATAGTCTGCTGTCGTGACAGGAAAAACAACCAATAGTTAACCACAGCAGGAGTTGGTGACATTTCAACTCCAGTTATGAAAGCGTAGGGAGAAATCCTACCTATTATTACACTGATGGATGGTGATAATGAGAGTGTTCTGGCCAGGCCAACCGCAATAACAAAGCCTTCACAATGAAGGATCCATGTTTGGTTTTTTTTTATAACACACCGAATATTCCCTGAGCTTGGATCAGCCATTGTGTAAAGTTGGCTTGCAGGCTTTACCATTCACCACGCTGTCAAACAGGCTGCATGCTACTAAACACACTGTCTGTGTGATTATCAGCAGATGAACCTTCATACCAGCTTGGGGTAATGTTTGACAGAAACCCTCCCATTTGGACTCCATCAGTAAACTATGACAAGGTGTGAAGCAAAAACACATTGGTGAGGACTGATTCCTTATACTAGATTTTCCATGCAGATAATTAAACTCAAAGTTGGAAGGCCAAGATCCCAGAAATTAAAACCCAGAACTGACAAAATGTGAAGTGAACAAACATCTGGATGTGATTCATGTTGATATGAATCTGAACTGGACAGAGAATACAAACACTGCAGTTACAATCGAGCTTTTTCTCCCCAGGACACTTAAACCTGCATGAACTGATTTTCTGGCAACACGGGGGCAGCAGAAACAAGCTATAAACACCACATCTGACATATCACTTTCTACATTGATATGGCCATCTAGTTCGCTTTTTTTTTTTTTTGCAGTCTGGTGCAGGGCAGTTAGTGTACAGTGGCCTGCTACTGCTGCTGGAAATAACACTGTTAGAGGTCAGAGGGACAAAACAGTGAAGTTGTCGGTCATAAAACCAAAACAAAAAGCTTAAAGAGGCTAAAACACCAATTAGAGCTGCAAAATCCTACCAACAGCACACTAAATCCTTCTTACAGCCTCTTTAACAGAGCAGTGTGTATTTTTAATTAGTGTATAATCACATGGAAATAAGAATCATTATGTTTTTGTTCATATCTACCTTTTCTATCTACATAGGAAGCCATAGTAAACCATAATGAAAAAAACATACAGTGGGTTACGTTTAGGGTTAGAGAAGGCCTTTCAAGTTTGTTTTAGCAAGTTTCGTGGCGACCATGGGTTCTCCTATCATCATCATCATCATCATCATCATCATCATCATTTGAATGTAAGATAATATGGGGCCAGAGATTGCTGTGGCACTTACGCCAGCATCATGCAGCATGGATGAGTGTGACAAAGGGCAGTAACACTTGATTTGATAATGACAGATGAAACGATTGATGTGGAATATCATCATAGCGGATATCCAGCCCCCCTAATATGGTCTGTGTCAGTGTATCTGATCGGTGTATCCCTGATCAATATTCAACGTAAGCAGTCCGCCAATACCTTCTCAATCTGTATCTAGTGTTAACTTTGCAACTGACCTGAACCAGACAAGTCCCAACAAAATATTACTATATGAATCAAACAAGAAAGACCTTGAAGAAAAACTGAGGCAAGCTGCTGTCAGTAGAGGTACACTGAAGTTGTGCTTCTGTTGATTGTAACTCTAATACAGTATAACACTACTACAAAGCTATAAATTGCATCAAATATACAGAGTTGTGAGTGTGTGGAAGATACACCAATTCCCCAGTTGTGGCCTCATTCACTGGTAAAAAGACATTGGGTTGTTGTATTTGAAAGCCTTACATGTCTTCTTACAGTTGCAATACACAACATTCAGCTATTAGATGTCTCAGTATACAGTAGCACCAACATCTTAGACCAAAACAAATTTGAACGTCCTTTACTCAGTTAAGTTGGGGGGTCAAACTTAATTTTGTTGCAGTGCTGATCAAATATGGATCAAGATTCTGCATTGCCTATTTCTCACCTCAAACGTTTTAAGAAACATATTTTAGTGTTCTGTAATTTGTGAGAAAGTTTATGACACAGCCGCCAACTTGGAAATGGATGTGGAGGACACGGAGGGATTCACATGCACTAACATGCATGCGCGGCCAGACCGGCTATCAAAAACAAAGAACAGAGAAGCTCAGATAACAACACACACAGAGGGAGTGTGACTTCATTCACTGCTCAGGTCGCCATTACTCCACTATATCTTTATCCATATGTCCTGCTATGTCCAATGACCTCTATACATTTTAAATGGTACACCAGATCATTGGGTTGTCAGCCAAGCAGATAATAGTAATGAACAATGTACGTGTTGACGAACAATAAAACTTGCTGATCATGTTCTGGTTTGGTTCTTTACAATATAAATGAAAAATGAATTCAAATAAAAAAAATATGGTTTCTGGTCCATAAAAAGGTAATGAAACCTTGTTTTGAGGTACACTCTTTGATGTTATCTATCAAAGCATCACGGTCAGTGGCTGCATTATGGTGTGGTATGCTGGAGTAATAGCATTACGGTTAATCATAGAAACAGGATTAAGAAGCCGATTAAGAGGACTGGTTTTATACTTGGCACTGCTCCCAATATGCTCAAAATGGTCATGAAGTGAAGAACCAAAGGGAGAGGTTCAGTTCTTCAATATGATGGGCGTTAAACACAGTTAAACACCAACAGATGGTCCACAAAAACTTTCAGAAAGTCTTGTGTGCCTACAGCTGTAGTTTGTTATATATTACAGTTTGCTCACAAAATGTTCGATTGGATGTTTTTGGACATTTATGGCTCTATATTATACTGTATGTGTTAGTGATTTATTCGTATTGGTTTTGTTGTAGGATTGGTAATTGGCATTTTTATTGGCAGACTGACTTTGTAGTGACTATCAGTATATTGTACTGCCTCTTTCGATGTACGCACAATCAATGAAACATTTGTGCATAGTTTTCATTTTTACTTATTCTAACCTTTACTTTTGTAAGCTTCACCATCATTTACTTTCTTTTCAAAATGTTCACAAAAAGTAGAAATGTTCAGGAGAACTCATTAACTGATATGCACAAATTCTTCTTGTGGTTTGCGGCTCAACAGGTCCTCCAAACTAAATCTAAATGTAGTAAATGCCTTCTAAAACATCCAATATGAGCATTTTCTGATCTTACGTTCTTACCAGAATAGTGTGATAACACCTTTAAGAACCATACTACAAAAAGATATAAGTATTCACTCATCTGCTACTGCTATTATTAAGGTTAAAGCACAAAAACTACTTGTTTAGGGAGTGGAGAAAGGTTTGGGTTGTAATACCTTCTGGGTTAAGGAAGGTTAGGTTAAGTATGGAACACATGATACTACTACATTTAATTTCAGTTTCCTGATAGGTGCAGTGTCACACATTTGATATCTGTTAGCTCTGATCTTCGTACTATGCCTAGTACGCTTTGTATTTGGACATTTCATCATGCTAAATGACTGATCGCTGGTTCTAACACATTCTCCAGTAGTCAGAAGACAGCATGGACAAATAAAAGCTGAATCAAAGTGGGATACTTACTGTTGCTGAATGTGCTGCTGGATGTAATGCGGTCGTACGAGCTGGGGGGCCGCCTTGACAGTTAGTTTCATCTGGCCCATGTTGTTAGATGGAGGGGAGGCGGACGCATAGCCATTAGGAGGCGCTTGCTGAGGTATTGGCCGCTGGGGCACCACATTGTGCCCGTTGGTGTGACCGGTGGTGTGGCCGTTGGTGGGTCCATTCCCAGGCAGTGCTGGAAAGGGGTGTGTGGGCACCGTCTTCTGTTCGCATGCCTTCCCATTTGAGCCAGGCTTGCAGACACAGAGCTGAGGCCTCAGGCACATTCCTCCGTTCTGGCACTGAGGGAGGCAGTTGGCTACAACGCAGACAGAGGAGAGAAAAGAGAGGGAAGAAAAGACAGAGAGGAAGGAGAGACAGATGGAGAATGAGTGATGATGGTAAGAGGTCACATACGAGAACACAGGGAAAGAGATGCTAGCATATGGATAAACTACGCTCCACTTTTCATGGGTTTCAATTAGGGTTGCAAAGGGGTGGAAAGTTTCCGGTAAATTTCCGGAAAGTTTCCGGTAAATTTCCATGGGAAGTTAAGCTGGGGAATTTTGGAAATATTCCAAATTGGAAACTTTCCATGGGAATTATGGGAATTAAATGGGAATTTATGGCAACTGAGGGTAATTCAGTGGAAAGGTATCATCATTTGATTGATTAATTGGATAAAAAAAGTCCACCCCTTCATTAAAAAACATTATTTTAAGTTGATGATAAAAAAAGGTGCACAATGTCGCTTGATGTCCCTGAGCTGTTGAAGTTATATTAAATTATACAATTATTTATAATTTAATATTAAAAAAACAACTAAATGTTATTATTCTTAATGGTTTCACACACAACTCTGAAAAAATACAACAATGTGTCTGTGAAGCTACACATCCCTGAGGGGGGGGGGGGTGTCCAATGTATCCTGGTGGAGATACAACTCATAAAATCCAAATATACAAGATGTTTTTAAAACTATTAGTTATTGTTATGTACTTAGGTGTAAATGATATAACTAGTAACATCAAAGTTCCACTCCTGTCTGTTGAAGTGATATTTACTGTATAAATTTAGTTTATTTGGTTTTGACCAGTTTTATTTTTTCCACCTTAAGGCTAAATATAGCACTTACACATAAAAATATCCCTAAATATATATTACCATATAATGTCATCAACACCACAGGCTCAAAAGTCAGGCTTCAAGTTGTGTGCTCTGGGCTCAAAAGTGTGGTCTAGGATTGTAGAAATCATCTGTGCATGTGATGGAGGAATGTACAGTGCATGTAGGGGGCGTGGTCTCAGTATGCACAGTGCATGTAGGGGGCGTGGTCTCAGTAGCCCTGCAGTAAACAGTATGCTATGTGAGCATATGATAGCATAGATATTCAACTGTACTGCATGATATCTGGTTGTTTTAGTCAGGATTATGCTAAAATATTATTCTACACAACTATATTTAAGTTCCCTAATAGGAACATACTTTCAGTTTAGTAAATTCCCAGTTAATTCCCGTTAATTCCCATGGAAAGTTTCCAAGTTTGAAAATTCCCGGAATTTTGCAACCCTAGTTTCAATGCACACAGGTAAAAAGTATGAAAAATGCTTCAATCACAATTCTGTGAGGAATTTACTGTCATATATCATCACTGTTTTCAATGTAGGCCATCAAGGGAACTCTAGTGCATTTGCCACTGGACTTGGGCTGGTTTGTTTAGGCTGGTGTGACAGCTGTCAATGGAACTGGTGCGGACCAACCAACCAGACCGAGACTGCTTGAAACGGTGGGTTACAGAGATGTGTTGTTCTTACGTCCTACTCCATGTATTTTGGCCGTTCCTCATTAAAACCATTGAAGCATGGAAGCCAGAAAGTAAATTTCCCATCCCCCGCCTTCTTTTTTGTCCTGTTCCTACCTATCAACATTATTTATGACATATGAGGTCCAATTCCAGTCATTACAAATATTATTCATAATCATTTAGTTGAATACAAACCCAGAGTGGTGGATGTTCTATCTATCTAAACAAATGATCAAACTATCCACCTCATCAGTGTCAGACATGGAGCAAACAGGTTGCTGGTTTTTGAGTGTGACAGGCCTGAGTCATCATCTCCCATTAAACTTTTAAGCACATCATATTATTGTTTTAAGCTTATCACCATAGAAACAATGAAACTACACCTCTGGGATTCAAAGCGGTGACGCAGCTCATCCTGACAGTTTGTGAAGCGAATGTTACTTCAGCAGCTAAAATGTTGACTGTGTCTTTAGCGATGGCCTGTCTGATATCAAACTGAGTTCAAACCGGTCTTGAAGTCAGTGGTACATGGTTACAGTAACAACTTTTTAAAAAGCACCCAGCTAATACCAGTTTGTAGTTCCGTGTATCATTCAGGCCTGCGCTATGTTTATAGCTCTAGGTTGGTCAGTGTGAACAGAAACTAGATTATAACTAAAGGGCAACAAGTAAAACCCAACTGCAGGTATGAAGGTGATATAATTTCAGCACAAACCTTGAATGCCCATCTCTGGGTCATGTTCGTATCGTGCGCACACACACAAACGCACCCACACACACAAAGAATACAAATTCTGACACATCCTAAATCCTACATGTATGATGTAATCTCAGCTGGCAGCAATTTTCAGTCATTTATCACAGAAGCTGGTTAAAGAGGGTCTTTTCAATGCCGTTATTAGCCCCCTCCAAAACAACCTGCTACTATGCATGTCAACACACGCACACACACACACGCACACGCACACACACACACACACACACACACACACAGGCACACACAGAGTGGAAAATAGGATGGCATGTTGTTGAGGTTCCTGTCAAATGCAAACATCTACACATTAACACACCAAGGCTTCAAAAAAAGATATCTTATCTTTTATTGCATAATTGTAAAATTAATCTCCATTTTCACTGGAGAAAATATATGAAGATCTTCATGTTATGTGGTGTCATGCAGATTTAATCTAACAATGTGAGATATTGTGATATTACTGCTGCACTTGTAATTACAACTTACATAATAAACTTGTCTTAACGTGTCTTAACAAGCTCCAGGAGGTGAAAGCTGTAGTACAGTTAGTGTAATTTACTATAATGACAACTGTCAGTGGCAAACTTACTCAGCTGTAAATAATTCACATTAATCTTGTGAGTTGGCCAAACAACAAGAAAAGAAACTGGGGCTGTTGTCTGGTTAAAATTCTTCATCGATGAAGACACTCCTTCACTCACGTTATTTTCCCCCGACATCAAAGTTACAAACAGACAGTGGTTGCTGTGAGGACTTGCTACCTCAGTGATGCCAAAATATGGCTCTGGATTAATGTCTCCCTGCAACTGTTCCTCATGTTGTGCCTGCTGCTCTAATGTTATACTTAAATGGTAAGTGACGTTTTCCAAGCGTTCAAAAGGAGTGGGCAACACACTTCTTGCTTGTACTGTTTGTAAGAAGACAACATGCAGTGTATCATTAGAACACTGTGATTCTCATTTTGTCCAGAATCTTGCAGCTCTGGTTAAAACAGCTCTGGGCAGCCGAGGCACAAACAGCTGGCTGGCGGCCGGAGAGAGAAGGGCCGGGGGGGGGGGGGGGGGGGGGGGGTTTAAGATGGTATAATAGAAATAGAGGAGGGCTCTTCACAGCCAACCTGTTGATTTGATCAACAACAGTAAAGTAAATTGATTAACACTTCAAATACAAATAGTTACTCTTCAAACAGTAGATATAAAAAAGGATTTTTAATGAGATTACAGTAGGAATGTCAGTAATCTGTACATGAATGTGGGTGTGTTGTCTGCAGCTGCTTTATAATGTATGAAAAGGTTATCCTCCAGTTCATGAAATCCCTGCAGCCTTTGATTAGAGCAGTGGCATTACACACTGCCATTCACTGTATTCTTCATTAAATTACCTGAAAGTGACATCAGGCTGCTGCAGAGTAACCACACAGTTGGCTATATCTTATAAATGGTTTAAATGGTTGGTTTTATTCTTGGAATGCATTCCAGTGCAAGAGCTTTTATGTCATGGATGATGTAACCATTTGTGCATGACGTGAGAGCCAGTAGAAATTAATCTGAGACAGCATCAGTTGGATTCAGTCATATTAAACAGCTTCACCAAATGTTGCTGCCATTTATTTCTATCATCTTTGTAGAAATCATTCAAAACATAAAACCAACGTTATCTGTGGCTGCAGAAGTGTGATTTCCTGAAGAGGGGTTGAAGAGACCGACAAAAAGCCTGTAATTACACAGGGCTCTATTCTATGCGGGCAGATGATAGGGGCGTCCATTCATCACCTACAAAGCCTGTCTCACAGACAACAAGGCACAAGTTTACATACTGTATTTCAACACATGCATGCACCTACATGCAAAGATATGTTTGGAAGAAAGCATACAAAAAGGAAGATGATGGCAGATAACACATGGACACGCCTGGACCTTCCACTGACTACACTCATTCCTTCACATAAACACACTGGTCACCGGCAGTAATACTACACTAAACCCTAAACTCACTCAAGAAGTAGTGAGGCTGGATTAGTTTCACTCTACAAAAAAAAGGTCTACATTTCAAATTGGTCCTCAAAGGGACAGAACACACACAAACACACCCCAGACCACCTTCGAAATGATATGGCCCTGCTGTGAGTGTGTGTGTGTGTGTGTGTGTGTGTGTGTGTGTGTGTGTGTGTGTGTGTGTGTAAAGTCAGCAGGAGAAATGAGTCAGAAAGAGGCCAGTCCTTTTCACTCCCCCCCCCGGGGGTCCATGAGGGTGTGTCACCACCTCGCTAAGCTTGTTAGTCTAATTAGTGACTTTGAGATTTGTGGAAATGATTAATGAAGGGAAAACTAAATGGCTGATGAAAGACATCTGCTGGCACGAAGGAAAAGATACCTTTCTCTGCTCTGTGGTTGTCCAAATTCCTCCAGACCAGCAGTTGTTTTTTTTTGTCTGGTGTTCAACATCTATTAAAAATCAGATCTGGTTCAGTCTGAACACATCTGACTGAAGATATACCTACTGTAGAATTTATAGTGTGAAAACCTAAACATGACATGATTTGAATGTACTATGATGATGTTCTGTGTAGCATGAAGAAACATTTGGTTTGTGTGGGATTCATGCAGTATTTAAGTCATATGGAAGGTACTGAATTACCTTGCGTGTGCAAACTTCTAATTATGCTTCGGCTAAACATCCAAGTGGCAAAGACGACTGTGTTTATTGTATTTTTCTGGAAGCCTCTAGAGTTTGAGGAGGGTAACTAAGCTGTGAAGACCTCCAGCTTTGTCTCAGAACCAAACACAGGCCTTCTCATTCTTCTCATTGACTACAGACTTGAGTTTACATTATTAAGACCTTAAAAAGTCTGTTTTTTTAGCACCTGAGGATAATGTTGAATAGTATTCTGGTGCATATGGCCTACTTGTATCTGGAGAGGGAGATAAGCATTGTTAGAGCCTCTGTATGCCTCAACAAAATGCTTGTTGGATTGACTAAACCCCTTTCAGACAGTGGAATCAGGGGAGAATGCATCTAACTGATCTAATCTCTAAGTCTGATTGGATGTTTTGCTGAGGTATGAAAGTGGAAAGCATTTTCACACAAGCAAACAAATCCATCGCTCACTTATTTGAAGCATGCTGAAACCTTAACAGTCATTTCCTATGATTTCTACAGTGCATTCAATGCCATCCAGCCCCGTAAACTAGCAGCAAAGCTCCAATGTAATCTAGCAACTCAACTACACCCTACAGTACATTGCAGCCTGGATTAAGGACTACCTCAGTGGCCAGCTACAGTATGTTCACGTGGGTGGCACCATCTCTGAGGCGGTGATGACAACTGGCGCACCCTTCTGTACTAGCAGCGCTCGTCTTCAGACTCTACATCCTGCTTCAGTTTATACTTTGTGTCTAACCTCTGTAGAAGTATACTTTCAGCCAAGCATCGTGTTGTTTGTAGAACGGCTGGCT
Organism: Scomber japonicus; assembly: GCF_027409825.1. Taxonomy (NCBI): domain Eukaryota; kingdom Metazoa; phylum Chordata; class Actinopteri; order Scombriformes; family Scombridae; genus Scomber; species Scomber japonicus. The sequence goes on along the minus strand of NC_070591.1, from coordinate 33,536,635 downwards.
CCAGAAAGGTTTTGGCCCAAAGAGCGTGGCCCTCGTTACATGTACGGTATTTTTAAGACTGCTTAGCACATCAAAGTTACATTAAACGTCACGTATGGGCGACAACCTCGACCAACCTTAAAATCCATATACAAGTTTAACTTATGCTTGACTTTAACCTTCGTGTCGTCTTCCTGGGTCAAATTGACCCCGTCTATTTTGACTGTTCCTTCTGTCCTTCTTTCCTTCCCTCCTTCTTTCCTTTCCTTCTGTCCTTCTTTCCTTCCCTCCTTCCTTCCTTTCCTTCCTCCTTTCCTTCTGTCCTTCCCTCCTTCCTTTCATTCCTCCCTCCGTCCCTCCTTCCTCCCTTCCTCCCTCCCTCCTTCTCTTTCCTTCCTTACTTCCCTCCCTCCTTCCTTCCTTCTGTCCTTATTTCCTCCCTCCCTCCTTTCCTTCCTTCTTTCTCCCTTCCTTCCTCCTTTCCTTCCTTCTTCCTCCCTTCCTAACTTCCTTCCTTGACTCGAGGACAACAGGAGGGTTAAACACGTGTACATATACTAAATCTATCCACAATGCCTGTTTTGCAAGCAATGTCACAAATTAGTATGAAGAGTGTCCTCCAACCATCTCTTCAAGTATACTTTATCACGACTGCACACCTGGCTGATGGCTGCGTGAAGTGGGCATGCTTGTTAGATTGCTGGTTTCTGAAAGAAGAAATTGTCGGCTGCTTCAGTCCTAATTCTAATGATGTCGCAAAGGATGTAGGGGGAAGGAGGTTTCTTGCCATTTTACTGTTCCAAACAGCTTGTGTAACACTCTGACAAGCACTTTGTTTGGAATATAATGACCCTTAAGTTCCTGCATAGATCAGAAATCGTCACCGGAAAATTAATTTAATGGCTCTCTAAATTGGTGTGGCTTGAAATCTAATATGATAGCTTCCTCCGTTTGGTAGCCTCCAGGTCTCTGTGATGTCATAGTTTCATGGATGTATTATTAAGAGTGTTCATGGTCAAACCCTGTCAAGACGGTTGCATTTGGTCAGCTTTGCCCTCCACAAGTGAATCCACTACTAACAAAGCAAATGTTGAAATGTGTTGATTTCAGTGTGTGGCGTAACTGGGCCTTAACTCTGGAACTGTTGTTGCCTCTGAGCTGTGACTCCCATCTCTCTGCCTGGTCCAGAAAGGCGCAAACACCCTAAAACTAAACCGATGACACTTTCAAAAAGATATGACAAATTTCACTCTTGTTCAACACATTTGAGGGTTTGTTTGATTCTACAGTGTAACAGAAAGTTATGTCAAATTTCAGATTGTTATATGTTCAAACAATGTACTTTAGGGTCTAACAATCATTCTCCGTCTCTGCCTTAGTGTCTACTTTCAAAAATCTAATATCAGTTGAGTTACACCCCCCCCCCCCCCCCCCAACAACCCTCCTCCATCGAGCGATTACCTCAAAGATTACATCATTGCTGTCTTTTCCCCCCATGGAGTTGAGTTATGTTAGCATTTTGAAATAACCCCACAGTTAATTTTCCACTTTGGGCGAAGCTTTTTTGCTTTCTTTTCCGACTAGCGTAAATAGTTTTCATTTCCCCCCACCCCTCTCTAGCCTGGAGCTGAGGCTGCCATCTGTTCTACGAATAGTTCTCTCTCCCTCTCTCCCTCTCTCCCTCTCTCCCTCTCTCTCTCTCACTATCTCAGACTGAGGTCAGCTACATAAAGCCTCTGTTTTGTGACAAGGGTGACGGACTAAGTGACGGTAATTTACTTGTTAGCTGGGGACAGGAAATAGATCAGTCATGGCGATGTTCTCGCTCTCTTTTGATCAAACTATGCTGGGCCCCGGCATGCAGGGAACCCCCCACCCACTCACACTGAGGGGTCTGTAAGAGTTAAAAATATTTGGTGTGTGTGTGTGTGTGTGTGTGTGTGACTGTGTTGCTATGTACATGTGGTAGGGATCCAAGGTGAGAAGAAGAAACCGAGAGGCATAATGATTTTCTTTGTGTCACTGCCTTGTTGCGAGATCTTAAAATTCCAAAGTGAGGGAGAGAAAATTGCTCAAACTTTATTGGTAACTGCAACAGCCTGTTTAACCTTGCATGTGGCTGGGACAGATGTTCACTGAATTCAGAAGCAGGTAGTGGTGGAAAGATATGACATCGATATATGAGGTATTGAATTCCACATTATCTGAGTCACTGCTGGCCCTCTGAGTTCAGATTAGCTCTGATAAGGCTGTCTGTTGAGAATCGATGGGCCTCACTAATCCTGTGGGTGAGAAATATTCTCATCTTCTCACAGGCCGGCAACGATGGTATTGAGACTCTATCATACCAAATATCCTAATTATTCATATTCTCTACGTTGGCTTGGCACTAAATGATGTATTCATCATTAGGCAGAAAATCATGACCTACTAGGAGAGACATTTCAGTTAATGTTGCTTGTCATCTTATATAAAAAGAGTTTATTGCCAGTTTGGCCTGTAGAGTTCCTACTGAACCACTACTATCTCCTAACTATGCACCCTTTCAACATCAAGTTCAGTTTATATCTATTGTTTAGAGTTGTAGCTCTGCTTATCAGTTGTGGTTGCACTGTAATCGCCAATGTAATAACTGAAATCTTGAAATCTAAAAGTAGGTCCTAAGAGTGGGAAAGAAACACCAACTGAAGTGAGCAGGACTATAATATTACTAATAATCAATCATTGTACAAGAAGAACTGAGTCTGCACAACTACGGCAACTATAGTAGAGTAGATGGTAAATGGACTGTATTTACATAATGCTTTTACACTACATGTCATATTCACACACATTCATACAGTGATGACAGGAGCTACCACACAGGGTGTTAACCTGCTCATCAGGAGGGAAAATAACATTCATTCATAAACGGTTGGTGCAGCCAACAGGAGCAATTTTGGGGTTAAGTATTTTGTCCAAGGACACATGGTCATGTGAACTCGAGGAGCCGGGAATCGAACCGCCGATCTTCCGATTGGCGGTTTTGACGACCGCTTTCCGATTGACGACCGCTTTACCCCCTGAGTCACAGCTGCCCCAAGATCAAGATCAAAACTGAATCAGAAAATCTGGCTGTAAACTGTGTAGAGGCAGATACTACATGTATATAGTATATATATATACATATATATATATATATATATATATATATATATATATATATATATATATATATACACACATATATATATATATATATATATATATATATACATATATATACACATATATATACACATATATATATATATATATATATATATATATATATATATATATATATATATATATATATATATATATATATATATATATATATATATATATATATATATATATATATATATATATATATATACATACATAACTGCAGTCTGATTATAATTTTACCATTTTTTCTCTTCTTTGATTTGTCTTCCAAATAAGTTTGATAAATATGAGACTGTGTTTGTCTTTGTTTGTCACTAGTATTTTTTGTTGATGCTTACACTTTGTATTTGTTATTCTGCTCTTCTATGAACACATATGTTTGTCTTAAATTTAAAACTAAATGTTAAATTCTGTCATTCAAACTGCAAAATTGTTAAGTTTAAATACTTCCCTACTCCTATTGCCTTTGCTTGCTGCTGCACTACAACCTAAGTTTTATACCATGCCTCAAATCATATGTGATTAAATACATATACTGTATCTTAAACTGCAGCCAATGATGAGTCATGCAAAAATATTTCAGTGTTTTACAGGAAATAGAAAATAGATGATTTTTGGACGTATTTGTCATGAATGAACAATTAACACAGAATAATGTATGTTTTGTTTCTTTAAGACTTAGACATGTCTTCCTCCACAGCTACAAAAAAAATGGCTACAAGCGTGGATGAGATGAATGCAGCAGTAAGTCAACTTACACATAACTCTTAAATCAGCATATATCTTCAATGGTCGGGCTGAAAGCTGAATTGTCCCTAACAACTGCCACTGGCCAGGGAAATGGTGTGTGTAGGAAAGACACATCGCTCAACTAGTGATTGGTAAGGAGAAAATATATAACCCCCTCCCACCCCTCCCTCAACCTGAACACAAGGTCAGACTGAATAATTGAAGTCAAATGAAAAGGCAATTCAGTCTGATTATGAGGTGACTCACAATCCTGTCTGTGACTATTCTTCATTCTAAATTGTTTCTCCCCCTTTTTTTCTCAGGAAATGTGTTTAATGCAGTGACACTAGCTTTCTCCTGTTGACTTGTGTACATATTATTTTATATCTCCTATAAGTATCTCACTGCCTTGAAGTGTGTGTTAAATCTGTGCATTAGCTGCCTTTTACATGTTCATTCTTTGCATTTCTCTACAAAAGTGGCTTCTTCCTATCTTTAAACCGGCTGCGCTCTTTCTTCACCTAAAAGGAAACAATGATAGATTATATCAAGCCTCTCCTGTTAACACTGAGAGTACTGAGTGACGTTACTACCTGCGGCGGGGGGCCATTAGCTCTTGCTGCAGGAAATCATTCCATTGTTGGGTAAGCCATTCAGAGAGCTGGTATCTACAGAGGCGGTTAAGTGAGGTGAGCGTGGACATCATCCAGACACAATACCCGGCGACAGTCACGTCTTAATCGACTTGACCCCCCCCCCCCGTTGCCCGTATGAACCGAGGTGTTGGGAACGTTGCTGAGCATTTACCCTAACCCCCCGCCCCCCCTCACTTTAGAACACCTGCATTCAGCACGCAGCCCTCCAGTGTCGCTGCCGCTGATAGACATTATAATGAGCTGTAATGGGCTTGGCCACTGGGCAATGAGGAGCAAACTATTTGAGTCAGCAAGTTGCCAGGTGTTCCTCTGGCCGATGCACACGGAGAGAAAATGAAAATGGGTTTGGGGGTAGAGGGAAGAAAAAGGGGGAGGCTGATAACCCTTTCTTTTCTGTGGCAGTACACTACAGTAGGTAAAAAGGCAAGCAATCTAACTCTCTACTTGACTTTCAAATATCAACATTTACATTGGTTCTATTGTTCCAATCACTCAAACTTTATTTATATAGCACATTTCTTACAGGTTAATGTAGATTTAAGTGCTTCATAGTTGATTGACAAGCTGATAATAAGACAGAACAAGTGTAACGTGAGAAGACAAAGTCATAAAAAAGATTTAGGATCAATAATAAAAATCTGAAATAAAATAAAAGAAGAGAAAAATAAAAAAATTAGAAAAGAAGAGAAAAAATTTAATAAAAGCTAGACTAAAAACTAATATTAAAAATACAAGAAGAAACAGACAAATAAAATTGATAAGATAAAACAAAATATAGACTTGTACTAATAAAACAATGTTTGGACTCTAGTTATGACTATGAAGTTATGACATTTCTGTTCATTATACAGAATGGTGAACCTGGATTAACAGCTGGGCAAAGTGAGCAACTGATCCAGGGCCCCCAAAGTCCTGACCCCAGGGGCTCCCCAAAAGTCAAAGACATTCACTGCATGTCAACTGGTTTTGGTGATGTGACTAATGGCAAATGTGTACCTTGTATACCCAGTGTTTCTCTCTGCCTGCCCTCTCTCAGGAGAGTAAACTGAGCAATCCCACAAAGTTACAAAGATGTTTTGTCTGAGATAGTCGTGATGCGGTCACTTTAGGCGGATTCGACAAAAGAGCTATTTTGCCCCTGCAATTCAATAATTGGCCGACGTTTGACTTCATCCAGTCTGGAGGAGTAACTGGAATGTCTCCTGATCATTTCTCCTGAATAAGATGAGTTTTGTATGGCTGAATCACATGTTGACTGAGAAAAGAAGCAGACCAGAATAAGCTGAGTGACGGTCCGACATACATCTGTGCCCACTTCTGTCTTATTTATGGCAGTTGGGGAAGAGCACAAGGAACATTCCTGACTGACCACCATTAATAACAGAAGGTTAAGGGTTTGACTTTCTGCTGCAAAAACAAATTATGCCATGGAAAGAGGTCAGCGCTTTATCCGTGACAAGTTGTGTCTTTTGAAGTCACTCTTGAAGTGTGTATCATGTGTGACACAACACAGAACATGTCAGTGTTTTCAGTGCTTTTAAGTCTTCCCACGACATTAAAAGGAAAGCCTGTTATGGTTAGGCTCAGGGAGGTTGGTGGGGGGGGGGGTGGCTGAACTGAGAACCTGAAAGAACACATTTATGCATGAGGACTAAATGGCTTCTGTGGGCGAACCAGCACAAAATCAGGTTTATTGTTAATTCATGTTGTAGCTCTGACAGCATCACTGGTTTGTAATGAAGCAGTGGAGGAAAGTTCTGTTTGAAATTCATCACCATTACAAGAAAAACAACAAGGAAGTCACCCAAGAAAAGACAAAAGTTGGAACCAGTACAGTTATCCATGATGTTATAATAACAGAATGAGATGAAGACAGTATCTTCATACAGTAACACTGCTATATGGGTAAAAATAAGTCTACAGTCATTGGGTCAACAACTTGTACATAGTAATATGTGGACAGGGACTCTAGACAGCCAAAACTGGAATGTGCAGGTTCTAAAACTCATCAAAATCCCACTGACATCTGTAATAATGCAAATTACTAACTATTCCACCCTGGAACATACAGTGTGTTCCAACTGCACTCATAAGTTGGAATTTCAGAGTTTGCAGTAGGGCTGGGTATCGCACTGAAATACATCGATATTTAGTAGTATGGAAACATCTCCCGTCAAAAGATATTTGCAATTGATTCCTTTTGCACCAAGAGCTAGAAAATATGACTATTGGTGTGGACTTACTCACAGCCAATTGACATAAATGTTCTTTGATTTAATGTAACATGTGATTGTCTCACTGCCACATCAGCTACAACCCAACTGTGGTGGTGAAGTCGTGGTGAATTTAGTTAAAATCAGTCGTACACACAGCACTGGCCAACTTCTATCTGTGGACATGTTGCTATGGTGTTTGTATGCTCAAAATACAAATGTAATGTAATGAAATGCGTTGTTTTATCAACTGGTATTGCTAACAATGGCTAACCTGGGTAGAACTGGTTTTGCTAACAATGGCTAACCTGGGTAGAACTGGTTTTGCTAACAATGGCTAACCTGGGTAGAACTGGTTTTGCTAACAATGGCTAACCTGGGTAGAACTGGTTTTGCTAACAATGGCTAACCTGGGTAGAACTGGTATTGAGACTTCTAAACTGGACCAATTCAAGTCGTTCCCTGCTCCGACTTCAAACTTCCGAGATAAATGGAATGCAGCCATAACCTTACTCAACAGTATGTCATTTGGTTCACTCAATACGCCTACAAGACAAGGACAGTCATTTTTTAAATGTTCTATACTGATGTAGATTTACTACTGTGCGTCTGTTCTCAGTGGTCTTTAACAAACACCATTTCCCATAAGTCCTACACAATAGTGAATTAACTTCAGCAGCTCCACTAAAGAGGCTGGTCATGGTCAGGGTCAATACAAATGTAAAAGGATGACATTAGAACAAAGTGTTGATGGACATCATGGATGAGGAACTAAGGAACTACAATGACATATTTCACACACTCAGGTGCTGATTCATGGAAACTGTATTTTTTTGTATGTTAATAAAATAATTATTGAGAATATAAAGAGTTCAGTTCTAATAGTGGATGCTGCAGCAGATGTAGAATTCAGCTCTCTATTGTCATGTTTTTCTGTGTGAACACCGAAATGAGTGAAGTGGTAAAATATCAGTATTAAAAGCATAAAAGCACCTGCAAACAAGATTTTTTATTCCTTAAAATCATCTTTTCAAAATCTATGTATTGTCCTCTCCACTGAACTGCTATAACTGTTATAAGAAATAATAAAAACACATCTGCCCCTACTGCATAAAAAACACTTACTGACCTACAGTAAATACACACCTCTCAAAGGATGAGATAAACATTACTACTCATTCATTTTCTCTTTAGGAAGAGGTGTATAAACTACCTCCTTGTTCGTTCCATTCATATTCCATAGTGTGAGCATCTGGCTGGGGTAGGGGGTCAGTGGTCGGGTGGCTGGATGATATGGACTGTCAAAGTCAAAGAACCAGAGGAATGTCCCTATTGGTCATTGTCCAGTGTTTCCTGTTCCTGTATAAACAAAAAGGAGTCTCTCCACCCTCAAGTCTTCTCCACTGATATGGACATGATTGCTCATGACGACACTAAACGTACCACCTCAAGTCTAGTGTTCTTTTTTAATTGGCAAATGTGAGTTGGCCAGCTGTGGATGAAGACGATACACCTCATGTAGTATAAAGTACAGGTGACACGGTGAGATATGCTCAACACAAACAAGGGGGGGCTACTGTTCCTCTCCAGAGAACACGAGTAAGTCTTTCCCCACTCCAGACTCCCAGCAGATGGGCACGGCACTGGAGAGGAGGCTGTTTACTTCTTAAATAACAAGCTGGCGAGACACTGCAAATAAGAAAGTGATCTGGGCCGGTGGGTCCGGGCCAAGACGTATAATCCATTTCAAATCTGTTTCTCTTCCACTCTCAGACACGGTGCTCCTGCCAGCCGGACGGTATAATAACAGTCTTCTCATGACTCGGCAGTGGAGGGTCCAGACACTGGGCCTCATTCATGAAATGCATGTTTGTACTGATTTGATCTTCACTTACGCATTTTGCACAAGAACTTATAACTGGATTTATCATCAGTTTTTATCATGAAATGTTTGGATAGAACTTTTGTTGTGCACTAAACCATAAGATTAACAGTAAAGGGATTGATGGAACAAAGAGTCAGTAATTATGAGTATGTGTGCGGGTGTGGGGTGGGGGGTTATATTGTTTTTCACTATATCCATTTCACCCTGAGCAAGAGAGTGTAAATATTGCGTACTCTTCTTAATTTACAGCCAGTCTGCTGTTAAACTGCATCCAAGAAGTCAGTGTACAATCATTCAAACTCTTCTACAATTCCAAAAAAGTCTGGCACGGCTGTTTCCTGATGACAGTCTTGGAGGTTCAGAGTGATTTCTGAGAGTGAGAGTCCTCAGCAGAGACCAATTTTTTAGGGTGTGATCCCTTCTTAATTAGTGTGTGAGAAGTGTTAGAAACCAAAATTGGAAAAGTAAATACATTTATATAAATGCACCACAGTGACATCCAGACTCATTTTGGAAATGTTTTGCATATGTCGTCTGGTGTGGCTGACAGTAACAGTACACAGTTAAATGTGCAGTTGGCAGAGCGTTCCTATGGAAGCATGTTGAATAATGCTTTGACCTATCACTGGGCTGTGCTGTCATAAATCTACAGGCCTCATGACAGGTGACAGCATTCTCTAGCCTCGACCTGATGCACCTAAAGGCTGCTTTGAAATCTTACTATTACCCAAGCAGAACACATCTAACATTTAAAGAGAAGTGGCTACTTCAATTTATTCTAATTCTCCATTTAAACCAACACTGTCACATTTTTCACACAGAGTTCAATATCAGTTTTAATTTTTTATGATTCCTTTGTTCCTTTTTTATTTGTATGTGCCTCAAACAGCGATGATCATCACTGCCTCCAGCTCTCAGTAGACCCTTTTCAAGGCAGACAATTTTAGCTGTGTCTGAAATCACTCCCTTATTCACTCATTCACTGCTCCCTGTATTAGTAGTGAGCAGCTAATCAGGATTTCATCAGACACTAGTCAAACTAATCATTAAAATGTGAAAGTTTAGCTGAAGCAAAATCAGATGTGAGCATTTTTAATGCATTATTTTATAATGTACGAAGACTATGTGTTGTAATTGTATGTAAGATGGTTTAAATATTTTCTTTTTTCTTTTCCTTTGGTTTTGTATGTAATATTGATATCAGTCTTTTAAAAGCCTAGTTAGAGACAGGAGATGGGAACCAGCAATAGCTATAATCTATATGCAGAACATCACTTACTGCAGCTCGTTTGTAACAAGCTCAAGTTGTTCTATGTTCATTTTTCATTCCGTGGTGGAATATATGAGGGTAAAATATAGTGGATATATTTACACACTCAGCATTCAGACACTCAAATAAAATGTTGGAGGGTAAATGTAGGGCACTAAATAGTAAATAGGGAGTGATTTTGGGAAAGCACAAGTGTAATTAATATCATTAACGATGGCTCCATTCCAATAATCGTCCCAGTAAAAGTGAGCGTGCTCAGTTAACAGGGACAAAAGTGATCTGCCAACGAAGTCCCAGCAGACATCCTCCACTGGGCAGACCTTATGTTTCACACCACGTTTCTCTGCTACGCTGCCTCCAGGACATTTTGTACTGCATCCTCCCGTTGGAACCATTACCTCCACATATTACACTGAAAGCATCTCATTCTGACACTGATGAGGTTGAAATTACATATTCACATGCATATGATGAATAATCACAGACTCATGAGGTGAATGTGTCTTTATATGGACAGCAGAATCACTGACATTTCTAAGCAGTAGATTATTTCTGAAGTAGGAGTAGAGTGTCAACATTTTAGGTGCCTGGAGCCTCTCATGTTTCTGTGTTAGACTGCTGTATAATATGAAGACAGTGTAGTGTTGTAACAGTTTACACTTACGCTTTGTGCACCGCTGCGATCCCTGAGCTTTACTCCACCCGTGACAGCACTGCCCTCCACAGACATTCACCCTGCAAACACAAAACAAGCACAGAGACATGAAACTCAATAACAGAAGAGAGGAACACACTCTCTCTCCCTCCCTCTTTCCTCTCCTGCTGCCATCAGTGTATTCAAATTAAGAGTTGAGGTGTCTGTGTTGAACATATAAACACCTTTAAACTTACATACTGTTCATATTCTGACTCATAATTCGTCTCTACACCGGTTCAAATTCATACATCCCCCATCAGTCATTAATACATGTTAATGAATGCTTAATGAAGCAGTCAGAGAGCTAACAGAGTGTGTTCCATTTGTTTATGCAGGGAAAAAAAGACATTCACAATCACCATTTTATAGTCCAGGAGAACATTTTATAGGATATGAAGGATACATCAACATGTTTGAATGCTTTTTTTTTTTTTTTATAAACATAGGTCAAACTTGTACATTTGCATATATAAAAACATGTATCAGCTGCACAAACATTTTTTTAAAAGGATGCATTTTACTTTCATTTGTGTATACTGTAGGTCACACTGGGAAAAGTCCAGCTAAAAGAAATGTCTATATGATGTTTTTACAGCTAACAGCAAACCATTGTATAATAACCTACAAATAATATATACATACATATACATATATATATATATATATATATATATATATATATATATATATATATATAGGGGTTACCCTGGTAACACATACTGATCAAATGTGTCCTTCAAATTTGAATCATGTTGCAAGTCAGTTATCTCAAGTTGGACATCCAGTAACAGATCAGAAGCCTTGGTCAGGATTTCTTTCTGCTGAGTTTCATTATCTCTGTTCTCTTCCCCTGTGTGCATTTATTGGTTTCATCTACCGTATATATGTTTCTCTCATGTCTCATTCTACTGGCTCTGTTAATTGACTTAACATGGTTTTTTTTCTTAGCCTTGTTTTTAGTAGAATGATGTTTTATTGACCTGATAAATAAGGTGAAGGTGTGTTAGATTGTTCCTTGACTGCTTCATTGTTGTCTGTGAGGTGGTTCAGGAGGTTTGAGAGTTGCAATTCATCATCTAAATATTCACCATACCTAACTGATTTTAGAACAAATCTGCCGGCCGGATGTTTTCCAGACTTGGATGATGTTGTTGTCACAAACACAGAGCTCATGAGATGTGGTCTGGGGCCTTGTGATACTAAATTTGCTCTGGACAGCAGGAATCTTCTATAATAGTCCAGTGGCTGAGGTGAAGTGTTTACTGTGGGAAGGTTTGTTTGCCTTTTAAAGAGCCGACATGTATGAATTTCACTAAGTAAAGTTTTACTAGAAAACTTTGGTTTTGGAGAATGTCCGCAGAGACCTGAGAGAGCCAAGCTGTCTGAAGCGAGACTAATCTGAGAACTCACATCACTGCAGCAGAGAGAGGCTGAGATGATGATGATGATTATGATGATGATGAGTCACACTTGTATCTTGATCAGGTAAACGCACTAAATGAAGCAGAATTAGAGTATAGAAACAGACTGATACTACTGTCACACAGCAGACATGCACATGTTCAACCTGTGTGAATCTTTTTATATGAGAGAGATGGACAGGTGGGGTCAGGCTAAGCTCTGGTGGTCACTGTAGCAGAAACTCCAGTCAACAGTATCACTTGACTTAAACCACTGAATTCATCTGGATTTCTAGCTGTCACAAAGAGTTAACAGCATATAAACCGACAGTGTAGATAGTGATTTAAAGTTAGTGCTATAGTCACCATAGCATCTACACATTAGGGCAGTTGGAACAAATTTCAGTATTGGAATATATTCCGTATGACTATTGGAACGTGTGTTTTATATAAATGTGTTGGCTAACGTTAGCAAGTATCGTCCTCTTCGTCTTAACCTCCCTACATGTGAAAATGAAATGCTTTTGTCATGTCTGAACAATAAACGGAAAAATGACAAATATTGAACATTTGAAATGCTGACGTACGAGTAAACCTATTTATTTAACCCTGGCATTTGCTGTTCATTGAAACAGGAAACAATGAGTAGATGAATGTGTTAAGATTAAAAATACTCATTAAAGTTGACAACGTTATTTATTTTTTGCCTAAGCTTAGTTATTACTTAGCAGCTAGCTGAAAGCTTTAGCATGTTTATGGTAATGTTGGGATGCCCTCTAGTGGACAGAATGTAAAATAACCACATTGACAACACATAAAGTTGTGTATAAGTACAATGTTAATATTAACAATAGACTAGATCTGAGCATTAACATTTTTTATATAATTTAAATTTTAAAAATAATAATGAATGAAATTCAAATGGGTTTATAGAGAAAGACTGACACACACACACTGCATATTTCTTATATAACACAAGTAGAAAGGATACAGTTTACTGAACATCCAACAGCTAGCATTAGCGTAGCCTCAGTGACTGCACAGTCTTGACCTCAGCTATAGGACTCAACACAATCCTATGCTGAACTAAACCAGTGTCAAGGGACTTCAGAATGTATTAGCACACATGGCTAATGTTAGCGAGCCGCAACACACGATATATGAATAAGACTTTGGAATAACTGTGAGTCACATTTCATCTGTCTGTCAGCTGATTGCAGAGACAAACCTGTATTAATCCTGATGTACTGACTTTCAAAATAAAATCCTTTACATTACTCATTACTTGTGATGAGATCACTGTTACACATTACAAAGTAAGTAAAGTGATGATGCTTCCAAAAACACTTTATATGTAACAGTAGCTGCGTAATGGCATCAATACAATCCACTAACAGTAGAGGTGATGGTTTGTATCACTGCTCTCTACAACATGTGATCTCTGCCATCTGTCACAAATATTCATCAAACCACATATACTATACTCTCTACAGACCACTATTTTATGACATTTTATTAAGTTATCAGAGAACAAATTAAATAAAAATACCATGACCATTACTGAAATGTTCAATCAAAGGACAATGAAAACTCTGACAGTATCAACATGTTACTTTATCTCTCATAACTCCAATAATGGCACATGATATGGTTACTGGTGACTGGCTGCTCCAAATTGTCATGTGAAGAGATGACCAGAGACAATGTTTGCTTTCATTAGTCAGCATATTCATCTGAACAGAACAAACAAAATAATTATTATTTTATTTATTTATTGTTGCTTATTATTATTTAATGTTATCCAAGTATAGTCAATATTTTTATATTTATTTATGTATGTATTTATTTTACTTTATTTTATTCCTCTCTCTTCTGTTGGGTGGGCTGTATTGTCAATACTGTCATTTTTTTGAGTTTTATATTCATGTATTTATTTATTCATGTATTTATTTTACTTTATTTTGTTTTTTTCCATCTTCTGCTGGGTGGGCTGTAGGGCTGTGTGGGGTGGGGGTACGTTATAATACATTTGACAATTTCATATTTTACTATTTATTATAGTGTGTTATAGAATTTTACATTTCAGTTAAAAAGTTGTGACACTCCACAATATTTCAAATGAATCTATGATAATCTTATTTCTTATTTGTCATCATACTATTGTGTATTAATGATTATATTATACTATATTATATTATATGATATTCACACTGACTGACACCTTTCAACCAGTCACTGTACTGTGACAAACAGTAGCAGGTCCACTCATGTCACATAAACGTGTAAATGTGTAACATAAGCTGTTTTATTACACAGTTAGCTGTTTTACTTTCACTCTCCTTCGGTTTCCTTCACTCTTTATTTTTCTCACTCACTCTCTTTATCTTCTTTCTATCTATCTCTCTCTCTCTCCTTTCTGGGAGTGTGTTATAAATGAAGTTAGCAGAGTTATGAAGGAGGATCAGCTAAAACACATTGACCTGTTAACACAGTGCTGCTCTGAGCTGCGTCACGCTGTCAGTCTGAAGTGACTCAGTCCCAGTGAAGTAGAAGAAGAGTGTTTCTCACAGGTTCAGGATTTGTTGGGGTTTTTTTTCAGTAGAGGGGGGGAGGGGTTGTTCATGTGCTGGTGAGAAGCTCCCACACTTGAGAGTCAGCTGTGACGCAGGTCTGCCACCATGTCCTGCCTGCTGTTTATTCTACTACTTCAGGTGGATGTTTCAAGCTAGGATTTGCTGACACTGAGTTAAAGCCTAACAAGGGCTCCCATCCCATGACCCTGATGTATATTCTCCTCATTAATCACATCAAAACTCTGTGATTGGTCAGCAAACTGAGCAGCTGGACCACACACAGCCTGCTAGACTCTTAGTATTCTACAGGTGGTTTTCAATCTTCTCCTTGACTTCTTCAGACTGAAACTGTGTGTGTGTATATCACAGATATATATATATAGGTATCAATGTTTAGACTGTCCCATATGTGCTGATATTTAAAAAAACATTATATAGGCCTCATTGTATGTACAGTTAACCCGTTTTCCTAATTCAGTATAATATTCAATTCCCAGTGAAGTTTACTGTTTCATCTTCATTTTATAAAAATTAAGTGTATTCTGAAACTGTGAAATATCATGCTTCAATTGCATATCTTGTGTTTATGTATATATAACATTATCAGCCAAATAAATTGTTTTTTATTTTATTTCCTAATATCAGATCGGCATCGTCACCAAAAATCCAGTATGGGTCGGGCTCTAGAAACACATGGAGTCTTATAGGTAACAGGTCCAGCCTGCATTCAAATAAGGACTAAACTAAGCTCATGTTTCAAACACATCACAGTGAACCAGCTGCTTCACACACTGCTCAGTAACTTAGTTCATTAAATGTATTACTGTATCTTTCCTTCTTTCCACACTCTGTCCATTCCTTCAAACACTCCTCATTTGTATCATTTCATGCCATCAGCTCTGTTTTCCTTCTTCTTTTGTCTCATTTTGTAGACATTACACACATTGTACATAACAATACTATTGTTTTTACTATATTTTTCACTAGTATGGTTTTCAGTGCTTGTGTACTTACTTATGTTCTTTATTCTTTTTATTGATGTTCTATTTTTGTCTCTACTATAGGACTAATAAAGGAATATCTTATCTTATCTCACTCCTTTCCAACACTGTGTTAAACACTGGTGTATTGCAGGGAAACTGCAGCATCCTCCTGCTATATGAAAGTATAACTGTGAGTAGAAAGCCAAACATAAACTACTGATAGCTGCAGGAGAGGGTTAGGGTGAACATGTTTTGATGAATAAAGGGGTCCATTGAAATGTCACTTCCCTGCGTAGACTGAGCTGTGGGTGTTCTTTGTTGACGATCCTAATTACCCCGTACTGTAACTAATGGCCTTTCAATGGTTGACTGCTGCGTCTAATTTAGCGTGACAAGCAGCATTTTATACTTTCATGTAGATCTGGTCTGCAATGGACCAGAACCTGGTTTAACTTTCTGTTCAGGACTTTTTCTGACAATACCAGAAAAATAAGACCTGCACCCCTTTAAATAGGCTACATAGTATATCCTTATCTACAGTGAGGGTCATGATATTTTCTATTTCAGTTTCTTGATAAATGTCGCTTATATAAACACAATAATAATGTAACTTCATAACATCTCTGACTGGTAAACGTCCAACTTTTTAAGACTCCACACCCACAGTTTGTAACACCCTGATGTCATCGAGACATTGTGAAACGCTTTCCACAGGCTGAGCACAACCCTTAGAGATGAGTAGACTGACCTGAAAGCACCACTGTATGTATTTGTGTTAGTGGCGAGACAAACAGCTTGTGTAATCCACTCTGCGTAGCTTGAATGGTGCAGTGACGTACGTTTGTGGAGCGTGTTTGGGGCCAACTTCAAAATTTGTGCTCTGAAATGCAGTATCAGTTCTGCTTCTTATTCACTATATATATATATATATTACACTATTGTGTAAGTGTATCACATGCATGATTTAGACATTCAGACGTTCACATAAAGCAAACTGTACCAAGCAGGTATCATAACATTGATTTTAAAAGGTGCTGCACATCCACACAGGTGTTTCCACTTATTTAGACTCATTAGACCTCTGCTCAGGTTGAAGTTGGGTGACTTATGGGAACAGTTGAATAGAACAGAGCCATCATTATATACCAGCTATACCAGCAGATGCAACACAAAGTGGCATTCACTCATCCACTCGACTTAGTTGGTGGGTCTGAAAGCTTGGTGACAAGGGGGGGGGCCCGATTATTAATTTGACCTTTGAAATCAAAAGTAGGATGTTTGTACTTGTATGTTTTCTCTTACCACTCCGCCTACGTGTGTGCATCTGAAGGGAAAAAAACATAAATTCAGAGTTGCTTTCCAATGTCTTGCAGCTGCATTACTTTTCGATGATGGAGAGACAACAGAATTGGAAATTCCTCCCACTTCCCTAATGTCACCACACATCATGGACAAAAGAACTACCGTTTTACACACATATATTGACAGATTCAAACTTCCCACATCAATAACTGAATGACATCTCTTTCCTGCTGTAGTAAAATAAACAACCAGCTACAACCTCATGTTCACCACAACAAGCCATCCTAGGAGCTGGATAAATAACAGTGTTCTCTATGTACAGCCAGCTGTGAGATAAGTGCACAGGGATCATCTAAAAAGTGCAACACAAACACACACAAACTGAGTTTCCTCATCAGGAGGTTTGCAGGTTAGATAACTCAAGCTATTGTTGTACCTGTCTGCCATCTAGCTGCTCTTCTTTTTGTTTATGTGTTTAATAGTTTGTTTCCAATTGACTGGTAAAATCAATTATTATTACATTTTCAACATATATATATATATATATATATATATATATATATATATATATATTTAAATTTGATCATATGGTGGTACATTCCAAAAAGAAAATATGGTGGTTATACCACACTTGATAGCATGTAGCTTATATTTTTAAGAGAATAATTTGTTGTTAGGACATAAGTAATAAGTACAAGTTATCTGTTTAAATCCAGAATCCATATTCTAAATATGGCAGAGCTGTCAGTGTTAAAAAAAAACAAGATCAAATTGAATTAAACTGATTTTAAAACTGAAATTCAAATCAACTTGTGGATTTGAAAAAGTGTAACACTTCTATGCTAACATGGTGACTACTGACAGGGCTAGTTTGTGAACTGTTGTAGCTGGCAAGCTAGGCGCTAACTCATTAGCCAGCCTGGACATGCTAACACTCAGCTTCTCTCTGGCATTTCATTCTCCACTGCACTTCATTTCATTCAAAAAACAAAGTTCTCCAAACTAACAAACTTGCTAAGGGTCAGCTAGCTCATTAGCCTCTGAGCTTAGCCCAGACACTCATGGGAACATATACAAGTAGTATATATACATGAGTAGTATTTATTCACAGTTCATTCTAAAGTTATATTTTTAGCATTAACTCCTACCTCTTAACTTTTATAAATGTTGTTGTTATGTGAAACACTTCCTAGCAGGATAAAGAAGGTTAAATAACAGCTAACACAGCTAATAAGCTATGGCTGCTTTCTCAATGTTGGACTCTTTATCCTTTAAACTGGCAGCAGAGCAGCTTCATAGAGGTCAACAGCAACTTCAACTAAATTGAATTTCACAAAAAAAAGGGCAGCTACAAATATTCTGATCAGTTCCATTAGAACACATTAAAGTCAATGTGAAAGTTGACTGTTTTAAACCGTGCTGTGTCCAGGTTTTATGACAAGTCAAAATGTGTGCTGGTAAAAGAGCAGACTACAACACCTCTGCTCAGGTTGGAGTTGGGTGGAGCTGTGTGAGAATTACAAGGAGTCACCAAACTGTTGAGCCAATAAGGATAATAAAACTGTTACTTCTCCTCTCTAACAGGTGCAGGACAGTAACAGGGAGCTGTCAATCAAACACAGTCTCAGCCATCATGTGTGAAGGGCCTTTACACTGATTTGATTTATTGTGTGATTTTGCACGTTATACTAACACTGCACCTAAACTAGTACACTGTATAGCAGTGATTTACAAATATCCAGTCACACTTTACTTTGAGCCTCACAAGTACTGGCTTCACCCTCACTAAATACTGTTGAAAGCAGTCAGATTCCTCTGAGACAAAGCCAGGAGATGAAATACACAGTAGTGGCTCCTAGGAATACAGTCTCTACTGTCTTCTGTCTTCTGAGTTAAGAATAACTGCACTTAGCATCAACCTAACACGATTAGACATTATCATTAATTAAATCCAACACAAACATTAGTTCATTTAACAGGTCAGACACTTTTTGACCAGCTAGTGCAAACAACTCAAATCAACACTGTCAACTCTAATTAAGTGCTGCTGAAAGTAAGCACCTGGTAACAATGGGACATTTTGTGTGCTTGAGTACACTGAAGGGGAGACAAACCCAAACACTAAATTAAATCTGAGCCATTAAGATAAATGAGGATGTACAAGTGTAAACTAGTGTATCATTCAACTGTTTTACAGAAGTGTGATTTTAAAGTTCCCAAAAAGTTTAGAAAGTGAAAAGTTTGGAGCCTGTTAGTGATAATAGCTGACATGAAGTCATTAGGTTCATTCTCATTTTCCCACTAGTCTAACAGTTAGGTTCCTCCCTCCTGACACTTGTCCAGAGTTTTCTTACCCAGACAGCTTCATCAGCTGCTTGTGCTCCTGTCCGCTGTGCCTGAGGACCGGCTGCTGCTGCTGACTCAACTGCGGGGCTGAAGCTGCTTGGTTCCCCATCCTGCGGGTCCGGACCTGGCCGCCGAAGTTAGCGGTGAGCTCCACGTTGTAAGTGTGAGGCTGCCCCGCCGAGCCGTGACGCGTCGAGATGGAGCTGACTCTCACCCCGCCGTCCGCTCCCACCGACCCCGGACCCGACCCCGGCCCCGGCCCGGGCTGCAACACGTACAGCCTCCTGAAGCCGCTCTGGCTCTGCTGCTGCTCCGCTGACACACACACCGGAGAGAGAAACACACCGAAGCAAAGTAAGAGGCCCCATCTAATCCAAGCCATATCCACACACCGAAGACGAGCCAATACGACGTTTAACAAAAAAAAAAAAAAAAAAAAAGTTTGAAGGGGGGAAAAAAAAGAGGTTTGGCTCAGTGAAAAAATCCTTTCAGTTCTTTAGACAAACTTTAGTATTCCTGAGCATATTCCTGTGTGTGTCGACTTCCAACCCGGTATGGGAATGCAATGAAGACGCTCACCCAAAAGAAAAAAAACTTTAGCTTCACTTTAAAAAGTTTGAAATGAAATAAGGCATGTAACGTTCAATGTTCCTCTGCTGCCCGCTCTGTCTCCTTCTAAGCACGGAGGGTCTCCTCGCTGCTGCGGCTTCCTGTGAGCAGGACTTGACTTGGTCGGCAGTCAGAAGAGCCTGAACTCCAGGAAAGTTTCTCTGTTGGAGGTGAACAGTGTCAGAGCCAGCAGCCTGCCTCCAGACGTGACGTCAGGAGGGGGAGTCAGTCTACTACACTAACCCCAAGAACTTTTTTTTTGCTGGGAGTTTCTTGGGGCCCAAGGGTGTCAGGGGACCCAAACCAAAGCCCCCACCCACCCACGCACTCGCTCACTGACTTGACCCACCCCAACACCCACACATCCCACACATTCTCCAGTGAGGTTTCTGTAAGCGGATACTGACTTCCAATTTTAAAATGAGTAAAGTAAAATATAGAAGCAAGACTGTGTTTAGTTCTACAAATATCAGCAGTAGTCTACGCTGATGATCATCTCAGGAAATGTTTGCTAGTAATTGCTTCATTATCTTTCAGGTCACCATGTAATTATCCTCTTAATCTTAAGATATGAAAGTGTTATCTTATGTTCACAACTTCAGCCTGTCTTATTATCTCAGCACAAAAATGTACATAATGAGCAGCGTTTATGAAGTCCAAGATAATTTAATTATAATATAAACCAACTTTGTTTTTCTAATGACAACTTATTTCTTTATTTCAGGATAATGTGAGTCCTGCCTCCCACTGAGTTTTAAGAGAAGGGAGTCAAAGCAAAAGTGCAGGAGGATAAAGACATATTATCATGTGACAGCTGTTTGTTATTCCAGATGAAATATGATCAGACTAAAATAATTTAATGTCCCAAGCTAAGAAGGCAATTAAAAGTTATTGTAAGCGCCTCAAAACATAAATATGAGTCCATAAAGAAACAGTGTTTATCACAGGAACAGACCCCTTCTCAAAGAAGACATTTTGGCTTGTCCAAGCAGGAGAAGCACAGGTGGAATTAATAACATTAATGATGGCTGCATTCCATTTAGGTGAGCCAGTTCTCCAAGTATGGTGACAGGGCTTACTGGGACAATTCATGGAACGGAGCCACTGTTAAAGTTATTATTTACACATGTGCTTTTCCTGCTCTGACAAGTCAAAATGTCTGCAGTGAAAAGATCCAGATCACACACAACACACTCCACATAACAATTAACAGATTTTTTTATGGAGCTATAGAGACATGTCCCTCTATATAGCAAATTATTTATAAAATTATAATGTAGTTGTTAGCAGATATGAGTAAATCTATCATTCTTCCTGTGGGCACATGTAAGTGGAGGTTGCTGTATGAACAGGTAATGAATGACAATGTAGTAAAACACAGTTGCAATAATACAGAATATGTCTTCAAGGGAGGAATTGTATTTAAAGTCTATACTGCTTATGGTAAATAGGAGGGCTTACAATGAAGTGTTAGCATTATTTTTTAATACTTATATTAAGAGTTGTTTCAAAATATTTATTAAATATTGTTCATATTTTTTCTTAGAACTATTAGGCTAAAATCATGCTTTCATTTACCTTGTATGCAGAGATTAATCTGCAAGCAAAAATTGTCATTCAGGCATTATTCTGCCTGAAATCAAGGACTAATTGTTGTAAATTAACAACATCATGTGTGTTACATGAGAATGGATATCTTAACAGGTGTAGTAACTGTAACTAAGGCAGACTCTCAGAATCTATGAGGTATCTTTCTCTAAAACAGTAATAAAGACATCATATCATAAGCATTGACGTGTTCTCCTTATAAAGTCTAATTCTAAGTTAATATGAAAGCCCAACAGGAGATATTAAGGCAAAAAATAGTAGTAGTCGAGTACATAGTTGGGACAACAGCTAAAAACGTCACTGATGATCTTATACAGTGTAGTAACTACCACTGTAGCATATGATGATAAGAAAACTGGCCCAGTCTCTCTGCAGTAACACTACAACCAGGTCATCAAGCTTTGCAGTATTCAGGCAACTGCTGGCCACACTGAAATCCCTGTTATCTCACAAGTGGTGCTTGAATATTTGTTATCGGGATGACTGTGGTGTTTCTGGTACTGGTGCTTCATGACGCTATTAGTATGTAAAATGTAACAAAGCAGCCACACAGAGGCAGCATTTAGTCAGAGACATTTCAAAGATTATATCTGACATAAATGTAAGAATGTCCACAGACGTGTGAGCTGTTGATCATCAAGAGGTAACAGTTATATTTAAGCTATATTGCAGTCTTTTGCCACCATGTTACACAGGAGTACCAGTTGAAGAGCAGTGTTGCGATTCCAGTGAAGATATTCATAGTTACATCACCGCCAGCTGAGATGCTGCTGATGTAAACAAAGTTGTATGCAACACAGATCAGGGATCAAATATAACTGCTGCACCTGTGCTCTACCAGGGCAATGACTGCCAGGACAATGCCAGTAACGCAATGCTCAAGCGTGCCTTGGATCCTGCTCACCTCAGAGGATTAACACTGTGTTCCTCACTTTGGATTCAATTCACATTTCTGTGCAAATGTTTTAGATTTCAGGTTTTGACATGGAAGTACAAAGCACAACAGCCTCACATCTCTTCCAGGACATTATACACAAAAGACATTTAGAGTATTTAAATGGAAATGCTGTTATTTCACCAGACCACAAGCTTGCCATATCTCTGTAGACATATTTCAAATGTTGTCTTGAATGAGCTTAACAAACTATGAACTATGATGAAGCTGTTTCATAAAGCCAGCTGAGAGCTGATGTGACAAGAACTAGACTAGAACACTGATGATTATTTTTGTCTTTCAAACATCATAGGCTTCTAGACTCAATAGACCTATTCATTTGTGTCAGGTAACAAATGGTCTCCGGTGTTAGATGATTGTGGACGGTTGTAAATGTCCACTCTTGGCTGACGAACTTTGACTTCTTCACAGTGGAAGCTGTGAGGTTTTTTTTTGTCTGGTGTTCACAGACAGCTGATGTTCTCCAGAGCTGTGGCAGGTGATGTCATTCAGATCTTCTCGGGGGAGGGATCTTGTCCTGTGTTGAGGTGTTGAATGGTTTATGGTAAGTGCTGTCTCCTTATGACCTGAAGACTTGAGTTAGTAGTGTCAGTCCTAATCTTAGGTCTGGTATGGATTGTCATCATCCACTCCTTGTACCACATGGCCAGTAGTAACCCCTCACTATCCTTTTCCTCACTAAGAACTTCTGTGTAGGACGGTCCTTACCACTGATCTTGTATGTTAGTGGGCTTCTTGTATACTGTGTTCTTGTAAGCCTTTACATGAATGTTTAGGAACAGTAGTGCACCATCTTCTCCCTGATCACTACTGGTATTGATTTGTTGGATGAAGAGCTTGCTGTTCTGTTAGAGTATTTTCCATGTGGCAGATACCAACATGCTGCTGTCAAGCCAACCATTGTTTAGTCTGTTGAACATATCAGGGGCGAGACACACCATTCCACTTCAGGCATGTGACCAATCAGTGGTATTTGTTTTTGGGTACAGAATGGGGGGAAGAAAAAGCTCAGTACACAGAGTCAACAGCACAACATGTTGGCAGACGTAACATATTGCAGTCTGAGGAAGAACAGTCTCTGCTGGGCTTGTTTAGAGATCTGGTCTGAAAGGTGAACATTGATTTTACACATCAGAGTGTTTCCAGATGTTTGGAAGTACTACTGCATGTGTGAAAAAAGTCGTATAAAGCCTTTTGTGTCTCCAGAGGGAGCTGTGTGAGGTCTGATAAACTGCCTTTTGCCAATTGTCAAAGACTACAAGTTTGAAAATGAAAAGAATCTGAGGATGTGGAGTTAGAAAGAAGTGAGGTCATCAGACCTCTGTAGCCCACTCCTCAGCTCTGCTGGAGGCTAACAGCTCCAGGCTAAATTAGCCACTACTGGCATAACACACCTGAAACACCGTCAGTGGTCTGGTTGCATTGTGGGTAATGTAGGCGCCAGGCTATAGCAAGGAAGAACAATGTGTGACATAATGACAATATATCAACATTGATTCTTTATATTCAAACTGTCCATCATGAGTCGAACAGTGTTGAAGAATGGATCCTTTTTTAAAGTCCTCATAAAAAACATTGAATGCATAGATTCATGCTAGATTTTGTGCACATATTCCCTTAATAGATCTGGTCCTTGTGTTGTTTAACAGTTAACAGCTGCTTGCCACCTTTAATCCCACCACATACTTCTTTTGCAACCGCAGTGAACCTACAACCAAAATGTGACTTTCTGCATCTTGGATCTTTTGCCACTTTCCATCACCACACACCACAGAGTAGGCACAACTGTGGGTGTATCATGGCTAAACAATTAATGGATTCCATATGAGTCTCATTTCACCACCCATGTTGGTTTCTTACATCTACTAGATGTGATCACTGATGTCATAATGTGCTCATTTTGGTTCCGTGAGAAAGTTTCACACATTTAACCAAAACATCCCCCCAAAAGTCCCCCTCACAGAATCTGAATGGAAAGTAGGTGTTTTTGTTTGTTTGATGGTTACATACGATCTGAGACAGATCTGGGCGGTGGACCCCGCTGACCAATTTGGACCTATGAAGGGTTGATGGTAAGCAGAGCCCAGCAACGGTGTAACAGCTTGCTTGGGAGAGAGGGTGGAGGCTGGGAGCTGTTTGCCAAACTTGTGGGGAAAGACATGGCAAGGCTCTGAGGAGGGGCTGCAACCATGATGTATAATCACAGATGATGCAATGTTTTAAAAGCTGGGCAGATGCTGTTCGTTCATTGAGTCAGCCAGGGTCTGGGTATTTAGCACAGAGACTGCTTCAAGGGCAGAAATGAAAGAAGTTCTGTCTGGAGAGACTAGTCAAAAGAATATACAGTAAATCACCTGTAGTTTTTCTGGTGGAGGCTCCATCAGGGGTTAATGCTTTTTTATGGGAATGAGACCCATAACCAGTCAGCAACATGACCTGGATCTGGAGTCTTGCTGGCAGCGATGGAGAAGTGATGACTGGATGTTGGGATTAGCATCAAGGGCTGAAGGAAAATTTGGCTGCCCAATGCAGTCCAACTCCCAGCCAACGCAGTCACTGCACTGCCGACTCATACCGATCGGAGCCCGTGATTATAGGTTAGGGTAGTGTGTAAACTTCTGTGTGGGTTACAACTGGTGGGTGAAGCCCCTGAAAGGAATTTTATCTTGAACACATGGAGTTTCACTGCTCATACTAAGTCTAGTAACAACAGGTCACATCCTGTGTATTACTGTGTGTTATGTTAAAAGTGTTGCTCATAGTGACGAACTCAACGAGGATTATCATCCACCTCAGCAGCTCTACAGCAGCTCAATGTTTTTGTTTTATAGCCTGCAACTTATTGTTTCAGTTCACTCTAACCGCTCTCATCTACCTCATTCCCGGCAGCAGCAGACAGCTGTTTTCAGTGAAAACACCTCGACCAAAAGACGGACAGTGCAACAAGCTGTCAGCGTTTAGCAGCTAAACAGACAGATATTTCTCAGGAGATGGTGGAGATCAAACCAGAGCTACAAGATGAGTGAATATTCAACTTGTGTTCATCAGGTAGACAGAAACACAACTGCAAATGAATGCCAATGTCACTGCCTAACATGCTCACCACTACACTTTTATAAGGTGTGAATGTTCCATTTGCAACTCGCTGATTTAAATAGTTTCATTCAGTTCAGTTAAAATCTTCATAGTCACTTACTTTGTTCTAAGCTAAGCAATCACATCTGTACTGGTTCAGACTCCAGGTCAACTCGGCCTGTACAAGCACTTATTTGTGACAGTTAACACATTGTGATTGATTCTGTGGGCTTTGCACTCTGTTAACAAGCTTTTAACGTAGACAGTACCATGAGCCGCCCACAGTGCATTCAGCCAGCAGTGAAGGGAGCTCACCTGCTTAAAGCGACTGATTCGGTCAGTGATGATGTTGATTTAGCTGTCAGTTAAGTTTGAAGATTCAGTCAAGTTTGTACTTCCTTCTAGTGCTGCCCCAAGTGATCAAAAACCAATTACTGCAGCTTTTCCCAAGCTGATCTTGATTTAATCATGACCACACTGTTTCCCAACCGAAAAATGGTGATATGGATCATTTCTGTAATGGCTACATACAATTTAGAAGGTCATGACAAAACAGTGTTTCCTGCCAACAGAGGGACCAGATCAGAAAACACTCAAATGGGTTGTTATGCAAGGTTATGACAGGAGTTATTCCTTTGCTGGGCTCATTAAGACAGGCTGTGGTTTAGTGTTATATGTGCACATAGAGAAAGATGCAGAACTAGTCTAGATGGTTTGCATTAGGTGCACATTCTTATTAGAAGCACTGATAGATAGCCATAGTCTTAAACTGATCAGAACTACAGAGAGAACTTCCTGATTAATTGTTATCATACGAGTGTAACATTAACATTAAAAAGGAACTGCTGAAGGTAGTGTTCTAAGTAAGACAAAATATTCTTTTGGAAATCGTGACATGTCTTCATCAACAAACCTCCTGATCAGAACTACCAAAGCCTGGGGGCATTCAAATGTTCAGACCGGTCAGGAAATGATTCTCTGTGGAAACTAATTCCAATCCAGCTCCAATGAAAACATAAAAAAAAACACACTGGCCATGAATCAATCCTTACATGAGAAATCTGTCCAAACTAAAATAGTCTCTCTTCCAAGTTAACTAAAATGTGATGTAATGGGGGTTTTGTGAGTGGTGACATCAGCGCTTCAACTGAGGAATACCAAGAATTCTGGGAGAGTGAATTCTGAGGCAGAACAAGCAAACGTAAGTTGCTTCTATTAAAGCTGTCCCCTGGGTGATGACAGAACAGCAGCAAATCACTCTTATATGGTTTATCTAGGAATAGCATTCGGGGAATTTACAGCCCCATTAAAAAGATTAGCCACCACTGGTGACTGATCTTGTATCTGTGAGTGTGATATCAAGTGGTGATAAATGAACGATACAGAGCCTGAAATGGCTCATTATTTCTCACCGTTTTTTTTTTGTTCCGTGACTGCTGCGTGAGGCTGGAAATGTGGACTTAATGCCCCCTAACCTGACCGTTAGCTCACACAGATCGGTATGCAGAAATCTGCAGCGATGATGAGAGGAGCACAGAGTTTACAGTCTTCATAGCTACCTAGTCAAACGTTCACTACCTGTATGTTTCAGATACATGTTGTGGCATTCCATCCATCGCACGATAACAAGCCCTATCATCCATGGACAGTAGCGTCATAAATAGCATTCATGTATCGCTATCTTTAACAAGTCCTTTCCATTCTTATCAGTGTGTTACAATAGGCTTTTCCTTCAAAGCACAGGCAGAGGCTCTGTGTGCTGTGATAAAACAGGCCCGGCAAAATAAAACATGAGCTCCATTATAGTAAAAAAAAACAAGGGAGATAAAAAAAAAAAAAAAAATCCTGAGCAATGTCAAGGTTATTTTCCTGCTGGGTGAGAAAACAAATTGGAGGAAAGATTGTGGGATCCTCCCTGCACTAACTGGATGAGCAGCCTCTGACTATTAGTGTGTGTGTGTGTGTGTGTGTGTGTTCACCATCTCTGGATGAGTCACGAAATGATCTCTGAGCATCAGAGCGTGCTCTCTGCTTTTTAATAGCCGTTTTAAAACTCAGAGCACACAAAGTGAAGTTGTTCAAACACTCGGTACTAAAGTGAAGTTGTTCAGAGTCAAAATGGCTTCCTCGCTAACACAGGAAGTTGTACGATTGTAGCTAATGCCGCAGTTTTTTAATATTGTTCAGAATGGAAGTACAAGCAGCCAAACAGGAGACTCTGCTCACTTTATTCTCCATGTTGGAATTCACAGTTGGGGAAATTTGGGATTTTCTGACAGCTATGATAATTCCCACTTAGCAAAAAGAGCTAGTATCAACAAAATGGCTGCTACAGGCCAACATTACAGGCTATTATTCTGAAAAACAATCTGATATCAATTCTAATTCAGTTCATTAAAAAGGAGTTGAAATTTACCAGAATAAAACTAACAAACATTTATTTTCATTATAAATTAATCTGTCAATTATTTTCTCGTTTTGGTCTTTAAAATGCCCACAACCCAAATAAAACATGTTCAGTATACTCAAAGTCTTTGTTGTTCTCTTCACTGTGCAGGATGATGGCTGTGCATTAGAGACGGGACTATGAGCTGGATTTGTGACATCATGACTAGTTTGGAGGATAATCCTGGTATTATAATAATAATAATAATAATAATAACTAACTACAAGTGTGATGTAGAAACTTGAAGTCTCTGGTGCACAGTTACTGTCAGTTAAACCATAGTCATTTAATATATTTGCATATTCATAGATTCTTTAATGAGGGACAGGGGGAAGATGCCCTGTTAAGGATATTAATGTGGTAATTCTACTTTTTTGTGGAATAACAATATGAAACAAAAAGCAATTGTTCCAAGCTAAGTACATTTGTCTGGAGGGAATCTTCAAGGAAACCAGGAAATATTCACATTAGAAAAGCTGGAACCAGACAATTTGGACATTTTTTTTTACTTAAAAAACAACAAGGATTAATTACCAAAATAGTTGGCACCTGATGGATTATATTACTAATCCTCACAGCTCTGAAGAACTGTAGTGTGGTCATAGCTGGACACGTATACATTTCTTCATTTGAATGATTAAGAAGCAAACATTTAAAATGCCATATGTTTTATTGTTTGATGCCTTACAGTCACTGTTAAGCTCCAATGTGAACAGACAGGTATAAAAACATGATTATGAAGTGAGTCCTCTTCAGTTGTACTTTAATGTTACACAAAGCTGCAGACTGCAGATGTAGAGTCTCGCACTGCTCAGGAGACTCAGGAGAAAGGGGGGCGGGGGGCGGGTGGGGAGCACTTCTGTGAGGATGGTCACTGTGATTGGTCACGCAGCTTCCCACTCAGTTCCTGCAGCTCAGTGATGACTTGCTCCAGCGTAGAGACTCCATCCTGCAGCTCAGCATGGACCTGACCCGTGGCCACATCAGTGTGCATTTGCTGGAAGAAAGTAACACGGAGGAAAAGATGAAAATGATGCAGTGCAGCAACATCATTATTATTTTACTCAATAGCTCAGTAGAACTACATTATAGTGTGTTATAAACCATTTATTAAATATTTACATTCTACTAGGGGGACATAACGAAGTGGTATAAGCTATTCTTAAAGTTTATGTTGGCAGTATTACTATGTTTAAAAAATAATGTGACATCTTTACATTCAGGTTGGCCAGAGTATTTTAAGTCTAAAACTGTCTGCTGTGTTTTTGTATGGAACAAATTACTTAAGTACTGTGAATTGAGTTTTACAGTATTAACAGCATTTAGAACTCATACCAAAGAATGCATTATAGAGCCAATGTTTTAAATACTGTGAATGAAACAGCAGGATTCTGCCCTGAATGACCCGGGTGACTTCAACCTGGTAAAATCTTCATGTCGACAATTTGGACTGCTGGATTTAGAAATTGTTCAGACAGACAACCTGAACGATGTAGCGATCTGGCAAAGCTTTTTGTGTCCACCTGCATGGTGACATCACCAGCTGGACTCCATAAGTGAGCTCCTGCTGCTGATACACTGTTGTTACCTGCTTGTTGTGCCTTACTGCAGGAAGATAAAGAGTCAGGGAGCTTTTATAGTGGAGCTATGATACTTCAGTTGATGCCGCTGTAATATAACTGAGCAAAGAGGCAGCTGACATCTATAACCTGCTGCCACCAGCACTCTGCTTCATTTTCCACTAAATATTTGGCTCAGAGCGAAACAAAACCAGTCGAGCGTATGGTCATATTGCACAACAGACTTACATTTCTTTGTTAATGAACCAGAAGATGTTCACATTACAAAAATGATCATGTGTGTGTCTGGCATGCCACACACACACATTTTTTTTTACCAATACCAAATACTGAGCTGGACAAAGTGAAGTATTAGAATTATATGAGCATGTGTCACTCTCAGTTTGGTGGAACAGTGCTCATATAACAGAGTGTTTTATTTCATTTGAGAGTTTCTGAAAACGTCAAAGCTGATTTGAACTATGAAATAAATCTGTCAGCTTTGTGTAGACTTATATTAATAATATGCCAGGATGCAAGAAAGCATCAATACAACTCAGCAATGTCTTGATGGTGTGTGTTCTACTATCAGCTGAGAGTAATGAAGAGAAGTGATGTCATAGAGAGGGGGGGAGCAGTGGACTGTTTTTGATGGATTTTGTACCTTTGCTCTGGTGACCAGACTCCTGAGGCTGAGGCGGGTGGAGGAGAGCATCTGAAGAGCTTCTGCTGGATTACTCTTCTTCTTACTGCAGCTGATGGTCACTGAAAGACAGAGAGACATTCACATAGTCATTCAATCTTATTAGATCATCTGCTTTCCTGTCTGTTGCTTTTCCAGAAGTAACAGTTATCTCATAATATAACACTGTCAAAAGGACCTTGTCATGGATGGATGGTTGCAGCTTTTATGTTCTTTTAAATTCAGACTGCATTACAAACAAAGTATGTGGGGTACCACCTAATGTACTAGATCTAAATAGACAGCATGTATCAGTACAGCTGCAACTACTACTACTTTCATTATCTATTAGTCAAGTCATTTCTACATGACAGCAGCTGCTCTGAGGTCAGAATATTGACAGTGTCACCATCCTCTCCATCTGATTGTTTCACAGGTCGGCTAAATCTTTCACTTTCACACTTGGAAAGAAAACTAGCTGTTTCCTGTCTCCTCGTTCTGTCTCTGTCTCCTTCCTGGCAGTGCAGCCTGTCCCTGCCTCAGCGCTGACTGTAAAGGTCAATCTGCAGTGATTTATGAAGGCACTTCCCTCCTGCTCTGCTTTATCTGTCCTTTGCTTTCTTTTCTTTGGAGTCTTGTCATCTGTGTGGCTGCAGCACCCACTCCCATGGTG
The DNA here is from genome assembly GCF_027409825.1 of Scomber japonicus. Lineage (NCBI taxonomy): Eukaryota > Metazoa > Chordata > Actinopteri > Scombriformes > Scombridae > Scomber > Scomber japonicus. The sequence goes on along the minus strand of NC_070591.1, from coordinate 33,505,803 downwards.
AGGGTCAGTAGAGCTGAGTGGAATGTGTAACCAAGGGTAGAGGTTATACTAAAACACTCATCTCTGTGCACTGGGGCTCCACTGTGGCATACTGACATAATACATAATAATAATAATAATACTGAAAATAAAGGCAAACTGTTGATATTATTTTATCTAAATATAAAATGATCAACTTCCATGCTACAAAAATGATTTAAAGACTTTTATGCTTGTCAGATCAGCCACAGGAGAAACTGCCCTGAAACCTACATCACGAACATCATTGAACATCTCTATATCCAATATTCTAGCCTTTGAAGGATAACATGATATTAACCCTCTCATGTGCAGACCCAAACCAACAATTAATTTATCTACTAAGTGTGTGTCCAAAAACTGCTCCACTGTTGACCAAAAACTATTAAAAGACTACTTCACATTGTACTCCTATAATATGGTTTGACTCACAATGGGCAGTTTTAGTTGAAGCAGTCCTAATTCAAGCTCCACTGAGGCTAACTTTCAGCAGCGAGGCTAACTTTCAGTATCCAGCTTGGCTTGTCGGGTCATTGTTTTAGGATTTGGTTTTAGCAGTAAGTAATCATTTCAATCAGTTCATAAACAGAATAGTTCAAATGGACAAGAGGGCATCAAGAATACATTTTCACTGCATTTTTCTCTCTCGTTTACTGAAGACTGTTGGAGGACACAGTGCAGCGTCTACATATTTTGGTGTTATGTATAGTCTACACACAGTATGAGAGGAAGAAGGTGGAGGTAGCAGGTCATCTGACACACAGATCAAACATTAGCACCTGGCCACATTGCTATTCTGTTCATGGTAGCTGCTGGCCACTTCTCTAATGTTTAATTCAGAGCTGTGTGTCTTGCTGTAATGAAAACATCTGGGGATTGTGGAGATTAACAACTAGACTGGAATCAAAGATACATCTCTCCCATTCCCCTCCTCCATCCATCCTTTACCCTCCTCTGAGAAGCCTGGACTGATTGTTTGGTAAGAGGTTACATAGCCAGAGGTAGAGGAGTCAAGTGGCCTTTATTTCACAAGGGTGTTTGAACACCCATCTATCATGGGTGCAGGAGATGCAGCTGCCAATGCAGAGGCACCCAGGGGTGACGCAACCTACAGCCTGATGGAGTGGTGATCCCTCATAATGATTCCTGCTTCTTCTGATATGGTTTTAAGTTGAATTGATTATATAAACTATGAGAGCTGCCTGGATGTGGAGCAAAGTGTTGGTTGAAGAGGAAATCTTTCTTGATAATGGTGTTTGGAGAGACGCCAAGGTTCAACAAAACAATTAGGACCGATGGAACAAAGCACTGGACTGGTGGAGGGACCAAATCAGGGACCAGATCACTTGTGTCTTTGCAATATGGGAATAATGGTTCTCAGAAATGTGGAAGTAGACTAGTTCCAGGTCCCACTTTGAGTTGAAGAGTTCAATGGTACTTGGAGGAAGACAAAGATACAGAAACATGGGTTCATTGGAGAGTCAAGGGAAATAGTGTGTTCATACATACACATACACTATAAACGTGTAAAACGAAAAAGAATTGATCCAACTGAAGTAGGTGTTGGAGGTGTAATAGAACAGAAGGTAGTCTCCATGTTTTGTGGGACTGTTTGGAGATGTGTATTCCAGAGTACACGAAGCTAAGTTTATTGTGTGATTTCACACATACATTACATATGTATGGGTCTTAGTGAATGGATGGATGGATTTATGACTTGAAGTGAAGGACATTACACTATTTTCAGTATACCAACACTACCTTGAAACAACACAAAGGATGGTCGCATACACATTAAGGAGGCTAGAATTTCCACCAATTAACCTTAACAAGGGACACCGGTGCATTGAAAACCATTCCAGGTGACAACCTCATGAAACTAGTTGAGAGAATCCTAAGACAGCTGTTATCAAGGCAAACACTGGCTACTTGAGGAATCTAAAATATGAAACATACTTTCGTTTAACACTTTTTTGTCTAATACATAATTACGTATGTGTTATTTTATTGTTTTGATGTCTTCTGTACTGCTGTAAAATGTAAAAAAAGAAAAGAAAAAAAGACAAATAAAGAAAATCCCTTGACTGAGAAGGTATATCCAAACTTTTGATGACAGGTACTGCATATATTAAGAGAACAAAAAGACATTGCTCAACTCTCAGCAAACACAGTTTAATTTTTAACTAGATGTAATATTATTGTAAATGAGATTTATGATCTTGGTTTTGTATTTATATATGTGTAGTTAGATGTGAACCCTAACCGTAGAACCCTAACCCACAAGGTTTCTGTGTAAAAGTTGGACAGTTTTCTCACCATTGCCCATATTGATGGCTCTTGTGATGGCCTCCTTGAAGAGAGCAGGTTCCTTCTCCCAGCCGCCAGCCTGAACCTCACAGCGATGGGCCTTAGACAGGAACTGCAATGCCTGAAAACCACACAGGAACACAAACAATAAGTCAAGTCTTTGAGGCCACATGAGATACAGCATGTGTGCTGGTTGTTAGAGCACAGTGTGATTGTTGGGAGTGGGTAGCAGCGATGGGGAGAATGTTAAAAACACGCTGTGGAGAAATGCTGATTTCGGCACCAACTTTTTCGTTATCCTCTGGGTTGGAGCTGTGGCCATCACCATACAGCAGAGCATACTGCCGCCAAATCTCAGCGTCACTGCTGTGGCGGGAAGTGACCCGACCCAGGAGCTCCTTCAGTTTGGGCTCTAGAGAACTCGCCTGCCCACCATGACTGTCTGTCAGGTTTTCCACGACTGCCTTGACCAGAATCTGTAGAATCTGCCAGAGAGAAAAATAAATGATACTTCAATGGAAGATTTATGTTGAAGAAAAAATTCCCGATGCCTCAACTTGTAAGGGTGATGTAATAGGTTTGAATTCTCTGCAACATGCGATCCCATAAATTACTGTTTATTAAATAGCAGGATGCCAAATCCACCAATGGAGGAGGCAGGAGGAGGAAAGTAACTGGATTTATGGGTGATGTGGTTTTAATTTTACAAACACTTGTGCTTGTAATTACATTGGCATGAGACAGCAAATTATCACCACCATGGTCTCACTGGTTTATAGTAATTATGCCAATGGACCACAATTATCTACCAATGCTTCACTGATGATGACAGAGCAAGTCAACACAGAACATGCACTGCTGACATGAGTTCAGAGTAGACTGTTTAGCATCTAATACTTGTGGTTACATTTGGCTCACTGATATCAAAGCTGGTGTTCTGAATCAGTGATTAATGATAAGAGACCTGCTTTCTTTTCGCAATAGTTTTTGGGAACTTATAACTGCGTTCCAGGAATATATGTGTTTTGCTAATTTAATTTCTTCTCATAAAACAAGCCCCCAGGTTATAGAAAAGTTTGGCTGTTTTCCATTGTGGTGAATATCTGCGCTGAATTGTATCGTTTTATCGAGTTCATTAAACAAACAGTCTCTACAGTAATAGTTTATACATATATTGTTTCTTATTTCCTTTTCTTTTTAATTTAGGTTTGTGTGAATATAAAATCGTCTGTGTGATACTGACAGGATGAATCTGGATGGGCAAAGAGCAGCATTTGCCCCTCATTACCATTACAGAGGTGCACTTAACCTCTAGCTGTGAATGTGTGATCAGTAAAATAAAGCCTGGTTCCCAACAAATTCAGATTAAAAATGTGTATTTATACGGAGTCTTTTTCTTTATTGTCACACAATACTAAACTGCTGAAGTACCTATTGATGAAGTTGGGGGACTAGTCAACAGTCCTCAATGAAGCTGGGTTAGATATTTTCACCTGGTACTAACATGTGATCTGCTTCTGGATACATTGTCTGGATAACGACGTGATCCATGAGCCTTTGCATTGTCACCTGGCATTAATAAGCTCTTTTGATATCTTGACTCCTCATGCTCTGTTATTAGATATCTATATACCAATTAGCAAGGTGGGGCTGCTGGATTTCTCAACAAACAAGTTGCATCCAAGGTCTTTATAACCAACAGAGTTATGTGAGCTTTCGACTTGTTTGGTGGATGTTCTTTCTGAAATGTGGTCACACTGTATAGAGTGCATTAACATCACAATGTGAGCCCGACCACTTCCAAATATGGATCCGGTGGCATTTCCATCACAATATGTTCTGCATGCATTTGCACATTGCGTGAACATGAATTTATCCTCCATATATAGATTGCATGTTAATACAAGGTGTAAATGGGCTCAAGCTCTAAAACACTGGATCTTCCTATAATGCAGCATTTTTTATTAGACCCTCCCTTCTGGTTTAACACCCACATCTTTCAAATCCACATCCCAACTTTATGAGCGCAAGTCAAGATAACCCCAATGACATCATCAGGTTAGAATAAATGCTACAGCTGGTACAGACCAAGTCAGCTGGACTTGATGTGTGCACAATGGGGTTTTTTGATACCAGATAAGTTAAAATCTCACACAATCTGGCTTTAAGATTTAGGTTTATGGTAACATTAGGAGATAGAGATATATATCTAGAGATAGAGATATATATCTATATCTAGAGATAGAGAGATAGAGAGATAGATAGATAGATAGATAGATAAATATATATATACACACACGTAGTGCTTTTACAAATTTAAACATACAAAGCATGTGTGGTATTTCACTTTTTGTTTTAAGAATATTATCGGCCTCCTGAGTTGAATTCCGATAAGCTCTGCTATCTTGAAGTTCTCCGCCTCCCACCAGTCACTAATGAACCATCTGTCAGGCTTCTTCTGTGTGCGACTGGGAGGCCTTTCACTGCAGTGACAATTAAGATAAATCAAGTGGAAGGCTATGGAGCAGACGTCACGTCAGACATCCTCCACATCTGTTCACAACTCAACACACACAGGCTGCAGGAAACTTGAGGCTCCTCAGTGACACATCAGAGCATATATTCTCTAAGCAGAGGAGGCCAAAGATCAACACATGGGTTGATCTCATCATGTGGGTACGATGTGAGTGTCTCTGATGTCCATTTGATGTGACACTTCCTGAGATGAAAATAACATTAAAATCCATTAACAGGACTTGGTTTGATGTATCCTCCAATGATGTCAATCACCGCGGTGATGTGACATATTAAAAGGTGGAAGCTGCATGGGTGACTTCTGAATCCAGTGTGTGAAATTAACTTGAAAAGTAATAATCTGTCTGTTGAGGAAAAAAAGGAGAATAACACGAATGACAGGCCAGACATTTCCTCTGAAGCATATTTGAAGTTTACTTTTAGATCACAACAATGGAAATAGAAGAAAAACTTTTTTTTTCTCTCGGGAGGTTCAGTTCAGTCTATTGTGCCTGTATGCACATGAAGGTAGGTGTGTGTGTGTGACTGTAAGATTCTTGTGTTCCCAATAAACCCCATGAGGCACAAAGCTCAGTCATGTGACCCCTCAGCTCCTTTGAAATCTATCAGCCAGTCAAAGCCCTTCTGTCACCAGCCCTCTACACATTCCCTAAGAGAGGAATTCATGGTGGTCCCGACACTATCTCCCCACCCCTCACACTCTGTCTGTGCTAAAAACAACCACAGCCAAGAAAAAACTAGGAAACATAATAAGGCAGAAAAGTAGCCTCATAATTGACTGTAGTGCTTTTACAAATGTGACTGTGATCTGATTATAGAGTTAAAGGAGACATAACACTGACTGTCACCCCACTGCTCATGCTGGTATAAATAGAAGAGTAAAAATGGAATATGAAGTCATTTGAAGTAAAAAAAACAAAAAACAAAAAAAAAGACTTTTATGTGATGTTTTGACAGATTTGTTTTTTTAACTGAGGCGAGGAGATGGTGGTACATTTGTTCATTTTATGTAAAAATACATCTCGCTTTTCTTTCCTTTGGTGCAAACTATCAAACACCAGTCAGGCTTGTATAAAGGAACAAACATGTCTATCTCTTAACTGTCAATATTGAGTGCTGGCTGGGGTAGCTTAGAATTATAAAAATAGGGAGGAGAATTATGTCTAGCAACTATTGGAATGAAAAGTTTGTGTGATATATTCTATTAAATTAAGAATCTGTACAACAATAATATCAACTCAGGTATATTATCACTTATCACTAATTATTACTGTTGGACATAATGTCACATTTTTTTAATTATATTTTTTACTATTATTGTTTTTTATTGCTTTTGCACCTATTATTTATTGTTCTTTATTCTTTTTTTATTGATGCTCTTCTATTTTACCATCCACTTTGCTGCTGTAATAAAGAAACTTTCCCCATCGAGGGACTAATAAAGGAATATCTTATCTTATCTATGTTCACCGTACCAATCTTATTGCTTCAGTTTCAGGTTTTTGCAACACAAGCTGGTAAAAAATATTGAAGGTGATATGAGTACTCTACACTGACTCTATGAAGGCTGAAGAAACTGACAGAATGACCCCAGCCCACTTCATATGCAATTAGGGAGAGCACAAATGAAAAGATGTGTAAAAATGAGCAGAGAAGAAGGATTATGGTTTGTCTTTGAGTGATCACAAAGACGTTGGGCTCGTCATAAGTTTGCCTTGAGCTGATTATTTGAAGATTATTGGGTATATTGCCATATACTGCAATTTACAAGAAATACCCTGATACCATGACAGTGAATTATGAATGATGTGAGGATTTAAATGATTGCCTTAGCACCATCATCTGGTCAACAGCTCCCCTTAAAAATTAAAACATCTCTTCTCCAGACCTTTGTGTTTTATCCACCAAATGTTTCCAGCCATCTCACCTTCAGCTGGATGTCTTAGGTCTTATAAACATTATAATCATCCTCTTATTCAAAAATGCTACAGTATATACAGAATATTATTACTCTTAGTCAATGCAAATACTTCTCAGAAAAATACAGAACATAACATTATAATCATCTTTTAACAATATTCTGTAGCAAATACACTCTTTCATCTTAACCTCTCAATGAGTTAAATGGCTGAATATGAATATTTCAATTTAAGCAAACAAATTCTGCATTCTTTCAACCACATCATTCATTTTTCAAACTACCGAAATAAAATTTTCAACTGTCCTCAAGTGTTGTACAAGTCTTTTTATCTGAGCACGAAATGAATCCAGTTGACTATAAAAATGTCTTCCGTGGTGTTGTTTAGCTCAGTGGTTAGAGCACCCGCCCCAGTCCTCTACTGGCAACAGTCCTCACTGCAGGCGACCCCGGTTTGAATCCTGCGCCGAGCGGTCCTATCCTGCATGTCATTCCCCCCTCTCTCTGCCTCCTGTCTCTTGTCTATCTCTACTAACCTGTACATTAAAGGCAAAAAGCCCCAAAAAATATACTTTACAAAAAAAAAGTCTTCCACTCTTATTTCTCATTTGCATTTTATATTAATAAGTGAGTGACAGCCTTTGTGTTGTATGAAATGGTTCCTCTGATGTGTTTCTAAGGATGTCTGGCTGTGTTGTGACACTGTGTGTCAGCTCTGCATTTATAATGTCCACCTGGAATCAGTGTGATTATAGTTTGGACAGCTTTTCTTTCTTTTTTTTTAGTGGGACATGTGTGATGTGTTTTAATTTTCAAGAACTTGCAGTGAAGCTCCCGCTGGTCCTCACCTCGCTGTGTGTGCCTTCTCAAAGCAGGAAATAGTTACAACATTGTCCCCTGAACACAACACTTTGTTTCTCCAGTAACATCCTGTCCTGGCTTCTAGCTTTACCATCAGGTCTCATGTACACAGGAAATGGACAGATTGTTTGACCTTCCACTTCAGACACAACATGAGCTTCCCTATAGTGTTCAAATCAAAACATCATGTCAAGTCAGATAATTGTCATTGAATTATTATAATCTAATATGAAGCTTAGGATAACATTTGGTGAGTGCATTGATGCTCGATGGGGGATTTTAATGAGTGAGTGGTCATTCCTCTGGACTGGATATATTATAACTGGCTTTGCTCTAGTGTGATCAAGACAGGGAGATTCACTTGAAAGCTGGGAAAAAGCTAATAAGTTGAGTCTTTTTGCTGCATGCATGTTTTCCAAGGTCAGGAATGAGCTCAAGTAAAAATATGTTCTATCTGGCTATCCAGGAGTTTATCTGAGTTATTAGCTGGACGACGTGTTGTTGTCTCGCCACCAAGATATGCAATCTTAGTGGAGAGAGACTGGCCCAGCCACGCTCTCATAATGACTACGAGACTTTGATGTAACTGTAAGCCGTCAATAATTGATGTGTATGAGGATGTCAGTGACATTATATTGTAAATGCATTAACCCTCCTGTTGGACAACAGGTGTTAAATCAAAAATGAGCAATGGTTTCATTTAAATGCGGCCTATTGACCATCATTTCCAAAACAAATGTGTAAGACGTGAGGTAATAAGTTGGAATGAAGTTGGCTAAAAAGGTCCAACACAGAATTGGATGATAATTTGTAACTTATGCTTTATAAACAGTCAAACCAGATGGGGTCATGGTCGACAGAAAGACAACAAGGAGGGCTAATGAACTACTTGGAGGAGCGTGCTGCTGACCTTTTAAACTTGTGTGCTTTTGTATGTCGCAACCTAATTGATGAGACTTATCGTAACAAGACCAGCATAAATGACCATGCTGGGAAATTGCCTAAAACAAGTAGCAGACACAAGGAGCAAAAATATTGCAGCAATTTCCATAAAAAATGTAAGGTAGTTTGGTTATTGGGCCAAAGAATGCAGCCTATCATTTTGAGGCAGAATGATTTCAGCTTTTCCCACAGGGCCCAAAGCTGTCTTCTTTCAACTTAACAGCTCAAAACTACAAGACCAAAACGATCACGTCTGAAGCAGAGAATTAATAATGAAAATGATGCCACTGGCTGTTTGGGTTTGTTTATTCAAAGCTGATGGTTAATTTTCTAGTTAGAATGCTTTGGTGGGTGTGCAATTACTGAGACGTGATTAAGAGAGGCTTTCCCTTCAGTTGTTATAAATTATTCTGCATATGTGACCACAATAAAGAACATTCATTAGTACTACAGGGAAGAATAAACAGTACGTTTGTGTTTTGACAAGAATGCACCTGCTGGGTGTATCATGTGACTGGAGAACAAATCACCTATTCTGTCTACTGAAAGCTGTCACACATTCATCAGTGTTATGCTGCTAAAGACAAGACTTTTCTTTTTTACCTCTATGTCACCCTGACATGATTATGTGATGTGTTGCCAGTGGTCAGTGTTGACAGCAGCACTCTCCATTTCTAAATCCACTTTCATACGTTTTCCATCATTTGTTTAGCCAAGTTTATGTCCTAAAAAATGTCAAAAAGGTACCAGCATTTTCATATCCACAGACAATCAACACATCAGTTTACGTAACTCATGATAAATTACTTTAATCTACAACGTAGCAGACATGAGCTAAAATACCTTTCATATGTAAATTTCAAGTTAATTTTCTGTAACAATGTCCAGCTTCCAAAGAGTCAACTTAGTTTCAAACTGAGAGGAGAATATAGCTATCTTATTATCTCTTTTTTGCAAACCCTGAAATGTGAAACCCTGAATCTGAAAAAAACTTACTAAATTTGAGTCCTGTAACTCAGGAGGAATATTATTATTCTGAAACACAAAGCCTGGGTTATACATTTACTTTAAAAAAAGAAAAGAAATGTACTTTAAGGTTTTGTTCATTTCAACTGTTAACTCTTGGAGCAAAATAAATGAAGTTTGGTTCAATTGAATGATGCATGTTCATTTATTGCTCAGTTAGTGAGAAAGCTAGCTAGCTTGCCAACAGTCAGCAAGCTAGTTTTCTAAGTCAAGCTAGTTTTCTAAAGAACAGGTTAACTGATAGTTAGTCACACAGCTAGCTAGGAGAGCTACTCTGACTAACTATTGTGTTAGCAGCTGGCTAGTGCGTTAGCAGCTACAAGAAAAAGCTAATGTGGAAGTAAGTTATCTGCAGCCAGTAAAATAAAGCTGTGTGTGTCTGAGTATAATTTTATTTTTTTGAATTTGTGAAGGGGATGTAAGATAATGTGGAGATTCTTTAACAAGCAATTTAACCTTTGCTTAACTTACCTATAAGTGTAAAAACCAAAAATCATAGTAGTTCCATTACTATTTGACCCTGTACATCATGGCTTCTTAAAGTCTGGACCGAAAGGTGAGTCCATCTGGAACTAGTCTATACCTTCATGCTACGGATTTAATGCAGTATTAAGTTAAGTATAGCGTTGTCTATTTGGAAATACATTTTCTATTGATCAATACATTTCTAGTAACATTAAATATAAAAGCTGTGCCTTAATTAAGGATCTACATCTTATAACTTTGACGAACCCTGCTATACATTATCTGTATATATGATCTGATTAGCAGTAAAAAAAACAGACTCAGGTGCTGTTTACTCTTATAATTTCATTTGTAAATTTTAATACTGTATAGTTTGGGAAATAAGTATTACACTCATCAATATTTTGTATTATTTATTTCCAATAAGGTTTTTTAACATGAAATTCTCACCAGACTTTGATATACTATTAATTCAAAAAATCCACACATGAAGAAATAAAGATATTTCATATATCAGTATTTAACACACTAAGAAAAAGCAGGGCTATAAAAAGGCTTTTGTTACCAAGGTGAAACATCTCTGATGGGTAAAAGCAAGGAGTTTCCCAACACCTTTACAACCTGATTGTTGCAACACATTTCAATGGAGCCTCTGAATCATCCAGTAAGGAGCATTATGTGGAAGTGGGAGGATCATTCCACCATCAACCAACACACACAAGAGATCCTCACAAGATTTCTGACCAGGGAGTCAGAAGGTTGGTGAGAAGAGTATCTCAAGAGCTAAGAACCATTCAGACAGAGCTCCAGAAAGACTTGGAGGCAGCAGGTACAACTGATGCAGAGAAAACAATAAGCAATGCACTCCCCACCACCATGGCCTCTATACACGCTCACCCTGCAAGACTCCATTACTGAGGAGAAGGCAAGTTGAAGCTCCTTTAAAGCTACATTTGGACAAACCTATGAAATACTGGTCAGAGAAGACCAGAATGCACCTTTTTGGTTGTTATACTACACACTGTGTTTGGAGGAGAAATGACACTGCACATCACAGCATCTTGAAGCTGTCATTACAAACAAAGGATTCTTCACTAAGTATTAAATGCATTTCAGTTAGCATGTTCAGTACTTTTTTCCTGTTTCATTCCACTTTATTAATGGCCTTTAATGTTGTGATTTCTTTATGTGTGTGGATTTTTTGAGTTAATACCAAAATCTGGTGAAAATTTCATGTGAATATTCTAACTGGAAATATGTTAACCGATTGTCTAGTTCAATACTTATTTCCCACACTGTAACGGAACACTGTCTTCAATCTTTTCCCTTTCTTGCCCTTTTCTAGGATTATTTCATCGTTCGTGACAAGAAGTGAAGTGTTATCAAATCAATCAGCCGTTGTTAGATGTAAGAAAAACCAGCAGATTCAGGTCAAGACATCCTTTTGAGAGTCACAGCTATAAAACACATTAATTCCTTACAACACATACTGTCAGAGAGTGAAGTATAGTGTCACCTAACATGACATTAAGTGCAGTCCCTCACCTGGATGTCCTTGTAGTTTTCCCTGAGGTCCATCAGACGATGATAGGCCTTGATGGCTTCGGCAAAGTCCCCGATGTCAGTGCTCACGGCGATGAAGTTCTCCCAGATCTGCCAGTGTTCGTAGTTACACTTCAGGGCTTCCTGTAAGGTGTGGAAGGCTTTGTCTCTGCCAAGATGAGACAGACAGAAACCAAAGTTATGAGCATACAAAAACAAGAGATCTAATGTGTCAAATCCACTAACAGTATCTATAGTGATATTTACTTCAACATTTGGTGAAGGGATGATGCAACACTACTGACAGTTTTTAAGAAAATTGCTTCTGCTGAATTGACAGTTGTGCTAACCAGGTATTAATAGAAGCTTTCCTGCTTTACTTTTCAATTTCAGGCCTGAAAGCACATGAGTCTGAACAAAAGCTCAGAGACACTCAGGATTCACTGGATATCTCAGTACTGAGAGTCTGCTCTGCTAGGAACAAACACTTCTCTCTGTACTCCATCACGTCTTCCTGTAGACCAGACATAAAGAGCTCAGACTTTGTCCCATACATACACACTCGTTAATGCCGGTATCTTAATTGTCCAATCATGTCAATCAACTAATCACAGGTGTGCAGACATGGACTAGAGGTTCATTTTAGTGTTCATAAATTTAATGGTGGTGGTTTGAGTCATAAACTCAGGATCCTGACTTTACTGCTAGCTTCACGTCAGGTCAAATTTTGATCCATGATCTTGTAAACTAATGGAGTGAATTGTTTTGGATGTTTCTTGGTTCATGGTTGGTACGTGGTCTTACTCCCAATGCATACAAATTAACACATACTTCACCCAGATTATTTTCAATGCACGCAACATTCTCCAGGATAACACCTGTACTCACTTCTTGCGGAGGCGAATGTAAGCTGTGGAGAGATTGTTCCATGCTTCTGCATTCTGAAAGCATGAGGAGGGGAACGAGAGCAGAAATAGTTAGTATGCAAGAGATGTAGAGAACAATAATAATAACTTATGGAAGAATGGCAGAGAAAACACACAATTATGTACAGAGGCTCTCAAAGAGTGTCCATTCCATTTTTTGACCAGTGTGTGCGTATGTGGGAGTGGGAGTGGGAGACTTTCAGGGATACAAACCAGGCTTAAGACCAGCTGACTGGGGACAGCTTGTGCAATTGGAGCCGAGTCTCCAATTGGTAAAACTGAATTTTGGATCAGTGGTAAAGGTTAGGGTAAGTCTCCAGGAAATTAATGTAAGTCCGTGTAAATACCCCAAAAGTGACTTAAGTAAACCTGTGTGTATGTGTGTGTACCAGGTGTTTTAAAGTGAGAGATTGATGGGATGTCATTTTCTCAGTGCACTCACTGCTTTTTACTTTTCCACGTTGTGATGAAGCTGGTGAAACTTTGTTCTCTGTGCGTGCGTGTGTGCGTACTTACGTCTGGCTCCAGTCCCACACACCTCTGGAACGCTTTGGCAGCTCCCTCATAGCCCTGCAGGGCAAAGTAGGCACAACCAAGAGAAAACCACACTCCGAGCTGCATGCACACACACACAGACAGATAGACACAGACAAACACACACACACACACACACACACACACACTTCAATTAATTAATTTTAATGACTTGTTAGTGTAACCTGGAATGCCTTTTATTCAGTGTATAGCAGGTCAGCTGAGAATGCAAAATATGCTTATCAAGTAATTATAAATGAATATTTAAATATTCATTTACAATGCCTGTAATTAAGATTGCATTAAATAAATATTGATACATATAGTTATTTCAAGGAAAGCTCAGAGAGAATCATTAGGAATGAATAAAGCTGTAAAATAAAGCTTTGTAAGCATGTGGTCATAAATCAAAAGTGGACGAGGTGATATTTTGACCTAATGATGCTATATAAAGATCAGGGATCACTACATTTATCACATCTGAAGGCAACATGAGTGTCAAGTCAGCCCATGTGATAGTTATGGAGATATTTCACCCAAAACCAAAAAGTGCCAATTAGCTGCTGGTGTTAGATGATGAGTCATGGGGGTCACCACAGTCACTAGGGTACATCATGTAGGAATGATGTACAATATGCTGGTAATGACAGTACACATCAGAGGAGACCCAGTGTTGGATTAAAGTGTTCAGTTACAGGTGTGAAGTTTGCTCACATTGTGGCACAAAGATCTTCACCAGTCCTTATATTCTGACAGTTTAAAAAAAAAAAAAAACAAGTATCCATACTCTTATTATGAACAGCACCTTTACCTGCTGTTCTATAAATCAAATGAATCTTAACCCCTAATGCTACAGTGGTTTGCTTGTACCTGCATGGTGTTGATTTTGAGCGACTGCTCAAAGCAGTCGACACACTGCTGGAACTCCTTTTTGCGGAGGTGCAGCAGGGCTTTAGAGCGCATGGCTCTGGCGCTGCGTTGACCTGACAGCTCCCACGCCCGGTCATAGTACTGATGCTCCCTCAAGATGTCTCCCAGCAGGCAGTACATACTGGGAGTCTCCTTCTTCTCCAGTTCCCTACGGACGATGTCTTCAGCCTGAGCAGGGGATGGAGAGGATGGAGAGGATGGAGAGGAGGGGGACACGGTTATTGCAAGGGGAAAGATAAGTTAGGAAAGAAGTGTGGGATGAAGGGAAAGATGTTAAGAACTGTAGGACGATGTTGGAGGTGTAAGCAGTAACAGTAAACAAAGTGAAAGAGGAGTGCTACTCATGTGGGAATGTTGGGTCTCTTTAAATTAAATGAAAGAGTACAGTCTAGAACTGCTCTATGTGTAAAGTACCTTGAGATAACTTTTGTTGTGATTTGGTGCTATATGAATAAAGTTTGACTGATTGATTGAGATTGATTGATACAGATGGTAAGTACAGGACGAATGGATAGAGTAATGAGTAGAAAATGAGCAGTAAAAACACAACAGATACGGTTTGGTAAGAGAGGTTGACAAAAAAACAAAAAACAGAAAAATGAAGGCAGGGATTATATTACAAGTGGCGTGACTATCGAATCACCTGTGGACACTTGCACTCGTTGCACTCACTCTGCCACTACATGCTTTGGATTGGTCTTGGATGAGCTGGGGCTCACACTGTTGTGAGGGGGGAATAATGAGCAGATTGTTTTCTCTCTCCAAATCCCTGTATCTTGATTTAGATTGTGAAGTGAGCCAGTCTAACCACTGCAAGGCTGCGGGCCTCTGAGGCCTGACAGAGCCTTGGTTTCACTGCATTCCTTTGTTGAATCCTACTGTCAGGGGGCTGACTCTGGGCCAAGATCCTACCCCGCCTGGAAACAAGAAACCCCATCATTCTTATCTAAACTGCACGTCTCTGAACAGGTTGTACCAGATACAGCATTCTGCAATTACAGATAATATGAAGCTCTGATTAGATCGTGTACACTGAACATAATTGACCAGACAATGTCACGTTCTCGCTGACCTTACTTTGATGTAAAAATCACAGCAACAAACACAACTTTAAAGACAGTGTAAAGTGACATTTTCTTCTAAACACATTAAATAGGTCATAAATGTATTTCTAAAAAAGGTGTAAAAAGCATTTCAACCATTTAGATTTGAATTGTGGAGCTAGGCTTCACAAACTGTGTTTTAAGATGTCTGTTCAGGATTTAGTGGACGGATCTGAAAATCACCGCAGCGTTACCCACCCCTGCTGCTGTAGAGGTATAAATACATTCAGCGCACACTACTACTACTACAGTCTAAAGTTAGCCAGTTAGATGAGTTAGCTGCAGAGTTAGCAGCCGAGTTAGCCGACAAGCTAGCAGCTGAGTTAGCGGCAGAAAGCAGACATAGCGTCCATGTTTCTGGTAGAGGTGGTGACTTTGATTGACAGGTGACACTTGGTGGGGGCGGGGTTTCAGCGAACTCGGCGGGCACTCCCACAGCATTTGGGAGCAGAGAAAGAGACTGATTTTTACACAACTTTGAAGCCTAATTTTATATATGTGGCGATTTTTTTAATCATTCAAATTTGGCAGGGTGGTTAACAACACACTTTTCTGTGGTATGTCAAACTCAGAACACATTTATTCTTACTTTACACAGACTTTAAAGACAGTCACTTTGTATGTGAAATTCAAACAATTGTTCATGATTAAAAAAAAGATACATGTATATGTGGTATGCATATATGTATTTTCAATTTAAGTTCATAATGTTTAAATCTTAGTGTCAGCTGTATGCTGCTGTGTTGTGTTCTGGCTCTGCTGCATCTGCAGGACATGATTGACTGATATTGACCAGTGTATCAACTGAGGATTGTTTCTCTGCTCATCTATTTTTAATGCAACTAGTCTATTTTTTCCAGAGCAGCTTGCATCTCTCAAACAAATGCACTTCTGAACGTATGTAAATGTCTATATTTACTGTCTACGGCCATGCATTTTTTATCCAGTGATGCATTTCATTAGTGATGGAATCTGTCTTATGTGCACTCTTTGAATAAGTCACAGTTTTCCTGCTAACATTATTCAGAAAACAAAGACATTGCACAAACATAAAGAAACAAAGAGGTGTGCTGCTAAAATAAAGAGTAAACTACAGCCATAGAGTATCTTTTTTCCCCCAAATCGATCACAAACGAGCTGCAAAAGTGCATCCAATGTACTTGTAAAACAAAGACGTCTATTGGCATAACAACTCTGAACAGCTTGTCGTGGATATTCTAACCACCACCACGTGTTGTAGCCATTGTGCAAGCGTTAAGTGCTACAGCTGCATCCACTGGACACAGAAACCATAGCAGACAAAGAGCAGTAAGTCTAGTCTACAAAAGAGGAGCAGTGTTGGACAGAGACCAAATCACTCCAGACAAATGGATTGCCTTGTTATTTTGGACCTCAGTGACTACATAACATGGACTATTGGCTTGGACTACCACAGCACATGGTTTAAGACAAGAGGGGAGCAGAAGACTTTTATTATTAGCCAAAAGCACCTGGATAATCAAATTGGAGAGACAAAGCAGGCTGTAATTGAATAACAGATGCCTGGCAGCATGTAGGAGTCCCACTGATGGCTCCGGACAGACAGGAGGGGTTAGACATTCAGGTCAGAAACTAGCCTCTGAACATGTCAGCAACATGTTTAGTGATCTATAAGAACACTGCATGCTGTATTCTCTGATCTGTGTTTGCAGGTCCTATATTGCATGAGACCAATGCTGAATTATATGCATACTTATTGGGCGTATGAATGTTTATAAATATGGATAGGTCAAGTTTGTGTAATGGAGACGTGAATAAAAAAAAAAATTAGCCATGGTCTTGGATGGTTACAACCAGTGCCAAATCACAAACAATTGTTGGTAACAGACATTAGACAATAGATATGTCAAAGATCTTCTCTGTTACAGGTTCACATATATCAGGCATGTCCAAACTATTCCATAAAGGTTCATGTGGCTGCAGGTTTTCATTCCAACCAAGCTCGACTCATTCAAATCAACTGATTGGTTGGAATCGTGTGCTCGATTGGTTGGAACAAAAACCTGCAGACACACGGGCCTTTCTGGAATAGTTTGGACATGTTTGACATACAGTACATCATATTAGCAGAAAGTATCAGAGACATTATTCATGGCGGGCTGTAGCTTAGCTAGGAGTGGAACCCGCTGTGATCTTCTGCTGCTGTAGCTTATCCATTTCCAGGTCTGCTGTATTGTGTATTTAGAGATGTTCTGCATAGCACTGTTGTAACACATTTGATTATTTGACTTACAGTTGCCTTCCAGTCAGCTTGAGCCAGCCTTGTATTCTCTTCTGTCATCAATACATTTTTTGTTTGTTTTTAAAGTCCGTGTATCAAATTAATTTAATTAAAATAAATTAGGCTTCAAAGTTGTGTAAAAATCAGCCTCTTTCTCTGCTCCCAAACGCTGTGAGAGTGCCCGCCGAGTTCGCTGAAACCCCGCCCCCACCAAGTGTCACCTGTCAAAGTCACCACCTCTACCAGAAACATGGGCACTAGGTCTGAGAGCTTTCTGCTGCTAACTCAGCTGCTAGCTCGGCTGCTAGCTCGGCTAACTGTAGACTGTAGTAGTAGTAGTGTGTGCTGAATGTATTTATACCTCTACAGCAGCAGGGACGGGTTTATGCTAATGATCTATGCTAGTGATTTTCAGACCCGCCCACTAAATCCTGAACACAGAAATCTTGAAACAGTTTGTGAAGCCTAGCTCCACCTTTTTTATTAATTCATTTATGACCTATTTAATGTGTTTACAAAGTCTTTAATCATTTGTAGATTTCTGATGTTGCAGCTGAACCTCTTGATCACATCTTTATACTGTTATGCATCAAATTGCTGCCACATTATTGGCGGTTGAGATATTCACATTAACATGCAAGTGTACTAGTGTAATAACTGGTGTAAATAAGGAGCCACTGAACCCATTTTGAAGATTTTGTTGTTGTGAATCTAAAATACAAAGGTCTACAAAGGATAAATCCCCTGTGGATGATAGTTTCTGTAGTTGGGCTGGTTTTGTGTAAATGCTTTCGCACCATGGAACAAATGATTTTTTTTCTTCATGAATAATTAAGTTTAACTTGAACTTGAAAACCTTTGCCAAATTTCCTCCTTCATACCTCACAGCACTCAAATTGAATTCAACTAGCGAGCCGAAAAAACAGTTTGTGCTGTTTTTAATGCTGATGTAGGAAAATAAATGTACAGAAGTAATACACACACTTTTATAGAATCAAAATCACTGAATAGAGCATGCAAAATTAAAGTCGCCCCACCTTTCCTACAGAAATATGACATTTACCTGGTGGGGGTTTTAGTGAGCATTTATCTGACTCACCTGCTCTCTATGACAACAATGTAGACGAGGCCAGACATTCATTAACCCTCAGAGCCTCGCCAAAATCATCATGGAAATATTATGCTGAAGCTTTTTGTGAATTACTTGGCTTGCTGATTTTTATTTGGATGCAATAGGTAACAGGTTATTTTGGTGGGAGAGAGAGAATGGGCAAGCGAGGGAGACAGCTGAGAGAAGCGGGAGAGACAGAAGCCTCTAGTTACGGATTATAATGACCAACACGCTCCAGCCGTTTCCTCAATTTGTTTTGCCTGTGTGTGTATTTTGGTGCCAGGCACAGCACAGCACAGTGCACAGGTGGGAGGAAAGGAATAATGACAGAAAACAAAGTTTAATGTGGTTAAATCTGTAAAATATTGTGCATGCACTAATAAATGAATACGACTGATTCTGAGTGTATCTGTTGTCTACAGCTGCTTTATTCTGTATGAAAAGTTTCTTCTTCAGGTCATTAAATCCCTGCAGCATTTGAAGGAACCAGAATACATGTCAATGAATATGTAGCCTCTATAACACTTCAGAATAGTCGATTAGAACTTAGTATTCTGCCTGTTATGTGCTAGACGTTGACTATCTGAGCTCTTTAATCCTGTGTGTCCTGAATTCTCTTGCCAATGTTTTTTTGCAGTTTTTCAGTGGTTCGTGTTTTAACACTGTTGCATCAAATTTTGCGATATAATATAGCAGAGGACAAAATGACATCACCCAGGCGCTGAGGTTTGGTTTCAAAGCACCATCACTGGCTCCAACTCTAACACCAGCCACTGTATCACATCTTGATGAGTGATATAGTTTTATTTGAAGTACAGGGTTTGCCATATTCCATCAATGCCTCTATTATAATGTACTACAAAGGAATGCGTGTGCTTGTTGAAAGTAAGGGAGCAGAGAGAGTCAAGCCCCCTCTGCAGTGCAGTACAGAGATGACCATATATCATAACAATGCTCAACAAGAAACAGCCAAAACACTCAACTCATTACAACGTCTGGTGTCCTTGTGCAGTTTGGGTGAGAGTTTTGTTATATTCCTGGCATGAAATCAGGTGTATTCTTATTGAATGTTGGGCTCTGCCAAAGTTATACATTTTGGCTGATTGTCTTTGTGATGGATAGAACTTCTGGATGCAGCCAGTGGGCGAACACCGTCTGGTATGATGGAAGCATGATGGAATCTTAGTCTTTTTGCAGATGATTTGATTGTGTTGGCTGCATGGACCTGGGACAGTCAGCTGAGTGTGAAGCAGTTGGGATGAGACTCAGAACCTTCACATGAGGCCATGGTTTGGCTGCTGAAAATGTGGACTGCTCCGTTTAGGTTCAAGTGAAGGGGTATCTCTGGGTCTTCTTCATAGAGCATTAGAACCAACAGGAAGATTGGTGAAGTGTCAGCACAGTAACGTTCCAAACCTCACTTAGGGTCAAAAGTTTTTGGTAGTGAAAAAAAGAATAAGATTGCAGATCCAGGCTGCAAACAGGAGTTTCCTCTGCAGGCTGACTGGCCTCACCCTTAGAGACAGGCTGAGGAGCTCAGACTTCAGGAAGGAACTCTGATTAAAACCACTTCCCTTTTTCATAGAAAGAAGCCAGTTCAGATGGTTCAGGTATCTGATCAGGATGCCTTCCAGACACCTCCCTAAAGATTCATACACTCTGCATCTGTGTGGCCATGAGGGTCAGCCTGACATAAATGTCCTCATCCGCCCATGTATGTGAGGATCCATGTGGACCCCTCTGCAGACGTTTGCACGCAGCACAAAATTTGAAAGCTACCACCAGATGTGAATCCCCATCGCCAAAAATGGTTTGATGGGTAAATCAGGAATCCATTCATATAAAGGCGGACTATAACCCTGATTTGGCCTTGTCAAAAGTACAGAACATCTTCCTTCTTCTGTTGTCTTGGCACAAAGGGTGGAAGCTTTGTGATGTTTTATTCTCGGAAACTACAAGATTGTTGAACAGACAAATACTAAAATACATGAAATAGGAAAAATGATTCAACATCAAAAGACACAAATCCCTTGCCTCCTTGGGCCAGATCAGCATTTGATAATAAAACATTGCTATATTTTATCGATCAGCTGATAAACAGCAAAATGATGACCCTCATTTCCAGGCCTATATTTATATTCTAGGGCTTTACTGTAATATCTTTGCATGATTTACAGTTCCAAAACTTATCTTGTACAGGCTCATTACACAGCCTCTTTTCTTATTCTTTACTTGAAATTTTATCTCCTCAAATACATCCGTACAAGTTCAAACCTGAATCAGACGAGGAACAAATGTGGACAACAGCAACCATGGAACAACCTTAGCAACCAAGGAATTGAAGGTTGTTTATCAGGAAACTAGAACAAACACTGAATATTGTTCAGAGCAGGTTGAAGCCTTGGCTTCTGTCTTTCAGGGAGACGTTTGACATACATTCACCTATTGTTCTGGAACGTTGACCATATTTAACAGACATCATAACAGTATATATTATAAATGACAGAAAATCCTAAAAAGCACACTATATCCCCTTTAAATACACTGTACTTCAATGTGAGCAGTACGGTGCAGTCGCTGTATTGGTTTATATGAATTTTATCCATCCCACTAGAGCTCCACTGGACCTTCCAGAATAAAGTGTATGTCCATGTGTATGTAATGGTTTCCACACATCCACCGATCAGGAAACTGAACATGCATCAGTGCAAAGCTGAGCAGACAGACAAACAGATGATGGAAGAGGGTGAAGGAACAAACTGTCTGGATGAGCCGCATCAAGCACAAGATTAACTTGTCAGTGAGCTTCCTGTAAGAGACTGTACATATGTATGTGTGTGTGTGTGTGTGTGTGTTTACACTGAGTATATGTAAAATATGGAGAGTATGGAACTTTATACCAGCTGTTATAAATGTTTTATTACCCTGTCAAGAGTTAGATGGCACTGTAGCATGATGCTTACATACTGCTGCTATGGTTACCAGCAGTTTGTGCACTAATTTAGATTAGTGAGAAACTGCTGATCACTACTATGTTTGAGGTGTCCTCCTATTGTCTTTAACTTGTCAATGATCATAGAACAATTGGAGTTAGACAGCTGCAGATAAGCTCTTCATGTAGATATACTGTTGTTCTTACTGTTTGGGATGTTTTGATGTTTTAATTAACTGTCGGATGGGCAAAAGACAATTTTACATTTCTGTGAAGAATTGATTTGATTGTATTTCACAATTATTTTCTGTTTTACTGTTACAGTATCTGCGTGGGATCAATGCTGTCCGTGTACAAAAGATGAAAAATGTGTTGTGCTTGATGAGCGTTGCATTGGGTTGGAAGTAATTTTCTGTATTTTTGTGGGTGAATGATCTCTGTGTATTTGTCTAGATACCAATGGCAGAGTCTGGATTAGGGTTGGGTGATGTGAACAGTGTTTATACCATTGTAATTATCTCACGTCTTATGTCACTTTCATGGACACACATGGGTTGTGCAATCAAAAGCTGTATCCCCAACTGGTAAAATGATATTTGGATCAGTGGTTAGGTTAGTGTTAGGCTTGGGGCTAGGTGTAGGTAAGCAGTATGAATGAATACCCCATAAGTGACTCAAGTAGAAAAATGTGTGTGTGGTTGTGTGTATACCTTGCCATGTTGGCCCAGCCTCTCATAGCAGATAACCACATCCTCCCAGAGCTCCAGCTTTTCATACATGAGCAGAGCTGAACTCATGCAGCCGAGGTCTGTCAGCAGGCCGGCCAGCTGTTTCTGTAGACGAGAGAACAAGACTGAGGCCCCACTTCCACCTGGATTAACACCATGATCTGTATCTGATATATTATCTGGATAATGACATCCAATCTGTGAGCTTTGGATTGACACCTGCTATTAATAAGATCTTTTGTTATCATGACTCTACCCACATTTTGATCACATATCAACATGCAAATGAGTTGGAGGCTGGACTGGCGGACTTGTTAACAAATATTCTGCATTCCTGGTGAATATGAGCAATGCTGTGGATGGGTGTCATACCATTTTTCAATAAGGGACCAGGACTATTTGTAGCTTTTGCTAGGCTTACTTAAGCTAGCAGGAAGTTAGGAGTGGAGTTGGGTGAGCTTTCAGCCTGTTGAGTGGTGAGTGTGGTCATGCTGTTCAGATTGCATTTACACGTGGCTGAGATCTGATCAAAATGGGATGTGGTCCAGATGCGATATATTAATCAGCTGATATCATTGGCTGATATTGACCTCATATATTTGCATCGATATTATATATATCGATATAATATATTATATAGTATATTTATATACGATATGTGCCGTCATCATTTTTTTACTTACATAAAGCATCTTATATAAATGTGACCCTTCTTTAACTTCAAGTTGAATATATGCATGTTTTTTTGCTCTGCTTTTTTATTCAGTTTTGGTTAATAAAAGTTTGTTAAACTGTAAAATATCATTATCATTACATATCTTTGTCACAAGTGTTTGAAAGCCATATTTGAAGATTACAAAAAAAATGTGGGTTTTCTTAAATACAGGATATATACATACATACATACATACATTCATATTTTTGCACTAATCTCTCGAATATGATTTTCAAATTATTATGTAATGAGGCCAACATATCAATATCAAAACATTTTTAGACCCTAATATCGGTTGGGCCCAAATATTTACACCTTGCATTAATATATAATCTGTATCTGGATATCCTAAGAGGCTACAATCACATCAGCAGCTGTCTGAAGCTGTTAGTATGCATGTTCACAATGAAAATGCTAACATGATGATGTTTATTATGGTCACTATCTTAGTTTGGTGTTAGAATGTGACTGGTTTGCAAGTATTTGGTCTTAAACCATTATTGTAAACATAAAATTAAGTTTGACCTGATTATAACACTGAATGAAAAGTCAGTAGATCGGTATGATTCATCCTCATCTACAAAATCTTTCAGCAATCCATCAACTATCTGCTTAGATGTTGGAGTGGTGAAGCCACATCACAAGCATGGAGACAAATTCTGACAAGACTTTAATGGTGATTATTACCTTTGTTTAAAATACCTGCAAGTTCATTTTTATACTGCTGTGACATAAATAGAAAAGAAGGCCAGCTGGAAGTAAAGTAATCTAGTTGAAACATTGACAGCATGCTTTAGATAATGGTCAGCAGTGATTTCAAATATACTGTATGTGATGTGTAGTTATTGGCCTGAAATGTGCCAAACCAACAGTATGTAAACAATAAAAATGCCTCTCACTTCAAAAAGGTGTAAAAATGAAATAGTTTCACATGGAAACAAAAGCACAACACACAGATATAAAGCCCCTCACAGTTATAAAAAAGGCCTTGAGTGCTTTGTTACATGCAGGTCTCGGCTCTCTAGTGTGGAGAAAAAGCATCAGAGTGCCTGCTGCAATCCTCCGCCTCAACCCACTTTCAAGTCCCCAGGCAGCAATAGGGACTCTTCAATTCCAGCTTTATTGCTGTTATCAGTTATTACACGCTGCCTGGGCGATGTCTCCTCCCCAACTGCCCCCCCCCTCCCATTTCCAACACTCCTCCCCCTTCAATCTCTTGGACAAGTCTAAATCTTTCTATTACTGCTAATTCTACTTACTGCTCTCTCCTATCCTGAGCTGTGTTATATGTTACAGTGTGTGATGGTTTGTCTTCATAGATCTTATGATGCTTTGTGGTTCAGCAGATGTGTCAGTTTTCTACACTTTTCCCCAGTGAGACCTTACAGATCACATTTGCTGCAACTTATGTGTTACAAACTATTCTTCGGATTAGGCTAAAAATGAGCTTTACTTTGTCTGAACACACTTCAACACCTCAGAATGCCTCTAGTGTATAATGGAGTTGAGACATTTAGTGGCTCTGTCCTGTTCTTTACTGGGATTGTCCTTCCCTTATCAAGCAATACTAAAAATAAACACTTCTAAATCTAACCTGTGTGTTGCATATCCACTTAACTTATTTCTCAGGAAATATCTGTATTCTTATTATGGCCAACTTTCTTGTTTCTTACCTTCAGTACAAAAATCATTTGGAATTTTTTCCCCCCATATTTTCTAAATAGATCATTGACCGGTGTGGATGCTGAGCTTTCCTGCACATGTAAGCTTATCCATAATTTCTGCATTATAACATGATGCTGAGTTACCAGGATATTATGTATGGTGCCATTAAATACATACTTAAGGATTCTTATTTTTATAAACTGGAGACGTTAAAAAAAAGACAGCTGGATACTATGTTTTCAACCAACTCATGGAGCTAACATTAATTAGCTCGCTGCCATAGCTAGTGCTGATAAACTGTGCCAGTAAATGTCATTTCAGTCAGAAAAATTTGTGGTTGGACAAATTTTGCCAACTTCTATGTGGTATCAAGAACTCATGGCTTTGAAATAACTATGTCTATGCCGTGCTAGATGGGTAACTTTGACAGTTGTAGCAACAGTAACTGAAGGGGAGCTTAGCAAAGGGTTAGTCATTTTTGTAATCAAACTGAAGTACCATTAATCATTATTAAATGCTACATGTGCCTGAAATATTCCATCAGGCAGGTCAGTATAGAATAGATGCACATTTACAGAAGCCTGGCAAAAACCAAGTCTGTTCATGAGACGCTCAGAGAATTTAGACTGCGAGCCACTGAGGTTCCCCAATTCCAAGAGAAATGCAGATGAACAGAGCCAGAGCGCTGACTGCAGTCTGAAATAATGATATAACACAGTAAGGTTTTCTTTATACATTCCCAAATAGCCAAAGAACCCTAGAGATGTTGAGAGCTATGTTGAATGCACAGGGTGGAGCTGCCAAAGAGCTGTCCTTTCTGAGCACCTGAAGAGAAGAGAAAATGTACAAGTGCAGAAAAACAAGTCGAAAAATTCTTCACTAATGGTCATGAACCCCAAACCCTGCACTGTTCATTTTATCCACAATACAAAAGGACAGAATCAACAATATACTAATGATTAAAGCTGATGTTGCATTATGTCTTATTAACAGTGGGGCATGTTGACAATAAATGGAAAGTGTTTGTATTCTGAGAAGCATTCATATACACAGGCCATTGAATTACAAACTGTGTAAACTGAGCCAAAAGGAAAATTTGACCTGATGGTTAGATAATACTAAAAGTCACTAAAATCATGAGGTATCATCTTGCGGGGAATACCCACAGCAAATATCATGACTTTGTGGTCAGTGTTTATCTGTAACAACTGTCTGTATGCAACGATTACACCTTCACTAATGTTGTGTTCCTACTAGGCATGCTAGCACTGTGGCTTCAGGGATAGCAATGTTGTTCAGTCCAACATTTTGTCCAGACTGAAATATTTATTGGATAGATGGCCATAAAAATTTCAAAAGGTTCCCAGAGAGCAAGTTCTACTGCCTGCCGTGATTCTTTTCCTCTAGCGTCACCAGCAGGTTGATACCCTTGGCTTTTACTGAACTATCTTGACAGCAAATGGATTACCGTGAAATTTGGTAAATATATTCAAGGTCCCCAGAGGATGACTGCTGATCTGCTGACTTTTGCTCCGTAGCCATTAGTACAGACTTTTTTTTTGCCTAGTCAATTAAAATATGTGGTGTGTGTTATGTGTTGTGGTTAAGATGAATAACTGAACCATTGTTTAATACCTGAACGACCCATCTGGGCTGAGCATTGCAGCAGTAGAAGATTTTGAGGCGTTCGTTCACGGGACAGTTCTTGTCATCAAAGTGGTCGACTATCACCTGGAAGAGAAAAAACAAGAGATAAGAAAGCAAGTCTACAAAATGTACTACATGTGGCAGAGCAGCAATCATTCCACCACACCACCACAGTGATTTTATTCAACACAAAATGACTGAAACTTTGATCAAGTGATCTGTGATAGTAGCAGATATAATACCAGCCCCCTCTATCGACTGCTGCTGCTCATGTCTGATGTACGATGTGATCGGCCTCTGAGTATTGACAGGGTTACAGGATGAACACAAGGGTCATTAGGTACTAAATGGCCGATGACAGGGAACATTCACTGAGACAAAGAGCAAACAGTGAACACAACTCTCTTGTGAGGCTGCCTTGTCAAATTGCCCACAGCTGTTCAGCTGTTCCAGTCTCCTACAACAGCAGCGATACACATATTCTTTTACTCAAATGGGACAATAATTCTCTGTAAAATCATGACAGGAGGAACAAACTGATGCTTCTTTGCCATTTTCTTTCTCCCATGGTCCTGCAGCAGGTTAACACCCTTCTCCCACACAGCTAAAACTGATCAGCTGTCAAGATTAAAAAGAAGAAAGCTTTCTGACACTCAAACACAAAATGTTTCCTCTGTGGTTCCTTCTACCTTTCAAAGATATCGGACATGTCAATCACATGCTGAATACTCTCGTCTCATAGTCGATGCTGAGCACATTTCTGAGTGCGGAGAGACAAGAAATCGACAGTTTATCTACAAACTTTGGCTGAACTTGTGTATGTTTGACTGCTACATGAAATATAAGCATGACGAGCTGTTTGCAAGGAAATGGAACAGGAGACAATGAGGATGACTCATTTAAAGTATTCATATGAATCTATGTAGTGCAGCTGGGGTTTTTTCTTAATATTAGCTGCATAATATAAACACAATGTGCCATTTAAGGGATTCAGGTAAAGCAGCAGTGAATAAAAATAGAACATATTTATTATACACTAGGGCTGACACTGTGACAACACAATGTGGAGAACTTGTGCAGCTGAAAATCATTCCACTAAATGACTGGTACTGTATTTCACAGTGATTAGAGTGTACATTTACAGTCAGATCAATATACCAGCTGGCAGACGCATTTGGCAAATAATGATCATTAAATCACATTTGTGCATTCGCTGCTGACATGATGGGAGCTCCTCACTGATCACTGATCAAGATGTACGTCTGTAAAGGTAATCAGGTGATTGCCACTACAACTAAAATTATGTTTGCGATGTTTCCATTTTGCAATACGTCATCTTAAAGTAAGTTCAAAACAGATTTTCAAGCTGGACAGTATCTCACCTTGTTGATAGATTCTCAGTTATTTTCCAGCTCCCTCTGAATAATATTACTCTTATTTACCTCTCCACTGTAGCAAACTCTAGTCTAGAAGCAAAACATTACTTGGTTCTGAAAGTGAAGTAGACTTAATGTGAATCTATACAACAGTGTGAGCTAATGTCCTCAGGAAGCAGCTACAGATCATCTCGTCTCCTTTTCAGCATGGCAATGTGCACGGACTGAGTGTTTCTGAAGCATGAAATGTATTTGTGATGTTTATAAATTGTCTACATTTATTGGTACTTGACTTTGGATTAATATTTAATGACACATTTCAATTACTACTCTGTGTATGCAAGTTTATATGAGAGAGAGATAAGCAAAAGGAGGGGTGAAGGAGTGAGCTGGTGTTCAGTCTCCTCCTGCTCTCTGGATGCTTTTATTTACTACCTGCTATTTTGTGAAACAGTACAAATACAGAGTGGTCTATGTTGGTGCACTGCTGCATTGATGTAATGTAACACATAAGCTTACTAACGTACTGTAAGCTGACTTACGCTTGCTGTTAAATGTCTATACTGTTGGCTGAAGATGTGTTTTCTGGGAGTATTTTAATGTGACATTACTTCCTTTGGGTGGTCATGTGACTCAGACTAACCAATAACTGAGACAACATAAGCAGAAAACTAAAGATCACAAATCAATGTATTGTGTTTATACAGAAAATGCTTTTCACACTGTGCACAACTTAATGGCCATTATAGCTTGTTCTGAACCTTAAAAAACACACTATTCATATACTACATTACCACTACCTTTAAAGTTGAAGTATGTAACTCTGACACCAAGTGTTTAGAAATGGTACTGTGGCCCACGTTCAAAACACTGGAGAGAGCTGTTACTCCTCGCCCCCCTCCCTGCCTGAGTCTACTTCACGCAGGTTGCCAGTTGTTGGACGTGATCCTGCATATCCTCCTCCGTATCAGCGGGTGCAGCTCAGTGCTGTATGTATAGGAGATGTTTCAAAGGCATCTCCTATACATACCCTGGTTTTGTTTCTCAGATTGTCACGACGTATTTGAGTCATAACAAGGCTGTTTTGGTTTTGTAACATCAGACATTATCTGCAGTGTTCCTAGCTGCAGCTCAGTGGCAACTGGCAACCTGGCTGCTGAAACACTACTGACTTGGTGATTGGTAGCTAGGTGGTGGGTGGAGCATCAGGCCAAAACACAGAATGACAACATAAACATGACTTGAGGGCTGCAACTGAGCTTTTCAAATGTGAATATTCTGGCTGGACTACTATTGTCAGTGATATCAGTAAATGGTAAATGGACTGTACTTATATAGCCTTTCTAGTCTGTCACCCTTTCACACACATTCATACACTGATGGCAGGGGGCTACCACGCAGGGTGCCAACCTGCTCATCAGAGGGAATATAACCATTCATACACATTCATACACCGTTGGCACAGCAACGGGAGCAATTAGGGGTTAAGTGTCTTGCCCAAGGACACATCGACATGTGGACTGGAGGAGCCGGGAATCGAACCACCAATCTTCCAATTGAAGGACGACCGCTCTACCTCCTGAGCCACAGCCGTCAGTCAGTGTTTGAAATGAACATGATTCCTTAATGTCTGGTTACATTTTAGGTCCATTTTATGATTATTTGGAATATATTTGTTACATACAGCTACTTTAAAAACAAAGGAAAATAACAACTTAGTGTATAAGCGCTTAACACAATAAAGGTCCTATTTTAACCACACAGCATGGTAGGCCTTATGTGTACTATAACACTGTGTACAGACTATGTGAGCATCTCCATGTAGACCTGCTATTTTAGTTCAAGTGTGTGCAGACAGTGTGAAGCTGAATATAGATCAGCAGGTGTGACTGGTGATTATTGAATACTGTCTCAGCCAGTCAGATCATTGCTCTCATAGCTCTCAAACGGATGTGCCAATCACAGTTGAATGTGATAACGACAGCTCAACATACAGAAAGCTTTTTTTTCTAGGAAATGTATGGATGGTTCATACATCACCCACACATCTGCACCCAAACACAGATGGAGCAGTTTATTTTCAATATCACATAGTTTAGTAATGCTGTGCAGTGTGTTTCAGGGAGGATGACCCTGCTAACCTCACGTCTCCTTCATAAAAAAACACAATATTGAGTTTCAACACTTTTATCAAAATATCAGTCCTGCTGCCTTCAATGGACTGAAGAAGCTTTTCATACAGTATAAAGCAGATACTGTAAGAACCACACATGTATTTATAGATCAATGCAGCATGACATAATGACTTTCCTGATCTGACCACATTAAATGTTGTTTTCGGTGCAGATTTGAGTTGGAGAGTGTTTACTGGAAATAACTGATTTATATTTGTGTCTGCAGAGAGTATTTAGTTTGAGCCTGTTGATATAATCACCCAATCAGCACAGATTGACTTAGAGCGCTAAATCTACGACCACATTTCATTTTAAGGCTTTGCAAATGTTTTCAGTGCTTAACTCAGCATTATGTTGATTTATGTTGTATTTTAAAGTTACATGTTATTTCCAGTTTGCATAGAGAAAAGGAGGATGGAGTGTGTCTCACTTGTTCAGTCTGGACCATTCCTAGAAAAGCACAACTACATACAGTACATCTTTACAAAATAAAATTAAGAAGACGACATTTAGGTCTTACAATTATACTCTCCTGTGCCCAGCCTCTAGCCTGAAAATGTTCAGAGAGAGATTCACAGAAAACTAAATCCATGTTTTCTTTCTTTCAGCTTGAGTGACTCATTTTCCTGCCAGGTGTTTGAGTCTTATAGCTTCTTCACCGGCTTTTTTTCAAAATCCCATAATGCCTCCTGCGCTCCCGTCTTTCAAGGATGTTATTGATCAACATCCAGAATAACATTGGGAGCCGAGGTGGATTAATGGTTTTGTTTGTGCTCTGGGTTGTTTTGAAAGGGAGAACAAGGTTACTCAATAACTCAGTGGTGGTGTGATCTGAATTGAGCTCTGCAACTCTTTTAATTTTCTTAATGAACTCACTAGTAGTCTCATTCTGTGAAGTAAAGAGTCACACAGCCACATACAGTATGAGCACATAATAGTGGGATTACTAATGGAACTACATCAAACAGCAGATGAAACAAGAATACTAATGGAGGTTCTTAACCTGCTTGCACTGAGAATAAAACACAGTGTTGAGTGAATATTTAATGTAATAATATAACATGCCTTTCATTCACACAGTAGACAGTAGATACAAATAGTGTGTAAAATGGGTAAAGTCTATGGAGAAAATATTGTAGCAATGTTATGAGTGTGTGTAGAGATGTTGTGAATGTGAACAAGGTCACTCCTCCCATTGATCTGCAGAGGCAAAGAGCAGCCTGTCTATTGGTCAACCTTTTTTATTTTATCTTTTTATTTTGCTCTTGGCTGAGGCTTGCAGACTGAACTTTGCCCCAAACTTCAAGTCTTTGCCTCCATATCAACCAGGTCTGAGTGTCGAAATATATGGAAGGCTTAAGTTTGTTTTGAAGTA
The DNA here is from genome assembly GCF_027409825.1 of Scomber japonicus. NCBI lineage: Eukaryota > Metazoa > Chordata > Actinopteri > Scombriformes > Scombridae > Scomber > Scomber japonicus. The sequence continues at coordinate 33,474,713 of NC_070591.1, read as the reverse complement.
TGAAGAGTGCAGGGCTCACCTAAACAATGTGCAAATACTCAGTTAAAAGGTGCGTACAACTCCAACTCTTCTGTTTTCTTGGTGCTTGACACTGACGATGGCTCATAGCTGAAACACGTTTGTTTTGTTGTCCACAATAAATAAGAAGATGGACCTGAGTGTGTTTGGATACTGAGTTAAAGTCAAGCTATTTCTTCCTTCCTCCGGCTGGTCCCATTAAGAATCACCACAGTATATCATATGTTTCCATCTCTTCTCACCTGTTGCATCTTCTTCATCTTTTCCTCCCGCCTTGACGCTTCACCCTCATCTTGATATCACCTCTTTCAATTCGTCCAATTTCTGTCCAAACTGAGCTGTCCCCTCCAATATTCTCATTTCTTATCCTGTCCATCCTCGTCAGTCCCAACAGAAATCTGAGCATCTTCATCTCTGCCACTTCCAAATCATACAACATAGCTCTGTATTGCATAACATAGCATCTAGTAAACCTTCACTCTTGCTTCACCTCTCTTCTGCAGTCCAGCTTACTTTGAACAGTTGACACCAAGTATTTCTTCATCCTCACCATTCTGCTGTCCTCCCTCCCATTCACATGAATGTATTCCCTCTTTCATTCCTCCTCTCCCCAGAGCATACCTCCACCTCCCCAGTCATTCTCAACCTGCTCCCGCTACAGATCACAATGTCATCCACCAACATCGTAGTCCATAGAGACTCCTGCCTGATCTTATTTGTCAACCTGTCCATCACCATTTCAAACATGGAGCTGATTCTTGATGTTATGACACCTCCACCTTGAACTCTTTCATCACACAGTCTTCATATGCATCTCCCACCACTCTTACACTCCATCACTTCTGAATTGCTCATACAATACTACACCTCCTTCTCTAGCTCCACAAAGACACAATGCAGCTTCTTTGGACATTCTCTAAGTCCCATTTGAGATTGCTTAACATTTCTAAATGTTTAGTTACCGGCCCTCAATTTCTTCCAGAAGAACTACAACTACAGATCAGTTACTGCCAATATTTATTATGCCTGGATTCATCTTCAGTCTCTAAATCATAACGATATCATGAAACAAGTGTAGAAAATAACTAAAATTCATCAGATCAATGTTTTCACAGCTTAACATCTTCACTGGACAGCTGTCTGAGGCTGGTCATGATCCTGCCTGTCTATTCAGTCCTGAGCTGGCATTGTTGGGTTGGCATCTCATGTCTCACTGCAGTCTTGTTTGTGCAACTGCAAAAACAGGATGAGATCTGTATGGCTAAGAGGCACCTCCAAATATGATTCCCATATGCTGGCTTCATTTGTGGGCACATGATACATACAAATGAATTCTACAATAACCTGTTTTGGTTTAGAAAAGACTTTCTCTGTATGGAAGGCACTAACAGGCCAAAGGTTTTTCTGAGTAATTCAGTAGAAAAGGCAGATTGTGAATGCTAACATGTACTCCTGATGCTTGAGACTGCTCATACAGCTATAAACACAATCCTCACAGATATCTCCTTACCTGGGTTTGCATCATGGCTCTCTCAACACACCTGGATTTCTCTTTTTCCAGTTTGGCCCTGAGGCAAAGCGCCGTGACCTGCACAGCCCAGAATTTAGGCTGAGACAGTATACACTGTAGAGAGACACAAAGAGAAATAGTTTAGTTTAAAAAAAAATCATGATGTGAGATTACAAGCTGTTTAATTCTAGTGATTTAACAGAAGGCAGGTTTGGCTTGTTTGCATTATAAGAGTGTAGTCACATAAGACCAAGATCTTCCTCCAAATTATAGATTATTTATCAGTTATATCAATTACTTATCAATGATAATTCTACAGACTACATTGTGTCTGTTTGGTAAGGGTACATGGTAGCAGCATGAGCCTATGGAAAGCTCAGTAATGGAATAATACACATTTTTGTAAAATTGTGAGATATGGATGCATGAGAGTGGCCAACTGCATATGAGTGGAGGAGCCATTTATCAAGGAGAACAGTATATATGATAACCTTTATCCCAGATGTATTTTGGTTGAGTTCCATTTGTTACCTAAAAGAGCCAAACCAAAAGAAACCTCAGTGTGCAGTTATTGAGATAACAAGGAGCAGAGATCAGGCTGGTCCACCTCACAGCCTAGTCTGAGGTTCAATACATTTAGTGTATGTGATGGGCTGTTAGTAGCTGGTATGGCCATAAAGCTTGGCAGTGATTCAGTCCCCTAGACATAAAACCAATCAGTTTAGCAGTACTTACTTGTGCTACTGCCCAGCTGATTACCTGTGAACCAAGACATTGTGCTGTAGCCACCGACTAAATACAGTATAGTATGAAACATCTGGAGAATGTATTGATGACCTTAAATATGCACAGAAGAGAATTCCATGTTTGCACCAAAATCAGTTTGGTATATTTCGAGCAAATGCATGGTTGGTGTACCAAATTTAGTTTCATTTTAAGATTTTTTGTGTTCATTTTCCACAAAGTCACGTAGCCTGCAGAGCACATATTCAACAGTACAGCACTGTGATGCAATGTGAATACAAAGCATTGATTTTAGTACTCTCTTAAACACTAGCCTCCTACAGCATATCTGCACACTGGGGGCCGACTGCCAAGCAGCAACCTTCTGAAACTAACCAAGAGTTTCTAAAGCATCCCAGCACTTCACTCTACTACATGAGATCATTAAAAAAAAAAAAGTTGTTAGAAACTGAACTTTCACAGCTGTTGCTTACTGCCATTTCTTTGTCCTCTTTAGATGGAAGAAAAAAAAATTAAAGAAAAACAGTGATATACAGCAGAGAGCTCAACAACACACCACACCTGTTAGCAAAACAATACATAAGGCCTAACTTCCCTTCTCCTCTCTTTCTCCACTATTAGACTAACACAGAACCTAGCTGTCTGCGTGCTCTGCAGTGACAAGTCAAGCAACAAGCTTCAGTGAGAACACCTAATTATTAAAACCTATTACAACCTAAAAGTCTTTATCTGTGTGCTGTGGTGATAATATGCTGTATAATGGCTGTGGCAGCTTAGTGGAGCAGCTTTAGATGAGCTGATTAAAGAGACATGGCCGAGTTATATCCAGCAGATACACTGGCAGGTAGACAGCAGGGAAGATGACTCTACCTTTTTAGCTCAACTCAGGTTTTGTCACGACTTTAATGAGAGCGAGTTATACAAGAATGACTTTACACATTCACAGTATTGATGACAATGGAAATACGCAATGAAAGAGATCCATGGTTTTACGTGATATGAACAAACACTAATGATGTTTGTGGATGCTTAGCGACTCTTGCTGGAGTCATTAGTGCAACAGTAAATTGTCCTAATTATGCAGTTATTCCTCCAGCTAAATCAATCATAGAGCAATTAAAACCAAATGATAAGGCATGCTAAGCATTTGTCATGCGACTGTTAAACATAAATGAGCAATAAGCATTTCTCAAAAAGCAATGAGACAAGTTATTTTACTATCAAACTACCATAGAAAAACTTCTCATGAGATCACATTTGTTTGGAATGACTAGGATTCATTTTTTTCTCCTGTACCTCACATGTTGGAAAATGACAGGAAGTATGTTGATAATGACATGTTTTATATGCTGCATTGTTTGATATTATCACAATAAAGGTTCAAAATATTGCTTGCCTCACTAAATACACTGGAAAGAGATTTTTAAGGGATGTCCCCATCAAGTCATTTGGGCCCCCGTCCAAGAGATTATACTTTGAGTGCTGATACCAAGTCTGATCCTATACTTACATTTACATAAATTACACAGCTGTTGGGTGCACACTTAAACTATAACATTAAAGTCTGTGTAAAGTAAGAATAAATATATGTTCTGAGTTTGACATACCACAGAAAAGTGTGTTGTTAACCACCCTGCCAAATTTGAATGATTAAAATAATCGCCAAATGCAGGTGCAGCTAATCAAATTTGGCACACATTATTTTAGTTATTGAATCCAAACACTGACACAAGTTATTGTTATACAGTTTAGTTATTGAATGGTATAATAGGTTTAACTGAAATAATGTCACTCCTTAAATTAAACATGGCATGTATAGCTAGATCATTTTACTAAAGAAGGCTTAAAAAGAAGGCACTGTTGATGTTGGAACTAGGCTGGCAATGAACACGATTGTGCTTAATGAAAATGTTAACACGCTGTTTGACATTTTTGCCACAAGTTCATCTAATGCAGAAGTGCATGGGGAGTGGAAACAGTCAGAAGAACTCTGGCAAAACTTTGCAGTAATCAGCGTTTTAAAGAACTCATGCCCGTGCCAACCCCTGCATTTCTGATTGTCTGACTGCTTGTGGTTCTATCCCAATCTAACTTCTTTACAGCAATGTCTCCACACTCCCAAATCTCCACTAATTCATTTGGTAGGTGCAATGGAATTACTAAACCTATAGAGATAACACCCAAAGTTACAATGACTGGAATTATCCTTTAAAAAAGTGTAAGACCACCAACTTCAGTGAGATTTAGTCTGAGTCTTATGAAGATTATAGCTACTTAGTAGTCTTAATGTTCCTCAAAAAAAAAAAAAGCAGAATTCACACTGTCATCTTCAGTGTCTGCATAGCTTCATCCGAGTGTCTGTAATTTTAAGAGACAAGGACACATTCAATGCCCAAAGCACCTCTCTCTCTCTCTCTCTGCGATGTGACTGGGTGTAGAGGAGACACTGTTTTGTTTGGTAGCAGACTTGACTTGGCAGGGTGAGGAATAATTTGTTTTGAGGTGCTGGGTATGGTGATCAAAAGTGAGCAGACGGGAAAGGCATCCAGTCTGAACCTTGTGGGACGTGCTGCACGCTGTGCACTGAGCTGTATAAATACATTCAGATGTGACAGAGGAGACATGGCAAGCTGTGTCAGATGGGAGCAAACGCTGAATTTTGTGACTTGGCGGTGATTTTTCAGTGGAATATAGAGATGATGTACAATCTATTAATTTATCATTAACTGCTGAAGGCTGTAAATTCTCACATGGCCTTCATTTTCCAAAACTACAGCGAAAACCAGGTCTTAATTTCCAATTTTCCCCTGTTTTAAATGTGTTTTATTCCATTTTAACTTGCTGCTGTCAGTATAATTTACATTTACACATAACTAAATCCTTCAGTATAACAACAGTGTCATGTTATACTAACCACTCTGCTGCTTTCAGAAATACTGTAGTCATTCACTAATTATTTCCACTTGCTTCTACCTTACAGTTTAAAAAAAAAAAAAAATCTGTTAAGTTATCATCAAAGAACACACTTTGACAGATGACACATGAAAAACCTTCCAATGGCTCACAGTGCATAATCCCTCCCTATCCATAAATGTGAAAATCTACAGGAAGTAACAGTAACTTAATTGTAATTTTAAAAAAGTGGTTTCTGTTAGAAAAGAAAAGAAAAGCAGAGTGGTCAGTATGACATGACTGTTCTACTGATGGAATAAGAAACATTTAGTGGATAAAAACAGTAACATTATTATAGAGAGAAAGTGAGAGCGTATGACATGACTGATAATGTGTATAACTGAGAATTTACCATGTTAGTCCTCACAGTAGATATTTTTTTACCCAGCATTTCTTAGCAGCTGGCCTGTATTTGTTAAGCTGATGCAGGTAGAGGGTAGGTAAGACTTTGCTATTATTTTAATACAAGCTCTTGTTTGAGAATTGAGTACATTTTCAAGATAATATCAGACCTACTTAAAACATCTAACTATAGTTAATCTTTTTTTTTTTTTTTAATGTATCTTCATCATACACATGACATAAACGCAGCAGTGAGCTGGGCAGAGCAGAGATAGATGGTATGACTGCCATAACAGCTCCAGGGAAATAAATTCAACTCCACACCCACTTATACTTCTTCTCTCTGACTCTGGATATCCAAAATCAATATTCGTCTTTCAAAATGGACATGTTCCTTCACCTCAGTGCTGATTTATCAGCCGTTTATGAGCAGTATAATAGGCTGGATCAGACAGACAATCAGACAGATAGACCTGGACACAAGTCAGATGCCTAAATCCTCTTTGTTTGACTTCCAGCAGCTGTTAGTGTGTTGATGAGCTGGATCATCCCACTGCCTTTGCTGAAGGAACCTCTGGACCTCTTTTCTACAAGATGTGGATAAAAACCAAAAGGTTTTGGCAGTCAGGCAGCTTTCCCCTCTCTGAGATGACATAACCTGATTCATATTGGTAGATACAGTGCCTTTCAAAGTGACTGCTGCTGTATATGGGTGAAAAGCCTTAAAGGGAAGCCTGCGTAACAACTGACATCAGTGCTGCCTCCAGACGGTCCTCAGAGAAGGCGGCATAAGTCGGGTATCGATGAAGACAGCCAGACATGTGACAACCATCTAACCAGCCTGCAGATTCCTGGATCTACATGTAGGCTGGGAAGATGCCTGCTCACAGAGCCAGCAGCTGCCTGCAGCGCTTCAGTCCCACGCAGTGACAATACAACATAGGCTGCCAGCTCATTGTTCAAACTGAGCTCACAGCTGGATGGATGGATAACCACAGACCAACTTTGGAGAAAGTGGTGAGTGCAAAATAGGCTGAATACTACATGTCAAATCTGTACCCAAAAACGGTTTCATCTGGGTTGCACCATTTCATGAAATATGGACGACTGGATGTATGTTCCATTTTCTCACCAGAAACCAGGACGTAATAATTCAAATAATGAGATAAGCTATTTAAAAATGTATTTTGCGGTTTATTTTCAACTGTGCTGTCTCTATTTGATTGACAGCAGCTGTCTGGTTGAGTTCTGGCACCAGAATGACAGCTGCTGTCGCCACAATGGCAGCCAGTGTATTGTTAGTAGTGGTATTGAAGATTAAGGTATTGTTGGCTGTATGGAAAAAAGTTCCCCATTTACATTGATGGATAACTAACAGTATGCCATCATGAAAAAAACCCAGCAGACATGTAATTTCAGTTGGATGTGATGTTTTAAGATAGTGGCAGCATGTACTACATTGTACAATGTAAATAACTTTATTATAAAGTCAAGAGGTTGTGATATGTAGCACAACAAGCTGGCACAAACAGAAACAGAACATCTTCCTCATGCATCACAGCGTCATCTGCCTGAAGTGGAACTACTCTGACTGAAAACATGATTGCTGTTATTAGTCTTTGCAGCAGTTTCTAACCAAACCAATGTGCCATGAACATGACATCCACTGCAACAGCATGGCATGGCATGGTGACGGAGGTCTATGCGCTACACCAAGCTTTAGATACAAACACAATAGTTGAAAGTAGATCAATAAAGGTTTTCACTGCTTACCTAACTCAAAGGCTTGGAGGCCTTAGTTGATAATTCTGACAGGAGCTGAAGGAACAAAAAAGGTGGAACTCAACTGTGAGAGCAGTCTACAGCGCACACACATTAGACTTAGACTATTTTTTGATTCAATGACTAAATAATTATCTTTGCAAGATGAACGTGAAGTATACTGTGAACTTTCTATGCTGTCACTCAGAGGCTAATGTTAACATATTGAAGCAGCAAACTCCAGACCGGCTGACCAACAACACACACTGCAGCATTAAACAACTTTAACCAACTCTGAAATGAGGGAAAAATTCAGTGTGTCTCACCTCAACAACCCTGTGTTTAACCTGAGCTAAAGGTGCAGCATAGAGGCTGCTCTACACCACTCACTTTGTTATTCTCATACAGGCAGGAGACTAGAAGATGCTTTCAAATTAATTAATTCATTAATGTGGTGGAAGTACACCAGTGAATGGTTTGGCACACAGTATACTGGAGCATGAGACTGAAAATTGTGCCTCCTTTTCAGTTCATTCAATTGAAAATCAGAGTTGTAGAAAACAGAGTGAGAGAAGAGACTCAGCCTCTCACCTTTCAATTCGTATCTTTATCTCCGCTCCCGCCCTTCACTTCCTTTCTCTTTAATTAACTGACTTACGTGTGGCAAAGACTGAGAGCAGCCAAGCATGAGATGGAGAAAATATTTGCCTTCGCAGGACAAAAGAGAGAAACTGCCAAAGAATAGAGTGCATTACAACTGACAACACCTTCCATGAGGAGAAAAGCTACCATTTTTACAAAGCTGGGTCAAAGATAGTCAGAGATAAAGGGCATTTTATTCCTGTCCACCCCAAAACTACTCTGATGTAATCATTTGAAATACCCCTTTCAGACAATCTGTGTTCCTGACACCCAAGGTTGAGCTACAATAACTGGTTCATGTTTTTCTTAAAAATAAATAAATAAATAAAAAATGACACCACTATGGTGATTTAACAGCCTTTAGTGTATGTAACTTCCAAAAATCTAAAACCTCAGACGCAGGTCTATTAAGAAAAACAGCCTCTCTACATGGTAGTGTAGGGTTATATATACTGTGAGTGTGCTTGTGTCCAGTGAGATTAAGAATTGTGGACAGTTTAAGTGGATTCAGACCATAGAAGCAGCACACATGGGGCCCAAAGCTACCTTTATTACCATTACCATTATTAATCAAGCAGTTATGGAAAATATAACGCAGAGACACATAACTAGTACAGGAAATAAATCACTGATAAGAACAATGTAAATTTAGTCTCTGGTAGAGATATTTCAGGGCTCAGTATCTCTAAGTACACAGCCATTCATCTAATACTTAATAAAACACCAAAAACATCAACCCCATGGTGACCACACAGGAGCAGTTAGAGGATCATCAAAGCCATTACAATGTATTCTTTATAACTTTGGAGGTCTACCAAAACATCATGGTAGTCCATCCAATAGTCTCAGAAACAAACATATCACAGGTGTGGTGGCACTGGAGAGTCAGAGGATCATTATGCTTAATCTTCTGGGGACCATGATTGTCTTTAAAGATGACTGGATCAATGCAGTGGACTGACTTACAGACACTGTCATTCTTAAAGTTACCACTATAATAAGCTTTTGATGGAATCACTGTTTAAAGTATCCTGTTAAGTGCAAGTGGTGCCAGAAAGGCGGGCTCTGGCTGAAGGAAGATGACTTCTGTCCAGAGCCAAGGATTTGAATTTCAGGGAGATTAGGTGCAATAATTACCAGTGTGCTTTTACATATTTCCTTTTAAACCTTTTTCTTTTTTTTTCTTTTTTTAAAATTCTACCAGGTTGATCTAATACAAGGAGTGTACCAAGTCCTTTAACATTATTCACACTCAGTCCTTCATGGACTGATTGATACAGCAGATTGTGGACAGAAGGTGAACGGGGCCTACAGGTGCAGCTGTGGAGGGGAATCTAACCATAAATAGCTCAACCAAATTTCATAACAATCCATCCAATATTTGTCTAGTTATCATTTATGTTGAGGTCTGGACCCAAGTGTTGGACCAGGGATGCATTGACAATTTTATGCATTACACTTTGACTACAAGTGATCTCTTTCAAGCAGCAGCCTCAGCCAATCTGGCAGTGCTTATAGAATCTAAACATGATCATTACTTTTGTTGTGTTGAGATCTGACCAACTTTCGTCATATTTAGACTTGGACTCTCTAGAATGGCTGTGTTAACATTTGCCAGGCAGAATTTCTGCTCTCTTTACCCCAAACTGGAGTGACTACACAAAGAAAAAGACATGATAGATACAACTCGCCCAAAGCTGCAGCTCTGCAGGCTTACTCTGAATCTTTCAAAAGGAAATTGTCACAGTGCTTTCAAGAGCACTGAAGGAGCAGATAAGTACCTATCTTAATAAGTAGGGATTTGACAGGCCTATTATTTATTTTGTTAATTTAATATCTTTTTCCTCAGGTTAATGTTAGAATTATGAGTCAACTATATTCCTTCTTTTTTTTTTAAATCCACACTGGCTGCTTTTCCTGAGCTCCAGGTGTCCAGGACTTGTCCATGTCACTGGACAGATGCCCTTCTGTTTCCACAAATCAGGATGAGAACTTCCATCAAGGCTCCCAGTTTCATTTTAAGTAATAAAGCCTTTTTAGTAGATGATGTGCTTATGTACAGACAACTCAAATTTATCCTCACTGTCCAAGCATACTGAATCAAAGCAGACAAGAGAGACTTTGGTTGGCTGAAACCATTATGTGAGATTGGGCCAATCTTTCAGTAAAACACAGGCACCATTGGATAAAAATTAAGTCAGGGATTCAATGGACCAAAAAGCAAAGACAAAGAAATAGTAGTTGTGCTAGTATGATTAGACCATCCTTTACTTTCCTACCACCATGCCACCTCCACAAAAACAGCTGGCATTAAAGCAAAGAGCAGCTAAAGACATAGATACACACCCAGGGAATTGTGAATGTCTTCTCTTTTCCCCACTGTTGGGCTAACCCTAAGGCTGACTTGAAAAGAGAGAATCTGTCAATTGGTGAAACTAAATGAATTGAAAGCAATGCCTGCTCATTGCTCAGCTGGACCCAAAACGAAGTTGGCCTGTACCTAACGCTGTGGTGGGCTGATGGGAAAAGCGGGCCGAGCTCCCCAGGGTTGGCCGGAACCAGAGGCATTGAGTTTATGTTGTGGCCAGTAAGAAGCTCGTACAGACAGAAAACTTTGGCAACTCCCTTGGACTTGTGTCATTTATATATGAATATGCTTAAAAACGCATATTATTTTTAAGCTTTCTTTTCTGTAAAGTATTATACTAAAACTATTGTGTGTTCAACAATGTGAAACACACACATACTTAGTCAGACATCAGAAAGCTAATAACATAAAATAATAACACGGGCATGAAAATCTATGGCGATATGATTCTACTCCTTTATTTGAACTTATGTCTTGTCTTTCAACTCTATACACTTCCTTCACTATCAAATGTCATGGAACAGAGTCCACAGTAACTAAGTCTTTATGTCCCATAAACAGATCTGAGTTACATCATTATACCATCATGATAACAGCAGAATTAAGGACAATGTATTTGCTGTTAATGGGTAGGAATATATTCAAAGGTTTATATTATAAAAGCACAAAGAGCCAGCCTGCAAACTTGCCTGCGGTACAGATGCCACTGAGAAATCAAAAAGGAAGCTATAATGTGATTACTTTTTAAGAGAGACTTATTTTTTACTATTTTATAGGCAACAGAACCTTTTGGCACATGACAATACCAGCCCTGGGGTTTGCCTCCAGAGATTTGCTGGTTTTTTATTTTAATTTCCTGTCCCGTCAAATTCCATCTGCCAAGCATTCTCATCAGCCTGAATGGACCTAACCCTAACCGTGCTTTCAGAGGATACTCACTGAATCGGCCAAGTAAGCTATCCCATTACTGTGCTATGACGTCTCTGGAGTGAGGGAGCGTCTCCAAACAAGCTCATAGCTGTTGAAAAAAGGTGTCTGGCTTGTCTTACAATGTTTAGCAATTTTGGCTTAGGTTTCAAAGTTGCAGTGATGGGAAAGAACAGCTGTGTCAGAATGTACCCAGCCCTGCTCTCTCATGTGGCACTTGGGATAATAACTGTGTGGATTAGGAACTTCTCTCATCGCAACAAGATGACCTTACATTTACCTGTGTCTGAGGGTAATGGGTTCACATGCTGGCTACTGCAATACACTCACACTGTCTAAGTTCAAGCTTGTTAAACGAGATACGGAGATTGATGCAAGGCATTTTTCTCTTGAACACTCTACACCATACTTAGACTCAAAAGTTAAAGTAACTGAAATCAATTTTTCTAAATATTGTTGGTATTTGTTTTGACTTGTGCACTTAGTGGGTCGAAACTGTAGTTACCCAAAGAAGATAGTTAGACTAGCTTACTAGCTTCCACTTTCTGTGTGAAATAATAAATAATAATAATAATAATAATAATAATAATAATAATAATAATAATGAGTCCTTTCAAACAGACAGACAGATTTAATTCTAATAGTTGATACACTATGTGGACTTCTAGAAAAGAGGAACGAACACCTTGTATGTTTGTAGGATATACAGGGCTATAAAAGTTCTCAGTTTAGTAGCACGCCATGGAAGTCACCAGAGTGCATCCCAGGTATGTCGTCAGTCTTCTGATGTAATGGGAAGAGCTCGCCCTGAGGCTCAAGGCTTGCAGCCCTCTCAGCATTTGCGCAGAAAACAACTAATCCCAATGGAATAGCCATGATTAACAAATCTGTATTCATGTTTCATGTAGAAATCAACTTTGGTGAAGTCTGACCTGCAAATTTGTGCCATAGATCAAATTGATTCACTGTCCAAAATGGAGGAAGCTATGGTAGCTTTTTAGCTGTGTTGGAGCATCAACTTGTATTTATTCCACCACTGTTGGATCATAGACTGCTCCACAAAAACACCACGCTCTGCGCTTATGAGACAGGAGTAGATAATATAAATACGTTTTTTGAATAAACTGAGTTAACAAGTTTGAAAACTGTCCGAACAGGATTGGAGAGCTATTGTGTGTAGCATTAACATGTTTCTAACTGGCATGAATGTTAACAGTTAGCTTTCCAGCTACAACAGTTCATCATGCAAACAGCCAAATATTTTGTGAAAAAATATAGATACATTTTGTTGTGCTGACCAATCTTTAGATGCTGTTTCCACAAATTCATACAAATATGGTTTTATCATCTTTTTAAAAAAGTGAAAAACATGCACAATAGCTGCAGTATTATTAGTTTGCATTTGAGGAAATTCAAGGTAACCTAGAGCTACCTGTACTTTTGCTGGAGAAATAATGAATAGAAGTCAGATTATGATAGCAAATATGTTCTGAAGCTGCAGCTTGGGGAGTACAATTATTTCACAGTGAACCAAAGAGTGGGAAAGAAAAGTTGGGCCAAGCCTTAACAACAGCAAAGGATAGTAGATAAGTGTTCCATGATAGATGATGTTTCGCTGGCACTGAAGAAGTACCTGACAAGCAGTTTTAAGCTTGTCAGGAAATTCTAACTGCTTTAATAAAAATAGTGAGGTGGTATTTGGGGGTTGTCAACATGGATTTATGGTTTTGTTTTTCTCCACTTGTGCTCAGCTTTCTTGCAGTTCTCCTTTAGGTGAGTCATTTCATCAGTTCTGTACAGTGGTTTGGTGTTTGGATGGAGTCTTCTTCAGTTTGCTGGTGCAACACTATTAACGGTTGATAGCCTTTAGCTTAGTATTGGAGTTGTTGACTTATATTGCAGGCAAAGGAAAAGTGTTTCATCAATGATTCATGTGGCTCGGTGAAATTCTCCACAGCTTCAGAAATAAGATCATATTTCTTAACAACCATGTTGATAACACTGCTAAGAAAAAAGCTGGAGTAGCAGAATTAAACAGCCAGGTCAGTTAGAGAGGACATACTAATAAATCCTTGATATTGGAATCAGACGTGGCAATGATTGTCAACCTATAAACATTTGAAATACAACACAAACATTTAGGAATTAATGTAGGACCATGTAATTATTTTGTTGTAAAATGTAATAAAATTAGCAGTAAAATGTAACTCAGATCTACATAATCACATAAGAGATCTGGAGTGTTAATAATGAGATATGAGAATAATAATGAAAAGAATACAGTGTAAAAGCCGTACAGCAGTTTTTGTACCTCACCCTGCAGAATGTTCAGAACTACAGCATGGAAGTGATAACTCAATATGAACATGAGGATTATTAATATTGATTAGGTTTCAGTCTGATTTACGTAATGAAATCAATAAAGTATTACTTAAGCTTAAAGAGGCGCTGTGGTGATTTACTATGGCATTTCTATAAAGTTGGGGCACTTATGAGAGACAGATTATAAAAAGAATGGTCAAAAATGAAGTAGCAGGCTGAAATGTCCTGACTTTTAGTGCTTAGTATGAGCCAAGCTTCATACTGAACTCAATGTGTGAAATTGCTGGAGTCCCTCATTAAAGTAGTTTTAATACATGTGTCATTCTGTTTGGTCTACCTTTCTTTACTCAATTACCATTCAAAACAGAAATGCCAAAAAGCTTGTATGATGCCCAGAGGACTCTGTCCAACAGTAGCACAATGTTTGGAACTAACTGGGAAGGGTTCATTTGAGCCTTTTTAGGCACTGATTGAGTTTGTGACTGTGCATATCTTTGCCATGGATATGTTTCAGCATTTGTTGAGCTTGTTCCTATCAGGAGGCAGGTTTAATTCAAACCAATAGCCACTGATATGACATTGGTGAAAAACAAATGAATGTCATGTCTCCCTTTAAAAAAGATCAGGAATTTCTTTACTTAAGAGCAGCCAAGACGATTATCATTAGTTTACATCTTGTATCTACAAGACAGTCACTGGGAATTGACCTGACCCTTACTCTACACAACATTATTACTCACTTGTGTATTGCTAATGGGTTAATAAGACAAAACCATCAACTGGAAAAGTGTCCGTATAGTCCATATTACTTATTATAAAAAGGAGTACACCTGGTCTCCAAGGCACTGGTGGAAGTCTGACAGGCAGAAATGCCGGGCAGGTATACCTTCAGCCTGTACTGAAACCCCATAATCTCTGACTTCTGATTTCATAGGCAATAGAACACCAACCAAGCATAAATAACAATGTCAATGTGATCAAATTGTTAAAAGTAGTAAAAATGGTGATTTTAAAAATGACTTACAGATGTGAAGGCCAGGAGTTCCTCTTCAGTCAGTTTGTGGACAGGGTTGTTCTTCTGGAAGTCAGTGCTGCAAGACAACACATGTGGTCAATACACAGTCTACTCTACAGCCATACCAGCTGCTGTGAGATGTTGAGCAGGCTTATAGTGAAAATATTAACATGCTGATGTTAAGAAGTTATAATGTTTTCCATGTTCAACATTTGAGAGTGTGTTAGCTTGTTAACATTTACTAATAGATGCTAGGACTGGGCGATTATGGCAAAAATCTAAATCACGATTAATTGAACATTTCACCTCGATTACGATTAATGAAGGATTATCTCCACCCTTGATGAACAATGATGTATTTACAGTTTCTTTTTCTTTTGTATTTTACACTGTTGCACTCACACGATATTAAGTGAAATCTTCACACATGAGTATCTTTAGGAAGTGAAAATAATTATGTTTTAAGGTGTGACGTTGTGGTTAATGTCTAGTTTACTTGATTAGAACTATGTAAAGATCATGGTTTGGGTTCAAATGATCACTGGAGACAAGTTTTCAAATTCCTTAAAGATATGCAACCTTTGCTGTCATGGCAACAGTGAACACCACGATTAATTGACAGATTAAGTCGATTAGAGTTTCTAAATGTCGGTTTCGATTATTTTTCGATTAATTGCTCAGCCCTAATAGGTGCTATACATTAAGTATAGTTGAGGCTGATTGGAATACTATTAGCTCAGCAAATAAAAACACTGAACAAACTGAAACTTTGTTCAGATGATGGCACCAGGTGAAAAGGTCAGCAGATGACCAAAAGGATTACACTTCATCCTGAGGGGAACCATGAATGACTGCATGAAATTTCATGGCAATCCATCCATATCAACTAGAGGAAAAGTCTACGGATCACTTTCTTCGGGTTTCATTGTGTGGGAACTATACAAGTCTGAACAAAATTTCAAGTAAATCCATCAAGTAGATTCATTCACTAGATAAGTGAAATGTTCAACCCACTGGTGGCACTAGAGTCAAAGGAACACTTAAGTCATTAGGATTCATTATGTGGGAACCATTAATGTCTGTAGTTGTTGATATGGTTCAGTCTGAAACATTGCCATACATAGACCTATTCACTAAGGAGTAGTTACAGACTATTACAATGTTTAACTATAATCAAGCAATCAACATAAAAAGCTACTGATTTCATATCAGGATCATTAATAACTGTACCAAACTGGATGGTTTGATTGTTGTGTTGACCAAAACAGTGCCAAACCACTGATCGACTAACATTAAGATTTTTCCACTAGCATGGCTTAAAAAAGTGCATTAAGATGAAACAAATTTGATGGAATCACTACTGAGGTTTCCTGTTATGTTCAAGTGGTGCCAGAAAGGCAGGCTTTGGCTTAAAGAAGATGACTTTTATCCAGAACAAAGGATTTAAATTGCAGAGAGATTAGGTGCAATAATTAGCAGTGGAATTTTACTTTTAAACAGTGTTAAAAACTATGCTAGGTGAATATAATACAAGGAATTCACCACTATTCACACTTTCCCCTTTACATTCAATCCTCCAGGCAGCCCTCACTGATCAATAAATTAGCATGCACAGACAGACAGTGGACAGAAGGCCAAAGGGGCCTACAGGTGCAGCTGTGGAAGAGAACTCTGGAGAATTCAACCTAACAGAGGCCAATATGGAGATTTTGTCTGAACAAAGTGACCAAATCTAATAAATCTATATAAGCTTTTAAAAATCAGATCTTCAGATGACGGCCTTTATGGGACTAAAGAAATGAACTGAAGTCAAAGTGTGTTTGGTGGGAAACCCACATATTTCTGTTGGTTTGCCAGGTTTCTCTTGGCACACCACACTGGTCCTTGGTAGGCACTGCCATCATTACACACAAATCTTCCATATGATAAACTGCAAATCCTGACAAACCAAACAAACTTAATTCCTTTTAAAGATTTATTGTGGCTACTTCCCATTTCATTACAATCACAACACACAAATCAAGTAAATTTACTTCCACTTTTGCCAAGTCGTGAACTTGGGTTAGCTTATGTGATTTAAATAAATCAAATAGTTTGCTGAAGGAGACTGATCCCAGTAGTTTGTTTTGAATTTATTTACTTGCTCGACCTTAAAAGCCAGCGAGTGTTTATCATGAACCTGAATCTTTATTGGGCTTGGCTTGCAAAGACCGTCGAGATTAAGAGCTGCAGGGTCTGCAGGGAAACAAAGTAAGATATACTGAACTCCTCTGTGTTGTATTCATGACAGAGGATACAAAAGCTAATTGTAACTGACACCTGGCACCTTGCCAGGATACAGTAATGAACAGGGAGAAAAAGCTGGTGTAGCCTGAGGAAGAGGTTACTAACTCTCTAAGTAACTTTTCTAAGTGAAAAGTGTTCATTGACTGATTGAGAGACAATGCATGAATCAATAAACATGTAAGTCAAACACTACTGCTACAGTGGAGAAGTTTGCTTGCACCCCTATCACAGTGGAGCAGACCCTCCAATATTTGTTCTGTTGCTTTTTGATGGGCTGTTTGAGACAACAGGAGCTGAAGTGACCTTTCATTCATAAATGCACTCAAACTGTACGTGTATCATAGACCACCTCCAGATGTGGTTGGACTAAACCAATCATATTAGGATTACACAATGTTCTGGGCGTATTTACAGTTGCATTAACATGCAGTTTCCCTTATCCAGATGCATATTGCATGTTAACACAATGTCAAGTACATAATCCAATGTGAGATTTTTAAATGCATCTGACCTACAAGGCAAGTAATAAGAGCTGTCAAGTGCCCAACACATCCACAAATAGAGACAAGAGAATCCTGACAAGGTCACATTCCCAGAGTATAAAGGACTAAGAAGAAGTCAGTCCTCAGATCCTCCTGGCCAGGCCCTCTTCAATTTTTTAAGCCCTTGGCTAAAATCTAATAAAAGGTAATCACATCCTGTGATGTGCTCTCATTAATACAAGAAGCTCTGACAATGAAGAGGCAATTAAAATACTTGAAAGCACAGTGTGTCTGGTTGAACTGACCACTTACTTTAGACTGTGTAATCCAGTGACTTTAAAGCATCAGCAACAGTTTCACTGACATCCTGTCTATACATTCTTTAGTTGTCTATATGATATAAGAAATATGTGCTCTTGTTTTCATTGGGGCTCTTCGTGTGAAACTGTTATCCAAACTGTCTTTTTTTAGGCCTTTTCACTCACTACTGATTACTGTAACCTCTGTCAAACAGTTCACAGCTGTAACAGTGATTCATCCAGTAACATGTGTACAGTATCCTCTGATAACTTTACCTTTCTTACCATCAGTATATGAGCATGTCTGTACGTCTACAATTCTCCCAACAGTTGGATCCAAGCTGTGCTAAGCCAACACTATGTATCCACAGGGTGATGATATGATGTATATCAGGGTAAGTCACTTTACCTTGAGAAAATAGATTTTCTCAGACCTTTTCCCCTGGATCAAGTAATGACAATTCACTACTTAAACTTACTTACTAAGTACTTTACATTTTCACATTGCTCTTTGGAACACTGGAGGTAGAGGATTTGACATTGTCTTTAAGAAGTATACAGGTGCACAGCTCTACCATTAATTGACACAGACCAGCAGCTCATCAATCATCTCTTGGCAATCTCACTGACTGCTCCACTGACCCTCACTTGACCCTTCTAGTCCCAGCAGCAGCTTGGGAATTCATCACTGACTCACTCTGAAGCTAATGTCTCTCTTCGCCTGCAAGGCAGTTCTGATGAAGCATAAACCAACCCTAATACAGCAGGCTTTTCATCCCAACCTCAAGTGCAGCTGTTCTAAACAGGTATAAACACTTTTGCCTTTAGACAAGGTAGGACAAGACATTGTATGACCTAGTTTGGTTGGAGCATAATGAAACCTTTATGCCACAAAACTAATCCAATTATATCTAGAATTTCAAAAGCCACTGGCTGGTCTGCTATTTATTGTACTCACACAGATGGACCTTTAATATATACAGACAGAGGATTTAGCTTAAATCCACTACATGTTGACTTCTACTCATGGTGCTGATAATTCTACTATCAGGTTTTAAAAGCTTTTCTGTAAAAGGTGAGTCTACCAGACAGCAGGCTTTTTGTTGTAACAAGTAATTATAACAAAAAGGAAAACTAAAGTTAGGAGATCAAATCAGAGCATCTGTCTAAACCAGGTTGTTAAATGTGTCCGAAAACGATCCAGTGAACAGATTCAGTGGGCTTAAAATGGCTGAGACTTGTGATATGACCATCTAAAAAGGTTACAGAGTTGATAAATTCATTATTTACTTTTTGACAAGATGTTAGCAAAGTCACAATGGCATATCAGATGAAAGTAGTTGAATGTGGGATTTATTTATGCTCAGGCAGATTGAAGTGAGTGGTTCATCAGCTCTAAATTGATGTTCAGGATAGTGAGAAATTATTTCAGTCTTCAGACTTTAGAGGCAATTTCTCCTGATGTGTGACAGATAAACATATAACCCTAAACTTTTTATAAGACATCCAAAGTTCTTCCTGGAGTTCAGGTTAGACAACTGGTAGATAAGGCATGACAAACAAGTATGCTCCTTGTGAAGAACTAATGCACACATTTATTCTCACAATAAAGCTTTGGTAGTGGACTTACCAAAGGCCCAGGATGACGGCCTGATCTTCAGCGCTGAGGTCAGGCAGCTCATACTCATCTGGCTCCGCTAAATTGATCTTATCCAACACAGTGTCATCATCCAAACTGCAGTCCTATAAGCATGGAAACACACATGGAATCAGATGCATACGCATATGCAGCAGTCATAAAATATGGTACATGAAAAGAACAAAGCACCACCACCAGCATTCTTTTTAGGTTTAAGCATAACATAAATTTGAGAAACTACTTACAGCTACAACTTTTAAACTAGACCTGTGAGACAGTAATCCACATGGATGCTGCTGTTTACTGGGTCATTTCTTTTAAAATGGGTAATGGTGAGCAGGTACCTGATGGTCTTGATGAAGTTTTATCTAGCATTTAATAACAACTGGAAACCGTTTAATGGCAGCCAACTGCAGGCTGACTACTTTATGAAGAATCACTAGATATCAAATAAAGCTTATGGTTATAATTTAGTGGAACAAAAGACCAACCAAACCCAACAAAGGTGAATGTTTTACCTAAAGATACATTCATTTTACTCTTTCCATGTCCTGTTCCCCAGTAAGTGACACACTTGCACAATTTGAGAGGTAACAATAGTTACACCGAAAAACAACTGCCTTGTCCAACTGAATCAATTGCTAGTGGTGCGGTTCGTTTGGGCAGGTGTGAAAAGCAGCAATCGTACTCTGGGGAAGAACAAAACATTCCAGACTGAGACCTTGTTGAAGAGGTGGTCTTGGTCGGGTTAGAAACTAACTCTGGTATGAATGTGATCTAACCCTACTACAGGAAACAATTTGAAGGCTAGGACATGGTGGTATGTGCTCCTCAGCTGACTAAAGGCAAGACGTCTTCATATAACATGAAACAACACATTGTTTGAAAGACGTTGCATTCAAGTGCTTTCAAATGTGCCGTTTTGTTCACATATTGTGGCTTGGTATATGGCCCAAATGATGACTGCAACTATACAGGGATGCCAATTCTGCCAGTCCATTCTGGAAAGCTATCCCAGAAGAAAAACAAACTCCACTTTCTCTGCCTGCCAGACTTTTGACCAATGAACAGAGTGACAGCTCCCCTGTGGCTTTTGTTGATACATGTTGGTTCGCTTGAGATTTTGCCTGAGTGAAATCATACCGACCCAAACGCAACAAAGCAGCAACTCATCCATTGAAAGCAAATGAACTGTAGGTGTGAAAACGCCCTCAGACAGATCATAGAGTTATGACCATGTGCTACCACAACAAGCTTACTGATCTGTGACTGCACCAAGTGTGCTAGGTCAGCTAGTGTTACCATAGCATTCTAAGAAGTGATTGGCCCATTCACATCTTTCACCTGTTCTAGTATAAGCTGGAACTCACTATGGGTCAACTCCCTCTCTTGTTGGGGTCTACTACATGCTGGAGTCATTTTTCTCAATTGTAGCTGAAGACAAATATTTAAGGAATCTTGTTGCTTGAATGCATCTCTAACAGAGCTTCAGAACATGTAGGTTAGAGTCTGGTAATACCAATGAGGCCTATGACTAAATTACCCTAAAACTGACATTTCTCCCCAACCATTCCAACCATGGATTATGTATACTTTGATATCTCTACTAACTGCTTTATAAGAGATCACAGTACATTAAGTACAATGAAAGGTACAACCAAACCTTCATGTATGTAAATCTACTCATTAGATCCCAGAGATGTGTTCACCTTCACACCACTTCAATCTAGACTCAAGCCTTGGTTCAAGAAGACAAGAATTACTTATAACTGGACAAGTAGTTAAATAAAGAAATGGACTTCACAGGTGCACCACGTTAAACCTGAGAGCAGAGCAAAGCCTTTTACGATGTCTCAAATTCACCCACATGCAACACAGTCGTAAGGAGAAGTTTGAGGTTTGGTGTTTTGAACAAGCACACCAAGACATGTGGACAGGAGGATTAAACCACTAACCCTGTGATTAATGGATGACCACTCAACCACCTATGCTATTGCTTCCCATTCACAGTATGGCTTGTAATTCTTGGAAAACATTAAATTTTTCTCAAGCACAATCTTTATGTGATACATTCAGAGCTTTAGGATTGAACAATGCATGACGCTTGGTCAATGTAGTCCAGTGCATTCTTTTTGTCCAGTCTTGAAAAGAGCAAACTTAAACCAAACCCTACACTGTGACAATGTGGTTTGGCACATGCAAGAAAAACGTTGGATTGGACTTGCTTTCATTAGAATAACACAAGGGTGCCAAGTCCACTCATACCCACAGCGACAGATATGACCCAATTTCCCTACTGGCAGTGGTTTTGATTGGCCAGTGATGAAGGGTTCCTTCTTCATCCCTCTCTTCTTTCTTTCTATCCATTCTAGATAGGAAGCCAGTGAGCTCTGGTTAATGACAGCCTTGATTGAGCCCATTTACTCCCCCTCCTCCAGTAATGAGGGCATTAGTGGTCTGAGCACAGCACAAGGAACTGGAGCTGGGCCACGGCCACAAGACTGAGAGCTACATGGACACACTCCAGCAAAGGTTTGAGAGATCAGAAAATATACAAAGAGGGAACCAATGTCTCATTCCAGAGTTCTTTAGCATTAACTTACCAGGGCTTGAGTTCCTCTATTGCTACCAGGAAGGTTATGATTTCCGCCCAGCATCAGTGTTTGCTTTTTTCTGTTTTTGTTAGCAGGATATCACAAAAACTGCTGGACAGATTTCAGTGAAATGTTATGACATAGACCAAGGAAGAACTGATTGCTTTGTGGTGAAAAGAGTGCCACCACGGGGCTTTATATAAACCACGTTATGTTTTGACACGTGACTTCTTATCTGTAGGAAAGCAAACAACCTCCTTTTGCTTTCCAGAACTGTTACAGATCAAAGCAACAGCTAAGATTTATGCAATAGTTTTCTGATCCGCCACTGCTATGAATAAACTTTGACTATAGGTTTAGGAACAAAAACCTACTTGGTTTAGGTTATGGATTATGGTTTGACATAAACATCTTGGTAAAGGTTAGGGAAGCATTGTGGTCCAACCATGTGAAAGAAAACAGGAACCACCAAATGTCTTCCATGTCAAAAGATACATAAACATGTACTATTAGGCATTTGAACTTAAGGTAATTCTAAAGGCAGTCTCAATTTTATACAATAGGTCAATTTTCAGTTATACAGACCAGGCAGTTTTATCTTTTTCATATCTTTTATATTTTCTTGATTTGATTTACTTTTACTCCATATTTTCTTCTACAATCAACTATAAGGAAACTTAAATAAAACATGCACATTATATCTGAGCTGTCCAGCTAAACTTTATGGCATTACAGCCACAGTTACTGCTATAGCCACATGAGAAATTTTAAGGGCTATTAAATTGACCATGGACATGTATCATCCACTTAAAATCTTGCATAACTGATCCAGACATTATTACATTTTTAGGATTGTGCAGCCTTGGTGGAAGTATGTACTCTTTGATTGATATTTTTATGAATCGAAGTTGTGGTTTTCTCTTGGATTTCATGTTAATAAGGTTTTCTGAGGGGAGAGTGTTAGTTGGCTATGGTGGCTGTTAACAGGATTTCTGCAGGGTTCACCGAGTTGAATTTAAGATTTCTTAAGACCTATTTAATTGCTACAAAGAATGCAATTTAATACATGTGTCACAGCCATACTAGCCATAATATGAGAAGTATCAAGGAAAGCCAGTAGGAATGATAAAGCCTAGAATCTGCTCTTCTGAAACGCGTGGATTGGTGCCAAAGTAGATAGCAGCACCAAGCAGTGGAAGGTAAATGAACCTGCTGGATATCAGCACACACTGTAAGTGAGAAGAACAAAGGGAGTCAGCAAGAGAATGATTGACTGCACAGGAGAGAACCTGTGTAGAATGAGGAAATGCACAGTAGGGATGAATGGGAGACAGATGAGGTATGACAGAAGAAAATTAGACAATCACAGCACTGCAAGTGTGTGTGTGTGTGTGTGTGTGTGTGTGTGTGTGTGTGTGTGATTGTTCAAAATTGTGTGCTTTAAAAAGACCCTTCAAACACACATTTATTCCTCTTGTTTCCCTGGAGCCCAAAGAGCATGATGAAACACTTAGACTGTGGCCATTATTCTTTTTCTGCTAGCTGGGGCTTTGATGTGAGTGTGTATATGTGTGTGTGTCAACTGTGGTGGGCTTTTGACCAGCACTTCATCAAGATGTGACTGACACTTTGGTCTGGGTACTGGTGCTGTAACCATGCAGCTGTGCAAAATTCCAATGCAGAGCAACAAAATGCTTTTTTCTTTTTCACAGAAAACAAGACTAACGGGTTGCTGCTGTCTAACAAGACACACAAAAGGGAACATGGTGCACACAATGATCCAACTAGGAAGGAATTTTGGTTCAACTGAATTTATTTATTCATTGTCTTCCTTTCAAATGACGTAACATGTGAATGTGCATGTGTTAATATGTTAACATGCCTGTAATTTCAATTTCTGTTTCTTTGTGTGTTTTGTGTTGATGATGTCTGTTTAGCTCTGTTATTCACTGTACATATACAGTGTACCAGTAGCTGTGTGTATGCATGTATATGTGTAACAATGCACACACACACACACACACACACACATATGAATATGTATATGTATGACTATATATAGCTGTATGTAAAAGTGGTGGTGTAATGAATTGTCTGGACTGTGCAGCTTGTTTATAAATGTACATTTAGAGATTGAGAAGAGTAAGTGTCACAAGGCCTTCATCTTTACGGTTATTACTATCATTTCATTATTTGGTGGCTGTTTGATCACATTTGTTTTTAGTTTGTATTATTATGTATTTAATTTCCAGACCAAAATAAAGATTGATCATTCAAATCAAGCAATTAAATACCGTATTTTCTGGACTATAAGCCGCTACTTTTTTCCCACACTTTGAACACTGCGGCTTCTACTACAGTGCGGCTAATGTATGTTTTTTTTTCGTGGTGCCCAAAACATTTTGCCTTGTAACAGTAGACCAATAAAATTGATGAGTAGTTCACAGAGGTCCAATGAAATTGTGTTATAAATCTAGCGCACTTTATTATTGTAAATCAGTCATATGTACTCACTCTCATCAACCTGGAAAATACTGGAAGAAAAGCATATGATGCGGCTGTTACGTACTTTATTATTTTTTCACTTTGATACATGTTTGATACACGTTGTTGTCCGACTCGTTCATAGGAGAGAACGGGAGAGTTTGCTCAGTAGGTAAGTTTTAATTCAAAGTTTTCCAATACATGATGTACAGTGACAGGTGCGAACGAGGTAGATTACTCCAGTAAAGGTAAGACTTAGTTTAATGACTTAGAAGTCGCCAAATGACTTACTTTAACGAATTTCGTTTATATAGTTTATATAATGCAGATTTGTAAAATATTATTTTTATGAGGGTCACAGTCACAGACAATAAACTTATCATGTGAAAATTGTGGTAGCAGCGGTGCAGCAGATGTAATGAAGTCCACGCAGCACGCTGGATGCAAACTAATATTAAGCCTGTATCCTATTCATTATAATGTCCATGGACATAAACTGAGTTCTTTTGTCTTAATAATGACAAAATAATACACAAAAAATGGTCGGATTGGGAACCCGTATGCATAATGTCTCCTCACTCGCATTTACTAGTGTTGCTTGAAATGACCAGGGCTCAGCTAATGTTGCCTTTTAAAACATCGTTGATTTCCTGGGATTCCCGGGAAAATTGCCTCCCTCAAGCAGGGTACACTTGCACTCACAGCACACTACCCAAATAATCCGGATTTTAGGGGGCAAACGTGCTTGGGCACGGTACGATTGCCTAGTGCGCCCTAAATGTGTGTAGTCAGAGGAGGGGGGGGTTGCGTGATGGCTGTCAGGCATCGCCGATCGGACCAACCCTAGCTAATATCTCATGTTACAACGTGGGACACCTGCGGCTTAAACTCCGGTGCGGCTTGTACAAGTACAAAATTGATTTTCTTTCTAAAATTAGAGCATGCGGCTTTTAATCAGGTGCGCTCTGTAGTCCGGAAATTACGGTATATGAATGCCCACATTTCTATTATAATTACATTAAATGTTTAAAATGTTCAACGTTAAAGGAACTGGCAGTTTACTTTTTTTGCAAATGTTGTGGATTTTTAATGGCTTTAAAATGTATTTTATGAATGGTGATGTCACACTATACTTAATGGAATGTGAAAAGCTAATTGCTGGATCCAAGAATAGTTTTTGTGAATTAGAATTACCATTGTGACAACCATTGACATCTTAGTCTATATGTGTGGATTCCTTTTTGAACAATGTCTTTTGAAACCAAGGTGCTCTTTTAATTTCAATGTATTCACATACATCTACCAATCTATCAGTTGGTGAACCTAAAGGACACCAGGTCTAACCTGATCACTGAACCAAACACACTTCAGACAGGAGGAGGGAGGAGTGGAGTGCATGGGGACACCATTGGGTCAACAGTAGCAACAGGCTTCATATGGCATTAAGGGTCCAGAGGTGGACGTCTCCCCCTGCTGATGATGATGAGTATTACAAATGATTTGCCCCTCATGTACATTGAGGGCAACAGAGAAGTCTAACTTAATCCTAAACAACAGCATCTTGGCAAGGATGTCTAACTGACTGCACATGGACAGAGGGCTGCCAATTCAGTCAATCAGAGAGCACCGACAATGTAGCAGAATAAGAGAAAAGAAAAGGTGCAGATTGTCCCTTTACAACCCTGAAAAGGAGTTGATATGAATTAATCTTTTTCTATTCTCTCATTAACCTACTTGGATGTAGCTGTGGTCCCTCTTGTCTTTGTTGGACCTACAAGCAGACAGTAAAGTCTCCCTACCTACAACTCTCTAGGCTTCCATCTACTTTGCATACGTTACCCTCCTAATTACCTCCTTGGACAGACCTCCACCCTCCCCCTTCTTCTGATTTAATGGACTGAACAAGAGAAGGAGTCTGTGTTTGATCAATAGCCATTATTGAATCGAACTGCTTTGAATGTATCTAATCTATTTACCTGTGTTTGTAACGTAATAGGTTTAGGATTATGATTATTCTCCAGGCACCCAACTGTTATCCTGAATATTTGGATAAACCAACGTTACAACAGGAGCTTTATCTTCAGATTAATTGTTTCTGAATTAAATCAGTTTTTATGCCAGCCGATTATCCCTCCTGCTGTTATAAATCTAGTCTTGTCCTAACACATGGGTGCCCTTTTATCATGCACCAAACATAAATTATCTTCAACATCCAGGTAATCCAAATCTCAGTGTTTTGAGAAAGTATCAGTGAAAATGCATCTGTAGTTCATCATACCTGCCAATACCATCAATCAAGTGGCAGATTAATCTTAGGATTTTAACCATGTTTAAAGACAAGACCAGTGGTAACCATACATAATTCAATACTAGAACTGCAATGCTTAGTCAATCAACAATTACTATTTTGATAATCGATTAATTGTTTGGAGTCATTTGTCAGGGAAAAAACCCTCAAATTCTCTGGTTCCAGCTCGCTCAATGTGTGTATTTTCACCATTTTTCCATCATTCCATGATCAAAACCACTAATGGATTAATGGACATATAATCAACAGATGAATGAAAATAATCATTAGTTACAGCCCTTTTCTATACACACAGGGCTTTTGATGTTACAGGTTCACTTGGTCTTTAGGTATGCAAGGCTATGACGGTTTTCTACTTTCCTCTATGCTACTGATACTGCCACTGTTCAGCAAGTAACAGAGTCTCACTTTAACATTCATACATAATATTAAAGTGCTAAATACTGTGACAGGTTAGACAACCGTTAACAGTCTATCATCAAAAAATACCAAGTAGGAAAGCAGACAAGGGGAGTTCATACCTTGGGCAGCATAGCCAGAGGTGTAGGGACAGGAGATGCTTCAGTGTGTGTCTGCTCAGGCTGGTCCTGCATTCTCTTCACCTCCAGGATGAGCTGAGCCAAGTACTTCTGCTGAAAACGGGTACGTTTGCCAAGAGCACCTTGAATCAGCAGATGCAAACCGTTGTTATATTCCAGTCCACGTACACTCACTGTTTAAATGTCTCTTGAGATTAGGTGGATCATCTCTAATATCTGAGGACTCAAGTCCTCGTAGACAACATTCAGCATTTTTAAAAGGAATACTTCAGCATTTTGGAAAAAAGGTTGTTTTTTTTAATGGAAAGTGAGGTTTTAAGGTTGATATCAATCTCATGTCTCTGCATTAAGTACAGAAATGGTGATAATTAGCCAAGCTTAGCATAAGAGGCACTGTTAAAAATAAACACACCTCATTTGTTTAATAGATCAACAAATAATATGTGATAGGAACAAATGGATGGAAGTGGACAGAAATACCTACAGCACATAACCCCTGAAAATCACCAATGGTTGTTTTTACAATGCTGTTTGACTGCACATTAAACAAGTGTTAATTAGTGAGATTTAGAAATGTGGTTAGCCATATTTTCTCTTTAACACAGTCAGTCTAGCTGTTTACACCTACAGTCTTTATGCTAAGCTAGGCTAATCACATTCTACTGCAGCTTTGTACTGAACAAACCGCTATGAGATAAGAGTCTTCTCATCTCTTGTTAAGAAAGACAATTTGATGCTGTGATTGAGAGGATGTTAGCAAACTATGTAGTGGTGGAAAAGCTTCAGAAATTGTTATCAGACAATGGAATCTGGTTTATGAATGTGTGTCTATGTAGGTGGTGGAAAGTAATGTAAGTAAGTTGACTGTATGCAAGTACAGTTTGAGGTACTTGTACTTTACTGTAGTATTTCCATGTGATGCTATTGTCTACATCTCAAAGGGAAATATTGTACTTTCTACTCCACTACATTTATTTAACAGCTTTAGTTACTTCTCAGATGCACATTTGACACAATGGATAATATTAACAAGCTTTTTTTATAATACAACAGAGTGTGTAGTCGGCTCACATTTCAGATGTCTATGAGTTGTTAACAGCTCCACCAAAGAGTGATTTTTCCCTCTAAACTTCTCACATGCTTTCATTTCAATAAATGTTCAAATGATCCAATATTTCAGCAAAAATCAAAGATTAGAGAAAAAGTCCAAAAACTGAAAACACATTTGACCTGATCTACAAAGGTTCCAAAAGGTCTCCAGTTCCAACACTCACATCCTCACATAGACCACAACTGAAATGAATGTTGAGTTTAGCAAAAGCAGGCCACATTTCATAACACAGATTTGGAAGAGTCTTCAGTTTAGGACCTATTTGTCAAACCACTAAGTCATATTTGGTCTCAAAATGAGGCAGTAACTTAAATGGGACAGTTCTTGTGTCTCTATAGGTATGTGTTGTACCTCTCTCTACCTTTGTGTGCCATTTTCAACAAGCCAATCATTTATCCAATCATCCAAGACAAGATATTGCTGCACTCTACGCACCAGTCATGTTGATACTGAGCTTTGAGAGTTCCTGGGCTGCCTTGATGTGCTCCTTGGCTGCCTGGTACTCATAGTAGGTCAGGTTAGTGTACACACACTCCAAGTGGAACTGGATCGCCAGGTTCCTCTGCTCCGAGAACATAGACTTGCAGCTCATCACTGTGAAGGTGGACAGAGAAAAAACAAAAAATCATTTCTAATTGTAATTTCTTCACCACTAATAATAATCACATCTCCAAGTATTTTATTCTGACAGAGAAAATGAAAACAGAGCAATATATGTTGATTGTCAACAAGCTTATTTGCCCAATTAAGAACAATTCAGTTCATTTGAAAACAGCCATTGACATTATTTCTGTTTCACCTTAAACATTTTAAATGTCACATTAAAAAAAACACTCAACCATAGAGAAAAAATGACAAAATATGACTTAACCTACAGTATATGTCTCTTGTGATCCTGTGCTAGAAACTAAGCTGACTGTTTTTTCTGTGAAGAATCCACAATGGGCATTTTGTGGCATAACTGGCAGATATGCTATTAAAGCTGCTGTTATTTAACCCTCATCACATTTTTTTTAGCTAGCTCACAAGCCAAAAAAAGTCTGGGCACCCCTGTGTATGTGCATGTATGTGATCACCAGGGATTTAATCTAAATATCTAAAGTGTTCATCACATTTTTCAATGGTTCATGAAATACCTGCAGAATTAATAATATTCCCCTCAGCTTCAGCATATGATTTTCTAGCTGAGCCTTACTCTTCCTTATGGTTAAACATAGACTAGTCTAGTTGTGGGCTGTTAAAGTGTCCACAACTAGACTAGGAGGATTCCGTTCATAACAAGTAATATTAAGGATATGACAGATATAACAGATAGCAGCTCCATCTACCATTTCATGATATTTTTATTTATAAGTGGTCTCAGCCATCCTTACAAACAAATGTTGACCAAAGTGCTTTACAGAGAGATAATTACCATCAGATAAACCTTCTGCACAGATACAATCAATCCCGTTTATAAAGCACTTTGCAATGTAAACACACAGTTCTGAGAAGAGCAGGGGCATGTTTGAAATTCAGCAGCGATAAGGAACGCCCAGGCCCCCCCCCCCTCGCCCCCCCAAGCACCATCCATGTGACGCGAGTACAGCTGCTCTCTTCACAGTCCCGGCCCAAAGAAGTCCGGCCTTCAGGTGACACATTAAAAAGACAAACAGAGCGTGGAGGTGATGGCGAGGGAGGGAGGGAGGGAGGGAGGGAGGGAGGAAAAGCTCTGTCTCATTCTCTGAGCTGCGTGGCTCCTTCTCTTTTCTTTCCATCTGATCTGATTATTAATTTGGCCTCGATGAAAGCCCCGTCACGGAGAGAGAGAGAGAGATTATTCCCCGGCTGAGAGGAGGTGTATAATTCATGATCAGAAATCATACACTTTCATCCCCATTCATCATTAATGAAGCGACACCAGGGCCAATGGAGCGCACAGAGCGAGTGAGGAGCCAGAGAGAGAGAGGGAGGAAGGAAATCTACATGCAACACGTCTGTGTCACCTTTAACACCAGAGATCTCACACTGCAGGAAAATGATTCTCTGGTGGTTGTGTGAGCTGTTGAGTGGACGGGATGGAAAACGCAGAGAGCCAGACTTCAGGATTATCTAACTTCTTAAAGTGGCAGCTGTAATATTTTACCTATTAATACAGAGTTGGACTTAATGTGGAAGGCTTTCTTAGGTGCAGTTTCAACATTCTCTAAGTAATACATACAATACTGTAACTATTACATTATCATTTGGGAATGCTGTAGTTTGATTCTGGCTCCCATTTTGTTATGTCAGGAGAAGACCAAAACCAATGATGAGTTCATCTTCTCTGTTCATAGAGCTCCATTGATCTCCAAAAACTATTAAAAACACATCAGTGAGCCACTGGATGACATCTTCCTTCATTACCATGAAAACACACACTGTAGTTTATTTTGACACACACACACACACACACACACTTCTGCCAGTAATACGTAATACTCACTAGAGCACCAAATGTGCAACGAGGAGATTCACTAATCTTTACTATCTATAGATTAGGTTATTTATTCTGACTTTTCATCTAACACCATCCACAGGTCAATATCTGTCCTTTATGACCAAACATCTACAGAACAACATCCCCATCAGCCATTCAGCTAAAAGCACTCATGTGTTTTAGTAGAGCCTCATAGAGCAGCTTGCATAGCTGTACACTCTTCATCTTGTTTACATGATATTGAGAGCATTGATATTGATACTCAGTCTTATAAGTAGTTTAGACCTGTGACATCATCAGACTAATTAATGCAACACAGCTGGAGCTTAGTGCTGCTGTTTTAAATTAAAACCTAAAATCTGACATAAAGGATACACCTCTTTTGAAGCAAGTCTCATAAATGTGTATTAATCCACTGCTGGAAATAGTTTGAGTAACATTTGCTAAAAACTACGATGACCAGCTGTTAAATGAAGCTATTAATGGGTTTGGAGACCCAGCGAAAGTACTGAGAGACTGTTGTTTTTTTTCTTTTTTATGAGAGCTGCTGACAATAGTAAAACTTTCTTTCATAGTAAAACTGGCAACTCTGTCATTTTTTCTACCACAGAACAACAAATATATTGTAATTGAGTAATTGAGATGTTAAGGCAGTCTCAGCAGACACACTGTTTCTTTTAAAACCCAGAAATAGTATGTAGGCACAGAATGCACCCATGAGTTAGTTCCAGTCTGAGTAATTAAAACAATCCTTTGAATACTAGTGAGACTTAAGATTCAGCCAATGTGAAAGCTGAAACTAAGAAAATCAGAAGATCTGCATGCTTTTCACAGCATCCTCCTCACCTCTCTCCTCACATCACTCGTAAAAAAAAAAAGACAATGTGGCCGACCGCTCCTCTAGAATATGGATTGGGCTGTTTTGTAGCCTGCTCACCCTTCACACTCTGTTAACCGTCACACAACAAAACACACACTGCCTCCCAACAACACACTACACTCGGCACATATTGTTCCACAGATTTAGAACAAGCCAGTAATATATAAACAACTCTGATAGCAGCGCTGCTAGTTACTTCCTACAATAAATAAAAAATGTTTAAAAAAAGGACATTAGCTTTGTTTTATGAAGAGGAGGAGAAGAGACTAAATTCACATACTAAAGGCAAAAACTACTCTGCAAGCCAATTCATCGAACAGCATTATTTTAATGAGCGTAAACAATAGCTTCTGAATAAATTCCAGTTCTTTAGTGTGTTATAGCTCAATGCCACAGTTTAAAAAAACTAGAAAGAGCCCAAGTTTCTAATAGCAAAGTGCTACTGTATGAAACTAATGTCAAACCTCATGCTTCACACTGTGAGCTCTGTGGAAACACTAGTCATTAAATCACACTGTGGGCTAAAACCAGCCTCCAACTAAAATACTAAGCTCACAGTCAAAGCACAACATTTTTTTTATGTATCAAAACGTGAACCTAATTTTTCATTCATCTTCTGTTGAGTCATAAATAATGACATGTAAATCCTAATGAAGATTAAGTAACATCTGATCAGAAACTCTTTATTAGCCAAGTATGCAAGCACACAAAGAATGTGTCTTGTGTTTGATCCCACAAATGCTACATGGAATAGAAAATGATGGAGATGAAGAAGATGAAAAAGAGGGTGAACAAAAAGTACAAGATGAACAAGAACAAGATGAAGAACAAGATGAAAAAGAAGAAGAAGAAGAAAAAGATGAAGAACAAGATGGATACGAACACGATGGAGAAGAACAAGATGAAGAAGAACAAGATGAAGAAACAGACGGAGAAGAACAAGACGGAGAAGAACAAGACGGAGAAGAACAAGACGAAGAAGAACAAGACGGAGAAGAACAAGACGGAGAAGAACAAGATTAAGAAGAACAAGACGGAGAAGAACAAGACGGAGAAGAACAAGATTAAGAAGAACAAGATTAAGAAGAACAAGACGGAGAAGAACAAGACGGAGAAGAACAAGACGGAGAAGAACAAGACGGAGAAGAACAAGACGGAGAAGAACAAGACTGAGAAGAACAAGACTGAGAAGAACAAGACGGAGAAGAACAAGATTAAGAAGAACAAGACGGAGAAGAACAAGATTATGAAGAACAAGATTAAGAAGAACAAGATTAAGAAGAACAAGACGGAGAAGAACAAGACGGAGAAGAACAAGACGGAGAAGAACAAGATTAAGAAGAACAAGATTAAGAAGAACAAGACGGAGAAGAACAAGACGGAGAAGAACAAGATTAAGAAGAACAAGATTAAGAAGAACAAGACGGAGAAGAACAAGATTATGAAGAACAAGATTAAGAAGAACAAGACGGAGAAGAACAAGACGGAGAAGAACAAGACGGAGAAGAACAAGACGGAGAAGAACAAGACGGAGAAGAACAAGACGGAGAAGAACAAGACTATGAAGAACAAGACTATGAAGAACAAGATTATGAAGAACAAGATTAAGAAGAACAAGACGGAGAAGAACAAGATTATGAAGAACAAGACGGAGAAGAACAAGACGGAGAAGAACAAGACGGAGAAGAACAAGACGGAGAAGAACAAGATTAAGAAGAACAAGATTGAGAAGAACAAGACTGAGAAGAACAAGACGGAGAAGAACAAGACGGAGAAGAACAAGACGGAGAAGAACAAGACGGAGAAGAACAAGACGGAGAAGAACAAGACGGAGAAGAACAAGACGGAGAAGAACAAGATTAAGAAGAACAAGACGGAGAAGAACAAGATTAAGAAGAACAAGATTAAGAAGAACAAGATGGAGAAGAACAAGACGGAGAAGAACAAGATGGAGAAGAACAAGATGGAGAAGAACAAGACGGAGAAGAACAAGACGGAGAAGAACAAGATTAAGAAGAACAAGATTATGAAGAACAAGATTATGAAGAACAAGATTATGAAGAACAAGATTATGAAGAACAAGATTATGAAGAACAAGATTAAGAAGAACAAGACGGAGAAGAACAAGATTATGAAGAACAAGACGGAGAAGAACAAGACGGAGAAGAACAAGATTAAGAAGAACAAGATTAAGAAGAACAAGACAGAGAAGAACAAGATTATGAAGAACAAGATTAAGAAGAACAAGATTAAGAAGAACAAGACGGAGAAGAACAAGACGGAGAAGAACAAGACGGAGAAGAACAAGACGGAGAAGAACAAGACGGAGAAGAACAAGATTAAGAAGAACAAGACGGAGAAGAACAAGACGGAGAAGAACAAGATTAAGAAGAACAAGATTAAGAAGAACAAGACGGAGAAGAACAAGATTAAGAAGAACAAGATGAAGAACAAGATGGAGAAGAACAAGACGGAGAAGAACAAGACGGAGAAGAACAAGACGGAGAAGAACAAGATTAAGAAGAACAAGATTAAGAAGAATAAAATTAAGAAGAACAAAACGGAGAAGAACAAGATTATGAAGAACAAGATTAAGAAGAACAAGATTAAGAAGAACAAGACGGAGAAGAACAAGACGGAGAAGAACAAGATTAAGAAGAACAAGACGGAGAAGAACAAGACGGAGAAGAACAAGATTAAGAAGAACAAGACGGAGAAGAACAAGACGGAGAAGAACAAGACGGAGAAGAACAAGACGGAGAAGAACAAGATTAAGAAGAACAAGACGGAGAAGAACAAGACGGAGAAGAACAAGACGGAGAAGAACAAGATTAAGAAGAACAAGATGAAGCAGAACAAGATGAAGCAGAACAAGATGAAGCAGAACAAGATGAAGCAGAACAAGATGAAGCAGAACAAGATGAAGATAAAGAACAAGAAGAGAATGAAGAACAAAAAGAGTAAGAAGAACAAGATGAAGACAAATGACAAGTTAAAGAAGAACATGTCAACATGTCTAGAGATTATACTTTATGTAAATGTCCACTAGTATGCAGGAGTGACAACCAAGAAACAACCAATCACACTTGTTTCAATTCTATGGTCATAACACATGTGAAAATGATACATGGATGCACTACAGAGGCTAAAGAAAAATACTACACAAAACTATTTCTGGAAAGGCATTTTATTTTCTTAATGCAGAACAATTCAGCTGTGAAATATATCTGCAATGTAAAGCCAACCTCCAGCTGTTTTAAGTCAGTCCTGATGATAAAAACTCTTTTAAAAGCCACCAGGTGTTGTTACTTATTTTATCAAGATGTTTTGTGTGTGTGTGTGTGTGTGTGTGTGTGTGTGTGTGTGTGTGTGTGTGTGTGTGTGTGTGTGTGTGTGTGTGTGTGTGTGTGTGTGTGTGTGTGTGTGTGTGTGTGTGTTGACTGATATCTCCTTCAACCTTCTGTTCTTCTTTTTTTTCCAGCAGTTACAGAGCCAGTTAAAGCAGCTCCGATGTTGAGATGTCAGAGATATGAGCAGCTACTTCCCATACAGCCTACACACTGTGATGGTAGCATTTCAACGTTGCCATAGATATCAACAACTTGTGTTTTTTCACCTATGGTTCAGTGTGATCCATTAGTTTGGACATGTTTACTGACCTTTGTCCATGCTGCTTTGGGCTAAGTGGAGGAGCTGTGGAGAACAGGCCTCTAGGATTTGCTGGTGCAGGTTGATGTAGCGCAGGGTCCACCAGGGGAGCAGCTATACACACAGAAAAAACAAAAGCAGAAATGTAAGAATGTGTGGGGATCTATTACAAAACCTTTCAGTTCATACATGAAATTAAACTGATTTATAAAGAAAGCTGATAGGGAAAATAGGTACAGACCAGCAACTCTTTATGAGTCAGTCTGATGCTTCTATATCCATCAGTTAATGTTTTGTATATTTGTTTCCAGCTATGATATTATAAAAGGTGTGGAAATGCATTCTGGTGTAATTCTACTGTAATTTCTATTAAAATAATCATGAAAACAACTTAAAGCACAATTCTGGCTACTTCAAATTTTTTCTTTAGCCATCGTTTTATTAGTCAGGCTGTATTCTGTGGCAAAAATGCCAGTCCTCTCATTCATTTAAATTGGTTTAGTGCATTTCAGCTGCAGGCGTTTTGGTTGCAAAGATGCCAAAAATCGAGCCACAGTCAACTTTTTGAGAAAGGATGCCCTACATCACTGTGGCTGAAGGCTGCAGTGGCCAATCACAGCTGGAGATCAGACTGATCAGAGCTGTGAAACCCCGCCATGAGGGAGGACAAAGACATTACTAGAAGAAAGGAAGGACATTTCTCTTTGTTTGATAATGTTCAAAGTTAAGTTAGGCTTTGCTATCAGTTTCCTTACTAATTAAAAAAAAAAAAAGATGAGAGAAACAAAGACAGCTGAGAGCAAACCTCAGCAATTAACTTGATGAGGACAATGTTATTATTACCAGTCAGGATGATACGACAAAAATGGGATCAGTATAATCAGAATTTTGCCTTAAAGTGAGGAGGAACAGTTTGAAACCAGTTGAATATCAGTAGGAGGGCAGGTTTAATTGACTGACACTGAGAAAGGGCAACACAACCCAAAAAGATGTAGTTGAATGTAAGTGTAGGTAAAAACAACTCATTTAGAAACAGTGCAACTTTTTCTGTGTATGAGACTTTGATTAGAAGATACAACTATAGACCTGGAAGTATACATAATATGTCCACATTAACACAGTTAAATATGCTGTATGTTTATTTAGGGGAATCAAGTCCATGTAACTAAGACAGAGAGGTCAAGGAAGGCCAGGAAAGAACATTAACCTGGTGGATTACAGCACGTTACAATGCAATGCAATGTAATGTAGCATAATATAGTATAGTCCAATTGCATTAGTGAGACACGTCTCCTTCCTAATATGGTCAGTAAATGGTCCACAGACCTTAAGAAACTTGGGGTGGGAATTAGACAAGGTGTACCGGATTTCTTCAAAGTATAGACAGGAAACCATGTCATTCACACATTTTCTAAATTATTTTTATCTTTCTTTACTAAAAATATAAAATTGCCTAATACATATATAAAGGTAGATGTTAAATGGACTATACTTATATAGTAATCATAAAAAAAGGATGATAACAAGGAGTAACAAGTTAGAGATTATTGTCTTTGCTGACAACATGGACATCACCAGCTATGAGAACTATCGCTAGCAAATGTACTCAGCTGTAGCTTATTAATATTAAACTCTGTTTCATGGTTATAATACTCTTTGTATACTGCTGTCTTATTATTTATGCTAAGCCAAAGCTGGTTATGTCAGAGAAGACTCACTGTTCCTCAGGTCAATTTCAGACAGCTAGCTAGCGTTCAACTCAGTAAGCTAACGTGAACATTAGCTTAAGCAGCTAAGGTGCAGAGCTCTCAAGTGTATTATTAGCAGTTACCAGCTAACCTAACATTTTTTAGCACTTTGCTTTGACTAGAGGCAAACACAAAGTTGAGAGAGAGAGAGAGAGAGAGAGAACAAAGGTCCTCAGTTGGAATTGAATGTTGTAATGATATGCTACGTGTCTTAAACATTGCAACCTTCCATCATAAAACATACACATAACACACTTGACCAAATCAGCAGTTTGTCATTGTTAGCATGAATAGGCCACTATGTAGCAGTTAGCAATAAAACACATCTTTATTTTATCTGACAAACAGAGGCTGGGAGTTCAATTGTGATTATTTTACTAGAAAATGCAACAAAACAAAACTTATTGGCATTTGCTGCTAAATGAAATGGCAATTTGCTCAAGAAAATGGTGAAGATTTAGTTTTTATCTCACCGTAATTTGAATACATATTATTAGCTCAGAATGTACACTACCGGTCAAAAGTTTTACAACACCCCAATTTTTCCAGTTTTTTTATTGAAAAAAAGTTTTCCAGCTTACCATCTTGGTCTTTTTTCCTAAGGTAGTTGTGGCATAGCTTGGACTTATGTTTTGGGTCATTATCTTGCTGTAGGATGAAACCCTGACCAACTACGTGCATACCAGAAGGAACTGCATGGTGCTGCAGAATGCTGTGGTAGCCCACCCTGGATCCAGAGAAACATCATGCTTACTCCTCCATGTTTGACAGTTAATGTCACACACTGAGGAACCATCCTTTCACCTACTAACAAAACTCATGCATGATGAACAGAATATTTTCAATTTTGATTCATCAGTCCATAACAGCTTTTTCCAGTCTTCAGTAGTCCATTGGTGGTGTTTCATGGCCTAGGCAATCCTCCCCTTCTTCTTCTTCTTCTGACATCTTAGCAATGGCTTTCTTGCTGCAACTCCACCTATCAAACCTGCAACTCCAAGTCTTCTCTTCACAGTTGAAACTGAGACTTGCTTACTACGACCGCTATGAAGCTGTGCTTGAAGCTGTTGTCCTATGAGCTGTCGATCATGCAAGCTGTTGATTCTCAGAAAATTGTCTTCTGACTCTGTTGTGGCTTTTGGTCTGCCAGACCTCTTCCTTACAGAGTTTCCCACAGACACCTTGACGTTCAAAATTTCTCTGTAGGAAAGACCTTCATTTTTAAGTGTTTTTGTATAATTTTCAGTTTTGGGTAAACTTACCTTTTTTTACCTGTGGTACCTTTGTTGGTACAGAGGTAAGTGGTACAAAGGTTTCAAGCTATTCATTGGACTTGAACTGCTTGAATTTAAATAAAAAACTGAAAAAATTGGGATGTTCTAAAACTTTTGACCAGTAGTGTACATGTGTAATTTACAGAAAATGCTGCTCTTGAAGCCCCTTTAGCACAAATACCACACCAACATCTAAGTGCTGTATGCTGGAGCTAAGTGCTGACCACGCATTAAAAAAACAGCCAACTCCTTTGCTTTTTGCATCTGACCAGAACTCAAAGCGGCAGGGAGAAAAAAAAAAGGAAAAAAAAGACACAGAATGTCTCGCAGCCATGTAAGTGCTATATTTCCTCTTACACCCCCCACCACCACCCGTTCCACCCTCCTGTTCTCATTGGGCACTGGGAGAACGCAAGTGAACCATGTAAAAAGCTTATTTGTGTGTCAGGGAGGATATCTCCTGCCTCATTGCCAATGCAAGATGACCCCATCTTTTATTGCATGGTTACATGGAGGTTTAATTGTCTGTCTCACTGAATCAATATCCTCCAGGACACACACCTTCTTGCTAAGCATGTTCACACATATATTCATCGTGTCGACATACACATGTACGACTGTCTCCTGAGTTTCAGACCCTCTTTTCTCCTTCCATGTTGACTGTTGTGCAATAGGCTGTGAGCAGCTGCCAGAGGAAAGAGGAATATGGATGAATAGAGTTGGCTACAGCAGGGCCAGGTGGAAATATGTGTGGAGTGAGGAAGGGGGGGGGGGGGGGTGCTGAGGTTATGCATTTAACACTAGCACTTAAAGCTAGTCTGTCCCAACTCCCCGATGCTTGGTGGGGAACAGTGCCGGTAATTAATTCCCCTATCCCTCATTAGCATTTAAAGAGCAAATTAACAATAAATCACCTATGGTAGAGAGACACTGTTGCACTTGTGTGCTCATCCCTGCTGCTGCTGTCAGAGCGAAGCCTTTAAAAGCTAAATGCAAAACACGTCTTCTGACATCAGCGCAGTGATGACTTTCTGTGACTTTCTATGACATGACTTCATGTTGATTTGCTCTTTAAGAGGCAGTGCAGGCGAGCTGAGCCAAGAGAACGGCTGCCATAGTTCACTTCTTTTACTCATCAGTATACAGGACAGGTTAGAGGAATGATTTAAAAAACAGAAAATGTATGGGGTGAGCCCAGAAACAGACCTTGTTAAGACCCAGAAGTCTTTTTATTTTCCCATTTTATCAAGAATGCTTTCAAGCTGTGAACTAAGTATCCCAGCATGCATTTGATATCAACCAGCAGCAAAAGTGGGAGACATGAGCCAAACCAACATCTGTTTTAATAGAATACATTCTACATAGAGATGCATCAGTACAGGTATTGGATGTCAGACTGATACTGACTCAAATAGCTAGATCAGATATCAATGACAATGGGCCAATCTGGAATCAAATACTATTACTTTAATAAATAACAATTCAGTAAATGTATTGTGTGTTCGAGATGAGCCTGATGTTGTCTTACACATAACATAATGATCCCAGTCTCTTCTACTATATTAATTAAACACTGGTATTGGATCAAGTATTCAGTATCTGTCAATACCCAAAGCCCAGATATTGGTATTGGAACTGAAAAATTTGGATCAGTGCTACTACAGTGCTATTACTTTAAAGATTTTTCAGGCAAGAAATGAATCATTTGGATTTTAAATTTATGGTCAATTTATCAAAAAATAATGTTTACTTTGAACATCTCTTTAATGTCTTTGGAGACGTAAAAACTCTAATCCATGCAAGACAACATCTAATATCATCCTGGGAGGAACAATCTTTAATAATTTACTGGATCTCATGTCTCTGTAGAGTTTTAAAGATGAGTTATCGGTCTGAGAGAGTCTAATATTTATTGCCGACAGGCTGAAGGTGAATATTAGGTTGCTGTTATTAGGCAGTGTATGATATGAGATTTAGTTTTATTGTAAATAAATATTCCAGTGAGGATAACAAGTCTGTGGTGATGTGATCACGCAGGCGGTGGGGTTGAAAGTGTAGAAAAAGCGAGTGTGTTGACCTGTGAGTTCAGATTATTTTGTCACACGGCAGGTGTAAAGCTGTTCTGAAGTGTGATAACACAGCGGGAAAGGTCAACGGGAATGCTGCTATCCCTAGCAAACAGAGCATGTCCTCTCATTCTGTGGAGGTTTGACTTCAACTTGCCTTATTGGAACCTGAAGTACTTTGTATGAGAAGGACTTAATGCATAGATACAGCCCTACTTGGCTCTACACTATACAACCTTGCTAACAGCCATGTATATATTCTAGTCTTTGAGCTGGGCTGGCCTGATGAAGTATCAGTGAACAGCTCATGTACTATGCATACAGATAACTAGAGGCTCTATGAAGCATTCAGTCTGTGGTTCTAGCTACAAAAGGACTAAAATTACATTACTAGATATTAGGGCCGATTCCACTGCAGGAACTTCTGGGTCATTTTACAGGGCCATGACCACTGGCGCATCCCCCAGAGCTTTTAGGGGGGCAAAATGAGTCCATGCCTAGGGGTATATACTCCAAAAAATTGCTGGGTGGGGCTAGAGTCGGTGCTGATTGGGTATACTCAAGGCGGGATGTGACGTCAACAGAAAGCGCCTAAATAAGCGATTATGCAACGATCAAAACTGTTGCAGAATGATTACATCACCTCCAGAGTCCGGTGGGTCCTATGAAGGTCCTACTCTGCAATGGAGACAACGGCTGAGAGGACAGAGTGAGAGGATGTTCCTGTAAAGTTCCTGCCTCCTAAATTTGACCCAGAACTTCCTTAATGGAAACGGGACTAGTATCAGCATTTGTAAATAGTGAAATGTTTCTTTAAAAGGACTTGGTTACCATTTATCATCTTGTATAATTCAATATGAAAAGGTGGTTGCAACAGAGACAGTCTTACCTGGAGGCTGTCCATCTTGGAGGAGCACTTGGTGAGAATAACCCTGGCCAGCAGGAGGAGGAAGGAGTTGGCCACCAGGCTGTACACTGACTCCCCATCCAGGAGCAGACTGGAGTGGATCATCTCCACCAGGGTCTTGGGCTGCCAAAGACATGAACATCCAAATTAAGTCTACTACTTTCTGCAGTATTTCGGAGAATGCATACAGTAATTGCAGGGATTCGGAGTTAGGTGGGTGAAGGTGTGTGTTATTAGAGAATTGGAGTTATGGAAGAAAAAAAAGAAAAAAATGCTGAGACAAGCTTTCAGTTTGGAAAAAGACAGAAGCCCCGCCAATCATTTCTACCTCGCAGTATTTTTCCAATTTTTTAACCATCTGGACAAGTCACAAGCGTCCCCCTGGAATAATGCTCTAAAGGCCCTTTTGAAATAAAGTTCTAGGAAATATGGAACAAGAGGAACTTATCTCAGGTACTAAAAAAGGAATTAAAAAGTCCTTTTTGCATTAGCACTGAATCTAAAGAAACCCAAAGATTACACAAATTAGACCCATTAAAGAATAACTGAAACTTGAGAAACATCATTTTCACCCAAGAGAAAACCACAACAGAGTGAAGCTATATGTGACTGATGTTTGATGTGTGTCATGAATAAAAAAAAAAACTCAGTGTCTTTCTCCACATGAGACAATCTGCTGGGTATTTGTTTTAATTCATCCCCTTCATTCTCTCAACAGTGCTTCTTTTCACATGCTAGAGCGCTTGACCAACGCTCCCTCTCTCTTATTCAATCACTAGCTCTCTCGATTGTAAATCCATCATCTTCTTGATCGCTCGTGCCCTCTCGGTTTTCTCTCACCCTCCAAATCAGGAAGCCAAAAGCATAGCCTTAACTGTATTTTCCACCACTCGTCCTAACACCAACACTAAAGTACTAGAGTGGGGTGGTAAGGTGGCTCGGTGGTTAATACTATTGTCTCACTACAAGGTCTTGGGTTCAATACCCGGCTGGGAGAGGGTCTTTCTGAGTGGAGTTTACATGTTCTCCTGTGAGTGTCCGTGACCAAGATACTGACACAGAATTGGATAAATTCCCCCCAGGCTGCATAGTGGATGCCCACTGCTCCTAATACTTAGAAGGGGTTAAATGCACAGACTGAATCTCACTGTACAACTGTACATGTGACAAATAAAATAAAAGTACCTTTTCCTCTACTTCCTTCTCTGGGAATGAAGCAGTGGACAGATTGAAGCAGCCATGGTGTGTATGTTTGACCAGTCAGTGATGGTCAGCCCTGCAAAGCCCGCTACTTTAGTTTTTGGACTATAGGAAGGTATCACCCCTGGATATGGGACTTTTAAGGCAACTTTCACCCAAAAACATGAGTTTAAAAAGGACTGGAGGCAACTTCTTGCTTTGCCAATGTGACATGAATAGAGTCTTAGCTGCTAATGTGAAGGGTGGCAATATCAAGGTCAAAAAATGATCAAGATCATGCCCATGTATCATATGATAAGTCCATATATAGACATGATGACGTTGACAATTACATTATTGTAAGTCAATAATGTAATTATTATGACAGGCCTGGATTTATGTAAATATTGCAAAGCATGACTTTTAAATGTACCTTCCAAACCCTAACAGTTAACTCCAGAAGCAGTTAAAATAGGTCTTTTCAATACAGTGACTTGTGTGTAGCCATCTATTCATCAATCAGCTGTATATCCAGATGTGACTCATTCTCATTAAGTAGAGCCCTATCCCATATCCAACAGCTCTTACTGGAGGATCCTAAGGTGTTCCCAGGCCAGGTTGGATATATACCCCTACCCCCACCCTGCCGTGTTCTGATGATGACCCAGGTTCTCCTCTCAGGCAACTGTGCCAAGCACATGTGCACAAGGAGACTTCCAGGAAGTATCCTGTCCAGAATTGTGAAGCCAGACATCCATAAATGAGGGCTGGAAGACAGATCCACTACTAAATCGAAAGCGGCTTCCTCATCACCACAACAATCCAGAAATAATAAAGCCTTTCATAGCACACATTTTTTACCTTGTGCTTTTCCATAGTAGGAAAACCACAGGTGTTACTAGTAATGTTAACAATCTCTCTTTTCTATTCAAGTATCCCAGTACAGTATGACAGTGAGCCAGCATGTGCAATACCCTGAAAATAAATGGAATTCAGCTGTCACTCCTTTTATATAGTGTGCTTTTCCTACTGTGACATGTCAAAATGTCTAAAGGTACGTAATGACAGTGCATGCCACAGTGACTCTGATCTTATGCTCCATCTTAAACTCACTCAAAGACAAGAGGCAATGATATACACCATGGCGTAGCATATATGTATCACATGTACAGTCAAGCCCGAAATTATTCATACCCCTGGCAAATTTTGACTTAAAATTACTTTTATTCAACTAGCAAGTTGTTTTTTGACCAGAAATGACACAGGTGTCTCCCAGAAGATAATAAGACAATGTACAAGAGGCATCATTGTGGAAAAAAAATATTTGTCAGCTTTTATTTACATTTGAACAAAAAGTGGCATGTCCAAAATTATTCATACCCTTTGTAAACTGTCACAGTCTATAGGAAAATCCAAAGTTCTATACCATTCCAAATAGTCCAAGCTGTTCTAAAGCATCCTAATTACCCTGATTCATTGGGAACAGCCATTTTAATCAACTCAACAGGTGAAAAACAGCAGCTCTCTGCAGTTGGTTTGTGGACAGTCATGGCTAAGACAAAGGAGCTCACTGAGGATGTGCGGCTGCGCATTGTGGCTGCTCACAAGTCACAAAAGGGCTATA
Organism: Scomber japonicus; assembly: GCF_027409825.1. Classification (NCBI taxonomy): domain Eukaryota; kingdom Metazoa; phylum Chordata; class Actinopteri; order Scombriformes; family Scombridae; genus Scomber; species Scomber japonicus. The sequence continues at coordinate 33,430,586 of NC_070591.1, read as the reverse complement.
AGGCCATATCTAAATGATTTCAAGTTCCAGTGGCTACAGTGCAAAGAATTATTAAAAAATACAAGACGTTCCGCCCTGTGGAAAATCTCAGAGGATGTGGTCGGAAGCCAAAAGTGACACCTGTACTGGCCAGGAGGATAGTGAGAGAGGTGAAAAAGAATCCAAGGATCACCAGCAAGGCCATCCTGGGGTATCTGGGTTCTGCTGGTGGCAACATCTCAAGGCAGACAGTCCAACGGACACTGCACACTGCTGGGTTCCACGGATGCAGACCAAGGAGAACGCCACTTCTCCAGATAAGGCACACAAAAGCCTGCTTGGCCTTTGCAAATGCTCATCTGGACAAAGAAGAAGACTTCTGGTCTTCTGTTTTATGGTCAGATGAAACAAAAATTGAATTGTGTGGCCACAATGATGTATCCTTCATTTGGCGTAAAAAAGGAGAAGCCTTCAACCCTAAGAACACCATCCCCACTGTCAAACATGGTGGTGGTAACCTAATGCTTTGGGGGTGTTTTTCAGCCAATGGACCAGGGAACCAAATCACAGTAAATGGCACCATGAAAAAAGAGCAATACATCAAGATTCTCAACAACAACATCAGGCAATCTGCAGAGAAACTTGGCCTTGGGCACCAGTGGACATTCCAGCACGACAACGACCCAAAACACACAACAAAAGTGGTGAAGAAATGGTTAGCAGACAAAAACATTAACATTTTGCAGTGGCACAGTCAGAGTCCTGACTTGAATCCAATTGAGAATCTGTGGAGGGAGCTAAAGATCAGGGTGACGGCAAGGAGACCCTCCAACCTCAAAGAGTTGGAGCTCATCACTAAAGATGAATGGGCAAAAATACCAGTGGAGACATGCAAAAAGCTGGTCAGCAATTATAGTTTGATTGCTGTAATAGCCAATAAAGGCTTTTCTATTGATTATTGAGAAGGGTATGAATAATTTTGGACATGCCACTTTTTGTTCAAATGTAAATAAAAGCTGACAAATATTTTTTTTCCACAATGATGCTTGTACATTGTCTTATTATCTTCTGGGAGACACCTGTGTCATTTCTGGTCAAAAAACAACTTGCTAGTTGAATAAAAGTAATTTTAAGTCAAAATTTGCCAGGGGTATGAATAATTTCAGGCTTGACTGTATATCCTAGAAGAAAAGAATGCACAGGATTTTCTTTTTGCCTCTGCCACTTGGCCTCAGCTTGGAAATATTCCTGTCACTTATTGGAATGGCCATATTTCACATGTATGATTTATGTTGATCTATCTCTATGATCTATGTATGATGTATCTATATCATTTGCATTTTTTATAACAAACAAATAGTGCAAACACTAAACAGAACTGAATTACACCAACAAAGATGATGCAAGACTGTCTACATAAAAATGAAAACACAAGCATGAATAAGCAGATCATCAACCAACCAACCAACCAACTATTACACAGTCAGTTGAAACATTATTATGATAGTGGCGTCTCAAAGCTCCTCATTGTTTATTAGGAAATGTTTCTCTCCACCTGATTAATTCAAGTTCCTTCTAATTGTTTTCATTGCTTTCAGTTATCTAGTTCATCAGCCTTGTTTGTTAAGCTTTATTTTTTGTAGAAAGTAGTTTTCTGTCAGCTTTATTGTAAACTTTATTAAATAAAAAACGTGTTTACCTTGTTTTCTTTCATAAATTATTCAGGACAAGCCTCCAAATGTATTACTCCCCTCATCTCCTGTATTCATTCAGGGACGTAACAATAATATACTCCTGAGAAAAAAAACATGTTCACCAGCTATGTGCTAACTGAGCAGTTTGGGTTTTTTTTTTTTAACTTAACAGCTGACGGCTGCTACTTGAAACAAGGTTGATGAGAGCAGTGAGACTCAACTAAAACACTGAGCTGAAAGACAATAAAACTCTCTGTGGTCCTCAGAGAAACAGCAGAGATAAATCTAGGTTTTCTTTACTACAAGCAACACATATCACATCAAACCCATTGTTAGTAGAAACATGTTGATTAGTGCAGCCTTTAAGATGCTTGAACTGGTCGCTTCCATTTAGTTTTACACAATCAGTAGCAAGTGAAGTGTCAATCTAACCAATCATTTCAGTTGTCATGGAAACTGCAGCATTATGCACTTTTCATAATCACCAAGGAACATTACTAATTTAAACTTTCCTGTTGTCTTCCCATCAACCAGGCAACTTGTCCTCCCAAGTCAATTTTGACTGTTAATAAAACATAAAGTATAAATCATCACCCAATTCTGTGTTACACCTTTTTAGCTAACTTCATTTCAACTTAACCCTAACCCTATAGGCCTCATTTAAATGAGATTATAGCTCAAAAAAATGAAATTATGAATTAGAGAATTGGGTCAGGATACAGTTTTAAAACATTTCTAATATTTGATTGGCATCACTTAATCACACCTGCTGTCCTCCTGGGTCAAAACTGACATGGTCTGGTTTGACTGTTCATAAAGCATAAAATACAAATTATCTCCCAGTTGTGTGTTACACATTTTTAGTCAACTTCATTCCAATTATTACCACAGGTTTTACACATATTTGGAAATTATCAATAGGCCTAATTTATAACCTCATTTTTAATACCTTGTTGTCAAAATTGACCCAGCCTGGTTTGACTGTTTGTAAAACATAAAGTACAAATTATCACCCAATTCAATTCAAGTGGTGATGAGTATACTTGCAAATAATGTAGTATGGAACAATCCATGTGATTTTCAGGTAATTAGATTAAATAAATCCAGATTACTGATTAAAATAAATAAAATAAAAAATGAAGTTAAGAATTAACACACTTGTCTCCCTGTTTGTGGCTATTATCATAGAAGCAGGGAGCTTGTTAGCTATGTAGAAAGATGACATCATCATTCATAATAACCCCGCCTACAAAGCTGTGATCAGTAAATTGTCTCTGCACAAAGGAAACAAGCATTGATTAGCACAACAAAAGAACTACTTCAATCACTGTTAAAACCAGACATGTGCTCATTGGATCTATTCCTATATATAGACAAAAATAATCAATTCTATAAAAAGACACTGTGAGCGGCACAAATCAATATAAAAATATTGATTCAAGTAAAACAATTCACTTCCTTTGTATTTCCCCTTTTCACCTCTCAGTGCTCATGTCATGAGGGGAACCTTACCTGGTCCAACCTCCCAGCTGTTTTTTTTTTTTTTTTTTAAAGTATATTTTTTCGGGCTTTTTTGCCTTTAATGTACAGGACAGTGGAGATAGACAGGAGACAGGAGGCAGAGAGAGGGGGGAATGACACGCAGGATAAGACCGCTCGGCTCGGGATTCGAACCGGGGTCACCTGCAACGAGGACTGTAGCCTCAACACATGGGGGGGGGGGGGGGGGGGGCGCTCTACCCGCTGAGCTATGCTCAACCCCCCAGCTGTTTTATTTATCTCCTCATACACATGTGTTGTGTTGCAGCAGCATCACTGTGTCTCCTAAGCATGCTGACAACTTCCTGTCTGACATCACAACTACAGAAGCCTTTTTATGATTGACAAACACCTTCAAATTGTTTGCACGTTGCCCCTAGTTACCACGTCCATACAATTATTCTACAAGTATGGACAGACTAGGGTAGTAGCTGTAGTATATGTACAGGTTATACACTCTATGCATACTGCTATATAAGAGTACATATACTATCATTACACAGAATATACATGATTGAAAAATGACATCCAGAATTATTTGTACATTTTTGTCTGATATTGTATAAATGAACTAGCTGCTTTAATGTGTGTTTCTGAGCACATCATCATATTTATAGTTCATATATATTTTGATGTATCGCCATGGTGATCATTAAAGTCTGTTTCTTAGTCCGTGGTCCTTATGAATGAAGTTTGAGTACATGTAACTTTTCTCTTCTTCTGTGGATGAATTAAATCCTCATGATAATGCTGTGCCATGTTTGTCCTCCCTTTCACCTGCGCTGTCACGCATGTACAGACGACCTGCTTTATAACACGGGCTCCTTGGTGTGACAGCAGAGATAAATCACTGATGCCAAAGGAATTACTTCGATAAAAGAAGCTCCCACCCCCCCTACCCCTCCTCCTACCCCTCCACCTCTCTCCTGGTGTAATAGCAGTGTGAGACGCTCTGTTCTGCTCTGGGCGCTGCAGTGCCAAGAGGAAGCAATCTTCTCAGCCCGCCTGTAATTAGGACCCCAGAGATGCTTCATTACTGGGCACTTCTCTCCTGCGTCCTGCTCCTGTCTGCAGCTCTTTCTGGTTCTGCTCTGACTCGGTTCACTTTAAAAGCTGCTGCTGCACTCACGGGCCAGGTTTCAATATTCTCTAATGTTTCCAATATAATAAAATATACAATCCATACAATCATTAAACATAGGAACACACTGACATCATTTCTAACTATAATCAACTTAGATGAGTTCACAGTAAATATTCATTAGAGAGTTGGAAGGATGCCAGGATGACACTATTGACATCAGTTTCTGCTGCTTTTCATAATAAGAGCATACATTTGCACATACAGTAACATAGTAGTCAATGCACTTATTAACCAGCGCAGCAGGATCTCACATGGTACAGGCTGAACGTTTGCAGTTCTTTGCTAATATACATTTGATTAGCTGTGGGTTAGAAGCTGGCCACATATTCTGTGTTAATGCCAGGTCACACCACAGAGTGACACAGCAAACTTCTTCGAGTCCTTGCAAAATAGTCAGAGTATCACTGAGTGTCCAAAATCACTCCCTTATTAACTCATTCACTATTAACCAGCCAATAAAGATTTCAGACAATATTCAAGTCAAACAAATGATCACGGTCATGTCCATGTATCATATGATAAGTCCATATATAGACATGATGATGCTGATGATGTTATTGTAGTATAAGTCAGTAACATACGCTTACATATGAGTGATCATATTGACATCACATGGCTACTACTAACTTCTTCTTCTCCATTCACTTACTATATTCTGTCCATGAAACATCAACACTTATCAGAAGCTGCTTTCACTTTTTCCAGTAAACTAGCAGATATTTTAGGATGAATGGTGACAGCAGTAGAGAGTAATGAGGTGGTATCATACTTGAGAGGAGAGCAGGGCAGGGGGCAGCAGGTCAGACACATGGATGGAGACGGGAGGACCAGTCCAGTTACTCTGAGCGAACATGTTGAGACAGGAAGCAGCCAGACTCATCACAGCTAGCTCCCTGGAACGGACAGACAGACAGACAGACATGTTAAGCTGTCCTTATTAAAAATTAATAATTCATGACAAAAAAAAAAAAAAAAACAGAGGCGGTGAAAAGAGAAAGAACAAACACTCTTGAGGATAGCTTTGTGCTTTACGCTCAACTACTACCCCCCACCCCCCCACCCCCCCACAAAAAAAAAAAAACCTACCTCATCAGGTCAACGGGCTGGAGGTTTTAATTAAGCAAGTCACGATCATACTGTTGTATTTATTTAATTATGGTTATTATAAGTGAGGACTAAATTAACACTTTAATCACTGAATTCATTTGAAATATTTAACACGTTAAAAAAATGTAATGAATGGATTACTGTATGACTGTACTGTACATTACTGGATTTCAACATGCATTGTTATCAACTAAAGCTCCACCCATATAAATCAGTCAACCAATATTATTGGCTGATATCGACCTATCACAGATATATCTGTGTTCATGCCATCTGATAAGTGCTGATATTTTTATTAAGATATATGGGCAGCATTTTATGGATATTTGATCTTTTTTATTAATTCAGGTAAAATACACACATATTCAATTCCTAGTGAAGTTTTACTGTTTCAGTGATGTCCATTTATAAAACTGTTAAATATCACTGTCTTCATTACATAGCTTTGTCACAGTTATTTGATAATTTGAGGGATCATTGCAAAACATGTGTATTTATGTACATATTCTGTATATATAAGATTATCAGCAAATATATTGGCTGATAATCCAACCCCAAAAATCCAGTATGGGCTAAATATCTGGCTACATTTTGGCAAGGGAAAAGAGTCACTTTGAACTCTGTTTCAAATTCAGCTGGCCCTTATATGATAATACAGGCCTGGATGTTATTGTTTCTGGTAGTGCACATAAGAAATATGTGTTTCAAGATGACAGTCAGTGGCCTTCATGGTTTTATTAGTTCACAGGAGAGCTCAAAAGATAAAAAGATGATAGTGTTTATATTTAAATATACTTCCTTGGTGTTGATTCTACATTAATGCTGTGACATTTTAATATCCAATATTACAAGCTTCAATATTTAAAACGATTAATAAAAGCAAAGTGTGCAGTGAATTATAGAGCCTGACCGATACTGGATTTTTGGGGCCGATGCTGACACTGATATTAAGGAGTAAAAAATTCCGATGGTCGATATCAGCTGACCGATATATCAGTCAGGCTCTACTTAATTCATTAATTTTGTCACTGATTGACAGAATATAAAAAGGAAATTAAACTTCCCCTTCTGATATAAAAAAAAAATCTAATCTAATCAAAAAAATCATATCCAAGTGATTAAAATGTTAAAGTTAGCAAGCAGCAGGGGGCCAGCACTCAGAGCTCCACTAAAAACACATTCAGGGTTGGTTCAACCAAAATCAACCAATCATACACATGCAAGCAGAGCTGTGAAGATGAATGGATTGATAAGAAATGTTTTGAGAAGCAATGAATGATTTCAGTAATGAAAAGAAGCGTGTCATTGTGTGCCTCTCTACTACTATAGGAACTATTTGGTTCTTCTTCTGTTACCTGTTGCTCTGATCATCTTTGCTGCCGCTGGTCAGGTACAACATGACCCGTCTCTCCAGGTAGGCCTCGATGTCCTCCCCTTTAGTGCAGGTGCCATCTCCATTGAGCAGGTCTAACACCTGGGGATTCAGCAGGACCGCTTCAAAGTCTCCTTCAATCAAAGACTCCAGCAGAGAGCCCGCCTCTGGAACAACACAACATCAGAGTGACTTCACATTCATTTTTCATGCTTCACATTTTAAACTGATAACATAAGAACAAATACAGTGTCATATGATAACCACACAATGATATCTGGAAATGGAAGTGTTAATACACTGTGTCACATTAAAATGATGTAAAAGGAATTCAAACTAAAGCCCGGCTGATACTGGATTTTTGCAGCCGATGCTGATACCAATGTTAAGGAGTGAAAAAAGTCTGATAGATATTAATAACAATAATAATGATGATAATAATATCATTGTTCATGTCATTAGCTGCTTATTTCCTTCACTCTCTGGCTGCTGCTGTGCTAATAAATCACCTGGTAAAGCAGCTTGGTTTAAATGTAACCTGATAACTATTGACCTTTTCTACTGTCATAACTGATGCTCATCTTCAGCTAATTGTGCAACAGAGAGCACAACCAACACCAGCACTTACCATCACTTTCTTTATCATGTATAAAGACACAAAGTGAGTGCCAACAAAGTGAATATAAAAAATGCTACTTGATTGGACTATACTGACTTGACACTATCTGCTTTGCACTGTATCCTGTTCCATTTTATTGGATTTATTTATTTTAGTTAGGCATGAATGACAATACATTTCTATTCTATTCTATACAAAGCAGTAATTACACCTGTATACTTATTTTAACTCATGTCCCAGGATGTTCTGTTTAATTACACATTATAAATTAAAGTGCTGCTGTTAGTCTTTAATACAGAGCATTGAGAAAACTCTTTTATTTCATTCTCCTGCAGCCTCCTGACACAAACTGGCATGCAAAGTTGAGAAAACCGAGCGCACCCTCCGCCTCAAACCTCTCACTAATTTGATACTCCAACATTTGTCTAATAATGTTTTGCAGAGATTTTTAATCTAAGTCCATATTCTCATTAAGTCAATGAGTATATTGAACCATTCCCTTAAGATGAGCCTCTCAGTGTGTGTGTGTGTGGCCAACTAACAGTCCCGCACCAACACACAAATGAGGAGAACCAGCTGAAGAGGCCGATGATGATAAGATGGTGAGAAATGTTGATTTATTAAAAGACGAAGGGGGGGGGGGGGGGGGGGGGGGCTGAAGAGCCACGGCTTCCCAACCAGAAATAATTGTGTAGCTGGTGAGCTTGGTTCAACCAAGGAAGGAAAACTGGCTTAGCTCATTAGCATTGATTGTTTTGTGCTCCCGAGAGAGAGAGAGAGAGAGAGAGAGAGAGAGAGAGAGAGAGAGAGAGAGAGAGAGAGAGAGAGAGAGAGAGAGAGAGAGAGAGAGAGAGAGAGAGAGAGAGAGAGAGAGAGAGAGAGAGAGAGAGAGAGAGAGAGAGAGAGGAGAGAGAGAGAGAGAGAGAGAGAGAGAGAGAGAGAGAGAGAGAGAGAGAGAGAGAGAGAGAGAGAGAGAGAGATCTTTTTTAACGTGCACACACATTTTTTACCATTTTCTGACATTATATGACAAAACTGAGAGCGATGACCAACCACTAAATTATAGTCAGTCTTAGCTTGCAAATGTTAGCATGAACACATGATACCTGCTAAACATCTAACATTGTCATAACATGCTGCTATTAGCATTTAGTTTAATTCATAATAGTCATATTTAATAGTCATATTAGTATAATTATAATTATTATTTTTATGACTTTCAATATTACTACTATTACTAGTATTACTTCAAATGTAACCATTGATTACTATTATTACAATTGTTTTAAACATTATTACTTCAAATATTACAATTTTTATCACCATTCAGTGCCAGACTGATACCAGCTTTTTGGGTTGATGCCAATACCGATATTAAAGAGCAAAACAATTCTGATTGATATATTACTGGATCATTTTATTTATTTATTTATATATATATACACATATATATATATATATATATATATATATATATATATATACACATATATATATATATATATATATATATATATATATATATATATATATATATATATATATATATATATATATATATATATATATATATATATATATATATATATATATATACATATATACATACATATATATATACATATATACATATATACATATATACATATATACATATATATATATATATATATATATATATATATATATATTATTATAACTTGAAACAAGGGGAAAAAAACATAACCACCCCCCTCCAAAAAAAAAACAAAAAACCCAGATATATTAATGAATGAATTCTGAAAAAGGATCAAAGACCTTTAAAAAAAAAAATATCGGCACATATCTGAGACCATACACGCCGATCCAGATATATCTGTGATAGGCCAATATCCACTAATTACTCTTCATATTTTTACTTTTCTTACTACTATAACTATGTATTATTATCGTCATCATGCTTTGCTTGTGTTCCTCTGACATCAGCCTTACTGTACATAACATACTGTGCAGCCCAGCCTCTTGCCTTCATGCACTGTCAAAACTGGGGTCAGGTACATGTGACCCCCCCAGCTTCCTGGCCCATTTAGTCCCACCTCCAGGTCAGTCACGTGACCTGTTAACTGTACCCTTGGCTTTAATAAGCAATCACGGTGCGAGTGCTGTTGTAAAGGAGGTGTGGAGATTTTCATCTCACTGCTGATCTAATGAAACCCAGGGGCTGCCATAACAGCACAGTGAGAGGAGGAGGAGGAGGAGGAGGAGGAGGAGGAAGGGCTCTGGCTTTATGAGGGGGAAAATTAAAGCCTGAGGTATGGCCACATGTTTAATGACATTTCAGCTACTCTTCAGGTCTGCCGATGAAATGGCAGCAATTATGGAAAACAAGGCAGAGGTCCTGAAATTAGTCCATAATTCATAAAGGTTCAGGCAATGAGCTGCAGTTAATAAGGCGACGGTGAATAGAATTTGCAAAAGCGTGCAGGTCTGAGCAGCTATATGGATCCGAGATGAATGATCAGGAAGATCTCAGGAAAACAGCCATGGCTTGCCTGTGTATGAGCTGGTTTTCTGCTGCAGACTGCAGTCTGTTACAGTCTGTTACAGTCTGATATAGTATGATACAGTCTGTTACAGTCTGATACAGTCTGTTACAGTCTGTTACAGTCCAGTCTGTTACAGCCTGTTACAGTATGATACAGTATGATACAGTCTGTTACAGTCCAGTCTGTTACAGCCTGTTACAGTATGATACAGTATGATACAGCCTGTTACAGTATGATACAGTATGATACAGCCTGTTACAGTATGATACAGTCTGTTACAGTATGATACAGTCTGTTACAGTCTGATATAGTATGATACAGCCTGTTACAGTCCAGTCTGTTACAGTATGATACAGTATGTTACAGCCTGTTGCAGCCTGTTGCAGCCTGTGGCAGCCTGTTACAGCCTGTTGCAGTCTGATATAGTATGATACAGTCTGTTACAGTCCAGCCTGTTACAGTCCAGCCTGTTACAGTCCAGCCTGTTACAGTCCAGCCTGTTACAGCCTGTTGCAGTATGATAGTCTGTTACAGTCTGATACAGCCTGATACAGTCTGATATAGTATGATACAGTCTGTTACAGTCCAGCCTGATACAGTCCAGCCTGATACAGCCTGTTACAGACTGTTAGTGTTACAGTCTGATACAGTCTGATACAGTCCAGCCTGATACAGCCTGTTACAGACTGTTAGTGTTACAGCCTGATACAGTCCAGCCTGTTACAGCCTGTTACAGTCTGATACAGTCTGATACAGTCCAGCCTGTTACAGTCTGTTACAGTCCAGCCTGTTACAGTCCAGCCTGTTACAGCCTGTTACAGTCCAGCCTGTTACAGCCTGTTACAGCCTGTTACAGCCTGTTACAGCCTGTTACAGTCTGATACAGTCCAGCCTGATACAGCCTGATACAGCCTGATACAGCCTGATGCAGTCCAGCCTGTTACAGCCTGATGCAGTCCAGCCTGATACAGCCTGATACAGCCTGATACAGTCTGATACAGTCCAGCCTGTTACAGCCTGTTACAGCCTGATACAGTCCAGCCTGATACAGTCTGATACAGTCCAGCCTGTTACAGCCTGTTACAGCCTGATACAGTCCAGCCTGATACAGCCTGATACAGTCTGATACAGTCCAGCCTGTTACAGTCCAGCCTGTTACAGCCTGTTACAGTCCAGCCTGTTACAGCCTGTTACAGTCCAGCCTGTTACAGCCTGTTACAGTCCAGCCTGTTACAGCCTGTTACAGTCCAGCCTGTTACAGCCTGTTACAGTCCAGCCTGTTACAGCCTGTTACAGTCCAGCCTGTTACAGTCTGATACAGTCCAGCCTGATACAGCCTGATACAGCCTGATACAGTCTGATACAGTCTGATACAGTCCGATACAGCCTGTTACAGCCTGTTACAGCCTGATACAGCCTGATACAGTCTGATACAGTCTGATACAGTCCAGCCTGTTACAGCCTGTTACAGTCTGATATAGTATGATACAGCCTGTTACAGTCCAGTCTGTTACAGTATGATACAGTATGATACAGCCTGTTACAGCCTGTTGCAGCCTGTTGCAGCCTGTGGCAGCCTGTTACAGCCTGTTGCAGTCTGATATAGTATGATACAGTCTGTTACAGTCCAGCCTGTTACAGTCCAGCCTGTTACAGTCCAGCCTGTTACAGTCCAGCCTGTTACAGCCTGTTGCAGTATGATAGTCTGTTACAGTCTGATACAGCCTGATACAGTCTGATATAGTATGATACAGTCTGTTACAGTCCAGCCTGATACAGTCCAGCCTGATACAGCCTGTTACAGACTGTTAGTGTTACAGTCTGTTACAGTCTGATACAGTCTGATACAGTCCAGCCTGATACAGCCTGTTACAGACTGTTAGTGTTACAGCCTGATACAGTCCAGCCTGTTACAGCCTGTTACAGTCTGATACAGTCTGATACAGTCCAGCCTGTTACAGTCTGTTACAGTCCAGCCTGTTACAGTCCAGCCTGTTACAGCCTGTTACAGTCCAGCCTGTTACAGCCTGTTACAGCCTGTTACAGTCTGATACAGTCCAGCCTGATACAGCCTGATACAGCCTGATGCAGTCCAGCCTGATACAGCCTGATACAGTCTGATACAGTCCAGCCTGTTACAGCCTGTTACAGCCTGATACAGTCCAGCCTGATACAGTCTGATACAGTCCAGCCTGTTACAGCCTGTTACAGCCTGATACAGCCTGATACAGTCCAGCCTGATACAGCCTGATACAGTCTGATACAGTCCAGCCTGTTACAGCCTGTTACAGTCCAGCCTGTTACAGCCTGTTACAGTCCAGCCTGTTACAGCCTGTTACAGTCCAGCCTGTTACAGCCTGTTACAGTCCAGCCTGTTACAGCCTGTTACAGTCCAGCCTGTTACAGCCTGTTACAGTCCAGCCTGTTACAGCCTGTTACAGCCTGATACAGTCCGATACAGTCTGATACAGTCCGATACAGCCTGTTACAGCCTGTTACAGCCTGATACAGCCTGATACAGCCTGATACAGTCTGATACAGTCTGATACAGTCCAGCCTGTTACAGCCTGTTACAGTCTGATATAGTATGATACAGCCTGTTACAGACTGTTAGTGTTACAGTCTGTTACAGTCTGATACAGCCTGATACAGTCCAGCCTGTTACAGCCTGTTGCAGCCTGTTGCAGTCTGATATAGTATGATATAGTATGATACAGTCCAGTCTGTTACAGCCTGTTACAGACTGTTAGTGTTACAGTCTGTTACAGTCTGATACAGCCTGATACAGTCCAGCCTGTTACAGCCTGTTGCAGTCTGATATAGTATGATATAGTATGATACAGTCCAGTCTGTTACAGACTGTTAGTGTTACAGTCTGTTACAGTCTGATACAGCCTGATACAGCCCAGTCTGTTAGTCTTTTACAGTCTGTTACAGACTGTTACAGACTGTTAGTGTTACAGTCTGATACAGTCTGATACACCTCCATCTATTTCAGTAGTCATACATTCCTTCAGAGTGTTTGTCCTGTGATCAGGCTGTTTAGACATGTTTCCTCTCTGCATGTGACTCCAGTATACGTGTAGTTTAACATGACAGTAGGTTTAGGTGTTAAAGTGATAATGATGTTACACAGCTAGGTTAGGCACAAATGAAAAGCAGGTGTAATAATGATCAAGCCTGCCAGCACAACCTAATAAAGACTACTTCTAATAAAGACTGACTATGCTCAGAGTTTCTGCTTTTAAACAGAAATCATGTTTTCATTTAATCAATTTTCAATCAGTTCCAATAGCAGCTAAAGCTCCCATCAATACAACTTGACACTTCCTGCAGCTTTTTCACACTAACAGCCTTCCAGAAAAGGAAAGGATGCTACTGAGCTAATGGATGACTTTTACTGTGAAATATATGTTTTAGAGAGCGTTTTATTGACAGTATCGTATCAGTAATCCAAAAACAGCTGAAACAGAGATAAGTGGAAAAAAACTGAGTGAATAAAATACATTATTAATGTAAGAGAAGAGAAAGATGTCTAATCAAAACTGTAGATTTTAGTCTTATTTATGTCACAACCTGTGTGTATGTGACACACTGAGGTGGGATTACTGTAGATCATAAATTAAACCACATACCTTTAATAGAACCTGACCGATATCTTGGTCAGCCAACATTATCGGTCGATATTGGCCTATCACAGATTTATCGGTATCAACATATCCCTTTTCTTAGTTCAAGTTAAATATATTTTCTCTTATTTAGTTAGTTTAGTTACTTCTAGTTATTTATAAATGATTCAATTCTCAGTGTAGTTCACTGTTTCAGTGTATTGATGTCATCTTATACAATAAAGTTTATTGTCAAAATGTAAACTGTCATGCCTTCATTACATTTCTTTGTCACAAGTGTTTGATAACTACATTTAAGGGATCAATGCAAAAATGTATGTTTGTGTATATATGGTTTATATGTAAAATGATTGGCTGACATATCAGATTTTTTTTACTCTTTAACATCAGTATCAGCAACGGCCTCAAAAATCCAGTATCAGTCGGGCCCTAATCTTTAAAATTTCTTTTTTCTTCTAAACACCCACAATGATTAAATGACAATGTTTCAAATCACTGAGCAGGACTGTTTAATGATTATACTACTGCTGAATAACCATTACTACCTTACAGTATATTAACTTCTGTATTGGATTTAGAGCACTTCGGAATCATTATGATTAAGTGTCATGATTTGAATCAAGACTCAAACCACTGATACTCTCTTCTAAGACTGACACTGAGGCAGTGGCTTAACTTCAGTTTGAGGTTCATATGATTTTTTTTACATTTACAGATGAGGAGTCACCTGCTCTGAAATGTCATTCTCAAACATGCAACCATTGTGCTTCACAATCAATTAGTCGATTAATTAAATAGTTGATGGACAGAAAATGAATCACTAAGAAAAAGTGTCAGTTAGTGGACTATGTTAGGGTTGTTGGTCAGGACAAAACATCCAAGTATGATCTGCATGTCATTGATTTTTCTTTTTTTTTTGTCTTAACAATTTTATGCTTTTATTTTTAAAGACCAAACAACTTATCGATGAATTGAGAAAATAATCAACAGATGGATGGATAATGAATATATGTTGCAGTTCAGCCTGCAGAGCTCTGACTGAGCAGCTCCTCTCCCTCCATAAATCACACAGCTCCAGCCTCGCAGCACAATATGGAGTCTTAAACCTCTATTGTATGCGAGTGCTGCTTCAATCAATGTGTTTTCAAATGAAATATTCAATATTTTACAATCTTGCAATTACAGCATGCAAAAATATCACTGCAAATATAGGCTAGTCTCTTTGAAGTGAAAACCTCAAGAAAAAATCATGATAAAATGAGACATTTTAGCCTACTTCATTTTACAGACTGACACCTGACAGATCTTTCATCTTCTAATTCTTCAATAATGACAGATATGTAATATTTGTACATACATGGTAGTCTTATGAGCTACTGTTGAATGGTTGTGCTGCTGTTCATCCATAACTGAAGTTTCCCTCCATCTATCCAACCATCAGTCTGACAGCACTGTGACAGGAGAGGCACCGAGGCGATGAAAGCGGGTCAACCCGGAGACAGAGAGCAGTGTCCTCTGTATGCGTGTGTGTGTGGCCATGCCGGGCAGCTCCGACTCGGTGCTCGGGTCCCGTGTTACAGATGTTCACAGATGTGTGAAATGAAGCCGTCACGCTATACTCTGATATTCTACAGTCCGTGTCAATAATGTAGTTGACTTCGACGGGGTAAGATTTTGCATTGAGCTAGCTCTCGGTCCAAACCTCCGTTAGCAAAACCTCAGTCGGAATAACATCATATTATCCTCCCAGAAGCGTGAGCAAACTGTGTGAACTCAAGCTAATATTAGCTTATGTTCACAACAAAAGTTGGCATTTTCTATTAATAAGCATACATTCATATGTGGCATGTGTGCCGAATTGCAAAGCTACCTACAAATGTAACAACCGCTATCAATTATCACTCCATAAAGCATGTAGTCGTACCATACAGCAGGATAACTTAAAATCAGCCAAATATTGAATGGAGTCTGGTGCGAGGTACAAACCCTACGGAGACCGGCTAACAGCTCGCTTAACACAAAACAAACATCATAACAGCTTGAAAAACAGCCAATGAATTAATTTATATTCATCTTAACTGTGGCTGTAGCTTTCCTCCGCATGACAATGAAGCACTAATGTTACAGTTAACATGACAGTTTAGCGGGAGAAGACTCGCACACACCGCGGTGATACATGTCGCCTCGCTCGGCTCACATCACACATCATAACCTGCTCTTCACCTGGTTAAACAGCTATGTGCTGATAGAAGTCAAAGACAGTCTGGTGTCTCACCTGCAGTCTTGGTAACAGTCTGCTTCCACTCCGCTGTCTCGCTGCTTGTTACAAAGCCCCGCAGGACGCACATCTGCGCGTCCAGCAGCATGTCTGAATGCCTCTGAGCCGATGTGTTCAGTCAGGACGGTCCCGGGTCAAACCGGAGATTAGTCGCGTTATTAATGAGCCAAGTGCTTTTTCCTCAGACAGATATGAAATGTTTGTTCCCACCCATGTGCTGCAAGTGGCATCAGTGAGCAGCCATGACAGATGCGCGTTGCATTGTGGGAAAACTAATGAGGACCTGCTGGGCATTTTCAAAGAAGAGATGAGCTGTTTAAACTAAAGATCAGCTGTAGATCAGCTGTTTAAATTGAAGCTCAACTGTAGATCAGCTGTAGGTTACCTGTAGATCAGCTGTTTAAATTGAAGATCAACTGTAGATCAGCTGTAGGTTACCTGTAGATCAGCTGTTTAAATTGAAGATCAACTGTAGATCAGCTGTAGGTTACCTGTAGATCAGCTGTAGATCAGTGTGTGATGCTGCAGTAACTGACCTACAACACATGTTAACCACAGTTTTTGTTGACTATTTGTAATAAACATGATCCTATGTAATTCTTCATAGGGTCAAAGGGAGGGTATTATGGAGGACATTGGATACAATATTGGGGGAAACATCAGGAAAATGTCAAAAAAGACATTTAAAGTGTTCTGGCGGGAACATAAAATGAAATGTGATATTTGATATAGAAATGTGCTCTATGTAAGGCTCCATTGATACATAAAATAGTCTGTTCACACAAATAAACTTAAATGAATGATCTTTAATGGTATAGTCATGCAGATGCAGCTGAATTAGCAGCATAACAATCTAATCTTGTAATTATCCAGAGTAGCTTTCAGGTAAACCTGGGTAGGACAGAACAGTTCAGACAGCAGGACAGGACAGTTCAGGCAGCAGGACAGTACAGTTACGGCAGCAGGACAGGTCAGGCAGCAGGACAGGAGAGGCAGCAGGATAGGACAGTTCAGGCAGCAGGACAGGACAGTTCAGGCAACAGGACGGGCAGCAGGATAGGACAGTTCAGGCAGCAGGACAGTACAGTTAAGGCAGCAGGACAGGTCAGACAGCAGGACAGGCAGCAGGACAGTACAGTTACAGCAGCAGGACAGGTCAGACAGCAGGACAGACAGCAGGATAGGACAGTTCAGACAGCAGGACAGTACAGTTCAAGCAGCAGGACAGGACCGTTCAGACAGCAGGACAGGACAGTTCAGGCAGGCATTACTGCACGCAACCCCCCCCCCCCCGCGGCTACTCTGACTACACACTGTTCATTTAGGGCGCACTAGGCGCTCGTACCGTGCCCAAGCACGTTTGCCCCCTAAAGTCCGGATTATTTGAAGGAAAAGAAGCCAATTTTCCAGGGAATCCCAGGAAATCAACGATGTTTTAAAAGGCAACACTAGCTGAGCCCTGGTCATTTCAAGCAACACTAATGCAACGAGGAGACATTATGCATACGGGTTCCCAATCCGACCATTTTTGGTGTATTATTTTGTCATTATTAAGGCAAAAGAACTCAATGTATGTCCATGGACATTATAATGAATAGGATACAGGCTTAATATTAGTTTACATCCAGCGTGCTGCGTGGACTTCATTACATCTGCTGCACCGCTGCTACCACAATTATCAAATGGTAAGTTTATTGTCTGTGACTGTGACCCTCATAAAAGTAATATTTTACAAATCTGCATTATATAAACTATATAAACGAAATTCGTTAAAGTAAGTCATCTGGCGACTTCTAAGTCATTAAACTAAGTCTTACTTTTACTTGAGTAATCTACCTTGTTCTACCTCGTCATTGTAGCCTACATCTTGTATTGGAAAACTTTGAATTAAAACTTACCCACTGAGCAAACTCTCCCGTTCTCTCCTATGAACGAGTCGGACAACAACGTGTATCAAAGTGAAAAAATAATAATAGTACGTAACAACAAAATGTTTTTGGCACCACGAAAAAAACAAAACATGCATTAACCGCACCGTAGTAGAAGCCGCAGTGTTCAAAGTGTGGGAAAAAAGTAGCGGCTTATAGTCCAGAATTTACGGTAGTTGTTGTTTTTTTGTATCTTAATTTTTGCTCTTTTTTTGTATTCCATTTCCTAAATCTCGCGCAATCACTGAAATCCTGCACAGATCTCTCTAGATGTGCTCTGTGTGGGATCTCGCAAGATTTCGACAATGTTTCCAGCTTTAGCAGTAGCAGCAGAGTAAAAGCCATCAGGTAAGTGTTATTTTAATAAACTCCTGGTGTACTTACAAACTTTTCAATGCATGGATTTATGAGTAAAGAGCCTATTTGTACTAATGTAGAAGTATGATAACAATCCAGGCATTATTAGTGGGGTCATTTACCAGATACACTGGTGGTCCCATTAGCGCCTGTACTAAGCCATTCGGCTGATGGCTCTAACTCTACTAATTTGCGACCAAATGAAAAAAAGGGCTGAGGTGGTTTTTAGATCATGTCATGGTGCATATGACGCTAGGTTCAAATTATGCCCAACCATTGCTTTAAGCAGTGTATAAAACAGGCCATTTAAAAAGGCTTATTTGTTCATCTCAGTGACTAAACAGATGGTATTCTTTTCAATTTTGTGTTTTTAACGCAAACCTCCAGGCAATGATCGTTGATAGCCAGCTCAAATACACCAGAGGCACCAATCTTATCATCTCAAGTGGAGGGGATTACATCTATTAGAGTCCATTTCTGTGTGAGGTCTTTTAAGATTTGGCCTTGTAGGATCAATAATTGTATTAAATTAATTTTATTGCACCCATCTCTCAGTGGGATGGAAACAGTAGTCAGCTAGTTTAGGCTGAGCTCACCTGAGACTGGCAGTTCTGAATTGAACCAATTTACGCAAAACCAATCTATGGCAGAGGGATCTGTACACTCCCACTACAGTGATTGAATCATTAGACTCTGTGTTGATTTTCAGAGCTAAAAATTCTAAATATGTTGGAACAGTAGCAGCATGTAGTATGACTGAAAACTGAGATTTTACATACATCACTGCTTCAGTTATGTCCATCCCCAGAGATATATGAGAGTCTAGTATTATCAGATGATTACACTTAAACAATACCAAACCATTCCTGGATTTAAGCCAATGCAGATTGTTAAAGCAGTTTGAAGTGGCTACAAACTCAGGAGGCATGGAGACAATGGGACAGAGGAGAACTGACATTGGAGTAATCCTGACAGGAACACTAAAGGCTGTGAGTAAAAGTGTGTATATATAGAAAGATAATGGGGATCAATGATTCATTTTTGATATTAAGTTGAATTAAATGCATGAGATACAATCTAGCTTTAATTCACCACCTCACCATCCCTGTCTTCAAAATGTTCGTACCTATGTGTCAGAGTTTACGTACAGGTGAACACATTCTACCATCAAGTTTGCTTTGATGACATTCTGGGTCCACTGCTGTGGCCCAAAACAACATATCTCACCTCAACAACTACTGTCCACATTAATGTAGAAGTTACTGAGGATATTCATGTTTCTAAAACTCTCAATACAATGTTTGACAAGTCATATCACTGCAGCAGATTTTATATTCCACTAAATCAATATTTTGCTCCAAGACAAAGTATCTCAGATTTCCATGGAATTCCATCAAACGAGGATATCCATGGTTCCCAGAAGATCATGCACAGACTCCGGACTGACCTCAGAGAAGAGAAACTTTTCCACTAAAAAGGTTTGTTTTCTAACATTCCTTATCTTCTTGTTTTTCAGCCTCTGTACTTAATATTTATGAGTGCTGCTTTGACACCTGGTGGATTGTTGTTTTTTTTAGGGTAGGTGAATGTCTCGAAGAAGACATTAAGGACAAACAAAGAAGCAGGTGGAAACACAGTTATTTCACAGGCAGCTGGCTGTAATTTAGTGAACTGCCAAAGTCTTAACACAGTGTTCCTGCTCTAAGCTGCTTCAGCCCCTACAACAACAAACAAAGATTTCTCTTTAAAGACAAACTGATGCAGTATTGCACAAGTCAGCAGTGTGTGTAGAACAGCACAGAGAAGCCATTACCCAAACAACATCAGAGATAAGCAAGTCTGATTTAGGTTCACAAAGACTACACTGTATATTATATGACTCGAGCCCTTTCATTATTTTTAATTGACCTTTAGTAAGTTTTGTTCATCTCTAAAAATGTTTTGGGGGTTTCATAACTTATAAAAGGTCTTTCATTTCACTTTTCACTTCCATACTGTTCATATTCTGACCTAGTGACTATATCAAATTCATGTTTTCTTGTGGTTTGATGCTATTCGTTGACAATGAAAATACCTTCAGAATCACACTATATTATTATAATATCATGTTATCTAAAACAAGAACATTACAGCCATAATTATTTCTATTAACCAATTGAAAGTGAAGGATACAACCTTTGAATGGTAGGATTCATGACCATTAACTCTATGTGAAAAATGTATATACCAGCTGCATAAAAATACAATATTTTGAAATATATTAAAAATGTTGCACTGTGCCACTTCAGAAAAAAAACATAAAATTTCAGGCTTAAAAAAATATTTAGGGTGTTTATGTTGCTTTAAATTGTTGAAATGGGTCAAATGTGACCCAAACAGTAAGTGAGGGTTAAAGACCGTGTAAAGTGAATTCAGACATTTTCTTCTAAACACATTAAATAGGTCATAAATGTATTTCTAAAAAAGGTGTAAAAAGCATTTCAACCATTTAGATTTGAAGTTACCATTTATATAGTATAGCAAGGGGTCCCTTATAACACAGAGGAAATACAGACATTCTATATATTCAGTAATATGTTCATTCTCATAGCAGCTGATGATACTGACATGAGTGTATCATCAATATTCTACCTACAATCTTCAGCTTAGTGCAGAGTAAACACATTCTAAACACTACAAACACTTCTGCAGTAAAAGGACTTCATGAAGACATTTTTAGAACTGTGAAGCGATACAGAGGCTTTGGAAACAAGTGGGACATGAAGATATAAATACATTCTTTGGTGACTGATATTAAGCCCTCGCAGCCTAATTATGTCACATCAGTGAAGGAAAGTGTATCCTCCCTGATGTGGGTGTGTTGTGATTGTGACTCTTTGTGTATCAGCACCTCTGACAAACAACTGGCTGTCAAATCATGTCAAGTCCCATGAATAAACTCAATGATCTCCAAAGAGTCAAAAACAATAAATACTATGATACTGATAGAGGAATCACAATCTAATCAATCTAATCACAGTTACGTTGTTCTAAGTCCATATGGATATTATATGAATATCATGCATGTGAGTGAGCAGATCTTCTAAAAACAGAAGCAGGTTTCATCTTTGTATAACTAATGTATATATTTGTTTATATTTGTTTTTGTGTATTTTTTATGGGGAGCTTTTATTTAGTTCATTTTTCTTTCACACAGTGACCTTTGACCTGTGGGTGATGTCACTTCCTATCGCTTCGCCGTTCTCTTCAGTTGGTCACCAGGCTTGCTGAGGAGAAATGTGTGTGTGAGACTGTAAGAAGTGGCTGTACTAACATAAATGTTGTTACACAGAATAACCCCCCCCCCCCCATCTTCCCCCCTCCCCCTTCTGGCTGGCAAGACATCAGTTTGTCCTTGTCTCCAATGCAGAGAGATTTTTAGCCAGTGTCAGGACTGCACGCTGAATTAATAATACTGTATGAATTGTGCGCAGGTGGTTGAGTGGTCCCTCCCGATCGGAGGTGCTTTGCTGCATGTCACACACCCCTCTCTCTCCCATGTTTCCTGTCAGTCTACTGCTAAATAAAGGCGTCTATGCCGACAAAATCTTTGGAAGAGAGGAATTTAATTACAGCTGTGCAGTAGGGGTGGGGGAAAAAATCGATACAGCGTAGTATTGCGATATTTTGCATGGCAATGCATGGCAATATTGTATCAATATTGTATCGATATATATATATGTATATATATATGTATATATTACAGGAATTGCAAATGAATTTTTTTTCCTTTGGGGATATGATTTGCAGGTGAGAAAAGATAACTGCAATATAGCATATTGCAGCATATCGCAATATATTTAAAATCGCAATAATATTGTATCGTGACACAAGTATAATATGGTATGGTGGAGCCCCTGGTGATTCCCTCCCCTACTGTTGATGGATCTGCAGACCTTGCATAATGGCTGTTTTATGCAAAGGTGTAACACTGTTTACCACAACACCACCACAAAGACTGCTACAGGACAAACACACACATACACACACACACACACACACACACACACACACACACACACACACACAAACACAGTCTTCAGTCTTGTGTATTATGCCCACTTTTTTACTTTTCTGGCAAAAGTGATACTTGAAATACTATCAGCTGGAATCAATCATACAACACAGCAACAAAGCAATAGCTACAAGCTATTATTGTTATCCTGTCTTAAACTATGATTGTCATTGTCACAAACTAACTACAACAGCAACTATCTGCCTTCAGCTGCACATTTATGCTATCATTTCTCTTGCCAGTCTGTGATTGGCTCAGCTGTTTCAAATTTATGAAAAGTGATGTGATTGGCAGAGAGCATATTTATCAATCATCTAGTGTTGCTTTCGTCAACGAAAATTATGACGAAAAATCTTCGTCAACGAACCTTTATCACGTGACCAAAACGAGACGAGACGAAACGAAAATGCTGGTCACGTGACGATAACAATAATAAAATGTGTAATCCCATTTTGTTGACGAATAAAAACGAGACAAAAATATTTTGTTTAGTTTTTATTGTAGGTTATTAAAATGCAAGATAATTTTTCTGACTGATTTATTGCCCAATATCGCCGTGTATCTCCCTCTTCCTCTTAAAATAACACCTCCAGGAGGTTACAGTTCCATCTCTCTACCACTAGGTACTTATACTATATTGACGGGGTTAGATAGAATAACATTACTGAAAAGAGATTAATACAGTTTTCTTTGACTAAAACTAGACTAAAATAGTCAGGGACAATTCTGACTAAAACTAGACTAAAATAGTCAGGGACAATTCTGACTAAAACTAGACTAAAATAGTCAGGGACAATTCTGACTAAAACTAGACTAAAATAGTCAGGGACAATTCTGACTAAAACTAGACTAAAATAGTCAGGGACAATTCTGACTAAAACTAGACTAAAATAGTCAGGGACAATTCTGACTAAAACTAAAATGCTCAGACTTTTCGTCGACTAAAACTTGACTAGACTAAAAGGAGTATGAACATGACTAAAACTAATAAAAACTAAAACGACCGCTTGACACAAAGACTAGACTAAAACTAAAAGTAAAATAGGCCGCCAAAAACAACACTACAATCATCACATCCTCAGATCTATAATCATTGTCATTCAGTGCTTTTCACTCACTGCATAGACATGAACCAAGGTAGGCCTGTTGCTTTGCATTAGATTAGTCATGATCAGTGTGTATCTTAGTGGAACTTTGTGCTATCATGTATTATGCTCAACTATGAGATGATATTTGTGGAAGGAGCTCGGTGGTGTGGGTGATGCTGCTACCGTCCTCCTGACACACGTGATCACATGCTGGGTTCTATATCACGCTTTAAGCTCCTTCTCTTTAATGTGTTCACATGCAAAGCAAACAGTGTAAATGGAGTTGTTGCATGCACCTGCTTATGAAGTGACACACATGGAAATGGAAAGAGAGAGCTCACTCCTGCAGGGGGAAGATTGTTTTTTCTAGTCACTGAATCATCTTCTTGCAAGTGAAACTCGCTCACACACACACACCACACACACACGGTTTCTGCTTCCAAAGGCAATGAAGCTGCTGACTGCAGCAACAGAGCCAACATATGACTGTGATGGGAAAAGATTCAAAGGTGTTTCTATGATGAGCAGGTTGCATTCATGACAATCAGGACATCAAACTCTGAGGTTTCTGTTACTGTATATAGTCATTGTAGTAATGTATATAGTATTATATTGTTTTTATTGACTCATTATTGTGGCTGCATGGGTCAGGATGCTGTGCAGGGAATGTGTGTGTGTGTGATTGTGTAACTTTTTTAGAGAAGGAAGTGTCAGTCAGTCAGTTGAGATATGTGTGTTGGATGATTACTATGAAACGTAGTCCAGACATTCATGGTCCTGTGAGGATGACTTTAAATATGTCTGACTTATATAACACAATCACCAGCTCCAAGTTTCACTTTGTCCATTATTTTTTCATTAATATAGATTTTATTACCAAATTTATGCAAAACTGCTAACAATCCCATCATCCTCAGCTGTAGTTTGTGTGTAGTTAGTGTTAGCATTCTGATGTTATCAGTTAGCACAGTACAGTAGCTTCACATAGCCAAGGCTAGGGTAGTACTACTAGGGATGGGCATGATTAATCGATGGTAGATAATTGATCGTTAAAAATGTTCATCACATGACATCTTTATCGATCAAATGCTGGTTTCAAATAGAAGTTGTGTTGCGTAGTGTGAGTCTTGAAGCAATGCAATGAATTTCATCTTACCAATGGGGGGCGATATTTGACAGAGAAAACGGCTCAGCTACCTACCAGCTGCCGTAGATATCAAACGTAAACATGAAGAGGTCAAGGCTAAGTTTAGCGTGGGACATTTTCAAACTAAAAATGACGTAGTTCATTGTAAACCCTGCACCTTGGCCAGGCTACCCAGCATAGCACCACAATGCCTCTGCATCTCGGCTACTTTGGTCCCGTCTGAGCGTTTCAGCTGCTGGACTGACTGTCACCAGGCTGCGCTCACTGATCCCTGAGCATGCTAACATGCTAATCACCAGGCTGCGCTCACTGATCCCTGAGCATGCTAACATGCTAATCAACAAGAATCAGTAGGCTGGAGTTACTTTACTTTGTTAGCAGTTGACAGTCACCACTGTAGCCTTTAGCTGAGTCACTCTGGTTGTTTTATGAGGCTCTAGTTAAATAAGCAGAATTGTGAAGTAACACTATCTCTGTCTCTCTCTCGGCTCAGCTGGGTGCATTTTGGAGTCCTTTAACGTTATATTTTGGCAAAAACTGTCAGTCAAAATATTATGTTTTTTTTTATTAAGTTGTTATTAGATTTGATTGTTTTTTGGAAGAGCTTCTAAAAGAGGCTCAATTGTGTTTAAGAGTGCTCTATTGATTGATAAGTGAAGAGGTTTGGCTCGGAGCTTCAGGCTCAGCTGTTTTTACAAGCGTCTCGTATCATGGCATTTTTAAGATTAAAAAAAAAAGATTAATGGATAATTGAACGTTAATTTTCCCGATGATCGATCAAGAAAATGTATTCAAATGCCCATCCCTAAGTACTACCAGTGAAACTCAAGCTCATTCTATCAGTTGATCATGTTTCCCTCTCACACTCATCCATACAAACTAACCACAGTACATTGTGGCTTGCTAACCAATCATCACTTGTCCAGCCATCAAAACTTCTACATATTTCATTTGTGACATACTACTGTAGGTTTCCTAAAGTGACTTTAACTATCCACATCAAAAGAATGGGTCAAGCCTTGTGTTATATTTCTATGGAGCCTTTTTTTCCTTCCATCATTGAGGGCCCCTCTCTGCTCAACTCAAGGGCCCCTGGGCACTTGCCCAAATTGCTCATATGGTAGATGCACAAAGATATTGTAGCTATTGACTTTTAATGAAGTCCAACTCAGACAAATACATCTCAACCAACATCTTCAGTACAGTGTCAGTGGTGCTTGACTGTGATCACATGGATCAGGATGAATAATCAGGAATACTAGTACTGTCACGTTGGGTTTAGACCTCAGATTTAGTTGTAGCACTCAGGTTTAGCTGGGTCAAGTCTCTAAGACATGAGTATGTCTCTGGATCCAATGCACACAGCTGTGGTTTGTTCCCTCCACTCTAATGTTACTACACCAAACCTGGATCATCTAAATCACATGATCCTGCAGCATGTATCCAACCATGAGCTCAGTACACAAACTGTCTCAATCAATAAATGACATCTTCACTACAGCTGATTTAGTTAACACTCTCACTCAGCATCCTGTTCTCCTCAGCCTCACTGGTAGCCGTCTGTCCTGGTTGTGGTTTTATCTCACTGATAGAGTTGTACACGCTGTAAGACATCTACATCTAAATTCATTTTACAGTATGGAGATCACAGTAATTCTGCAAACTTTTATCAAAGTTATTATTACATAAACCATCCCTGAACGCCCCCCCCCCCCCCTCCCAACCCCTGTCCTCCTCCCTGAGGTCCATCTGGACTTCCTTGGTATTCATGCAGTGCTGTGTGCTGACAGCCACTGTGAACCGTGTGTACTGTGAATGTGAAGTTTCTTTGATAATGTGTCAGAGAGAAACCCAACATGCAGCCTCTCATTCATTAACACACTGTTAATAAGAAATACTAGAACATAGACACACGCTCATAGATTAAAGCAGTGTGTATATGAAGGTCACAGTAAGTATGTGTCCCAAACACATTTGGGCCCTGGCAAAAAAAGAAGATCAACAGTAATTGAACATTATCCAACCACCAAAAAAAAATACTACCGCCAGAAGTGAGTGTGTGTGAGTGTGAGAGAGAGAGCGAGAGAGAGTGTGTATGTGTGTGTTTGTCCGCAGCGTGTGTATTCATTCATAAATCACAGTTTTTGTTAGGCCAGTTATTATTTAACTGGAACAGAACGGCTCTGAACCCTGAGACCAAGAGGAACATAATACGAATTCATGTCGCGGAAGGATAATTACATGGACGGCTGTATGGGTGAGTAACTAACAAACTGTAGCATTAGCATTAGCATTAGCTACTGTGTGGATTGTGTTTAAAAAGTACAACTGCAGACTATTTATTTAATATCGAAATAGAAATTGAAGTTGACAAAAAATGAAATGCGAAAAAATGCCTTATGTAATGTCTGGCTCCCTAAACCTTGCAAGGAGATAGAGGTGGTTGGAGGAAGGACGGACGGACGGACGGACGGACGGAACGACAAACATCCTGCTCTCTAATTCTATCAGTAGGATTATAATAAATATTTTTTAACTAAATAATCCCAACTCATGTCCACTTAGTAGCTTTCCATCTCCATCATAAAGCAGCAGGCTGGCTTTAAATGGAGCCTTCAACATGTGCTGTAGACTAGTGGTTCAAAAACTGTTCCAAAATAAAAGTTGTGCTGATGTTATGTTGCCGTTAGCTGGATGTTCTCTGTGACTGTTCCATTATATTAAATAAAGTTCCTAAAGAAACATAATCAACATGTTAGAAGACTTCCCAGCATGCATTGTTTGAGAAGAAACTGAAACTTTTGACTGGTGCTGTGAACGAAGTGTGAAGCCTGATATAAAGCTGCCAATGAGACACAATATATAACAATATATAACAATATATAAAACTATATTTTGCACATTTGTAAACTTCAGTTGAAAGTTTAATCTCTGTCAGTGATCTCCAGCTCACATCTGTTCTGTATTTATAATCCAATTCATTTCATACAAACTTTTTTTACTCAACATTTTCAGGCAGTTCATTTCAGGTTCCAGCATGCATTTCAGTTTTTAGTTTCTTTCAGCTTCCAGCTCTGCTGCTGTTACATTTCAGCTTCCAGCTCTGCTGCTGTTACATTTCAGCTTCCAAGTTTGTTGGTTTTTTTTCAGCAATGAACCAAATAAATTGCAGCTTTCAGCAATAACACACATTTTATACAGGAAACACTTTTTCTACTTGATTTTTGAAATTGATTTCACACAGCTTCCTGCTACCTGGATCCCAAATCAATTCTATTTAATTGTGTAGTAAGTGATTGTTCATACTGGCAGCACTTATTCTACCTCTTGTTTTTTCCTCCACTCTCTCATTTCCATTTCACACTCATGCAGACTCTTGTTGAGCTTCATGAGTTTGAGCCGCTTCTGTCTTTACTTTTTACACAAAATACATTCTCTACTTATTATAAGAGAAAACTCTGTAGCACATAACTTCTCCCACACACACTGTGTCATAAACATTATTATTTCAACATCAAGCTGTGCAGCTCACTGAGCAGATGTTTTCTGTGCCTGAATTCATTTATTGTTCATAGCATCAGTACACACTCCAGCCTCCAGCACTCACATGTATTTCCTTCAGGAAATACAAATAGTCCAGTTCCCTTTGAAATGTGGCAACATTCAAATACTGAAGTAAATATTTTCAATCATTGGTGTCACATGGTAAACTATTCAGTTAAGGATCCAGCTTCTGAGTGACAGTCACCTTTCCTCTCAGCACTGCAGGGTTCACATCCTGCTCACTCTCACCTCTCTCTCTCTTCTCCTCCATGCTGTCTATCTCTACTCTTCCCTCCCTCAACTCACAGATGTGCCTCATCTATCTCTTCTCCCTCCCCATTCCTCCTGAGCTGTAAAGGGCCATGCTGCTCTGTGTTAGTGGATGCTTTATAGACATTTTGGTGCAGACCTCCATGTTTGTCCACAGAAGTGTAATATCTGAGCACACTCTCTAGAACATTCTTCTCCAGCACTTTGTTCCAGACTGAAACCTCTCAACAACTGTTGGATGGATTTCATTGAAATGTTGCAGAAATGTTCCACTGAACAGCAAAAGTTCAGCAGTCTGTTTACTGAGGTTGCCAAATTCTGGGAAAAATTAGACATTATTTACAGAAATAAAATACGTTACACCTTACTACGATGCTTTACGTGTTTTAAACAATTCAGAGAATTGACATGCAGTCACATGACGTCAACAATACCACCAGCTGTTGTCATGTGACTGACCACTGTGGATCCTCTGATCTCACAGCTTCAGTGATGTTAGAGAAGCTTTAAGATGAACAAGTTGCAGCATTGGTGTTTAATCAGTGATGATGTCATTCTAGTTTTATATTAGAACAGTTGAACCTTCTTAAAGCATCATGTTGTGAATGTTGGTGTTGGAACGATCTTTGTGTTAGCACTTCTATTATGAACTATAAACCTTTTATTTACAGTAGTGGGAAATACCTGTGACACAGCTACACATATAAACTCAATCATTGGTATTTCTGCTGAGTCTGGAATGACTCTCTTCTTAAACTGGATAAAACAAAACTGCCATCATTCATTTTACCTGAAAATTATTATTTTTGGTCAGCTCCTTCAAACAAGTGGTCAGTTTAAAGATGACCCCCACTGACACACACTGTATCCCACCCATGTTAACACACCTTATATTCATGTGAAATCTATTATCTTATATTACACATCCATGAACCATGAACACAACTATTTGTATTTTTTGTATTACTGAGTCTATTTGCACAGTGAGTATTTTATTATTATTCATTACATTATATATATATATATATTTATTTTATTCATACAATGTTGGATATTTTGGTAATTATTTATTTTCCCTGTGTATAGTTACCAAGTCATTTGTTAAGTAGGATCAATACATTATTTATCTTATCTAATTAAACATGTACATTACATATGATGTAAATAATGCTTATTTATTGCAAAACTTTAATTGTATATAATACCACCTGTCTTTTGTGCTAGTTGTATTTATCTCACTTTGTATAGATGAGGTTTTTTGCTCCTACTTTCTATTTTTTGTCTGTTATGAATCACATGGACACATTCCTCATATATGAAAACTTACTTGTATAATAAATGTGACATTGGTCCAACATGAACACACTACTGTACACGTTCTGTCTGTTGTGGTTATTACAGACATTTTTTCACAGGGTTGAAGTAGATTTTTAAAGTAGGTCATGTGAACTCCATCCATGCACCCATTGGTGGTTTAGTGACATGTGAATTGCAATGTGATTTTAACTCTTAATAAATAAACACCCATGACTTTCATTGAGTCATGAATATTAGATGTGATAGAAATACTTCAGATTTGAAGTCATGTTTTAAGGGTTTTTACTTTCTTACTGAAATAGTAGAAAAAGCATTTAATTACACCCCAAAACACAGAAGAACTAGAACGCTGTGAACATGACAATATAAAAAAGGTGCAGTTTTTTTTCTTCTTTGAACAACAGTGTTTCCCTCCGTATGGACAGCTAACGTAACGGCTGCATCTCTGCTCAGCTGTTGAGTGTCTCCGGCTCTTTTTTGTGGCTTTTCTCTCCTTCTTGTTCATCCTGTTAAAAAAAAAAAAAAAAAAACAACGCAGAAAGAAGCATTCGCACAATCGATCCATACTTTCAAGCTCCATTTAATGTCCTAGCAAAAAGGAGTATGTGACTGTTCTAAGGAGTGAGTAAAATAGAAAGTGCATTTTCTTTTCTTTTTTTTTTGTTCACTGGAGTTCAACATAATAATAATAATAATAATAATTATAATAAAAAAAGAAGATCAAAGCAGTTTTTTTGTGTCAGACGGAGCAGAATTCTTAATTTTTTTTGTAGAAATAGCAAAAGAAAATCAGTAAAGGTACTCTGTTGGAGTATTTGGTGGTATGGTGTAGATCAAAGGCACATCACAGCTTTGTATCTCACTTGGGGAGGAAGAGGGAGGAGGGGAGGGGGAAGGGGGGATGGGGGGGGGGGGATTGTTGCACACGCACAGAAAACACACATACACATGCACAAGCCTTCAAAAAAATGACATATTCCCGCTCTGATCTGACACAGTCTTATTGATCTACAGTCATGGAGAAGGGTAGAGGCAAACAAAAAAAAAAGATCCAGATCATGGTGCTTTTTTAATTTTGGAGCCTGGAAAAGGGATAACATAGCATTTAAGAATGTCCATCAGTTTTTATTGAAGTGGATATGATCCTTAGAGAACTCATAAGAAGCAACGGATGACCAGAGAGGGGTTGTTTCATCAAGATTCCTTTTCTCTCTCTCTCTCTATCTTTCGCTATATCTCTCTCGCTCTCTTTTTTTGTGGTTTTTTTAAATAGTATCCTTAAAGAATGACCAATATATCCTTGGTTACAACTGTTCTCACTCTAAACAGTCAAAAAAGAAACAAAAAAAAAAAAAGAAGGAAATTAACATTCAGTAAACATTCTTCTCTAAAGGTAGTTTCCCTTATATAATCTGTAATTTTTCCTCTGCCATTATGTATACATAAACAAGTTTAATAACATACCAATCAGTGGTTATTTCACAATTGGAAAAAAGCACAAAATGTTTACACTCTTTTACAGGTAAATAAAAGTTTTCGTCGACTGGGTTTTTTTTTCTCCGATAAGGGCGTAGCGTAGTTCAGAGTTCGTCTTGTGGCGTTCTGCTTCCTCCACGTCCCCCTTTCCGTTTCTGCTATTCTGCTATTAGATCTTTACATACAAATATTGACAAAGTGGTGGCTTGTGCTCTGAAGCCGTCAAGTCTTTTTTGTTGTTGTTGTTTGTTGAGAGTAATAATCATCATGAGGAGGAATGAAGGAGGGAAGGAGGGAAGAAGAAGAAGAAAGGGGAGGGTTAGGAGATGCTGGGAAGAGACGGTGGGTTAGGGGAGGGGTGGGTGGGTCAGGGACTCATAGTTGGCCCTCGCTGCAGTGGCTGTCCTGGCTGCTGCCGGGCTTCTCTGCGTCCTGATTGGGCAGATCTTTGAGGATGAGGGCGGCGCTCTTCTCTGAGAACTCGTCTCCGTCTGGCTCCAGACCGTCAGGACAGGGAAGCTTCAGGAGCTCCTCTCTGAGCTGAGCTGTGTGTCTCTGCAGGGACACACACACACACACACACACACACACACACACACACACACACACACACACACACACACACACACACACACACACACACACACACACACACACACACACACACACACACACACAGGTCAGGCTTTACATTACATCAAACATTACAGTGCTGTATTTCCATTTCCTGTCTTTTTTCCTCCCTCTGTTATATTGATGTTCACTAATGGAGAATTTATTTTGTAATGCAGATTATACTAAAACTCGATAAAAAGAAAACATTACAGGAATATTTGGACAATTTACTTGTTAATATTTTTCTTATTGTCAACATGTGTAATCAATACCTTTAAAAGTATCAACTGATACCAAGTAGTATGAAACATCTCCCATCAAATGATACCTGCAATCCATCCTTTTTGCACCCAGAGATAGAACATATGACTATCTGTATGGACTTGCTCACAGCCAATCAACACAAGCGTTCTTCAAATTTAATGTGACATGTGATTGGCCCACTGCCAGAGCAGCTACAACCCATCAATTGAATGCTTCTATTCACATGATGGGTATAGAATGAAGTACTCAGTTAGTATCAGTATCACTTTAAGGATACATGGATTGGTACTGGTATCATCATTTTTTAAACGATACCCAGAACTAGACATGAATGTTTAAAAACACACAAATATATAATACATTTTAAAAAAGGGCTCAGTCATTTGCTCACTCTAGTTTTTATCTAAAGTATGTATTAGACAGCGTTCTCTTTCACCAACTGATGGAATATCTTTTGGAGAATCCCTCCAGCAGCTCTGTGTTCTGACTCAAGAGAATCAAACAGGACTACAGTTACTGTTTAAAAACTGCTACACAACATGAAATGAAGATCATTTAAACATCCTTTAGTCTCTTCTATAGATCTTATATAGAAAGCGGAGGCAGAGTGACCAGAACCTGGAGTGTCCTGCAGCTGTGACACAACAGCTGGCTGTGCTCAAGCTGAGGCTGGATCATTTACAGTGAGGATTAACTCTGTTTATTTACTGCCAGAGGGAGAAGAGAGCAGAGCTGCCAGAGACACCACACACACTCACAATCAGTGGCTGTTGCTTATTGTGCTTCAGTGTGAGGACGTGTGTGTGTATATCATGAGCTGCTGTGTGAGTGTGTGTGAGTGTGTTGCAAGTGGGAATGTGAATTAAGCTGGCCTGTTGAGAGTCTGCTGTCCCCTGCAGCTAATTCACTGTTTATTAGCAGCATATGAGGCCCCATATACACACACACACACACACACACACACACACACACACACACACACACACACACACACACACACACACACACACACACACACACACACACACACACACACACACACACACACACACACACACAGGTCACCTGCTTACTGTCAGCTTTCTATATGATATGAAGCTCATGGAAACACAGAGCTGCTGTATTTATCACAGTGAAATAAACACATAAACACAGCAGTGGAGTGGTGGAAGGTACCTTTAGTGCAGCAGCATGATGGGACATGGTGCGGCCCACCCTCTTGTCGCTGCTGTACTGCTGGATGTCAGTGATCCACTCCTCACACTGAGACATGATCTCTGTCCGCTTCAGGTAGAAATGTTTGTGGATCACCTGAAAACACACAACATGACACGATGAGTCAGCTGACACACTGAACCCCTACAAGCCTCCTGATGGCTGCACCAAGGGTGTGTGAATGTGTGTGTGAATTATGGGTGTAAAGATACACTGATTTACATTGATTCATCCATATAATGAACAACGAGCCAATAGCATCGATGCAAAATGAAAACATTGATGCTAGACATCACTATTTGAGCAAGAAGAAGCAAAAAACCTGCTTTAATGTGTAACTTAACGTTCGTTTCGTTTTTCTTTTATAGAATGTGACATTTTTAAGGCTCAGTATATCAAATTGCAGCAATTTATAGTGAACAGGAGGAATATTTTTGTCTAAAAGGAATATATTGTTTTCCATTTAAATGTCTGGTTAAGCTCAGAAATGAAAATGTCAATGATATTTTAGTTGCTTTTTGTGATTTGATATAAGTGGAAGTGATTGTGTTAAATCAGATCACTGCCTCCTGAATCCAATCAAGGCAAGGCAGTTTTATTTATATAGCGCATTTCATAAACAATGGCAATTCAATGTGCTTTACATAAAACAGAAAAACATGTAATTTGAGAAACTTAAAACATACAATTAACCCCCCCACCCCACCCCCCAAAGTACAGAAAAATAGCAAGACATAAATAAAATGATTGCAGCATAAAATAATAAATTAGCTTTAAAATCATTAGAAGGACAAAGAGTGCAAATGAAAGATTAAAATGTAAAGTGCTTTAAAAGAGCTCAATCATAAGCACAGGAGAAGAGAAATGTTTTTAACCTGGATTTAAAAATGTTCACAGTTGGGGCTGATTTCAGTTCTGCTGGTAGTTTGTTCCAGTTGTGTAAAAGCTGCTTCACCATGTTTAGTTTGAACTCTGGGCTCAACTATCTGACCTGAGTCAGTAGATCTCAGAGCTCTACAAAAATCAAAAAATCATATCTTCACAGAATTTGTGATATCAGCAAACATCGAATCATTGTCCTTTGAATATAATATGGTATCATGAAGAAACTTGTCATTTACATCCCTAGAATGAATATTGATTGGCACTGTTTTGGATTTATAATCAAAGATTTGACCACATTTCTCTCATGACTGTCAACTTCTGTGTCTAGTAGCGCCGAGCAGAGCGTCACGCAGCTGTGAGCAACGGAAACCCCCCACACTCTTCCACCACAGCGAGGTGAAACAAGTTGTTTACTTTGATGATGTGTTGGAGGTGTGCTGCTTCATAGAAAATATGTGCAGCTCGGCTCACAACAGCAAACACAAGCGGAGCGACTCGAGATGATGAAATAACAGACAGGACATTATTCTCTCTCTCTACTATGTATGTAATAAAGCTCACACACACACACACACACTACTCATTTCTCTTTGACAGTGAAAACAATCAACTTCTCTGCTTGTCTCTCCATCACTGACAGAGTGTTTATTACTACTGCTGAAGTCACGCTCTGACATCATATGTACCACATCGCTCTGTGAATGATGTCAATCATCTATGCTCCACTCCCCTGCTTCTCTCCATGCCGCTTCCTAGCAACAATCGCCAGGGCAGAGGCATCAGTATGCAGTGAGCTCTGTGCTGGATGTGCGTGTGTATAGCTGCTGGATGGAGGTACTGAGGATCTCTCTCTCTCTCTCTCTCTCTCTCTCTCTCTCTCTCTCTCTCTCTCTCTCTCTCTCTCTCTCTCTCTCTCTCTCTCTCTCTCTCTCTCTCTCTCTCTCTCTCTCTCTCTCTCTCTCTCTCTCTCTCTCTCTCTCTCTCTCTCTCTCTCTCTCTCTCTCTCTCTCTCTCTCTCTCTCTCCCTCTCCCTCTCCCTCTCCCTCCCCTCCTCCCTCCCCCCTCCCCCTCTCTCTCTCTCTCTCTACAATAGAGGAGCATCGGGACGCAAAGTCCATACACGCTCCATGATGAGACTCATAAAGACAGAAGCCCAGGGCTGACATTATGCCTGGCCATGTTCAGACATGTAGTTGTTTAAAAGCGGGTGTTTTCCCCCAGGGGAGCTATGAAGAGACGACCAGCAGCCGTTTGACTTTTGGCATTTGGACACGGCCATCGATCACAGCTGGGAAGGAAGCTCTATATGCAAACCATCCACTGATCAGAGGAGCAAACGTCACATTAGGGCCTTTTGACAAATGACCTTTCAGGAAATACATGTCTTTATATGCACACACACACACACACACACACACACACACACACACACACACAGGTACGTGGAAAAACATCCACACAAGTACATGTAGCTCATGTGTGCAGTCAGAGACGAGGTCCTCTGATGGAGAGCCAGCTGCAGGATAAACTCAGTGACCTTTGAGGTAATGCCATCCACTCATTATTCCACAGGGCAAGAGAGGGAGGAAGAAGAGCCAAGCGAGGGAGGAAGAAGAGCCAAGCGAGGGAGGAAGAAGAGCCGAGGAAACATGCTGGGAACATGAAGGGTCAAGGGTGCGAGTGAATCACGCAGCCATTAAAAAGTTATTCTTGGTTTTCAGTATTCCATCAATAGAGTGCTGAGGATACCTGGCCCCCGTAATCATGACAACAGCCCTGACCCATTCCCACACTGCATTTATTATTTTCTACTTTTAAAAAAAACTCTCACACTGTATGACTGAATATATTTTAGAACATTTATTTTAAAGCCATGAAGGGAGTGTGTCATTTTCTCTAATTTCACAAAAGATAGAAAATCCCTTAACCATTGGGCATGGGGGGTGGGGGTGGACTCTTCCAGTGCATCAGAATAATACGTCTCGCTGTGAGACACAATGTGAGAAAAGCTACAAGTTGAGCCAAGTCTGATGGCAGTGAATGGTCAGTGACAGACATGTCCAGAACATGTGATGGCATTTATCACACTTAGCACAGATGTGGTCTAGTTTGCTTTTAGGCCGGTGGAGATTAAAGCTGTAAATTTATGAGAAAAAAACTAGGATATTGTCTGATATTATAAAGTCGGATTTTTTCGATCCACCTTGAGGATGAGTTCATTTGATCATTTGGCGTATGGTGTCTTACTGGACCACAAAACCCATTTGAACTGTCCGTAGATGTAACCAGTGATAGTCTTCCATCTGCCTGCTCTGTTGCAGCTCCTGTTGAACAAAACCTATCACCTCATCCAGAAGTTTATGGGTTTTTTTCTCTGAAGGAGGCTCAGTTTCTTGCAGTGTCTTTTCAAAGTCTGGATACTTAGGATGATCTGGATAGCAAGTATCTCATTATTGCTAAATGTACAATTTGATCAGTTCTTCCATAGCAGCATAATGGACGACAAGCTACATCTCCAGTGTTGCAAAGTGAGGCTATGTGACTGCTTGGCAGAATAAAACACCTTTTTTTCCTTTAATTTCTAAATTTGTGACTTTATAATGTCAGAGTATATCCAAGTTTTGTTCTCGTACATTTACGACTTTTAACAACTTTTTTTCTTGAAATATTACACCCCCCCCATATATGGTCCTAATACGCTGTCATAGGAAACAGAGAATTGGAGAGGAAAGGTATTGCCTGGAATCCAAAGTGGTGTTTTAGTTGAGTCCAGATCTTTAGACACTTTCTACCTATGACATTACTGGAGTATGATGGTGATGGTAACACCAGAGGGAGGCACAAAAGAGACAATGTTTTTATCTCACTTTCTATGAAGGTTAATAAAGCTGGAAAGCCTTTCCGAACCATCAGACATCACTATATCTGCTCAACTGCCACCCCCAGGACTCCCTAAAAGCTACAGCTCGTCACACATGTAGACAATCTTAATGAAAAAGGTGACCACAAACTTCCACCAAGACAGAGATGTCTCTCTCAAAGCGATCAATAATGCAGCGATACAGAGTACTCAACAGAACAATCCAATTCCCTGTCAGGACGGCTTCCTGCTGCTTTGTGCTGTGTGTGTGAGAGAGAGTGTTACTATGTGATACTGTACGCAGTGAATGGGAAGGATTTGGTGCGTGGGGGCTCAATCTGTTTCTGTACACATTGACTTGAGAGATAAATGTGAGCGTGTTAGTCGGCGATTCCTCTGTGCAGCTGTGGCGAGTTCACCGAGTCCAGCTCTCCATCCACACGGCCTCCAGACGTCAGCCCAACAATATATGGAAGTGGATTCAACCCACAGCCTGATCCGTCATATACCGCCCCGTCCTCTCCTACAGCTATGAATTAAATGGTCTGGTCCGTGACATTGACCCTCATCCTATGAGAGGGGGAGGGGGCGTCGGTGCTATTAGCCTGAGATGCTGTGGACCTGGTTGAGGATGTCTGTGTGTAGCATAGGCATGGGATGATAACCGTGTTCAAGGTATACCGTGATTCGATAAAGCCACAAAACCGAAACCGCCACATTTTCTGTCATACCGTTCTTAAGGTATGAGCTGTTTATTGAAATCCCTCAGGTGGTGCAGCTGCAGCGTAGAGCAGACGTGTCAAACTCATACATACAGACCAATTTGATCTCATGTGGGCCAGATTATTAAAAAGATGGAGGGAAAGAAGGAAGAAAGGAAGGAAATAAGAAGGGAAGGAAGGAAAGACAGGCAAAAGGAAGGAAGGAAGAAAGGTAGGAAAGACAGACAGTGAAGGACGGACAGACAGATGGAAGGAAGGAAGGGAGGAAGGACAGAAGGAAGGAATAAAGAAAGGAAAAAAGAAAAGTAGGGAGGAAAAAAGGAAGGCAGGAAGGACAGATGGAAGGAAGGAAAAGAACACAGGAAGGAAAGTGGGCTGGATTGCTCCCCTCAGTGGGCCGGTTCTGGCCCGCGGACCGCATGTTTGACACCCCTGGCGTAGTTTCACGACCCCTCACACTCTCATTACAGCGTATATTCAGGTTAAATTAACATGTCTGTCTTTATTTTTCTTCCTTTTAGGAACATTTTAGAGCTGTAATCGCAATACCGCCATACCGTGAAACCGTGATATTTTTGCTTATGGTTATCATACCGCCAGAATCTCATACCGGCCCATGCCTAGTGTAGCAGATGTGAATATGATAAACACATAACTTGGCCTTCCTTACCTCAAACAAGCACATTTACAAGTGTACTCTCATTCTTTCCCTCCTTCTCTCCCTCCCTCACAAACACACACTGATCCATATTTTAACATGCGTTCCATTGTCCTTAATTCCACCTGACAATCTGCTGCTCCATAATTCAAGCCTGTGCTCCATTCTCCAGCTCTCCTCCTATAAATAGCATGCAGAACACTGGATTCTCACACACGCTCACCAAAAATAAAACGTCCATGCTATTGGATCCCAGTAATCCCATGATTATATGAGCAGAAAAACACCAGCATCATTAGCATCGACCCATGGAACCAACTGCAATGTGTGTGCATTTGAGTCTCGATGATGAGAGTGACTTGCTACATAAATAGAAGCTAATAAAAATGTTAAAATGTACATCTGACAACATGCAAGATTTGAGAGCACAAAGTTGAAAGGATTCTGTACAAAAAATGCCGATATATTAAAGTGTATCAGTGTTGCTGTCTAGCAGAAGGCCGCATTTTACATTATACTCAGACAACCCAACCTCAACTCAAGGTCCACATACTAGCTAGGCCCATTTATGCTTAACACACGTACGAAAATGTATATATGTCCTTTTCAAACGATGTTACTTTACTGCATTGCTCACATACTTCCATGCGTCCTTTACGTTGGCATGGATGTTAACCAATACATCCACCAGGGGGCAGCACAGAGTCAAACGTTTATGACAACAACAACCTCAAAAACAATCCACCGTGGAACATGTATAATATTCCACTAAATATTGCTTGCTAAGATGACAACAATGTGCCATGGATAGCTAATCTATCAGTGCATTCACCTGCTGAGGTGATTGGATGGAAAGAAAAACTTTGCTGACTACTGGCTCTCTATGGCACATGACTGAATACATGTGACCCGAGGTGACCAAGGATCTACATTTCATGACGATCTAGCCGACTGACGATCTGGCTGACTGATATATCAGTCGGGCTCTCATTACCACAGTGGACATTTACAGTAGAGTGAAGAAAATAGGACATTTTCAGAGTCAACCAATTACAGAATGAGTAGACAAAGGAATCCTATTAGCATATTTAGGAGGTCTGTGCCGACATCAACAAATACTGAATCCTGTGCTCAGCTCATATTGTCAACACATTTTCTGTGATAAGGATGCACTGTTCAAAATGAGGTCAACATGATGTATAAATGCAAGAGGCTGGTGACAGGGTTAGAGAATAGTGGAGCTGGTACCAGCTAAGAGCCTGCTGTTATTCATCAAGCGTGAGAGACCAGCTGGAACAGCAAAGGTTGATACGGAAGCATCTGACGAAGCTGTACGCCGAAATCCGACAGCTACAAGCAGACAGAGGGCCAACTGGTTCATATGGAGGACATCTTCTAGGACAAGTGTAGCGACTCTATTGATTTTCAGTCATTGTTGAAGAAAGCCTCCAAAGACCTGGAGGGACAGTACATATAATGATGTACTGTGGTTCCAAACAGAAACAACGCTGCAAGCCCCCCAAAAAAACGAGACCTGGCAGATGTGGTGTGTATCAGTGCCAGAGCATCAAGACAGGGTCACTGAGAGGATGCTTCTCACTTCCACTCATAGAACTGCCACATTTCAGTGTCAAGATTCAAAGCGTTAAAGTGCTGCCTTATGAGGAGTGACAGGATGTGCTTAGACGAGTGAGAGACTTGACAGTGTCAGTCTCTCGACACATCAGGCCA
This sequence comes from Scomber japonicus, assembly GCF_027409825.1. NCBI lineage: Eukaryota > Metazoa > Chordata > Actinopteri > Scombriformes > Scombridae > Scomber > Scomber japonicus. The sequence goes on along the minus strand of NC_070591.1, from coordinate 33,390,570 downwards.
GCTGTGGTAGGAAGAACCATGTCAGCAGACATTGTTGCATCTTCAGCATCAAGGACAGCAGATGTAAGCCAAAAAAAAAAACAAACACTGAATGTACGACTGAGCGTGCATACTGTTCTCAGGAACATTCTCCAGCTGTTTGACAAGTTATTTGTACTCTGCTGAAGGCCTTTACCACTTCTGAAAATGAAAACACCCATTGACGTGGGTGGACCAGAACAAAAACACAGTTGACTCTAGTTTCTGGTGAATGACTGACTGTTGGAATATTTCTGGCTCAATATATTCTGGAAGTAAGGAAATGATTTGCGGCGTGGTTCCTGACCTCTGAGTCACAGCCCACATCTCCAAATGTTCAATGATTATGTTGTGCTCATTGACATCTTCAACGTAGCTAGACAGCTGGCTACATCCATGAATAACAATGACAGGAAAATTCCCACGAATATGGCCAAGAGCATGGATGAGTTTGATGTAGCTGTCCCAGTTATTGCAACTCAAAATCATCATATTTCTTCAATTGTGATAAATGTTGAGTTAACTAATCTCAGTCATAGTTACATTTCATGTAACACTAGCACACAGCTCTGGGTTGAATCTAAATTGAATGCTGTCACATCACTAACAAGCCTGAAGGATGGCACATATTAAATGTAATGTGCCATTTTCTTACCTTCTTATGGCAGTACTGTTATTCATTTCTCCTTTAATGAGAAATGCAATCAATTTATTAAACCATGAATTATAGCTTAAGAGGTCATATTAAATTATAGAGATGTGCTTATAATAGGTGATTTATGTGATTTAAGTAGTAGGTTTTCATTTACTGACTTATTCATATATGGATCAGTTCAAAAATATCTTTAGAACTAGTTTTAAAAGCAGCATGAGGTTTGTTCAAATGTACATTTAGTATTTTTGTTGGTTTTATATCATTTAAATGACATTTGCAACATTTTTTACCAAAAGACTGAATGCTCCTGAAAATGTCAAATGGTGTAACCACAAAAGTGGTATAAATGTTAAATATTTTATCCACCTACAGTGTATTTAAGTGCACATCTAAAAATAATAACTTCATTTTAAAACCTCAAATGAAAAGACATATCCTTAAAAATAAATTTTTCCTTAATAAGTTTTGACAAATGATGTAAAATTAGTTACAAAACATAGCGTGCATTGCTAAACCGGATTATATATGAAAGAATACTGCTTACACCAATTGACACTGGGTTGCATCACATCATTGACTCATAAACATGAAGAAAAAGCATTTGAGTACATATAGGACTAAATCCATTTGGTTCATGGCTGGTTGTTTTCCTCTGTGTGCATGTTTGTCTCAGCTTAAGGCTTAAAGGTGTTAAAAGGCCAGTGGTAGGAAAAGCACATGGGAGTATCTCACCAGGCTTAATTGAATTTCTGTGTGCGTATGTGAGAGATTGCTCAGCCGGGTGGCATCGCCAAGTACTACTATGTCCCCCTCAATATCTTTCGGTCCAACGGTCCATTTCACAGACTGGCTCGGTGATGTCACGGACACAGTTTTTTCCCTCTTTTTTTAATCCCAGCATCGCCTGTGTGTGGAGGCCTGATAGATGTATAATATTTCACCTTCGGATCCCTCAGAAATATAAGCAGTGCTGGCTGTAGATTAAAGAGAGAATAAGGAAAGTAAGGTTCCCCATACAAATAATCCACTCAGAATATTTTATACATATCCTGAATAAATTCTGGAAATCTACAGTACATCTGCAAACCTGCAGCTCTGTTTAATTCAGTGACACATTTGATAAATCACCTTACTAGTTTTGATAAAGTGACTGTGTAATTATGCAGTGCAGATTTCTAAAATCTGAATGCATTACTAAGCAAGATGCTCACTGTGATGGATTATCTAACTAGTCCTTCTGAGACAAACTTTAAAACCTAGCATGCTTTAAAAAGTTCTGAAATGTGCATGGAATTGAAAGGAAATGCAATGAATCATAAACACTGGTAGTTTTACTGTACTCACTGCAAATTTTCAGCTTTTGATAGCTAGGTGACCAGGTGTATACGCACATTTTTTAAAGTACAAATATAATGACTTTTAAGACCTTTTTAAAATCTCTTTAAGGAAAAAAATAAAACCATTGCTCATACATAGTATATTATGAGTCATATAATAATACAATAGCAGGATTTTATTGTTGTAGTGGGTTGAAATGGAGCTCATTGAAGTCATTTATATAGGACTGTAACTAATGATTAGTTTCATTATATACTGATTATTTTTTACTTTAATTAATAAGTTGATTGGTTGGTTTATGGAAAATAATGATAAATAACAAACTGAACAAATATAATTACACTCAAATCGAATTTCATACCTTAACTCCTACAATTCCAGATATTTTAACACATGTTTAGACCTTAAATATTAAAAACTAAGACTTTTTAAGGAAGTGTGGGGACCCTGGGTGACTAGTGGGGTCTTTGTGCTGCTTAGAGCTTTGGTTGTTTGATAAATTGTTCAAGTGCAGACCTTTAGCACAGGCCTGCAGATGAATAAAAAGTTACCACAATTAGATATTTTCTGATGTCTTCAGTACAGCAGCAAACCCAAATCCAAGCTTCCAACTGTCACCACGGAAACCTCTCCATGACATCACAGTATTTTCATGTTTACTACAGTTTGTGTTTTCCTCATGTAATCATCACAAGGTGATTGGATCCCCCAACCCCCCCCCCCCCCCCCCCCCTCATTTTCCTCTCCGAAGCGCCGCTGTTCCTCCGTTCCTTTTTCTTGACATTTCTGAATGAGTCTGCTCTGGATGAGCAGGTTGAAAGATTGTTATCTTCCCCAGTGCTATCCGTCTCACCACGGACCATTTAAAGGATCTCAGGAAATAAAAAAAAACCTGTGAGGAAGAGAGGTGCTGGTGGTGAGGGGGGATGGGGGGGCAGGGGGAAGGAGGGATAGGCCAACCTCCAGACGATGTCATCTACCGAGGAATTAATAAGAGGGGAATTTATTATCAGAGAGCGTGCCCAAACTGCCCTAAGGGAGGAGAGGAGGATTTTTTTTTTCCTGTTTTGATTTCTGGACTGAAACAGGTGGAAATATGTCTAGTAGGGCAGAGGTATGTGGCTAATATATTATAGGGATGATTTTGTATTCCAATGTAACTTTCAACTGAGAGTGGAGGTGAACAGCAGCCATCATACATCAATCAATACATCATCTACATACTGATAACTTTGTCCTGGTCGTACCTCATCTTAAAAACATACAGTATGTGTCATTTAAAGAGAGCTGTTTGGCTGACGCTGGTGAGCATGAGTCACATTGAAAGATCTGAGGTTATAAACAGTCTTGATGAATGTGGGATGTCCTGTTTATGTCGTGATGGCATCAATCCAGAATACATTACATTTCAGGTCAGACTCAAGGATATGGATCTTCAAGATTGACAGGATGTGGTTTACATTTTCTTTTTTAAATTGAGTTTTTTCTTTGCCCTGTGAACTAAATAAATGTGTCTAAATTTAGGTGTGGTTATTTGGGTTTTTTTTGGTTTTGTACTAGTTTTAATAGTGAAAGGAACAATTAAACAGGACTGTACAATTAGTCCATGCACTCAAAAAACTAAAGAATTAGGCAGTCTTGCTAAGTTTTTTAGGATAATAATATCTTCTAAATATTTAAGGGAGTTTGCTTCTTATATAGATCTATTTATCTATTTTCTTCTGATTTACCTCATCTACCAACTGATTCTTTTTGCTTTCTGAAACGTTTAACGTGGCCATTGTTCATTTAAAATGTATTAAGCCTAAGAATTCCTGGAGAATTTCTAGATAAGAGGTCACTAATAGATGGACTGCAGTCCAGATCCAGACCCAGACACTGTCCTATCTGGACTCAGACCTGTAACTGATGAAATATTGAGGATTGTTAAACTTTGTCCGAGCGTTTCTATTTTAACGGGCGCAGGTACTCCAGCTATTACGGTAAAAGTGGAGCAGCCCTCAGAAACTAAGTACTAACTACTATTTTTCTACAACTAAGCACTTCATTTAAGAGGCACAATCAAAAGCTTTCTGTAATGCACTTTATCTTAAAGAACCATCTTTATTTGATATAAGAACCACCACTCCTCTAGATGTTCAATTCTTGGAGAATTGAACATTTTCTTGGAGATCAGCCTCAAGTCAGGTTAAAGTCAAGAGTTGGGTTTGTTCACACAACCATGTGAAGGGTCTAAATGAGTATGTGGGTCTTCCTACCTCTTTGAAGCATGGTGAGGGGTTGCGCATCTGTTCCAGCATGGCCCATTTGACGGTGGCCTGCCGGATGTTCCCGTCATATTCCCGTGAGCTCTGGGTGCCGCTAGGCGTTCCACGGGAACGTTCATACCCTGGCTCGTTGAAGTAGGGTTCAGCCACCAGGATGAGGGACTGCACCGACACTAGCACCTAGCACATTGAAGAATGAAAGGAGAGACCAGGGAGAATTATGAGATATAAAAATATACAGGATTCCCAATGTGGTCCAGGAGAAGTGCTTAGATGATAGAAGATGACAGAAAGCATTTGCATGGTCTGGAGTTCCAAAGAGATTGGATGAAAAATACATCCATGTGTCCAATGAGTTAGGAATATTTAGGTGTAATCCTGATCTATTGGTAAATTACTCAGATTTCCCTTCACTGTCCTCCATATCCAAAGGCTCCAAAATGATCTTGGCAGTGGTGGACACTAAGTCTGACAAAAGCAGGGAATATTTTGGCCTCATAAAGATACATCCTTTAATATATCTTTATTAACAGCCCGATTAATGCCTTGGCCTGTCTCAAGGAGACTAAGGACGTCCTCCGACATCACTCTGTACGTTCCAAGCCACTACATTACATTACCAACGATGACAATGGTGGGCTTAGAGGTCTGCCTGCTAGCCCCCGCCACATTGAAGCTGGATGGTGTGCACTTGAAAATGCCCGAGTGTATACCAATAACCTTCAACTGATGCCATCTGTCCCTCTGAAACTGGTTTGCCAGATTTTCAGAACCGATATCCACCCAAGTTGATGACTGGTTGATCCCAGCCCACTCCCACTCCCCCCCCCCGTCTTCTGTTCACCAACCTCCTTTATTTTCCATTATTGATCCGCGGCACGCTAACCGGAATGTTAATCAATGGAGACATCTATATGCACTCTCTAACCCTGCAAATGAAGGAATTATATTTAAAAGGAAAAAAGAAAAAAGGGAGGGAGGAGGGATCCATTTCCAAGGGCTCTGGCTGGCTTGTTGATGAATCAATATATATGGAAAATTAATTGCTGGTGTGTGTGTGTGTGTGGCAAACATTTGATAATGTGTGTCAACATGCTGTGTTTATCCATGAGGCTGTGAAGCTCTTTGAATGTGCTACAGTCCCTTAATGCTGTAATGCTGCACTTTATCTGTTGAACAACACTGTAAGTGGAAACCCTCAAGGCTTTAGGCAATGAAAACACTAATAAATGAACTCTCTTTTGTAAAAAGCTTGGTTAGCAAATATATTCACTTATCCATAAATTCCATTTGAACACAAGTCAATTATTATTCAACACTGCAGCTCTACAACAAATCAGCAGTAGAAATGCGTCTCACGCAGCAGGCAGGAATATTTGCCCATCTTGTAGCATTCTCATCTTATGTCTATCTGTTCTGAATGGCTACACTAGAAGGGTGCGAACTGTACGAATGGGGTGCACACTTTTGGACATTTTTCTCAAAAACATTTTGTTTGTTGGATGGATTAGGATTAGGGCTGGGCGATATGGACAAATGAAATATCACCATCACAATTTTTGACCAAATATCAGATATCAATTTCGCAGCAATATTGTAGAATAAAGGTAGATAATAGAAGAGCTAGAAATAACATCAATTTACTGTAATTAGCCTTAAAAACCAGGAAAAACAACACTTATGTCATATCAAGATATTATGATATGTAGACTCTAAGACCATATCTAGTCTAATATAACTATATCGATATAATATTGTAATATTGCCCAGCCCTAATTTGGATGGAGTGGTCCCCTAACTCATGTAGTTCAGAATTGAGGTGAATCAGATTTTTTTTAAACATCTTGGTTTCAGCTTTGTCTCTTCAGTCACTATAATTCTTGTGTTTGCTTTAAATCATTTCTTTCAGCATCATCAAAGTCTGTTTGCATAACATTATTCTTTATGGTTCTACTGGCAGACAGATCCTAGCCATCTTCTTTTTTTGTCTAACTCTTTCTCATTTTACATTTTCTAGGCCCAAAACCCTCAATCATTTGATAACGAGCTTTTCTTAAGAGTTTGAGTTTGTATTTGAGTTAAGTTGCATTTAATTCAACCTGTCAGGAACACGCTTTTGACGAGACTACAAACTGAGGATTTTCAGCACGAGTAGTGAAAACTGTCTACTAAATCAAAGTTAAAAACAGATGGCACCTGAGCTAAATGTGCAATCTATGCCAACCAACTGTGACTTCAAGAAGAATGATGTGTGTGTAAAGCAGGCACCCCACCCCCGCCTCCGAGGTTCAAATGATACTGGTTTGTGTTTGGTTTGATTAACACCCACACACACTTGTCACCAGAGCTAAATAATAACATGACTTTAAAAAGGATCCTTCATGTCAGCTGTCGAAACACCAAAGCCCATTAATACAGAGCCACTGGCAGTGTAATGACAGGGCAGTGATAAACTAGAGCCTGTGACACAAAGACTCAGACGAGGGGCCCTTGCTGATCCCTTCAGACAGGTGACTCCGTCGTGATGGATCTGTAGCTCACCTGTAAAAAGCTTGAGGTCTGTGGGTTCCATTTCTCCTCTGGTCTCCCATGCCATGTGTTGAGGATACTTAAACATACCTGAGGAGGAAATACACACAAATATCACACACACACACACACACACACACACAGAAACCTCCAACAACAAGAAATCAATTCCAGTAAAATGGAATATACCCCCATGCATTGAGCCTGACACAGCCGTTACACTGGTTGCTACACCTTGATCTTCAAGGGTTCCTGCTTTTCTAACTGTGTATTCTGACTGTCAGCAATATGATTTCAGTACAAATCAACAAATTGACCACAGAGGCAAGCAACTACAGATATTTGCTAGATGTAAAATGTTCTCATGCATCATCTGGCATGTATAAAATGGATCACCAGCTGATTGCAGTCATTCAATACTAAATGAAACCTGTTTTTGTATTAATTCTGCAGACTGCAGAATGGCTTGATCAATTTTTACTTTAAAGGCCCATCTAGGGAAAGGCATAGGCAATAACTGCTGTGGTATACATGCTATAAATGTGTGTCTATACAAATAATCACTAAATAAATGTGATGGCAAGCTCTGAAATTCAGCATTAAAATAAAGCTGATCCAAGTCTGCTTCAGATCACTGTACTGATGAAATTATAACTTCTGCATGCCTTACTATTATTTTCCTTCCTTTTAAGCGCCCGTTCGTCCCTCATCAGTGTGCCGAGTGGCAGCTAGCTGTACCACTGGAGTGGGAAGCCCCAGGTATTTCTTATAGCAGCTGTCTGGGTCCGTTGTGGAAATACATGTGAACCGTCAGTGGCTGCCTAATGAAGTGCTGCAGATGGGGTGAGATATGGGACCTTGACCCCTTCTCCTCAATGGAAGGAAGCCAGGGCCACAGTGGAGGAGCTATGTACTTTTTAGAACATATCTGGATGAAGCCTGGAGGGATGTCCACTTCCAAATGTCAAGTTTAAATAAAAACTGGACGTATGGCAGACCATGGGAAGATCTTTAGATACGCTAGATTAATTTGACACTTCAACAGCACTTCCTGGGTGCCTGATGGACAAGCAGGCAGGTTATTCTGCTCACTATAGACAGTGTGTGATGTTTGAGTTAGACTGCAAGTTAACCCTCTGGGAGCTGGGCTCTTTTTGGTTTGATTTATACTTCCTTTATAGTCACTACATGTCTTAGATAGGCATGTAACCATACTGTTATTTTCAGAATATATTAGCCTCATTTTACTATACATGCTTCAAGATATTTTTGAATGCAACTTAAACTTGTTTTGTTGGTTCCTGTTCAAACATAAAGAGGATTATAAACTGGACTACTCTTAACCAGATCTGAGGTTATTAGGAGCACCTTTATATGATCTTTGATGATTTATGGATTTTCATCTTAAGTGCAATATGTGTCTCAACAGACATATGGAAGTCTATGGATGCTAATATCAAAATTAAACAACCTAATCAAATTGAAATGATTTTTTTTATTTGTGTGGGCATGATGTATGACAGGATTAAAATGTGCTCATACAAGTCAGACATGGCAGACTTTGTCAGAAACCAAAACAGTGGAATAGTGTCATTTGATAGGCACATTTTAGCCAGATCTCCCACCTAGTGATTTTGATCTATGATTGACAGATTGGAGGAATCATTCCATTATGAAAATAATCAGACTAAAGTCAATTTCCATTCAATTTTCTTTTCAGCTCAACTTTAAAAAGGTTCACTTCGCAATTTTCCAGGTATAGATTGTTCATTTCATTTTCAATGTCATTATAATTATGACAGTGTTATGTTTAAGGGGTAGGTGTACAATTGTTTGGCAATTTAAAAAGATGTAATTGAATTAATTAATTAATTAAATTTGGCAATTACATTAAATTTCAAATAGATTTTTATTTCAATGGTTTGAAATAAAAAACAGATTCAAAATATTGAAATTGTATCAACATGCTGCACACACTAATGGAAAATGGCAATTTTAGTTGGATAATTTAAATATTAAAACCCTGACAAAATGAAATCCTTTTCATTTTTGCAGCTGCAGACTTCCATACAGATATACTGCACAGTACTCTACATCACCAGAAAGAGTAAGTCAGGCTGACTTCAACAGTATGCACACATTCTCATGACTATGACCCCTTATTCTCATAACTTTATCATAACTTAAAACAGTCACTTTGATGTAAAATGCAGCAATCAGGTAAAAGGACAAAATCCTGCATCACATTTACTCGATTGAAGATAAACATTAACAGACTCACTTTGCCGTCATTGTAGAGGTTAGGGTTAAAGCGCACACTGTGTCCACCAGTGGTCTCCAGGTTGACCAGTGGAGGAGAGTTGGGATAGTCTTGGGGAAAATACACATCAAACTCGAAACAGCCATTGGCGTACGGTGTGTCAGCTGGACCCGTGATGAGAACCTGTAGAAGCAAAGAGGGGAAAGGGTATTACACCAACAGCCCGAAAGAGGGGGAGCTATTAATCACACACTGAAAGAAGGTTAATTAAAGAAAGGTGGATGCACTGATAACAGTAAATATGGATTAAACAAAGGGCAAACGGCAAAATAATAATGGGTAAATGGTGACGATTTTCTTACAGGCTTTTCCAAAGTCACAACAATGTAATCAACAACAAGGCTAAGGGTGAAATTAGCAGAAAGAAAGAGGCCACTGCTATTTACAGCACTACTGGCTTTTGTTGCAAAATCCAATTTATTTTCTCACTAAATGAGATTAGCTCATTAATCAAAGAAACACAATCACTTCAAAACAGTTATAAGGATATGAACATATATTTAAATATAAACAACTATTCTAAAGCACCAATACCTCTAATAGCAGACACTATCAATGGAAAACCCTGGCCATAATTACAAGATAAGCTTCAAGGGTTTAAGGTTGAATATGGATCCAAGAAGCTGTAGTACTACTTTGGTAGTTTCAGGGTTTGAAAAGGTAGAACATTTCCATTCAGCATATACAATATATATCAAAGCTTTTAGGTGCTTCATCGTCCCTTACTTATGTTCTCCATATTCCTCCTGCTCTCTTGCCAATGAGAACCCTTTTCTGGAGCACCAGGGTCTCATCCACATTAAGTGGCTGTGACATAACATTTGGACTTAAAGGATGGATGTTGCTGAGATCTGATGGTGTCCTTTAAGTGAGACTGAAGACTTCCTAGAGGAGAAGACGGAGCTGGACGGAATGTGACTGAACCCTGCCAAAACTGGCAGACTTATAAGACTTTAGGTAGTTAGCCAGGCTGAGCGACTATGTCAGAGAAGGCACCGAACATACAGTGTGTAAAGACAAAGTTCCTTTAAAAGGGCACAAAAAAAGGTAGGACTACACTGTAAAATGGCCAATTTGTGCCCCAGAGAGGAGTGGCAAAGAACTGCCAACCAATATGCATCTGTGTACAAGCTCTAGGCTGGTTAGTGAGCCCACTTGACAACTGTCTGAGGAAAACAGTTTTGAAAGCAGTGTTTTATCTTTTTTACCAGGAAAAGTACCTTGAGAAGCTCAAAGTGGCAACAGGCTCTCAAACTTTTTATTGTAAGTCTGGCCATAACCAATGAGCACTTTTATCTGAAAGTTAAAAAGGTAACTGGACTTGCTGTAACTTTTTGTGAAGACATTATGGACTTCATCCAAAAAACTTCTTCAGTTCTTCAAACAAAGCAACCACTGAACATGTGCAAAAGAGGTGGGCTGACAACTCAGGTCAAGACTCTGAGGTCTACCAACATCTGAAGAACAAGTGACACTTTGAGGACAGCAATGTAGGCATGCTGGGCAGAGAAGACAGGTGATGTAAAGAGGAGTGAAGGAACCAGCATCACTCAAAAAGAGGTGGGGGCATATGACACCACTTAACAACCTTTTATCAGGCGTTCAGACCAAGAACAACCATGCTAACACTGCTTTGATGGTCTAGCCTCATTCAGAAGAAGTACGGGGCTGCAGACGTCCTGGCATCCTTTCTCAAACTCATGTGATTCTAATGACTAATGACCATGCCAGACATGAGTTCCCAAGACTCTCAATGTGAGTGACCCTATAATACATCTGGGACTCAACAGTAAGTCAGAACTGAAGAGGCTTTTCCGATGATAGATGAAACATCTTCAATAAATCTACATCAAGTCTTGTTGCCTATAAATTGGGAGGTCCAGTTTGTCAGACCGAGATTAAAACTAGTCATAGACAAGATTCTGTGGAAATATCCATTGAGAACAACTCTGAGAATGTCTAGCTATCCTAAAACTTGGATGATCTGATTATATGTGATATTCCTGCTGAGTATGATGAGCAAAAAAGCACATCTTCATGTCATGGGGACACTAGGAACTAGAGGCTGTCAGCCTGGTGGGACTGCTAAGACACATTCTAGGATAAAGTGTGAATATTTTATGAAAAGCAAACATCCTTTTTCTAAACCACACGTTGGTCCTGAGTAGTGTTAGCAGGGTTTGTATTGCTGAGATGACTCAGCAACAACACTTATAAAATTCCTTTAGAGTGCTGTGCACTGCTCATGCATTAAGTTTATTTTGACATTAACATTCAGACTCGATACTTTTTATTGCGCTTCCCACTGAAGTTGGGTATATCTGGTGTAGAAGCCTTTTTAAAACTGAAACAACCGTGCTGCTGAATAAATGCGATGGGCTGCTTGGGTACTAATGCTAGTCTGCAGGGGCAAAGTACAAGGATTTACTGACCCCTCACAGATCAGGAGATTTCCACCTCACCAGTTCTGCTGATGCCGCTCCTTAGGTCACACTTTCTTGGAAGAAGTTCACTTTCGGTTGGTTTGAACAATAAACCAGTGCACTGATGTGGTTGTTGGTTAGAATTCTAAAGATCTCTCCATTTGTACACTTTGTGATCACAGCTGGTCTAAAATTTATTCTGACTAATCTTCTATGTGGTAAAATGAATACCATTAAGATCTTTATTGATATTTCAAAATACTTGCTTTGTAGATGATCACTGTCTAGTGCAGTGGTCCCTAAACTATCTGTTTTTTTGCCTTACATACAGCCTATTTCCATTTTACATAACAGTAATATTATTATGCACCCATCACTCTCTGAAGAACTGATGGAATGCATGATGCTCTATTAAACTGATGTTTGTGTGTTTCTATTTTAATTCACACTTGTATGCTACTGCCTTTATCTAGTGTTCTTTCACTAAAACTGAGCAGATGAGGATTTTGACATTTAGCAAAGGAGACTTTGCCATTAATCAACTTGTGGGGTGAGAGCCATTTATTAAATGTCACTAGGGGAATGAGTAAGAGCTGTCGATGACAAGTCGCATGGTAGAAAAACAGCAGACGCAGCAACACACTACACAACATCCTGATGGCAGACAAAAGTGCTTGTTCAGTCTTCTCAAAGTAGAGGTTTCTATTAATCACAGGCTACATTCCACCACAAACCAAACACTCTAATCCAATTATGAGTGCTTGAGTTGTTTGGTTTTATAAGGGTTACTTTACCTTCATGATGTCCAGTCTCTCCTCATCGCATCGGACGAAGACGCTGGAGGAGGATGACAGGGGTAGAGAGGTGGACAGGGTGACGGCCTCCTGGGCGAGGCGGCGGGATCTTGCCGCGCTGTTTGTATCACTGGCGTTCTTCACCTGAGACATGTAGTGGTAGTTGACCTTAAACATCAACTTCCCATCTTCATCCTCTGAGACCATTTCGAAGGTGTCTGGACAGAGATGAGACCAGAGAGACCAAGTTCAGTCCTGTTGTACACATATCTGACTATAATTTCATACCTCTCATTACTGCCTGCGTTAAGTTAATATGGCCCTATGATTTCCGCAATCACGGCATCGTGGACGGAATCACTGAATTAATTTTTTTAACGCGGAATATCGCAGAATTTGACATAACTTGACTGAAATGCTGTTTTCGTGTGGAAGAGGAACGTATGCCTGGGGAAAACTGCACGGAGGGAAGCAAATCTGGGTGGCACAACAAGCCCACCCCCCTTCAAAACAATGTAAGCATGGCGAAGCGGCTTGCCACGGCTCTGTCTTCGTCGGCGAAAAAACTTTGAAAACTCAAGACTAACCCCTCAGTAGCGAAGCGCTTCTATGTGTCAGGTGAACTGTTGTTTTGCAAAAACACACTGTTTTTGTTAGTACAATTAAAGTAAAAGGTTAAAAAAAAATTAAAATGGAAAAAAAGGAATTCACAAAAATTAAAACGGAAAAAATGGAATTTGGGAAAAATTTCCAAGTTAAGATGTCAACAATCTGACTGACTTTATTTTTAAAGCCAATAAAGTCTTTTGACATTCTGACTGGTCTCTAATAATGCAAATAAAATCTATTAAATAAATTCTGGACTATAAGCCGCTACTTTTTTCCCACACTTTGAACACTGCAGCTTCTACTACAGTGCGGCTAATGCATGTTTTTTTTTTTTTCGTGGCGCCCAAAACATTTTGCCTAGTTACAGTAGACCAATAAAATTGATGAGTAGTTCACAGAGGTCCAATGAAATTGTGTGATAAATCAAGCGCACTTTATTATTGTAAATCAGTCACTTGTACTCACTCTCATCAACATGGAAAATACTGGAAGAAAAGCATATGATGCGGCTGTTACGTACTTTATTATTTTTTCACTTTGATACACGTTGTTGTCCGACTCGTTCATAGGAGAGAACGGGAGAGTTTGCTCAGTGGGTAAGTTTTAATTCAAAGTTTTCCAATACAAGATGTAGGCTACAATGACGAGGTAGAACAAGGTAGATTACTCAAGTAAAAGTAAGACTTAGTTTAATGACTTAGAAGTCGCCAGATGACTTACTTTAACGAATTTCGTTTATATAGTTTATATAATGCAGATTTGTAAAATATTACTTTTATGAGGGTCACAGTCACAGACAATAAACTTACCATTTGATAATTGTGGTAGCAGCGGTGCAGCAGATGTAATGAAGTCCACGCAGCACGCTGGATGTAAACTAATATTAAGCCTGTATCCTATTCATTATAATGTCCATGGACATACATTGAGTTCTTTTGCCTTAATAATGACAAAATAATACACCAAAAATGGTCGGATTGGGAACCCGTATGCATAATGTCTCCTCGTTGCATTAGTGTTGCTTGAAATGACCAGGGCTCAGCTAGTGTTGCCTTTTAAAACATCGTTGATTTCCTGGGATTCCCTGGAAAATTGGCTTCTTTTCCTTCAAATAATCCGGACTTTAGGGGGCAAACGTGCTTGGGCACGGTACGAGCGCCTAGTGCGCCCTAAATGTGTGTAGTCAGAGGAGGAGGGGGGGGGCGGGGGGGGGGGTTGCGTTATGGCTGTACAACGTGTATTACAACGTGGGACACCTGCGGCTTAAAATCCGGTGCGGCTTGTACAAGTACAAAATTGATTTTCTTTCTAAAATTAGAGCATGCAGCTTTTAATCAGGTGCGCTCTGTAGTCCGGAATTTACGGTATTTTGTTTTCATCTTAAAAATAATAAACTAATTTTTCTTATACTATCCAATCATCAATTTTTTTTATCAAAAATTTGAATAAACTGAATTGCACCTGTAGTTGGATTTTACTGGCATTACCTGAGACCAGTTAAACCATAAATACAACTCCAGTCAAAGGCTGAATCATGCTGCCTTTGACATACTGTGATATTCAGTGATACAATAAAGAATCTTGTTAGAGTTAGTCTCGCCTTGCTGCGTATCTCTATGCTGTCTGCACACTGACACAACACTGTTTACAGTCAAGTCACTTGCAATTACTTCAGACATCAAGCTGCTTACAAAATCTATCTCAACACAGCAAAAAGCAGTGTAATTAGTCTTGACTTGGCTGAATGGAGAGTGATGGACAAGACAAAAGGGATGAGCAGGAAGGGACTTCAGCCTGAGTCTGCTTCCCATTCAAAGCTCTAACACGAAGGTTTTATGGATCATAACAGACAGGAAAGACAGTCGTGTGTGCGTGTGTGACATAGTATTTTTGACATGTGCACAGAGCAAAATCAACAGACATTGATGCTCCATGGCGTTAGCAGCACTCATGTGTAACTGTGTAAAGAAAACATTATAAATGCTCATATATCCACTCACCAAACTGTAGCTTCTTCATTGCGGCTACGTATTTTTCCTCCAGAGAGCGCAGGATGGACAGGGGCTTGGGCCGGCTTGATGCCTTCCTTGAAGACTCCACCAGCTTCCTCTCTGGTAGGTGGGAAAAAAAACACAAAGAAGAGAATGAAAACAGAGACATGTGGAATGTCGGAGAAGCGTCGGTTTTAGAAGCCTTCCCTTGTGAAAAAGCTGCAGGGCCGACCTACCACAGCACTATTTATTATCAGGAGTCACCTTAGCAAACAGCCGGCGGAAGTCTTTACACCAGTCTTTGTCAAATGGACTCACACAGATACAGACATACACATAAAAGCTGCACTACAGTAAAGCTGCTGGAAACAACTATTACAAGAGCTTCAATATATATATAAATAAATATAAGTATCTTAAGTAAACAAGTATCATAAAGTTATAATCTCAAGATTGTCATTGTTTGTTAAATCAGTGTTTTCCCATCACCCAGTGGTAGATCTGCCAGAGAGGGTAAGTGGACCTAACTCTATAGACTCGCTATTCAATACACTTGCGTTGTCATGTCACATGCTGACCAGAGGTGGAGCTGTACTGAGGTGAAGTTGCTACCTCCATCTCTGTCCTCTGCTCTACTACTACTACTACTACAGTATGACAAATGTATAAATAGTTGCAGGTCTGTGTGTCTACTGGAGCTGAGCGTTGGCTGAGTAGTCAGCCCAGTCAGCGGTGTTCCAGGGAAGGGTTAGGGTTCAAGACCCCATGCAGGAACCATACCATCCAAAATAGCTTAGCGAATGAAGTACACTTACTTTAACACTTAAATACCCTAAAATTAGAGGTTCAATAAAATCAAAAACAGAAACTTTTTCCTCCTCTTAAAATAATTTTCTTACATATTCTACTTTGTTTTTTATTTTGAGGTTTTCTGACATATTTGTTCCTATCTATCTATCTATCTATCTATCTATCTATCTATCTATCTATCTATCTCTCTTTCTTTCCACTTTTATTCAAATACAAAAACAAATATCGAACACTGATGAAGACCTCGCAGTCTTCATCAGTATGTGGAATTTACAGCTAGTAGGACTTTGACTTACACTTATTTTGACAAGCTACTTTTTCCAATGTCAAGTATCAACTTCCGCACATTTACCATAAAAGGAACATTTAAAGAACAGCACAACAATCCAACCTTGGAAACACATGATGTACTAGTGTAAGGACCATTGATATGTTCGTTTACTCTTCCTGTTCAGCTAGCACAGATACATCAATGCTTCCCTTTTCCATTCAATACTGTCCTGCTCTTGTCTGATCATGACTTCTCTCACAGATATTTCCTTAAAGCCTGTGTACTAATTAAATGATTATACATCTGTCAACGCCCTCGTGTTGCCAGCTCCACATTGAACAACTCTGTATAATATGTGATACCTGGGGTCTTTATCATATGGATTTCTTTATGGGAAGTGACATGACATTGATCTTTATCCTTACCCCCCCCCCCCCCCTACACCACATGCACTGTCCCAGCACATCTAATGGCCAGCTCCACACCTAAGTGATCAGTTAGATGCCGTTTATGTGGACTGAGCATAAAAAGTCTCTGGAGGGAGCTAGGAGAAAATGGGGCGGGAGGAGGATAATTAATATTGTGTACTGTGTAGCAACACGGTAATGGGGGAGGTGTAATGTTTCATCATGCGGTGGACGTTTTATTGATGGCGCTTGCCTTCTTATGGTGACTAATGGCGGGCTGGAGAAAAAAAAAACTCCTTTCTTTCTTAATCTTTATTTCTCGGTGTACAAAAACAAGTGAAGACGTGTGTGTACTTTGCCCTTTACAATTCTTCACAGTCGGAATCTGGTGAAGGATTGTGGAGCATTTTCAGTTTTGAGTGCACAGTCTATGGTGGACGTTACATTAAAAGGACTTTCTACTCATTATACATAAGAGTGAATGTGGCCTGCTTGAGACTGTAAAAAACAGGTCAATTGTATTCCTGATTAAGATGAAATTGTTGGGCTGCAGTCGATCACAGCTGAGGGAATTGACACTTTTTGGTAAAAGCTAAAGTTAGAGAGCCATTATCTTGTCCTTGCACTGAGAGGACAGGACGCAGACAACAGATGAGAGAAAAATGGAGGGAAGGATAACAGCATTGGGACCTTTGATAGTAATTTAGATCAAGTTAAAAAAAGAAGGGGACAAAGGTTTTTAAGTCAGAGAGAAAGAAAATACTGTAGCACATGTAATCCCAAACAAGTGTCTTCATACTGAGATTTAAGTCAAACACTATAGATAATGTTAAATCAGCTGCTACTGTGTGTGTGTGTGTGTGTGTGTGTGTGTGTGTGTGTGTGTGTGTGTGTGTGTGTGTGTGTGTGTGTGTGTGTGTGTGTGTGTGTGTGTGTGTGTGTGTGTGTGTGTGTGGTATACATACCCTGGTTTGCCTGCCGTAGGCTGGTAGTAGCAGCGTAGACTATCTCAGCTGTCCTCTGGATGTCAGGCACCAGTAGAGTCAAACCCTCAGGCTCTGGATCTGAGCTATCTGTCTTCACCACACCTTTGCTCTTATCTTTCTTTGACCTGGAACAAACAAACAGATGTACGTTCAGACATAATGCAGTATTGAGAGATGTTTGATTACTTGGATCTTAGATACCTTTTTGCTTTTAGGCAATTGCATCACACGCATTAAACTT
The DNA here is from genome assembly GCF_027409825.1 of Scomber japonicus. NCBI lineage: Eukaryota > Metazoa > Chordata > Actinopteri > Scombriformes > Scombridae > Scomber > Scomber japonicus. The sequence continues at coordinate 33,372,911 of NC_070591.1, read as the reverse complement.
GATAACCATCCTGGAAGAGGATAGGATAGGATTAACCAGCTAGTATAAGCCTTAATGTTTAACCTACAACTGCCATTAGATTTGTTCATTTTAATAAAGCTGAGACCAGACTACATCATCATTTTAGTGCATCAATTGCTTTATAAAGTGAGACATTCATGCAGTGACTTGTCAGAGACATGGGAGACAACATGTTGGCATCCAATCAATCATAGCTTGTTCTTCAGGACTCACAGGATTGTATATAGATACATGGTGAAGTACCAAGGACTGACTTTATGACAGCAAATGAATGAAAGTAAGCCTGGATCATTTATGGTCACTGAGAGGATCTACTGTATGTGTGCAAAAGGAACTGTAACACCTACATATTGGATTCATTTGGTATAATGTTCTTGACTTGAGGATGAAAGGAACTGGGAATATCACCTCATGGTTGTAACTTGTATTCCTCCACTAACAAGTCAAGCTGTAGTTTAGATTCATGTCTGTCAATAAATTCAGCTGTGGCTGTGGTTCAAGAGGTAGAGCGGTCGTCCACCAATCAGAAGATTGGCGTTCAATTCCCAGCTCCTCTGTTGCTGTGCCAATGGTGTATGAATGTGTATGAATGGTTAGTTTCCTCCTGATGAGCAGGTTAACACCCTGTGTGGTAGCTCCTGCTATATAAGTACAGTCCATCCATTTACCACAGTTAAAAGTTCAGTGTCACCAATTGATTCTCTGACCAAATGTGAAATACAGTCACAATCTACCCTTCTGTTTCTGAGTTATAGCATATATGGTCCGCGATGAAATCACAGTAAAGCTAACCTTTGACCTTTTGAATATAAAGTGTCATCACTTCATAATTTTATTTTATTAGACATATGTATGAAACTTTGTCATAATTAGTGTATGCATTCTTGACTTATAACCAAAAATGTGTTTTATAAGGTAAGATAAGGTAAGGGTAAACTTTATTGATCCCCCTAGGAGGAAATTCAAAATTGACACAATAAAATGAAATACTATATATAATAAAACAATCTCTAAATACGATATATAATAAACAATAAATAATCTCAAAAATAATCTGCAATGTTCCTGGGATTAAACAGTAAGGACAGCCTCAGTCTTTTTGCTGAGAGCTGTGGTGTTGTATAGTCTGATGGCTGATGGTATAGTGACATGTGTGCTGGATGTAATGAAATTGAAAACCCACCAGAGTCCATCATGCAGTAAATAGTCAGCACAATAAGTGCTCTGAGAACACAGAGGGGAGGGGTCATTCAAAGTCTGGTTTCCACTCAAATAAACAACCAAAGTTTTTTTTTTTTTTTTTTTTTTTTAAAGGGCTGCTTTCAGTTTGTCCTTAAATATAAAAAGGAGCTTGTAGACAAATGGATTATGTGGGTACAGCCGTTGCCAGGCTACTATAATCCCAGAATCCCCAACTATGGATGATAAAGGTGTCCATCCATCCTAACCCTCCGTCTGTTGGACTAAAAGTACAGCAGACAGTCTCAGTCTAGACTAGCTGACATATTCCCAAGTGATCAGTGTCACTGACTGGACCTTTGCCCTCAAGCTCTTCTTTCATTAAAGCCTCTGTGTGGGGGTGTGAGATCAAGTACAAGCCTGTGTCTTCACAGCTTTCTGTGTGTGTGTGTGTGTGTGTGTGTGTGTGTGTGTGTGTGTGTGTGTGTGTGTGTGTGTGTGTGTGTGTATTCACGTCAAGACTATAAACTTTAAATGATAGTCTCTAAATGATCTAAATGTGTAACAGTGGTGGAAACAGAGAGGGATGATGGATGATGTGTTTCCTGCTCTGCTCCAGTGTTACAGTAAATGCAGCGGAAGTGCAAGTGGACTGGCCTCCTGTTTAATCAGACAAGTACCAGCATCTGAATCATCTACTTTTCTGACAGAAGGAAAGATGCTCCATGCTGCTGATCTGAACAAACACCACGACACACACTTTTTATTTCTCTGACTGTGTGGAAATGTGACGTTTTTACATCACAAATGATCAACAACTGCTTTAAAACATGTTTTGCAGGTACAACATGAGACTCATGTAGCGGTTATATTCTTTTTTAGTGTGGGACCACTGCTCTGCAGGTACAGCTGATTTTACTGTAGCTGCACACATAAACAATATTTTTCAAAAGGAGGCTGATGATATTTACTAAGTACGCCCATAAGAATGAAATAAACGTAACAACATAAATATAGAGAACTACACTGGGAGAGAGAGAATACATTTCACATGAATGTGAAAATCCTGAGTTGGGGTGTGTGTGTGTGTGTGTGTGTGTGTGTGTATGTGTGCTATAAACTGTATTCTGGTGCCTTTTAACAGGTTTTTGACACTTTGATCTGACTATACTGTGAGTAAAATGATGGGTACATTTTAGAATTACCCCCGGAGGAAGCGTCTGGTCCCAGATCACATATTAGAAGATATTAAAAAGCTATAAGTATAGAAAATGAATCCATATGTCACAGCTGTGACATATGGATTCATTTAATAATTAGAGTCATATACTAGTTCAGCTAGTCATTCGCAAATTCCGATTTTTTTTGGGTGGTCTAAAGGCCAAAGATTACCCCCCAAAAAGTACAATATTTGTCAGTTTGATGAGCCAGTTTATAAATGAGGCAGCAAGGCTTTTATTGGTCAGCTCCTGTCATTAGCATTTCTTAACAGTCAGCTAACTGAACACTAGTATTTAGTTTCAGTAAGTTAACAAAGTCCTGAACATGTTGTGACAGTGGTGGACTCACCTTAATAAACTTCCCAGTGTCTGTGCATCAACCGAGCGTCAGCAGCAGTGTGCGTGCTTGCGTGCGCACGGGTGCGATATGCGAGAAGCCGCCGGTATCCAAACTAATAATTTAGGTATTTAAGATATTTCAGTATTATTTTTGACAGCGTGAGAAATAGCAACGTGTGAAAACGGTTGCGTGACTCTCACTCTGATTGCGTGAGAGTTGACCGTTCTGATATCATGCTATGATCAAGACTAATATCATCAAAATACATGAACAGATCACCCTGTATTAATGCATCACTTTGAATGATTTTGATAGCGTGACTAAACTAAAAAAATAACACATGAACTAGTAGCTCCACACGAGGAGCAAGTTTAACCCTTTAAGTGATCTGAAATGATGCCTGATGCATGTGGACACACATCAATAAGGAACTGCTGTCACTGACCTGTCAGTATCACTTCTTCATGTGGTACCTTAAATGAACTGCTGCAACATTCATGACATTTTCTAAAAATACCACGAGATACATCATTCATCATAAGGCACTTTGACATGTATGTATTCAGAATGTATATATGTATGTAAACCTGAGTACAGCATGTTGTCAAGAAGCTTACTGAGGCTTTGAGTGAGGAACATGAGCTAACACATGTACTTGATATACGGGCACGTGGCCTCAACTGCAGACTTGTGTGTATGTGTGTGTAAGGTATAGCACTGAATGCAGAGCAAAGGCAATCCTGTCTAATGCCTAGTGAACATAGCTCCAGATGTAAAGATTCCCAGTGCAGTAGTTTAGCAGAGAGCAGCAGAGTGAATGATATGGGAACGGTGAGGTCACTGCTAGTTCAAAGTATTAAATGTATGTATTAGTATGGATTTTCTCCATCTAACCTGAGGCGATTGGTGTATGTGTCCACGCATGTCTTCATCTTGGCCAGCAGCATTCCAACAGAGGTCTGTCCCTCAGAGTGTTCTTCGTCCTCCTCTTCCTCATCCTGCCCTGGGTCTCCAGACAGAGGCAGCAGCAGAGGAACCAGAGCCGTGCTGGTGGAGATGGCCCTCAGCAGCTCCAGTAGTGCCCGATACAGGGGGACATGACGAGCCATATCCAGAACTGCATAGAGACAGGAAGGAGAGACAAAGTGTTGAATAGAGTGCTACGGGAAAGTTTGGGTGGGGTATTAGAATATGCACCAAACAAACAAACAAACAATTATTTCCTCTGAGAAATAAAGATCTTTTTGGAAGCTCAGTGCTGCCACTGGTGGCCAGAGGCTAGGAACAGCAATATTACTCAAACATCTGGAGTCTCTTTTATATGGCCTCCGGCAGCACTGAACAGCTAGTCAGTGAAGAACAATAAAATCCTTTGCAATCTCTGATTTACATTGTTTGTATTGACTTTAATGGAAGAAACCTTTCTTAGTCACAGTAAATCATGATTTTGGTTACTTTGCACCTATGATAATAGATCAACAATATGACAATAAATGACTAATTCCTAAAGAAAAAGTCAAGGTGATATATTTTCTCTGTGCAACACCAATAAAGAAATAATTCTGCTTTTCCAAGCTTGTGATAAAACATTATGAATGTGTTAATCTCATGATCTGAAGTGGTGTGTGTGTAGTGTACACCTCTGTTGAGAGATCAGAGAGTGGGGGAAGAGAAACCCCTGATTGCTTTGAGATTACACTGATTATAGATAGCTGGTGTCTGAAACATGAAATGGATCGTACTTTTAGGGAGCAAATGTGTGAAAAAGGATATTGGAAGATTTCCAGGGATACTGTGATAAAAGGTGCTAACCCTGAAGAGGTCAAAGCAGCTCCAGGATGTAGGCTGGACTGTCTCTGAAATGGGCAAACAGCTCACAACAGAGAAATATTGATAGTCATGATGAAGTGATGAGTGAATCTACTCCTAACTAAAGCTTCAAACGGAATAATTAGCTTGACAGGACAAGAGTTGGGGTTGTCATTTTCAAAAGGTCTTCAAAATGATTCCATGTGAAGAGAATGCACAGAATGGAACAATGTCCTGATCAAGAGATGAGGAGATGACACAGGGACTGTTTGGATGGCACAAATTAAGAGCGTGGCACTGGTGAGATATATACAGTGTGTGAGTATATGACTATGACAGTCGACGGTCTACCTCAGTCGTTTCGAAAATTCACAAACCAAACCTGACAGCTCCTGCTTCTCGCCCACAACTGATGCCTGAATTAAGAAGACGTGGACGGCCCTGCAGCCTGAGTCAGCTGGAGATGTATGTCAAATGAAGGCTCATGCTCGGCAGCAAACACTTAGGTCAAAGGAATAATACCAGGAAAACATTCTCTTTAACGCTTTCTATTTTTATGTGCAATTTATTGCATGAAGAGTACGGGACTTGAGATTCTAACACACCTTGCTTACAGCTTTTGTGCTCAAATCCGATATTGTGCTGGCGATAAGATGTAAAGTGACCAGTGACTAAAAACAAAGGATTAAGAAGGAGGGCTTGAATTGTGTAAAAGTGGTTTCTCGTCCTTTCTCCTTTACATAGTCTGCTTTTTCCTTTATATCACGACCACAGAACCAATTCACATGAACAAAGGTCTGGCCACATCATTTGGGTGTCCAGCTTTGTCCAGCTTAAGAGGAATCGAAGTGTTATCAAGTGCTAATGTTGGTTTGTCCTTAAACAGATTTATGTTTCTCACTGTCATGTATAGAGATCAACTGGACCTCTAAACCTCCAACCTATAGTCACCACCAACACTGGGAAGCAGAGTATGTACAATAGATTACAATGATGTGATGATTGGGGTAACAAGGTGGTCTATATTGATTATGGAATAGGAATCATTCTTCAAAAAATCCAATATTTACAGAATCAAACTACTGGATATTATATTTTGCTGTGAAACTGAAGAACTGTCATTGCGCTGATGTTCAGCAGGCAATGTTTATAACACAAACATAGCCATGCCAGTCTCATTCATAAAAAGTTTTGGACATATTGAAAATTTGACCTAATGTTGGTAGTAGATTAAAAGTGAGAAGATCACCAAACTGATTGCAATTCATTCTTTGGAGAACATCAATGAAAAGGTTTGTTAGAAATGTTGTTCTACTGTCATCAATTGTAGGTTGAAGGCATAGGTAACAAATTCATGCCAAATGATAAATTCAATTTGTTGCCAGAGTACATGCATCATCAAATGAGGCGCATAACAAAACAAGGCAGTATGATTTTGCCATTATTTATTATTAGGGTCAATAGTTTGGGGAACGTGTATGTCTGCAGAAATACTGGCTCCAATCCATCCAATAGTTCAAGAAATTCCAGTCTGGAAAAAAATGAAGTGACTGTCCAACAGGCGATCCCTAAAGCCTCATCACTAATGTGGCTAAAAATCTCTAGAATACTAAATAAACTCAGATCCATGGAGAGAGAGGTTAGCTAGTGTGCAAAACTGTTTGGCGAATGTGACCTATGACTCATTGCTGGGTTCATTTTCATCCAGTGTTTGTCACTTGCATTAGACAGTACTTGTACACAAGCCAATCAAACACAAGGGTGTGTTGGGACTGAAGTATGAGCATCAACAGGCTGACCATGTAAAGACATATTTTTCTGAGAGGCTGTCCAGTGTGTGTTTGGAGGTACTTGTGTATCCATGTGCTCCCCTGTAAGTATCAGCCTCAAAACAAATAGAAGGGCTTTTGTTTGTGGCTCCCAGACTGTTTTACATTTATATTGAAATTCCCTGCTCCCTACCGTCTTTCATCCAGCATCTGCACTACATTGACCTCCCAGGGCTTTAATCTGGTCTCAAATCCTCTAACCAGTGTCTCTGGGTGGCACCTAGTATGGAATCCCAATTCCTTCCCAATACATCCATGTAATTACTCAAAGCATCAGAATTCCTCCTTCTGCTCAGTGTCTATGTCAGACTTGTTTTTCTCTCCACTGTGGTTAATAAATGCCAAGAAAGACAAAGGAATAAAAAGAAAGGGGTAATAATAGGCCTACATCTAAAAACACTTCTTAGATGTAGGGTAAGGAAATTACAGAGCCCTTATTCTCATATAAGATCATGATTTCATGTCAGCCACTATTTGTTTTAGATGTTAAATAACCTTTGCTACAGTTCCACTAAGGGTGAAAAATAATTGATTAACATACATATAATTTGCTCTTCGGATGCTTTGATTAAAATCATAAACTGCATTTCTCATTCAACATTTGAGCTCATTGCCAGCTACATTGGAGGTTAGCACTTGATGTCAATATTAGTTTTAGTTTTTAGTTTAGTTTTTGATCTAACACTTTGATCCTGAATGAAATGTCATGACAAGTATTTGATGTTTTTCCATGAGATTTGGTGCAGATGATCAAGGCCCCTGGAGGAAGCATCCATTTATCCCCTGACTTTTCATCATGTACCAGCAGATCAAAGTAAATTAATAGTGTGATTAACTCAACATCTACTAGATGGACTGGCACATAGTTTGAGACCAGATGTTGAATTCTAATGAAATTGACATTTCATCTAGTGCCACTACTGGTTTAATCATTTGGGGTTCAAGATAAGTGTCTGTTGGATAGACTGCCATAAAATTGTAGATTTATTTCTCACAGGGTAAAACTGTAAAGACTTGGATCTAGCCACAATGTGCAATGTTCTGATGCATCTAATACCTAATGTTGATATGATGCCCAATTTTTTGACTCATTGCTCAAGTTTGACATGGCAGTTACATTTAAATATAATCCAATTCAGTAATGTAAAGCTCAAAACTGTGGCCTATAATGAAGCTGGCTTTGGACCTATACATAATGAAGCACATTGCTTAAAGGGTTGGAGGTGATATGTTTGATTAACTATTGCCTTTGTAAAGCCTATAGTCTACAGTCTTGGGATAAACAACACCAATTCATCAAATGAGGCATGTTATACTCAAATAGTCATAACATTACTTAAACAGGTTACAATTCAAGAGTACTAAATGAGATTCAATTAGGGCTGGGCGATATGGACAAAATCAAATATCTATATTGCAGAGATGACTGTTGGTGCTTTAACAAAATATATACACTATGAAATTTATGATAATCAGTAATGTTGATATAATGACAAAGTGGGTAAAAGGTAAATAACAGAACAGTCTGATAAGCTCAGAGAATTATATATTTGACTGTAATGCAGCCTTAAAAACCAGGAAAAGACAACTCTGATGACATCGCAATATTACCATATCCAAAATCTAAGATGGTATCTAATCTCATATCACGATATCAATATATTGCCCAGCCCTAGTTTCAATGATCAAATGTTTCCTTGCACACTTTACCATGTATCCAAGTCTTTGTCCAGCCTAATGACACAATTCACTGGTCACAAGGTTTTCAATGTGACATTGGCAATGGCAACACATTTCCATGTGCCAGTGTTATCTTCATTCATTTCAACAACATTCTGTTAAATTACAAAAAAAAAAATCATATGCACTGGCTTTCCCTGTCTTGTGAATACATTTTCATTTCCATGGAATCCTCAAAGCTCCATCAGCAACTTGGAAGCCTCACAATGATGCAGAGCAAGCAGTAAGGAGAAATATCAGAGCATGCTCTCTGCTCAGCCACAGGACACGCAGCAGTCCAAAAACATGCTGGGCATCCATCACAGCTATGACTATCTTGCTGGTGCTGACCTGCAGTCATTGCAGTGCTTCCAAAGGCAGGCCTCCACTCGCTGTGATTTAGGGCCTTCGGGGGGCAGTAAAGAGATGGGGTACTGGGTGTAGCCATGTTGGATGCTTGGACTGATTAATAGTTAACAAGGGCCTGTAGACATGAACAAGAGTGCCTGTGATGAGTTAGCATGGCATGTATAAAGGCTACTTGAAATAAAAAGCACTATGGTTGTATTCTAATGTCTCCCTGTTCGCTCGTGTAGCCTCACCTTGTGTCGAATCAATTGCCTCACCGAAATAGTGTGTCAGGAAGCTGCATTTGAAATCAGGCTGTGAATCATCCAGAGAGACACACACGCACAACCGCTGATGTAAAGACGTATGTATTAAAAGACGACTCCAAGATGAGATTTGGATTTTAGAGGGGCAATTTCATCTGTAGGTATGCACAAAACTGAGTAACATATAGAGTAGTGAAATGTCAGTAATGGGTATGCTGGCCCCTAGCTGGCTCATACAGTAGTACAATAGAGTGATCAAAAGAGATGTTCTAGTGCTAACATGTGAAGATTGCCAGTTACTACCAAAGATTTACCTTCACTACAGAAACAACAAGGAGATATATACTGATTTATTTGCAAAAACTCGTTATATTCTCAGTTGGACTGTCTGAAACTATAATTACTGACACATCTCTAATACCTGTAATTTCTCTTCTGATATATTTTTGAGATAACCATCAGAATTCAGTGCGCTATTTTTGGTTTTGTATGCAGAAGGCTGGGCCTTATCTGACCTGTGAACCTGAGCTTCTACTTTCTGTCCAGTCAGCTATGGGTGAGTCAACTGCAGAACCATCTGTTTATCCACTTAATCGCCATCCTCCAAGGGTTTCTGAACATTTGTCCACACACACACACACACACACACACACACACACACACACACACACACACACACACACACACACACACACACACACACACACACACACACACACACACACACACACACACACACACACACACACACACACACACACACACACACACACACACACACACACACACACACTTCCGAGCCGTCCTCTGGCTGGGAGTTTTAAAAGCAATAAATAAATGAAACCTAGTGGAAGTAAGATGAGAAAATGTATATATACAACCGAGAGCCAGATGGGAGCCTCAGATATTGTCTTATGTTGGTTTATGGATGTGAAATAAGCACAATTGAACAGCATCCATAAATGATGATTCTGAAGTTTGTATTAGTTTAATTTAAGTTTCAGATTGTAATCTGTTGTGAAGTACATGGAATTTGATTCTTTAGCAGTTAGAAGTGTTCTGTTCTTGTTTTCTAGTAGTGAAAGTTTGAATTAGAGTTGGCCCAATAACAGTGCAGTCACATTTTATTCAGAATGCAAACTACTGTGCAAACAAGGTGGTAAAAATATTATTTGATTTGTAATAATTTGTTCAGCACTTGGCGTGATAGTATCTAGATTTTTGAGTATGGTCTACAAGAAAAGACTTGTATATACAAGGACAGTATTTTAAATTTGTAGGCTTGCAAAAAGTAACATTATTTATTAGAAGATTATTAGAGGAACTCAAAAAATATTGACTATTTTCAATTAAATGCAAAGTAAACAATACTTTGCCAAGGAAAAAGACAATCTGTGCCAGCAATATAGGTCTTTGTAGGCAAAATATTAAGTTAGTCTTACCACGTCATGATATAGTATAATGAAAAATCTCTGCTGTAAAATGTATGTAAACTGGGCAAAAAATCAATTAGCTAGTGAGAGAATAAATAAGGGAGAAAGTTATATTAGTTTATGCATATGATAACCTGGTCCTTAACTATTGTAACATGCCTGGTGTGTTTATTGTCTAATGAAATAGATACATGTGGTTCATACTGTATATTTTTAGCCTTCCTTGCTCACCTGTATGTGGACAACAACATCTCATGTTGAATCCTGCATGGTCAAACAGTTCAAACCTGGAAATAACACTAATGATAAACCACAGAAATCCTCCACTGCTATCAAATGCCAAACAGAGAAATTCTAATTAACCCCAAAACCTTGTTGTCCACTCACAACTCCTGCCTCGCTTCGCTTTTCATCCAATTTAGTCCTTATTCTGCCCTCCAGTCCCTTGTGAAGATGGGAGGATTCGTGTAATTACAGCTGACAGACTGACGTTTGGTATTTTACTCAGGGTGTAGGATGGGGCATTCACACGGGGAACAGAGAGGGGTTTGAAAATGGAACCTGTCTAGAAGCGGACACTAAAGAGAGTGCTACAGCCAGGCTAAGATGTGATCACAGTTGTAAAATTTAAGTACTGATATCCATATTTGAGATAACCATCACTGCTGTCAAAATCCAAATGTCACCTGTACACCCACACAAACTGTAAAATTCCTAAAATAAAAAGTAGAACACTTCTAAGATACACCTTTTGTTCTTCCAAGTGGAAAAACACTGGTCATTTCAAAGCAGCTCATAAAATCAGCTCCGGGGACTACGGCCCATTTCTAATGAGGCTAGCTGAGATGATACATAGAAGTTTGAGTGTGTTGAATGAGCACACTTTATAATTCCCCTTAATTGGCTGGTGCTGCAATTGTGCGTGGGTGTATGATCACACAAGAGAGCGGCCATCCTATTGTACTGTACAAGCAACCGTGATGTAAATATTTCCAATAAGCATCTCAACCCGTCTCAATCTCAACACTACTGCATACAACAAATACATGCATGTGTGTTCAAATCATATTCATCTACTATAATCAATAGTTTTTATGTTAATGTGTCCCGATGTGTAACCCACAAAGAATTATCATCCTGTATACAACAAAGCCAAACTGATACATGTATGGTAGGTATGTATGTTATTACTGGACTATTTTAGCTGATTACGTATGTGGTTTTAATTACAATATATATAGTTCTGTCTACTGAAAGTTGATGAGCATATATGTGTACTGTATATTAGAGGTAAACTCCATTACATCGTTGTACAACTGACATCATGACATTTGTACAGTTATATTTAGCAGTACTGGTGGCATGGTTCTAGGGATGGCAAGGTTGATCAGTCAATCACTCCTCTGCTCCAGACTGAAATACCTAAATAACCTTTGGATGGATTGCCATGAAATTCGTATTGACATTCGTAGCTCCCAGAGGATGAATCATAATAACTTTGTGATCCATTGACGTTTGCGATAATGCCACCATTAGATTAACATTTTGGTTCTGAGTAATTTTTCGTCACTGTTGGATGGACCGCCATGACGACATGATGAATCATCGAAAAGAACTGGTTCGTATAAAGTGCTGTCCAACCATATTGTAAAACAAGTGTTCAAGTTCTGGACAGCCACAATCCAAGGTGGCATTTGAAACCAGTTGTCAAAGAGAGGGGACGAGTCATGATTAATGCTGGGTAATGTTTCACAAATAGTACACTTAAAGTGATACTGATACCAACTGAGTACTAGTGTAACAGGCGTGCAGTCTAGACACACTTTAGAGCATTTCGGTAGCATCTTGGCTGCTGAACTACTAAGCGGGCTAACTCAAAGTCACCACGACTTCACCACCATAGACAGGTTGTAGCTGCTGTGGCAGTGGACTAATTGCATGTTACATTAAATCGAAGAGAACAGAATAGAAAATAAGAAGAACACTTATGTTGATTGGCTGTGAGCAAGTCTATACAAATACTCATATTTTCTAGCTCTGGGTGCAAAATACTTAGTATAGATTTATTTCGTTCGGTACCTTAACGATACCCAAGCTCTAGTCATGATCATCTTTTAAATATGGAGATACCAGCTAACATCTTCTCCTGGAAGACATTCATAGCGTATAAAGAATGAAAAAGATGTAGAGATCTTGGTATCTAATTTATAATCACCAAATGTTTGAGGTCCTCATCAATGAAAGTGAATAGTGTAATTAGATGTATTAGGTCGCCAAAAATGAGAACAAAGTTCAGATGAATGCTGTAAGTTGTTCAGTGTCTGCTAGATGTGTAAATACGCTGTTCTTCTGCCCCCACTCGGCTAAACTTAAATAAATGCAAAAATGATTAATGCAGCTTAAAAGGTAACAGCCGACTGCACATTATCTATATTCATTATTAAATACACACCAGCAGATTTTATTGTGACAATTTCTGCAATTTGTTTATGTCTTGCTAATAATAAACCCTCCCTGGTGCCGCTATAAGAGACCCACTGAGACAACAGGATATGACAGTCATTGGTCTTCATAAACACCCTATGCTCTGCACACCCACTTGTTTACTGTAATGGTCAATAAAAGCAAAAGCTGGGAAAACATTCAACCGGTTACCACTGGGTCTCAACTCATGGGTGAAGAGGAGAGCCAGAGCGTGGGTTGCTTGCTGCTACAAGGGACGGGTGTCTTGACTTCCCATGGGGAAGAAGGCGTTGAGCGTACGGGTCACACCGAGTGGGTGGCTAATACTCTGACTCAAGCGCATGGCTGGACAGTGTCAGGTCTTCTTGACTCCTCTAGGGCAGCAGAACAGAAGAGAGTGGCTGAAATAATAAGACTCTGACATGTCTCCGCCAACACACAGTCTGCCTCAGTGGACACTGTAGATAATGTGCATCAAAGCAAGACTATGTGGAACAACCAGAAAAAGTGGCCTGAAGCTCTGTGCCGTTTCAAAGGACAGAAGGAACATTTTTGTGCACAAAGGACTCCTTTATAAACCAGGCTACTCAAATAACTTAGTTTGGAAGTTTTAGTTTCAGAGCCCCATGAGGCAAATTTGTGATTTGTGATATTGGGCTATACAAATAAGACTGAGTTGACTTTTGGGTTGACATACTCTGTGTGGACATCATAGCTGAGTTGAAGTAAGTATGGAAACTCTCTCCTACTTAAAACGGTTTACTGTGACCCAGAAAATTCTGATTCCTGTCATTTTTGTTTTTAATTATCATTTGCACATAATGTTAACTTGAAAGGATCTATGTGATCTTGTTGGGACAAGAATTCTCAGCGTTTAAACATGCATTTAGAGTCTAGTCCAAATAGAGGACGCCAAAACTTTTACATGGTAACAAAAGAAGTTTCCTTTTTCCTATTTTCCTCTACTACATAAAGAGAACAAGGGATAATTAAGCTAACCAGCAGAACAAATTAGAATGAGAGGGGGTTAAACTTCATCACTCCCTTTTGAATACATTCTGTTGCAAATGTGATGATCATGGCCCTTCAATTGAAGTTTTTTGAAGGCCTCTTTTAGGTGGGAAGTCAAAATGGCCATTTGGACACTCTGTAATCATTTTTTGTGCATCAGAGGTTTAAAATGTCAGATTTTACTGTACAGACTACTCACAAAAGCTTTATTAAATCCCTTTGAAAAGAAAGTGGTCACTTTACCATACAATGTTGAACTCATAAATCCTGATTCTCAGACAGAGATTAAGACTAGTCCTAGACTAAAGACAAAAATCTGTGAAAATATCCATTAAGAAACAAATCTAGTCTTTGACTAGACACTCCGTGTTGGAAAATCAGCCCATAAGCTTACTAAAATGCAGATATAGTTGCAGAATATAGCCATTTAGCTTGTATCTGCACACACAGACAAATGGATATATTGACAGAATTGTGAGATCATGTGCTTTCCTGGGAACAAGTTGTGTTGTAGAAGGAATCAACCCAGGTGCTATCCTGTATCATGATCAGATCACCTCTTGATCTGCAATCTAGGCATTTGATTCAAAACATTCATCAGTTCTTCAGCTGGTGGACACCCGGGACTAGCAGGTAGCGATAGAGGGGGAGTGTGCAGAGGAAGGGTCGTGATGGGGGTCGTGAGGATGGGAGCTCAGAGGAAAGAAGATTGTTGCGGCATCATTGTTTTACTGACCTCCTTCAATTCAGCTGCAGCGCTCTATTACCCCCGAGGTCAAGATAACTGCAACGCTGAAACTATAAATTATTGATCTGCCTGGAGATATTGAGAATGGGATGGAAGCAGGCTTGATGGTGTTAAGCTGGCTCAATCAGATGAACAGACAACAAGAGATGCAACCACCTGATATCAAAGACTGAAATCAAAGCAGCCAACAAATGCTGGTCTCAGCTAAAGGTGTTCCGATCTATTTATTCATACCTGTTTCACTGCCGGTTATCTTATGCAGGCTAAAAGGGTGTGTAGCAGTCATGCACCAAACAACGTTGAACTGCAAATGAAAAGCAATTCAAACAACTAATAATAATGCAAGGGAAATCACACCCGAGCTGAAATAAAACACTATGACAAAATTAAGAGGATTACAGAGTTTACCGCACTGGCAGACCAGCCCCATCTTCATGGTGGAGGAGTCATCACAGTCCAATGAAGCATGAAGAACTCCACTATAGATAGTCTGAGGCTCTATGGATTCTGGCAGCTGCTAACCATTTTGTCCAAAAACACAAGCAAAGTAAAGTATAGCGCACTGAGACAATAGAGTTTATTCTGATGGTTTTAATTTCACAGTAAATACTTTATCAGGATTTCTTGGACAGTATTTTAGAGCAAGAAGGTTAAAAAAACTTCCAATTATTTTTAACCATGCAAAAGATTTTTTCCCGCAACTCTTGACGAGTAAATCTTGCCAAGTCATTTGTGAGTGATTCACTGTTATGATGATAAGAACATGCAGAATGGTGAGGCAGGCTTAAAGGCTACATCAAATCAAGCATGAACAGATGGTTTCACCGTCTCAGTTAATTAACTCTTAAGTTAAATCTATTAAATCCTGATGGGGGGTCATCATTAAAACAATCATTGTGATACCTGTCCAGCAGGTGTCGCCTTGTTAACCTCGACCTCAAAATGTATCTTGCATGTTAAAGTTATTAGCCTTGCTGCCAGAGCACATCTGTAGCCCACCTGAACTAAAACAGACAGGATGAAGATGTGTGTGTATGTGAGTGCGTCATAGTGCTATAAATGAGTTGACTGGATCAGAAGCCTGTTGACACACATTTAGAAATGCAGCCCGACTGTGCTGACCTACGCTCAGGTGCAGGAACGGGAAGGGAATGCAGTTTTCCTCATTTATTAACCTCAACGATTCAGCATGGTGCTCTGGAGCTGTGAGAGACTAACCACAAGTAACTAAACTTGCTGCTGACGCAGGCATTGATGTAAATCTGTATGGCAGACAGGGGTATAATTAGAAAATAACAAAGCAGAAGAAGTATAGGGGAAGTTAGAAAGCAAAATAAGAGCAAACAAAGCTCAGCATGCGTGATGTCGTATCAGAAGACACTCTTTGGAGATAAATAACTAACTGCATGCACAGACCCCCACATCATTCCTCTGCCTCCCTCTTTGTCCTCCACCCAGCCTCAACCATCCTTTATTTCCCCGCTGCCTCCTATTGTTGCTCCCTCCTCCTCCTCCTCCTCCTCCTCCTCCCCGCTCCGCAGGTCTGCCAGAATAACAGCAGCTGATGATGGGCTCGAATGAACTCAGAGCGGAGCGCAGCACAGTGGGGCTGAATTCACCTCCTTTTAGGTTTTTTTTCCCTCTCTTTTTTTTTTTGCTTTTTGTGTGTTGTTTAGGTAGTGGAAGCTGTGTGTGGGTGTGTGTGTGTATTTGTGTGTTCTCAACCAGCCCCCACAGCAGTGGGAGAGGAGGAGACAACAGTAAGCGTGAGCAATGTCGTTTCCCCCTCCCTCCTCCTCCCATCTCCTCCCTCACTCCCTCCTCCTCCCTCATTCTCATGCTTCTTTTCCTTCATTGCCACGGCCATCAGGATCAGTCCTCCCTCTCTCGCCATCATTCTGCTTGGTTATGCAATGCACAGTCCTCCCACGGTGACTAACTGGTGTTGGAGACCTACCGTAACACTGCTGTCACTGGCGGTAGGTGCAGATCCATATTGCCATAGCGACTGTCTGGCGCTCCGGCTGCCTCTGCCTCTCTACAGACGTCTGTTCCATGGGATTTTACAGCTTTTCCTCCTCTTCTGGAATATCACCTGCCAGACTCGACTAATTCAGGGACCTGCCTGTTCTTTTCCTACTTCAGCACAGGCTGGGTGACACTATCAGCTGATCCTATAAGACATCCACAGTGTTGGCATGTGAGCTTCACTTTTGGGCAAGAGGCTTTTTTTTTGGAGACGCGACGCCCCCCCCCCCCCCCCAAGAGGAGTCCGAAGCAAGCAGGAGGGAAACTACAGAGCGAGGGGAGGGGGTTTGGGGGTGTGTGTGTGTAGTTTTACTGATAAGCTGGGGAGGGAGTTCTGATAAGCTGGGGATAAGCTGGGGAGGGAGCTCTGTGCAGGAGTTTAGACAAAAACAGTGACAGGGAACTCAAGAGAGAGGGAGCAAACAGGGAGGATGGGAAGAAAGGTGGGGAGGCGGGAGGGGGCAAATGGGGAGAGGGTTTCTCCTTGCCCCCAAAACAGATGCTGCTAGCGCTTTAGCAGCAGCGATGCAATACGACTGACATACTAAAAAAAAAAGCAAAACTGACTGCAAAGACTTAAGAGGGGAAAACTTAATCAAAAAGGGGAAGTTGGGGGGGTGGGGGGGATTTATTTGAACCTGACAGGTGGCGCTATAGACCAGAGGATTGGAGAAGTGACACAAGGTGGTTTTCCACTGGAAGCGTCGCTGAGCACCACGAAGCCATCGTGGCGTCGCTGCCTTCTATTCCTCTCTCCGTCACTCCGTCTGTCGCTTCCAGCCGCTGGGACTGTGGCCACATAGGCAGCCTCTCCTCCTCCTCCTCCCCTGGCTCTCCACATGTAGAATGCCCTCAAAGCCATGGTTTTCCAGTGTGGATCCAAAAAGCATGCCGGATGATGTTGTCTTACAGCTTAGACGCCTTAGGGTAAGCCACTTTTTCTTTATACCCACATCGTTTTAGGTTTTTTGTCCACTTTCCTTATATTTCTTAAATTTGATTTCAGTGTCAGCTGTGTTGACATGAGATAAAAGAGGATGCTGAAGATGATTGTAGTTAGCTCTCCATTCACATCTGAGCCCAAAACCCAGATTGATCCTGTTTACCTTTTTGCTTGCACATTTCTCCTGGTGGGGGGGGGGGGGGGGTAGATGACACTATCTCACCTTCTAAGACTTACACAGGGAAGATGGAAATGATGCTCCCAACAACTACTTAAAAAAGGACCTGGGGTGGTGGTGGTGGTTAATCACTGACCGTATATGAAAAGGAGTGGGTGGGGGGGTGAGAGGCTCTAAATGGCAGCATTATATCATGCTTATTTTGACATGAGGGGGAACGCCGTTGAGCATTACTGCTGGCAATTTAACAGTTTCATTGCAAATAATCCTGATAATAATCCTGCTGGCTGAGTAAGTGCTGGAGTCAAGCTTCGCTGTTGTCAGGGAGCTCGGCTTCAAGCTGTGGCAGGTCATAAACACCACCATGCTACTCTTAGTGGCCATTGTTTTGTTCTAACCCAAAAGATGTTTGGGGTGGTTTTTAATGCAAAAACTAGTAAATTAGTAAGAGGACAACAACAACAGACCATGTTCCACTGTTGATTTAACACTTTCTGACATGGTCTCCATAATTTGCTTTTATTTCAGATAAGAGTCCCCTTGCCAGGTTAGGTGAACATCAGGATCATGGGCACCACGGTCATCACCATTGAGGACGTTCGGGCATTGGAGGTCAAGGAGGAGCAGGAGGAGTCCATCTTGGCCCTGTTAGGCATCATCGGTACGTTCCTTAACCTCTTTGTGATCGTTTTCGTTTACATCTACACCACACTGTGAAATGGCAAAAGCAGATGGGAGGATTTCTAATAACCTACCGTCAGATAAGACTTCTCTCGAGAAAAGGTTACTCAGAATTCGACACATGCTGGAGGAAAGACGTTTGACATGATCCCCTTCCCCAGAGAGAGGAGGGGGGAAGTGGACGGACTGGTTGAGGATCACAACAAAGAAGCCATATTGCCAAGTCACAGCCATGAGCCGGGCAGATAACAAAGGGCTGGAAGACTCGGCAAGAACAGGGCTGTACTGGAACCGGGGGTGAACGGAGCCAGATGGACACTTGCACTCACAAGACCTCGGGCCAGGACCGACCCCCTTGTGGTCTGATAGGAAATACACACTTACCCTTGGACTGCTGGACTCATTGGAAAGATGAGCCAATCAAGACTTGATCTGATGCTTTTTTTGGTGATTTTTCCCTAATTTTCGAGTTGATTGTGATTTTCAGCAAAATGATTGAGAGAGCCTGTAAGGACAATGCTGGAAAGTCACTACGGACACTTTGCTGGCCACTAGATTTAATTAGTCTTGAGGGCCAACAATTTTATAGCTTCCCGACCCCTGTCAAAGAGTACCCATCCCCAGTATTGTGGCTCTGGATGATCTCTGCTGTATGGTCATCTCATAAGATACCTGCTGTCTCAAAAAGGCCCTCAATACACAAAAATAACCATCAAGAACTCATACATTTGTTTTTTAAGACAATACAATGAATACGACTTTAACACATTGACAATGTATTTCTAGAACTGCAAAATGTGAAGGTGAAAAAGAAAGGGGGGGGGGTGTTTTTACTGAAAACTGGTGTGTTACAATTAAACAATGTAGTTGTTTCCATGTAATATGACTATGGGGTCATCTTCTACTTTGTTTCTCTGCATTTCTGTCCACCTTTTTAAGTTGGGTTGGGGGTATGGTGGAAGATTCTCTTAATATATTTGTTCATGTTGATTTCAGGCTAGTGTCAGTGATGCTTTTCCTGTATTAAAAAGGCTTTTTTTTATAAATATTTGAATAAAGTGTAGATGTATTGTGCAATAGGGGACATTTGAACAATAAACATTGGAGCATATCAATAAGGTTAGCCTCGAGCCTTATCTGTGAGAAACCCACAGGAGTGTGTGTGAGAGGATAACTGAGAGAGA
This sequence comes from Scomber japonicus, assembly GCF_027409825.1. Lineage (NCBI taxonomy): Eukaryota > Metazoa > Chordata > Actinopteri > Scombriformes > Scombridae > Scomber > Scomber japonicus. The sequence goes on along the minus strand of NC_070591.1, from coordinate 33,353,511 downwards.
AAGTGTGAGTACCAGCACACCATGTTTTACATTTCATATGCTGGTGTAAGCTATATGATTTTTTTGTGTGATGCCGATGGAATTTGTTTTGTCCTCTCAGAACTAGACTACGATTCAATTGGTGTCTTTACAGTCGCATGTATTTAATAACGAAGAGTTCACCTCTGCTGGCTGGTGTATGCTACATTGTAAATGAAAGCCACAGAGAGTGATGTGTAGGAAGTTTACTTCTTGCCCAGTTTGAGCTTTACAAGCTGTCGACTGCTTTTGTTGTCTAAAAACATGAGGGGGGAAATGGAATAGAGGGGTGGAAAAGTCTTCAGTCCAAGCCAACACACGTTTTAGAGCATAAACCAAGAAGAAGAAGTGCACCGAGGTTCCTGTAATTATAGTCATGATCACTGGTGGTGGCAGCGAATCCACCTCCCACCCCTGCCCCCAACATCCACTTCCAAGCGCCTATCTACCCATTTGGATTGCAAAGGGGGGAAACCCTGTGGTAATAGTATCAACATTTTCATGGGTGAGTGGCGATAAATTGCAAATCCACAAATCCAAAGGGAAGGGAGTGGTAATGAATGAAGGTGGTGCAGTGGCTTGTTTAGCTTTCACCTTGTAGTGACTCCAGTAATATGTCTTGTGATTGCAGAAATCTTTGAGGTAATGAGTTTGTATAGAAAACTCCGGTGAAAGAGGTTGAGCACTTCTGTCAAAATAATGACTTTCTAGGGAAAACCTCTGAAAAAAGCATATGAAAAATTCACCACGCTCTATACCAACTAATGAATCCCCCCCACTTTTCACAGACAGACACACACACTTACTCACTGTTAGGGAAGCTCCCGGTAATGCAGGGAATGCCTTCTATCCCACACAGTCTCTATCATATCTGGAGTGATGAATCATTACCGACCGGCCTCCCACAGGCCAGTCATGTTCAGGTTACCCTCTAACATCATGTGCACACCCACTCACCATGAATGATGGACAAAATGAGCCATTACCTAAGAGGCGCCACCTGCTGCAAACTCTTATCTGTCTTGGACAAGTCAGAAGTAGAATGGAAGTGTAGAATGGAAAGGATGTAATACTACACAATTTTACAATATTACATAAACTCAGATCTGGAAAGCATTTCATATCAAACAAAATGTGTAAGAAATTAATTCTTCAATTAAGATTAATTAGCATTGTGGTGACATTCAAAGGTATTACCTCCCACTAATGGCTTAGCTTCCCGTGATGGAGTGCTGGGCGATGGCAGGAAACTGTAATGTATCCCAAAAGGCTTTGCCAAAACATTGATGATTAATGTGGAGATATGCGCTAGGCTGACGGAGCTCTGGGGCAGTACGCGGGGATAGCAGGGAGAAATAAAGGCCGGTGTGCTAGTACGCAAGGTAACACTATGGGGCGAATGAAAGGTGTACAGGGGGAGTTTGGAGAAATGAGGCTCCATTTGGAGACAAATTATTTCTTCGGGCGGAGGTAGGGTGGTTTTAATATTGCAGTGAATTTAATCCCATCTAGAGAGTACAAGTGTTTGATTCCCCCCTCACAGCTATGCCAGAGTTAATTACACCCTCAAGTACTGTTAATTATCAAGATCCTTGGATTCTCAGCGGTATTGAGGGTAATGGAAGAATTTCAAGAGGCTTTTGCTCACCTTGATCGATATGAACCCATTTACACCAAAGTATGCTTCTACTGAGAGAGCCCTTAACAAACATTAGTTGAGTAAGGCTCAAGAAATGCCACCAAATGGGTAAGGTCAGCTACAAGTAAGCTTTCTATCTAGACTGTGGGCTTCCTTCCTGTTACTGACTTGATGCAAAATATGCTGGAAGTGTGTTACTTAGAACCACTACCTAAAACACAATCTGGAACAATGAGTGTTTACCAAGAAGCATGGTTAATATTAAAATATTAATAAGTGGAGTTTTAAATAGACTGAAGTTTGGCTATTGAGTTCTTTCCCACATTAAGCTCACATATAATAAGTACTCATTGGTAGAGAGTAAAGTGTGATGGAATAAGAAGATGCTCACTCTTGTCTAGCAGTGGGCAGGACATCATAGTTAAACAGGTAATTCTAAGAGAGGATTAGGTGAAAACGAACCCAACAACTACCCACATGTAGACTTCAAAGTACTTCACAGCACATGTATTATGCTGAAACCACTGTCTATGGATTACAGGCCTTATATTACCATAAGAGATTATATGTTGCTATATGTATTCTATTGGATCTATTCCACAGGTTTGGATAAAGCCTTTAGTAACTGAAGGATGAAGGATGTATCTAGTATTTAGTCTTTATTGAAATGGAAACATGCTTCACCTACTAAATTCAATAGATAGATTTGGTTGTCTTGTAAAACTCTGGAGACTCAATCAGAAACAGTCATTTCTGGATAGACAACTGACTGTCGATTTGAATTATGAAGATATGTGAAACTTGTTTATTTCTGTTGTCATTATCAGCTGTAACTGTAACAATTAAAGATAAATAGTTAAACTCGGTAGTCTTACCTATGTGATGTTTCTTCTTATTTTATGTAGAGAGGCCAATGCCGGTAACTATTCAGATATCTGATATCGTTCTGAAACTGACTCAAACACCTGGATCTGGTATCAGTGACAAAAAGCAAATCTGGTAACACATAAAATTATTTGAATAAAAAACTACTTGGTGAATTTATATCTATGTATGTGTTACATTTTGTCAAGAAGAAGGAAAGCAATGTTTAAGTCAAGCCTGACTACCTTGCACAAAAATGAAGGATCCCAATCTCTTACACCTTATTAATCAAACACAGGTATTGCAGGTATCGTTTAACGGGAGATACTATTTGGTATTGATTTATTTTGGTCGATACCATAAAAAGGTATAGAGTACTGATACCCAGCCTTACTATCTACCAACATATTCTTCATGAACACAAACCATGAACAACAACTTTAGCTAGTGATATCACAATTTCCATTATTTTTAAGAACTTTGACCAAGATATGTGTGAAATAAAGACAAACTTCTGCAGATAATATCGGCTGCAGAGCTATTAGTCAAATTACTGGGAAAATTAAGAGAAAAAAAGAGGATGCATGGATGTTTCAAAGCAAAGGCGTATCTCTCTTCTCCTGACCTGGCATAACGACTGCAACAGATGCAAGACATCGCATTTACACTCTAATAAACTCTAATAAGCTCAATCACAGTTAATGCTATTCTCTTCTCATCCCTGCTGTGTAGTAACTAGAGCGGAGACAACCCGATACTTCCCGCTAAAAGCTCTTCTGACTGTAGAGAAGCAACGAGGGCTCTCAGGTCATACAGTTTTTCATTACAGAGCGCTCTTCTTGACATTTATTGACAGCTCGGAGCTCCTGGGCAACCTGCTCCCATACGGACAGCGGTCAGATAGCCCCCAGCTTTGATTTAACTGGATACACCATGGCTTCAATTAACTGTGTGCAATGGCTAGTTAGCACAATAAAATGCCATTTGTTATTAAATTGAGTGGTAAATGCATAGTTGCAGATTTCCCAGATTTTTTTTTTGTTAAAAGGCAATTGTGCCATCATTTAAGCTCTGCTTCAACAGAGCATGTGGTGATACCTAATCAAACAAAGGGCTATAAACTTCACATTTCAGACACACACGCATGGATGTAAGTGTGTGTCAGAAGCATTTACCAGATAATGAGGAGCAATTACAACACTCACAATGCTTTTTATCAGCTGTTATTTAATTATGAGAGCAGGGGCGCATTAGCACACACCAGCATGCACACAGAGATACCCCTGGAAACACAACCCCCCCTCACACCCCACCCCACCCCACCCCACCCCACCCCACCCCCTGCCAGCAGCAGCATTAGGCACAGAGAGGTGGCACACACTCTGCTGTAACTGGCTCTGGGCTGATAAGTGATACACACAATGGGAATGAAAGCGACGGGGGGGGGGGGGGGGGGGGGGTGCAGAAAGTCTGACAGACAAATCCTCATGTCTCTTACTGCGTGAAATGTGTTCTGTCCAAACTCAACACAAAACCAAAGCCTGATTAAACAGAATAGAGAGTTCTCTGGGTCGGGGCTCCGTTAGGATTTCACAGCTGGATCACTGCAGCTGTAGCAGGTGTACAGTAAAAACACGGGGGAACCTCCTCGCTAAAAGGAGCATGAAATAGTCCAATAATTGCTTGAACACAGATAAAAACAATCAAGGCAATTCGAGGCTTTCAATCAACCTCTCGACAAAAAACAAAACAAAAAGAGAAGCTTTCCAGGATCACTGTTGACTGCACTTATTACAGGAGCAGCACTTTTTAGTGACATTCTAAGCAATAAAGCTACTTCATTTGATGCAATACAGTGGGTTTCTTTTTTTTTTTTTACAAAACAGCAATGAAGGCAGTGACTCCAGTCCTTCTGGCTCTCTGCAGTATATGGTGCAGTTCACAAGACTGCTGTAAATTAAGATGGCTGTTACTCTGTGATAGGTATCATACCCAAGAGATCAACTGAACAAGTGAAAAGCACATTCTTGAGCCTGGAAGTAGTTTTATATAATAATTTGTATTTAAAGGTTGAGTTAATTTAATAATCTTGAGTTTTAGATTATTTTGGCCAAAAAACACACATTAAAGTCATTGATTATCAGTAAAAGTTCATTATTAAGCTCAGAAAATGTACGTTTTTTTCTTCTTTGATCAAATATACGTTTTATTTTTATTTTGACATGTGGTATTTTCACATCTGTGCCCTTACGCTTGAAACAAATGATGGACTAAAGCAGTGTTTGTGCTTTGTTACTTTACTCCCTCCTTGACTACAGTATAAAAACCATCATCAGGAGCAGAAGAAGTCTGAAGCCTGACTGCAGTCAGACTACAAAGGGTCAGCTCAGCACTAATAACTAGTTGAGTCTCAAAGGAACTGAGATAGGATAGAAGCAGAATGGACTGACCTTACCTGAGCCGAGCTGAAGCCCTGTGTGTACTGAGAGCTCTGCTGGAGGCTCACTGCTCTGAACATACACACTGAGGGAACACTGGATTACCTGTGTGTGTAATGTGTGTGAAATACAGCTGATTACAGCTGCAATACACCAATTACACCTACACAGCATTTAACCAACAGTGTTACAACAGTATCAACAGACTTATATTATACTGCACCAAAGATGATAGCCCTCCAGTTTTAATCCAGTTTGATCCAATTTACTGATGATGAATCATTACAACACAACTAATGCGTGAGAAGAACTATTTAAATAGGAAGGACTAGTCATTTTATTCTTGAAAACAATATTATGAATGCATGGTGGATTCTGGACTAGTTAAACTAACACTGCTGGAACTACAGTGTAATTTAACAGCAAGACACACACAACCTACAGATTATAGCTTCAGTGGAAGAAGCAGCAGCTCCATCTGCTGTTTAACTGAGCTAAAACCCCACCACACACACACACACACACACACACACACACACACACATACTTCAAAACACACAGGCAGCTTCCCCCTATAATTCAGATACACTACAGTAACTCTAGCCTGCAGTTATCACTGAGATCAAAGACCAGAGTCATCCAAAACCACTATCTCAGCATCAAAGGCCACCAGCTGGCAGCGCTGCACATCATGAGCACAAATCCACACACAATGAGAACATTTTTTTTAACAGCAGACGAGCACCGGCGTGCGCTTCTGAACAAAGAATAAACACACCCTGTGAAAGAGTGTGTGCATGTTATTTCCTTAATGATGAACCAGTTCCTGGTCTGATAGTATTCACACTGAGCTTCTACACTGTCATCATTTCATACATCTGTGTTTGGAATCGATGCTGCTACAATTACTGCTAATATATTATCACTCATGTATTGTTTTTGCTGAAGTAAGAGACAATGGTGAGGAATGGGTCTCTTTAAAGCCAGTAACATTGCATTTTTTTCTCACAAGCACATCACAATCTTGGCTTTAGGACTTTTCTTTAACTTCAGTTTTTATCTTTCCCTCCATTGACCCTTCACTTGTTTCACCTTTTGTCACTGGCACACTCCACACCAATGCTTTAACTCCAGAGACAATAAGCTATACTCTATGTAACCAGAGGTGGTTATCTGCCTCCCACATCATCCTAGTTTTCATTCTGTTTTTTTGGTCATGATTTTCATCTATGTAATCACACAACAAACTGCCTGAAAGCAACTTGTTATTGTGTAGTACAGCTCCATTCAAGCACCTTGTCACTCGTTAACTGTCAGTTCTACTCAATCTCTACAAGCATTCCACTTAAAGGGAAAATGTGGTATTTTTCAACCTGGACCTATTTTACCAGCATTTTGTGTCAACTTACCAGATGAAGCATATGAGATGGTGTTAAATGTTTTATCGTTGAATTTCGGCCTTGTATTTCCACTTAAGTGCTCATATTCATAATGTATTTTCTGCACAGTTGGCAGTTTGGTGGTTGGGTCGGGTCGAGTGGTTGATAGATGCATATTTATGCTGGTTGGGTGGTGCAGATTGGCTCTTGTGACAGGTTGGGTGGGTGCAAGTATTAAAAAACCCTGAGCTGCACATCTGCACTAGACAATGTCATACATACTGCAATGACTTCTGTATCAGCAGCTCAGCTTTTACCTTTTACACTAACACCAACCCTGGTAGAACGTCAGGTCAGGAAAGTATGAAAAAACAGACACCAGCCAAAGCCTAGTGGCATCCGAGGTAAACTTCAGAGAACAGCCAGTGTTCTCAGTTTTCCTAGATGCCACAATGCCATCTGCTATTTTCTGTGCCATAGCCCTCATGTGTGTAGTGGGAGCTTACCTGAGTCGTTGCGTAGGTAGGAGGACATGGCAGGGATGAGGCAGGACTGGCTCAGCAGCTCCTGCAGCACTGCTGGCAGAGCTGAGCTGTTGTGGGCTCTGCTGTCTGCTGAAGAGGCATCAGCACTGTGGCAGCTGCTGGAGCCTGCTGGGTTGATGTAGCTCGCCAAGACCTAGTGGACAAAAACAATGCAGACATAAGACATACACAGTTTCCTTCTAGAACATGTCCGTTTCCCTTCAAATGAAAACATCCAAACCTTTAACACATAATCACTGTTTCTATTGTAGAAAAACTATACGCGCTGTGATCACATCAAGGGCTCTGTAGCATGGTTTAGCATGGTGAGACATGCTGCAGGTACACACACTCTTTGGATTTGCAGTATAAGGCGACACTTCCTTTCAAGCTGCATATCACCTCACAACAGCTCAGGAGCTAGGAGTAAGCTCTGTGTGACAGGATATTTCAGGGCACCAAAGACACTGGCAGACATGTACTCTGGTAGCCACAAAGCTGCCAAGCAAGATAAATTCTCATTAAGGCCCAAAATAATACTGGATTGTATGGGCCGATACGGATACTGTATAGTATTGTACTGATACCGATGCTGATACTGTATGGTATTGCACTGATACCGATGCTGATATTGTATTGTATTGTACTGATACCGATGGCGATATTGTATTGTACTGATACCGATGCTGATACTGTATGGTATTGCACTGATACCGATGCTGATATTGTATTGTATTGTACTGATACCGATGGCGATATTGTATCGTATTGTACTGATACCGATGGCGATATTGTATCGTATTGTACTGATACTGATACTGATATTGTATCGTACTGATACCAATGCTGATATTGTATTGTACTGATACCAATGCTGATATTGTATCGTATTGTACTGATACCGATGCTGATATTGTATCGTATTGTACTGATACCGATGCTGATATTGTATCGTATTGTAGTGATACCGATGCTGATATTGTATCATATTGTACTGATACCGATGCTGATATTGTATCGTATTGTACTGATACCAATGCTGATATTGTATCGTATTGTACTGATACCAATGCTGATATTGTATCGTATTGTACTGATACCAATGCTGATATTGTATCGTATTGTACTGATACCAATGCTGATATTGTATTGTATTGTACTGATACCAATGCTGATATTGTATCGTATTGTACTGATACCAATGCTGATATTGTATCATATTGTTGTGATACCAATGCTGATATTGTATCGTATTGTAGTGATACCAATGCTGATATTGTATCGTATTGTATGATACCAATGCTGATACTGTATTGTACTGATACCAATGCTGATATTGTATCGTATTGTTGTGATACCAATGCTGATATTGTATGATACCAATGCTGATATTGTATTATACTAATACCAGTGCTGATATTGTATTGTACTGATACCAATGCTGATATTGTATTGTACTGATACCAATGCTGATATTGTATCGTATTGTACTGATACCAATGCTGATATTGTATTGTACTGATACCAATGCTGATATTGTATTGTATTGTACTGATACCAATGCTGATATTGTATTGTACTGATACCAATGCTGATATTGTATCGTACTGATACCAATGCTGATATTGTATCGTACCGATACCAATGCTGATATTGTATCGTATTGTAGTGATACCAATGCTGATATTGTATTGTACTGATACCAATGCTGATATTGTATTGTATAGTACTGATACCAATGCTGATATTGTACTGTATAGTACTGATACCAATGCTGATATTGTATTGTACTGATACCAATGCTGATATTGTATTGTATTGTACTGATACCAATGCTGATATTGTATCGTATTGTACTGATACCAATGCTGATATTGTATCATATTGTACTGATACCAATGCTGATATTGTATCATATTGTTGTGATACCAATGCTGATATTGTATCGTATTGTAGTGATACCAATGCTGATATTGTATCGTATTGTATGATACCAATGCTGATACTGTATTGTACTGATACCAATGCTGATATTGTATCGTATTGTAGTGATACCAATGCTGATATTGTATCGTATTGTACTGATCACAATGCTGATATTGTATCGTATTGTACTGATACCAATGCTGATACTGTATTGTACTGATACCAATGCTGATATTGTATCGTATTGTTGTAATACCAATGCTGATATTGTATTGTACTGATACCAATGCTGATATTGTATTGTACTGATACCAATGCTGATATTGTATTGTACTGATACCAATGCTGATATTGTATCGTATTGTAGTGATACCAATGCTGATATTGTATTGTACTGATACCAATGCTGATATTGTATTGTATAGTACTGATACCAATGCTGATATTGTATTGTACTGATACCAATGCTGATATTGTATTGTATTGTACTGATACCAATGCTGATATTGTATTGTACTGATACCAATGCTGATATTGTATCGTACCGATACCAATGCTGATATTGTATTGTATTGTACTGATACCAATGCTGATATTGTATTGTACTGATACCAATGCTGATATTGTATCGTATTGTAGTGATACCAATGCTGATATTGTATTGTACTGATACCAATGCTGATATTGTATTGTATAGTACTGATACCAATGCTGATATTGTATTGTACTGATACCAATGCTGATATTGTATCATATTGTACTGATACCAATGCTGATATTGTATCATATTGTTGTGATACCAATGCTGATATTGTATCGTATTGTAGTGATACCAATGCTGATATTGTATCGTATTGTATGATACCAATGCTGATACTGTATTGTACTGATACCAATGCTGATATTGTATCGTATTGTTGTGATACCAATGCTGATATTGTATCGTATTGTATGATACCAATGCTGATACTGTATCGTACTGATACCAATGCTGATATTGTATCGTATTGTTGTGATACCAATGCTGATATTGTATCGTATTGTATGATACCAATGCTGATATTGTATTATACTGATACCAGTGCTGATATTGTATTGTATTGTGTTGTACTGATACCAATGCTGATATTGTATTGTACTGATACCAATGCTGATATTGTATTGTACTGATACCAATGCTGATATTGTATTGTAGTGATACCAATGCTGACATTGTATCGTATTGTAGTGATACCAATGCTGATATTGTATCGTATTGTAGTGATACCAATGCTGATATTGTATCGTATTGTACTGATACCAATGCTGATATTGTATCGTATTGTTATGATACCAATGCTGATATTGTATTGTATCGTACTGATGCCAATGCTGATATTGTATCGTATTGTACTGATGCCAATGCTGATATTGTATCGTATTGTACTGATACCAATGCTGATATTATATTGTACTTATACCAGTGCCGATATTGTATTGTACTGATACCAATGCTGATATTGTATTGTACTGATACCAATGCTGATATTGTATTGTACTGATACCAATGCTGATATCGTATTGTACTGATACCAATGCTGATATTGTATCTTATTGTAGTGATACCAATGCTGATATTGTATCGTATTGTACTGATACCAATGCTGATATTGTATCGTATTGTAGTGATACCAATGCTGATATTGTATCGTATTGCACTGATACCAATGCTGATATTGTATCGTATTGCACTGATACCAATGCTGATATTGTATCTTATTGTAGTGATACCAATGCTGATATTGTATCGTATTGTACTGATACCAATGCTGATATTGTATCGTATTGTACTGATACCAATGCTGATATTGTATCTTATTGTAGTGATACCAATGCTGATATTGTATCGTATTGTACTGATACCAATGCTGATATTGTATCTTATTGTAGTGATACCAATGCTGATATTGTATCGTATTGTACTGATACCAATGCTGATATTGCATTGTATTGTAGTGATACCGATATTGTATCATATTACACTGATGACGATACTGATATTATATTGTACTGTACCGATACCGATATTGTATTGTATTGTACTGATACCGCTACTGATACTGTTAGTTTAACAATAAACTTGTATTATATAAAATGACATCAGTGAACTGAAACACTGGGAATTTAATCATTATAATTAAGAATAAATAAGAATTTTAAAAAAGCAACACAAAAAAATGCATATGTTAAAATTGTATAAAGACAAGCGATCAATGCCAATACCAGTATCAGGTATCAGTACAAGGTCAATATCAGCCAATATGTCAGTCAGACTTTGATTCTCATTAATAAGATTTTTGTAAAACAAAAAAAAAAGTTCTAAAATGACAATGATTGGACAGACTTACCTGCAGTAGACATGTGACATGTTCCTCTTCTAGCCTCTGTTTGGTGAGAGCCTGCTCTACATCCCAGCCTGATGCTGTGGATCCAGTACCAAAACCAGTTCCTTTAGCCCAGTACAGCTGCTGCTCCTCACTGGTCCCCCCACCATGACAACTGGACATCTGTGGCTGTCAATATAGATAAGACGGGGTTAGAAAGATGCAAACACACAAGTAAGCATTCATATTTCCATTTACACTGACCGTTTCATCTGATATATATGTTTTATATTTCACTTATATATTACACTGCCAGTGTATTAAAATAGTGGCTGTGTAATTTACAAAGGTTACATTTGACTGATGTGGAATTCAACACTGCACACAGCCAACTATTTGAGTGCTACTCTCAGTTCTGACAGTCATCAGAAGATTGAGTCTAAAAATATCCATATTGTCCTTCAAAATAATGGTCAGATCCTGCTGTGTCCTCCACCATACTGAAAAATCAGCAAATGAATTGATGAGACTGTTTTAATGGTCACATGAAGTAAATAGATGGATTCAAGTAGTGTGTGATCTATAGGAGAAAGGGTAGATGAAAACCATTGAAGTCAAGGTTGACATTTTGTGTCTCATATTTAAAACAGCTGGTGTCTCTGTGTTTCTGTCTTTCTGTCTTATTGGTTGTCTGTGCTCCCGCTGCAGGATGTGGATTGGGGGGGCTCAAGGACAGCTGCTGCCACCGTGATGAGTCTTTGGCTCTCATTCAAGTCAATCGGCCCCCATGATCTGTCCTCAGCTCTGACAACTCAATAAATCCACACACACAGTGGGAGAGCATGGGACTGGATATGTCACCACCACAATGAATAAAAAAAGAAAAAAAAAAAGGCAGGAACCTGTAGTCCCTGTTTTTTTAATGCAGGTCCCAGAAAATAGTGAGTCCTTATTAAACTAAGTCAGAAAAGGTCAGTTCAAACTTTGTGACTGTGTGCATTCATTCTTGCACCCCAGAATTGGTCCAACATTTAATGGTACAACAGTTCTGGACTCTATGACATTGTCTCCTAACCTTTCTGGTGTGGTGAGACTTTAAAATGAGGCAGTGTCTGTGTATGGCTTACAGGTTATGTTAATGAGTGGTGAGCAGATCTAACCCATAGTAATATTCTCCTGTAAACCTCTACAATGGTTTCATTTAAATAACAGCTTGAAGCATGACAATGTTAAACTTTATACTCCAGAAGAAATAATTGGAGGTAGAATGAAATAAAAACATATTATAATATTTATATTTGAGTATTTTTCTGCTGTAAGTTCAAATATTACACATAACATAACAGTAAACACATACTAAAAAACCTTCACAGATAACACCATGGTAACCCATGACATTGAATATCTACATAAAGCTATGTATGACACTGCAAAAATCTAAACAGCGACTGAAATGACTCTGCAGCTCTCAGGCCGCATACAGCTAAATGGTTTAGTATGGTTTTGTCATATATATCAACAGATATTCTTATTCATTTTGTAATATTGATTTCAGAGTGTTGTTGCCAATGGTCCACAATATATAAAGGTGTCCCACAAAGATCAATATTAGGCCCCTGATATTTCTGCTCTGCATCGATAATATTTGTTTCCAACTTATTAATGCAATGATCATTTTATAAACTAGATTTTATTTCATGGGCTCCACCGCCAGCAAAGCTTTCTCTAGATTACAGTCTGCTTCTAATGACCTTCACATGACAAAGTCAGCTTGATTTTTGCTTGATTTTTTTGTGTTTGTTTCTATCTTTAGTTTAACTTTCTTACCCCAACAATATCTTTATTTATTTTAGAACTGATTAACTCACATAACCACCAGAACACAATACTCCTACACCCAACCATGTAAAACATACCTGATATATAAAGTAAATAAAAAAGAAAAATAATTGCAATAAGGGAAATAAAAGTACACATACACACATACACACACACACACACATATATATATATATATATATATATATATATATATATACACATACACACATATATACACACACACACACACAACACATACTCATATGACTACACTACACATACGTTGGTTGAGGACAATATAAGGTCAATTGGAATCAGATCATTTTACACAGAATAACATAGACGTTGTTCAGATAACCTGCAGAGGGCTTCTTATAGATCATCCCTAGGAGCTGTCATTATATGGGATAAGTCTACTCCAGATGTTGTAGAAGATCTATTGCTTAGCCCTGATCTCATATGTAATCTTTTCTTTAGTTTAACTACGATGCTTATTTCAGAGTTCCATATACATCAACTAGGTGCGGCTTACAGTTGAGGCTCTGCATAGGTTCATTTCTACATCTTCTCAGTCAGGTAAATGGACAGGACAGTCAAGGAGAATTTAAGAGTCAATATCTATTCATGATAATCCCTTTCCTGTGCTCCTCACCCTGAGGGTGTCAATAATACAAAGGACATATCTCTGTCATTACCCTTATTCTCCCAAAAGCTCCATTTGCCTCTTATCAGTCAGCTTGAACAATGAAGCTGTTTGTCAGAGGCTCACTGGGAGATATGCAAAGAAGCCTTGAGTAAAGGCAGTCAAGGCAGAGGGTAATTAATAATGGAAACGACTTTACTCCTTGTTTCTCTATCACTGTGAGCAACACAACAATCGCTCAGACAAAGTGATAGAGGATCCTACTGTGTGTAGCTAGAACGCTGAGAAAGCAGCAGGAGCAGGAGTCACACAGCAGCACTTTGTCTACTTTTTCTAGATCAACTCTCTGACCGAGTCAAAAGTTCAGGGCAGAACACATCTGTCTGCTAAAGGAAGACATCTGTCTCTGTGTGTATGTGCACACAGGTGATAAATGAAAGGAAAAAGTGGTACAGGCCTGACTGTTTGACCCCATAGTGAGGGGATCTGGCAGCTCTGTTATGCTATGGAGGGCATTTTGCTGGCATGCTTTGGGTCCACTTGTGTCCTTAAACACTGCAGATCTATAAGACATTGTTCTGAGTGATCACCTTTATCCTACGATGAAACATTTCTATCCTACAAAACGTCACTAAATGATGTTTATACTTAAAATAACGGAGCAAATCGAAGTTTTTCAAAAGAGATAAAAGTTGAAAAAGTGTGTTTAAGTCTGTGTTTTTATACTTTTGTCCTTGTAACCTCCCCTCTCTCTCTCTTTTTCTTTTTTTAATCATGTTGGAGTTAATGACATTTTTGCATTTGTGAGGACAGTTTGGTGAGTCTTTACTTCTTCAAAGGGACAACGGAGGGATAGGGAACAATTATGTTCAACTGAAGGTCTTTATTCATCTCTGAATAACTGTGTGTGTGTGTGTGTGTGTGTTGGCCATACCTCAGAGACACTGGTGTTGGCGTTGGGGTTTCGGGGTGCATGGTGGCTCAGAGCTGACAGGCAGGCCAGGATTAGGTGGATGGCACCGATCTCCAGAGCCATGCGTCGCAGCAGGACTCCGTCGTCGGTGGTGAGAGGAGTGCTGCTGAACAACGCTCGCAGGACGTGGAACGGCAGCGTGGGCAACACGTTGGCCGACGGAGACTGCAGGATGTGACCTGAGAGGAATCCAGAGAACACGCTTATATTAGAAGTTTCCATTTCTTTTTTTTCTTTTTCTTTTTTAATATTAATTTCTTTATTGAGGATAGTGCAGGTATTAAGAACACACATATAATGCAGTACCTCCCCTCATTTTCCTGTTCCAATCCCCTCACCCACCCAACTGCATGTATCTCCTGATTCCTTGTCTCTGACAGAAAAAAGTTTCAATTTCTTGGACAGGACTCAGTGGTGTAATTGTTATCTATGACAATCTGCACAGAACCACTGAACACATGTAGAGTTGGCTTG
The DNA here is from genome assembly GCF_027409825.1 of Scomber japonicus. Lineage (NCBI taxonomy): Eukaryota > Metazoa > Chordata > Actinopteri > Scombriformes > Scombridae > Scomber > Scomber japonicus. The sequence continues at coordinate 33,338,449 of NC_070591.1, read as the reverse complement.
GGTGTTCAATATGGACCCAGTTCTCATGTTTGACTTTCTTGCAAGTACACAAGCACTCTGTAATAATTTAATGCAAGTTCTGCAATACTGAAATGACTTAAAATGCCCATCATTAGTTTCTACACAGCATCCTTTTAAAGGAATTGGTAGAAGAATAATGACTCATTCTTTATTCCATGCATGCCTCTCCAGCTGCAGCCTGATGTGCTGTGTGACCTATATCACTAAACAAGCTGGCAAAGGCACTCTGACATCAATCACTATGGAGGTCTCTTACTTTAGGGAACAGGAACTCAGTATCAGTGAGAAATCTTTGTACAAGATTCACATAAGTAGCTCAGACGATGTGAGCACAAGTAGTTAAGAGTTGAAATATAAAAAGACATTATTAATATTCAAGACGTGAACTCTCTCTCAATGTGTGTGTGTGTGTGTGTGTGTGTGTGTGTGTGTGTGGTAACAAAAAAGGAGGTTTCAACACTTTCCCGGCGACCTCGGTGAATGTCAGTGTTGAAGTGCTTTTTTTAAACTTACTGCCCTCTCCGTCGTCTGTGACGCCCAGCACCAGACGCAGCAGACACTGGGCGTGCTTCCTCTCCTTCAGCAGCACCTCTGCGTAGCCCGGCAGGCGCAGGAACAGCCCGAAAGCAGCCAGGGAGTGGGCGGGGATGGGCGACATGGTCTGCACCGAGGACGAAGAGGACGATGAGGACTGGGACTGCTGCTTGTTGATGGGAGGGGGCTCGGCGGCGATGGACTCGGGCGCCTCGTACACAAGCTCGCCCGACTGTTCGATGGTCACCCACTCGAACTGGTCGCTGTCCTTTGGCTTCTCCTGCGTGGCGGAGGGCACCACCGGGGCGCTGACCTGTGAACGAGCACGCGGGGGGAGAACAGAGGAGGGAGGGGGGGTCAGTCCAGCAGAGGTGAGAGACAGTGCTGACAGGTGCTGGAACTCTGCAGTGTCATGATGTTGCAAATTCAAGCCTGCTGTCTTCTTCACACGCAAAGCTGTTTGACTACACCTGCTAACAAACGCAGCCCACGACTAAAATATCCCACATCAAAGTAAAAGCAGCTGTTTCCTCCTCATTTAATCAAGGAAAAAGCCATCTGGCAGGATTTAAAGTCATTTTACTGTACGATATCAAAGTCAAACTTGGAATGAGTAGTTTGATATAACAGTCCCAGCTCAAGGTCCTCTTATTAGCTTTTCCAGAGCTTTCAACTGCATCACACAGTCATTATGATAGACAGATAGAGTTTGTTGTTCAGTTGCTCAGCTGCTGTTAGGAATTCATCCAGAACACTTGGTTGGTAGATGAAAACAGGAAACAGGGTGCGGCATAGGTCCATGGCCAGATTCCAACCAGGGACGGTGTGATTCTGTGGCATGTGCTCTAAACACTGGACCACCAGGGTGATCCAGAACTAAAGTGTTTTAATGTAATACCCAACAATCCCTTCTAATTTACTGCTGATTTAAACACATTTCCTACACATTTCAATCTCATCTACAGTATTGTCATTTTATAAGGTAAGGTAACTTTATTTGTACCCGAAGGTAGATTCGGTTCACAGTTTAATTGATGATTTAGCTTCATCCACAAAACATGAAGCTAATTTGCCACTGATTTGATTGATTGATTCTGATTTGTCTCAATATTCTATTGTGAAGTACAGTGTATTCTTTTTGAATTAAAGTGATAAATATTAATAAAGTTTTATGAATATCATTATTTTACTGTGCACTGTGAAGAATGTGTTCTTCACTGCTATTCCTGAGACTTATCAATAGAAAAATGATACATTTTGTACATGTTAATGCTATGTTTCTAATTCTAAAATGTGAGGAATTGACTGTGTATGAAGGATTATGATTGTTTATCCTAGAACTGACAGATTTGAACCTGAGCAATTGACGACATCTGGTTGTTCTGATTTTTGAAAAAGCATTCCAAAGTAAATTAAATCACCTCATAGTAACACTTTAACCTAAAACTGTAACATCTGTTGAGTATTACTGCAGAATAAATGGCACCCTTGGTTTCTGACCTGCTGAATGACGTCGGGGTAGAGCATGGGCAGCCTCTCAGCGATGAGGGCCAGGCCTCCCATGCCTGCAAAGACCTGCAGTGGGGACTGGATGGGGTTGGTCTCCAGCAGGGACTCGTCAGTGGCTGCGTCCAGACACTCGTCGCTCGGCGTCATGGGCTCGTCCTCAGGACAGCTGTTCAGCATGTCGCAGTGATCCACTGCAAGCAGAGCAAAGAGAGGACCTATTGTATGTTCATGCACTGTCCGCCATCTCCGACACATTCTGAATACGTTAGACCATGAAGAAAAATAAAGTGTACAGCTGGCATTAATCTGCTAATTTATAGTTCTAATTCTGCCTGTGATGAATATGATGTGTATTACATTTTAATATGTATATTCATATGTTCTGAGGTTTGACTCGACACTTCCTGTTTGGATGATGTAAACAGAAAGTAGAATGTTACCATGGAGGCAGTCTGTCAATTATTCATGTTCTCCATCTGAGAAGCGTACTTTAACCTACATTGGTTTATATTTTGGTAAACCTGCACCATAAAAATGAAAGCTGTATCAGCTGATAACACACATTTTTCTTTTTACATTTACAGAGTAAACTTGGTGACTGTGAGGCAAGAACAGAAGTTACGAGGAGCATATTTTAAACTTTAGTGGATGTTCTGGCTTAATCTAGCAGTATTATGATTTATCTGAGAACAAGACAACATTTTTTAATTTAAATTCATAATAAAAAATGAGGGATACTTTAAAAAAATGTAAGAATCGCACAAGATCTACACATTGGAGCTTCCACTGGCTAAACAGTGAAACTCCAAAGCTGTGATTCTTGGAGGCACTTCCACACAGAAACACAGTTTCCAGCTGTGAGGTTAGCTATCAGTCCATCTCTCTTCTATTTTTCAAACACCATCACAGAGAAGGGAACAGTGTGTCTTCACCACTGTCTTCATTCATCATCATGTCTTCAAAAAAGCTGCCCTATGGAGTTTTCTAGTACACAAACACAAGTTATGTTTACACTGTGTTTACTTGAGCTCTAAGTGTGATGAATGCCTTTTACATTTTTCAGAAAACACTTGCAAAGCTGATGAAATAATGGGAATGTTGGGTCTCTTTAAATGAAATGAAAGAGTATGGTCTAGTTCTGCTCTAGGTGTAAAGTGCCTTGAGATGATAGTTTGTAGCTTTAGTTGGTTTAGTTACATTGCTGCATTTCTTGGCTACATGTAGATCAGCAGTATAATGTAAAACCACTGTTATGAATGAGTATCTGATCACCCGTGTGTGTGTGTGTGTGTGTGTGTGTGTGTGTGTGTGTACATGCAAGACAAACAAAAAGAGGTCAGAGCTATGTGCTGATCATAACAAAAGGAGAAAGTGACACATTGTCCTGATGTCCTTGCTTACACTTACAACAAAGCACTGAAGCCAAAGTCAGATGGTCAAAATGAAACTAAAAGGTTAAAAGGCGACAAACAACAACCGAACCGACCCATCGCCATTTTATTACGATAGCGCGGCCTCGCCATTTTATGATTGTATAAAGCTCTGGTCGATTGATAGCTCATCTCCCAAAAAACCACTCATCATCTCTCACAGAGGAGAAAATCAGGCGGGTGATTCATCGCTCTCTATGTCTCTCTCTCTCTGTCTCTTTCTCTCTCTGTCTCTGTCTCTGTCTCTTTCTCTCTCTCTGTCTCTTTCTCTTTCTCTTTCTCTGTCTCTTTCTCTCTCTCTGTCTCTGTCTCTTTCTCTCTCTCTGTCTCTTTCTCTCTCTCTGTCTCTTTCTCTGTCTCTTTCTCTCTCTCTGTCTCTTTCTCTTTCTCTCTCTCTGTCTCTTTCTCTTTCTCTCTCGGGAGGGGGTTCTTTCCCAGCCCCATACATTCTCCTGATGATGAATTAAAAAGTGGCTGGGATTGTGAATAAAAAGGTTGCGAGCGGAGATTAACGTGTCTGAACTTCCAAAACAGGATTAGAGAATGTTCCTGTTTTTCAGGAGGACGAGAGGGGTCGTTTGGCAGCTTGCCTGAGTAATAATTAAACGCTGCTTCTGCCAAATGATTCTTTTTTTTTCGTCTTAAAAAATGAAAGCTACGTTTTGGAGGGAAATGACAAAAGAGTTCTTCTTCTTCTGTGTGAGTGGAGAGGACCTTCGGTGAGGCACATTTCCTTCTGACGCTCGGCTCCCTGTTTACATGCAATAAGAAACTGAATGGCAAATGATTATCTGCAGTTAAATGCAGATAAGACCCAAATCGTGACAATCCTAACCCAGCAATGGTCCCTTATCTACGTCCTCTCGGTCCTGCCTATGTCAGCGTGGTGTGATCTTTGACCAATCTGTGAGTTTTGATACTCATATTAGGACACTGACTCAATCATGTTTCTTTCATCTAAGAAACATAGCCAAAGTTAGAACACTTGTATCTAGACATGACGCCTTTATCTCATCATGTTTGGACTACTGTAATTCTCTTCCCTACACCGCTTAACATACCGTCCAAAATGCTGCTGCTAGGCTCGTAACTCAGATGGTCAAACATTACACCCATTTTATCCTAACTGCATTGGCTTCCTGTTCATTTTAAAATTCATTTCCATATTCCATACTTATAAAGCCCTGTATGGCAAGGTTCCACAATATATCACTGACCTGTTACGATACTTTTGTTGGACAATATATCGTCTCACAAATAATCGCGATAAACAATATTATTGTCATTTGAAGATCATTTTATACCACTGATATAATGATAATATAATAGCATAATAATGTAAGAGGGGTGGGGGGGGGGGGGGGGGGGTGGGATTGGAGAGTGGGCGCTACTTTATTGTAGGATAAGTTGATAACATCATTATTGGGAAAGGCCTTGGAATAGTCTCCCCTTGAGCCTGAGGTCCTTGAATACTGTGTTCTCATTTAAAAAGCACCTAAAAACTCTATTCTAAAAATCTATTCAGTCAGGCAATTAGGTGGTTGATGGTATTAGAGGGTTTAAAACATGACCATGCCTTTTCTCAATGGCTAATCTTCAAAAATATTTGGATACAGCCTTCTAATTCCAACCTCAAATAGTAAGAAATGACGGGACACTATTAGAGGATTCGATGAGAATCAATGCGATGCCTTTAGCCACCAGTCCTGTGAAAGGAACATGTTGGTGTGTGTGTACACATGAGGCTGACATAAATGCAGTCTGCATTTCCACCAACTGAAAGCCTCGGCAGTCAATTTAAAGAAAAATGTCTTGCCGTCTTTAACAGGGGTCACTGCCATTTCCCTTCATTTATCTGCCTTTAAAAAAATAAAAGCTTTCTGGAAGAAGCAGAAATGAATCTGAAAGGTTTCTGGGACCATTTCTCAGGGAATGGTAGTGTGGTTAAATGTAGCCTGTGCCAGATATGATGTGAGTGTGTTAAAGGCAGGCAGCACCTTGAGAATGTAACTCTGGGTCATTTCTTTCAGGGGCCAAAACAACCGGAGCGGCTTTATAAGACGTATCGAGCGGACGGTGAAATCACTCAAGAGAATGAAACCTCTGCTGCTCAGTGTGGATCAAAGAGAAGACTCTGCTGGGCCACTAATCTGTGTTATTTGGGAGTCTTTCAGTGCTGCTGGATGTCTAATCTCTACAGCTTGTAATGAGGCTGATCTGAATTCAGCAGCCACAAAAGGAGGAAGGAGATATTGATGAAATGAAGATAACGTGTGACCTCATCCGGTGGTTGGTGTCTAGGCAGTGGGCATATTTAAGAAAAAGGGAGTTTATTGGAATTCATTGGAAAGGAGTGAGCAAAGCAGTACCCCTTCATTTCTGAGAATGCCAAAGTTGAGGAACAACAGGCTGCTATATAACTGAGCCTCATTGTCCTCTTCTTTCACAGTGGGCAAAGTGTCAGCATCTTTAGAAATAATAAAGCTTAGCTGCTCTGACCGGCTTTTATGTTACTGGCCAAAAAAAAACCTCCGAAAAAAAAAAGAGGCAGACAAGTAGCTTCTGTGGTCACGATCCTGGAGCACTAAGGATGGTCAAGAAGAACTTTTCCACTGTTGGAGCCATGGTTGTATTATAAGAGTTGATAGGTCGTTTTCCCCATAGACCACCATGTAAAAGAGACATCTGTTTACAGGACACCTCAAACAGCAGACAATGTCAATTATGACTGTTTGATCCATGGAGGTGTTATATTTACAAAACTTTCCTCGAGCCGAGAAAAGCGATTGAAAAATCTGTGACGTCATCACAATGTAAAGTGCGTGGGCCGAGAGGGAAACTGGTGGTGGTGGGGGGGGGGGGGGGGACTAGCGTGCATATTCAGTGTGCCGCTTAACATAGAAGTTAACCTGGAAGCTAGAACGTGCACCTGCCGCGTGAATCTTATAGGACTGTATGGGTGCTGTCTTTGGTTAGGTATTTAGGGTTAGGGTTAGGGTTGGGTTTAGGATTAGGGTTAGGCACTCAACAAAACTGACATTAAACGTAATTAATGTTACTGGTTCCAGATTTGTTTCCAATGGTCAGCAGGTGGTTTGGTACCGAGGTCCTGTAGCTAAAATTGGGTGCTGCCAGATAAGAAATGCAAGCACAAGTACTTTGATGGCCTGCTGGTAGTGCTGCTGATCACTGTGGGTGTGGGAAGACGTCCAGACCCTCGAGTCAGCAGTTAGAAACTAAAAAGATGCACCAGAAGACTGCTGAGCATCTGGTACAAATTTGGGATACAATACACATTCACAAAAAAACATTAGAATATAGAACAAGCCTACAGATAAATAAAGGATTATAAAAGGTACGCAGTGAAGCACGCTCAAAAACAATTACATGGTTTGACGTGCTTAATGCTGTCCATTGTTGTCTGTCCCAAAAACGGTTTTCTTCACTCGCCCACCAAACAGCACAAAAAAATGTACTTTACCGGTTCTCCTGAAGCCTATTTAATGACATATGTATTAATGGTGTTACAGAATTTGTATTAGACCCAAACTGCTCAGTACAGCATGTTTGGTTGGTTATGCTGAGTAACCCATACGATTTCTGTCAGATCTTTTAACAATCCTCTTACTCTGACATGTTATTCCAGAGTCGGAACGCTACTGTTGAGCTGGTCAGTCACAGCTCTGGTGTGAATTTATTGGTGGTGACATGATCTGGTTGCAGGGTTTACTGGGACACTTTTCCTGCTACGAGATGAATTTTGTAGAAAGGTCTACTGAGATAAAGTTCAAAATGTTGGAGATCATGAGAGTAAACAATAGTTTCTGTTGGTCACACCAAAGTAAATGATAAATGAACTGTATTTATATAGTGCTTTTCTAGTGCTTTACACCCTACAAATGACATTCACACAACGTTGGCACAGTCATCAGGGTCAATTTGGGGTTCAGTATTTTGTCCAAGGACACTTTGACATCCAGACTGGAGGAGTCAGGAATTGAACCGCCGATCTTCCGATTACTGGAAGATTACTGCTCTACTTCCTGAACCACAAAGTGTCTCACGACTGATAAAATGCCAAGCTGAATCACACTTATATTTCTTTATTTTTGTCACAGATGACTATGATACTGAATTGATCAACCATTCATCATAAAAAGCCCTTGGAGCAAATGAGATTCCAGTTTAATAAGGGAAACAGAACATGGCTGGCGTACAAAAAGGTATCTGAGCAGGTCTGCAGATTCACCGGCGCTGACATCATCAAAACCGAGACATTGATATTAAAAATGAGTGTGACCTAGTACTGACCCTCGAGACAGCACAATCAGACAGCTAAATATAAGCGGTCCTAGAGTCACCACCTCTGTGGATCTGCAGTGCTGCCTTGTGGCTAGAGGAGGGTCAGCAGTTTGATCCCACGTCCTTCAGCGTTCACACTGCCCATTTCATCAAGTCCCTCACTGGATTAGACAGTCAGAGAAAATGACTAGAAATTCAACTACAGCTCCAGCTCCCTTGAGCCATAACGTCCTACAATATTCACTACAGCATCCCCTGTTGTAACAAAATGCCTCTACACCCCCATTGTACATACGTGAATGCTACAGTAACGTCTAAAAACATGTCATGAATATTGTACAAAAGCAACATCTAAAGGATCAAAAAGCTTTGACTCCCTCGGGGCCGTTAAGGTAAAGCAAGAGGAGCGACTGTGATTGAACAGCTCGTGCTCCAAAAAAAAACACTCGCTAAGCTTTCAGACTTCAAAGCGGCTCAGGAAATGGCCCAGGTGAGCTGAGCCCCGAACAAAGTACGACTCCATTAAATCTTGATGCAGGAGCAGAGTAATAGCCGTTGGACTGCAGCAGGTTCAATGCAGTAGCAGTGTAAAATGGGTTGCATTTAGACTGCACCTGCATTTAAAAAAACTTACCTTTCTATATACATGATATTCAATGACAAAAGTGGTCTAAAAAAAATCAAAAAGGAACAGTGGTTAACCTATTAGTAGACAGTGGAGAAATCCCACAACATTATAGTCACTACCTAAACAAAGACTGGCTGAGAGATGATTGAAATGTTGCTGCCAAACAGTAATTAAGCTTGTGTAACATCATAGAACAACAATACAACTATTAATCCTTCTTCCAGCGGGCCTGGACCAACCACTGCTGCAAAAGTGACAATAAATATATAATAAGTAGAGCAGAAGAGCTGTGTTATAATAATAATAACATCAAAGATCAAATATGATCATGTTGAGTAATTTAGACTAGTGTTAAAAAAAATGTGAATATTACAATTAAATATTTTTGGGGTATTTTTCATTAAATAAGCTGAAACAATGTCATGTTTAATGTTGAGAGCATATTGTAAGTGAGCACATTTTTACTCATTTATCAACAGAGACCAACTTGAACCGCCTGGAGTAAAGAATACAACTACACGGTCGCCCATGAAGTTGGAATAAAATATTTTTTACCTCTTTCCATGAAATGATTGTGAATATGCGATTTATTCTTGATAGATAAAGTGTATATATTCTCAAAATTGTGGTTGATCAATCTCATTGCACCTGGTCAAAGATGATTACTGATGTGTATAAATAGAAAATAAAAAGAGGAACGTGTCTGAAAACAAAATTATTCCAACTTTATGGACGACTGTGTAGACTGTAATATTTTATCTTTATTATCTTTTTACCTTTTTATTAACTCCTTATTATGTTACATTGTCTTCTACTTTGGTCTTTGTTGTATGTGTTTGCTTGTATTGTATACTGCCTTTGCTTTGTCTGTCAAACCACTTTATAAACTGTGTTTTACATAGTTTTACTCTTAATGAGTTATTAAAGACGCTATATAAATAAAGTTATATTATTCCTCATGTTCTGTAGTACCTTTCTCAGTGCGTAACCTCTTGAAAGAGTCGGTCTTGGAGAGGCCTGGGTCAGATATGACTTTAGAGCCCAGTTTGACTGTGAGGTTGATGGACTGATAGCCCTGTGGCAGCTTGCGGTCGTACAGGAGCGTCAGTAGCTGGGCCAGAGTCATCTCAGGTGGGAGGGGCTGACCTGGAAGAGGGGAGGGGAAGAAGAAATGCAGCCGCTTCAATTTCACTGTTCGACTCAAACATCTGGAGTTCCTGCCTCCAGATGTGAGCAGACGTGCGTGTAGTACCTGGAAGCAGCTTGTGGTAGAGGTGGAAGACGGGCACGCTGATGGTTTTGGCTGAAGGGTCCACGCCAGATGAAGCTGTCAACTTGTCGCTCATCACCCGACCCCTTCTGGACGGAGGGCGGGGAGGCGTTGAGAGAGCTCGCTTGGACTGGGACTTTAAGCCTGATGGCAGAGACGGAGTGACATAACAATCAGTTAGAACATGGAAACATCATCAGAAAATGCTGCTTTTACTGGGAATACTTTAAATTAATGTGTCTGGAAGGCCTAGCCCAAAGTGAAAAAAAATGCACCAACCAACACCTCAGAGATGTCAAAAGTTTAACTATTTGTGGTGTTAGAGAGTAGAGTTATAGAATCAAGTACCTGAGGCCACAACCACACTGTAGTTGTCCTGGAAACCGCTGTCAGCTTTCATCTTCTCCTTCTCCTCATGATTCTTCTTCTCCTTGTCCTCTTTCTGCTCATTGATCAGCTTGGCTGTGATGCTTGGTGTGTCTGGGTGGATGAACAGAGGACAGCATTACATCAGCTGTGTAGAAAATACTAGTTACTGTTTTTGTGACATCCATTGCGTGGGTGAAGAGAAGTGGTAAAGATATTACAAATAAATAACCAGATATAGCTAAACCAATAAAATAACTTGTTTATCTGTTTAATTCTGCAGACTGAGAAGCGAACTCGTTAAAAAAAAACCCCACAAGCAGCAGTGAAGCTGTGCTCGGAGAGATAATGCGCCTCTACGTTTGTTGTGCAGGAAGCTTGTCACAACATGTTAACGTCAAGACGCTGTTTAAATATTTAAAAAGACACAACCGAAGGGATAAAAAGCCTGAATGGTGAGTGGAACTCCAGCAGCGGGTTTTCCCCCTGCTAAAAACACCATGTGAGCTACACACTCTCCAGCTGTGGGGCTACGCAATATTGATGAAGCTGGTGGTGAAGCTTGGCGGTGTAGCTTGGCAGTGTTTGATAGTAATTCACTGTGAGAACTGCTGTGTTCTTACTGCCTTCACACAAAGTTTCAGATGCTACTGCAAGTATTCTTCTGACACGTTAACTTCATCTGAAAACAACATTTATTTAAATGGTGAATACAGTCTGCACACTATGACAGTACTGTTCCTCTATGTTCTGAAAGCTTAAACATCATATTTACACAGTATATAAGATGACTGATGTGTGTGTGTGGACAGTATACATGATGCATGCATTGGTCCTAAGTTTTATATGAAACAAAGCCAAGAGTCTGCAGCTTTATATTGAGTGTGGTGTGGAAGTATACTAGTGTGAGGAAAAGAAGGACTTCTGGCTATTTTACACATGAATGTTACAATTTCTGTGCTTTTTTGTAATCTGTTAAGTGTATTGCAAATTATCCAATAGATGCTGACATTTGAATATTGACTGCACCCAAACGAAGGCCATGTGAAATAAGCTGTAGTATAATAGTTCAGATGGTCATTCAGTACAACAAAAGTACTCAGAGCTTTTGTCAGTGAAACTCAAGCTGAAAAACTAGAAGTGATTGGCAATAATGAATGAATGAAACCTGATAACATGAGTGAGTGTGATATGTTGCATAGAAACAGATTGTTGTGGTGTTCCTTGGTACGTACCAGACACCCGGTCCAGGACCTCTGCCAGTGTGGTGGAGATGGGCAGATGGAGGGTGCGGTACTTGTGGCCTGCTCCATACATGGGATGCTGGATCATGTGACTGGTGGCATTAATGCGCCCTTTGTACAACTGAGGGAAAAAAAGGACAGAAAAGGTTTAGTGTTGGCATGTTGTGAAAATGCAATCAATCAACTAAGTTATGTAACATTCCAGAAACAAAAACATACTGAGGGCAGTAAGTTATGTACAGTTATATAGATGTGTCAGTGACATATAAAGATTGGCAAGATGAGCTATTCAACTAGTTTTAAAAGCAGCACCAGGTTTGTTAAGATGTACATTTTGTACTTTTGTTGCTTTTATGTCATTTGAAATGACATTTGCACCATTTTTTACCAAAAGTAAAACTGAATGCTCCTGAAAATGTCACACGGTGTAACCACAAAAGAATGATAAATATTCAGTATTTGATCCACCTCCAGAGCCAAAGTGATAGGCCAATAGCAGCCTTATAACAAGGAAACCTATTGTGTTCATTCTTGTTATTATGATTCAAACCCTGAAGGAGTAGAACTGTGCTGGTTTTCTTCTTATTTGTCTCTACTAAAAGTGCCTGAGGCTCAATAACCATGAATCCTGCACCAACCAAATTTAGCAGGTGGGTTCCTGAAGCCCTTAGTTGTGTAAACCTAAATAGAGCATCAGCATATAGTGATGACCATGATGACTTATTATAAACAAAGAGTTTTGCCTCTTTCTTTCTGAATGTAATAACAAACCAGCTTCCTTGCTAGCGGTTATATTTAAATTGTGATTTTATTCTATTGGACATTGTGAGCCAGTGGTGATTGCTGGAGGAAAGATCAGGAGCTCACCAAAACTTTACAGGGTACAATAAATACCTGCATTAAAATTCATGTCAATCTGGGTAGCTGTTGCTAAAACACTTTGTCTGGACCAAACACATGACCTTGCCACCAGTCCTCCTCTTCTGCTGACGGCTAAGAAAAATTAGATTAGCCCATAATACTGGGACCGATGAGACAGCGAGGGTGTTAAAATGGCTTGCTTTGGGTAATTAAAACCAATGTCTCTACACCGCGCCCCCCAAGACACAGACACACACACACACACATTCCTGAAAGAGCTTTTTTTTGACAACCAATCATGAGTTGTGTAAAATATGGATAGTTAGAGTGTCATCCAGGACACATTATAGCAGGCATGTCTGAGTCTGTGATAGGAAAGGATGCCTCTGCTTCATACTGCTGCACTGCCCCCTTGTGGTCACAGCTGAATATTACATGAGTCTTTTTAGTTTGGTGTCATGAATAACTCCTAGTGGTGCAATTTTAGTATTTTTCATATGATGCAGCAAATGTTACTCACTGGGCATGGAGATTGTAGGAAGACTGTGACCTTCTCATCCTCCAGCATTAGCTGCAGGAAAAGCCTTCTGATGAAGCCTGAGATGTTTCCAGAGATGGGCACGTTGCCTCGCTGAGGTGCAGACTGGAAGAGCTCACAGAGAACCTGCAGCAAGAAAACATACTCTTAAGATCATTATAAAAACATTTAGTTATTAATACCAACAAAGTCTTAATTCACTTTGACTAATAGTGTCATTTTAACCTTTACATACTGTTCAGGGTCTAAATTGGACCCATTGTTCAAATTTGAGAGCGGTATAAACATCAGACATATTTCTCCTGGGTGGGCTTATACTGATGTGACCCCAGATATACAAAAATGGATTTTTTTTAATGCAGCTGATACACATTTTTATACATGCAAATTCAAAAATATGCATATATTATCCTATAAAATGTTCTCCTGGACCAAAATATAGTGACTGATGGGGAATTTATGAATGTGGACGGGTGTAGAGACTAATTATGAGTCAGATTATGAACAGTATCTCTCTCTCTCTCTCTCTCTCTCTCTCTCTCTCTCTCTCTCTCTCTCTCTCTCTCTCTCTCTCTCTCTCTCTCTCTCTCTCCTCTCTCTCTCTCTCTCTCTCTCTCTCTCTCTCTCTCTCTCTCTCTCTCTCTCTCTCTCTCTCTCTCTCTCTCTCTCTCTTCTCTCTCTCTCTCTCTCTCTCTCTCTCTCTCTCTCTCTCTCTCTCTCACCTGTGCCATGAGCCGCTGGTTGTTAGGATGGCAGGAGATACACTGGAGGAAGAAGGCCACAGTGGCGTTCTCCAGAGCCGTCCTCTGCTGGGTGGTGAGCCCACCCGCCTGTCCACCGGACGCCAAGGAGAACCGAGATCCCGATGGCTGGGGCTGAGATGGAGGGCCACCTGCGGCAGAAGCTCCGCCCGCGTTGGCTCCGGCGCTGGCGCTGGAATGACACAGCAGGAAGAGCAGCGCCGTCCCACAGCGGGTTTACCTCCGGTCCTCCTAACCAGTCCTTCATGGCGTTGCTGTTGCCCACTTCTGTGAGGAAGCGAAGCACCGGAGCGGCCAGCTCTGCGGCTAGAGGGGGGCGACTGTGTGAGGACGAGGAAGCGGAGTGGTAGTGGTGGTGGTGGTGACGTCTGTCTGCGGCGGCGGCGGGCAGAGGGAGGTCGGCGCTGGCCAGGAGGCCCACGCAGAACTGGGTCAGGCTGCGAACCAGCAGAGAGGGTAAACCAGAATCCAGCAGCTGCTCGATGGCTCCTGGAGACTGGGAGGCTGCTGCCAGCGTGGTTAACTGAGACTCAGACAGGTTGACGGGGGGTCTAGCGTGCTTGGAGTCGTCTGTGAGTCCTGCTGCGTTAGTGTTGGCGTCGTGCTGCTTCTTGCCGTCGTCGGTCATGGCCAGGCGGCGGTGCTGGGCTTGAGAGTGGCTGGCGCTGGGGCCTGACACGATCCCCATCCAGGACATGAGCAGGGAGAAGTAGCTAGGGTGGATGTGGCACATGGAGCACAGCAGGCTGTCCACTGCTTTCTTCAGCACTATGTTGCATGGCAACGACATGGACCAGTTGAACAGAAGTCTGCAACCAAGGAAAATGAATACAATCAATAATCATGAATAAATCTGTATTGTTACTCTTCAAAGGGCTGCATACCCATATATTATATAATGATAGGAAGCACATCCACACACATTATTCATTATGAAATAACATTATGTACATAATATTCATATGAATAAATCAGGGACCAGAGAACTATTCAACAGCTACTATTATTCAACTACTTATGTTGAACATCCAACAACTGTTCCTTTAACCACTGAAACTACACACTAAAGATCAGCACTAAAACATATTATTGAACATATTCAAACTGGTAAGAAGATATGCAGAAAAAAACTAAGAACTAAGAACATATCATAATACCACATATACTCTACTGTAACATGATAATTTAATCAATTCTGTTTTTATAAATGAAAACACAAACTTAACTTTCAAACTGTATTTAGGATAAGTGATATAATTCCAGGCAGTAATCATTTTATTCTATTTTCATTTTATTTGTTTTAAAACTGTATTCTATGTTATTTTAGAATATTTTATTTTTACTATTATTCTATAAATATAAATATAAATAAATATATATATATATATATATATACAGTGGGCGATTTGGTTTTTTTTAACAAGGGGGATGCACCACCCCACCACCACCAATCGTGGTCAGTCGCTCATAAAAACGCTTTGCCTAGCTCATTCTGGTCTTGCTGCTCTTGAAGTGCCTCCTCTCTCTCCTACACCTTGTTGCCCTGCTGCTGCTATCTGACTTTGTTCAACTTCCAACTTATTTTCTTGTCTGAACAATACCAGTGGATTTTGTGCTCACATGCTTAGTTGAACTCAACTCAAAGATGAACTTAAAACTGTGTGTCCTCTCTGACTGATCCTATGTAACTGCTCTCTCTCCTCCTTCACCTCTAACCCTAACCCTGGCCCCACTTTCTGACTTTGTCCGTTCTATACAAAAGTAATGGTATGAACTTAAAGCTTTGTTTCCCACAGGGCTACAGTGTAAATAGTGCTGCTAGTGGATTGTATAACATTATTTGTTTACTAAAGTTTTCCTCTAGACATGTTTTAAGATGTAGGCCTATATTAAATCACTCTACTTTGAATCTATGTCTGATATGGTTTTTCCACATAGCCTAAATAAATAAATCCATTGTTAAAAACCTTAAAATCACATCTACACCTTCTACCTAATTAAACATAATTTTAATTTCATAATCTAATAATTTCATTTCACAAGTGTGTACACAAGACGTCTGCTTCTTCACTGTGAAGTCCATCTCAGTGTAGGCTATGTGCTCTGGACACTTCACGTTTCCACATCACAGTTATGTACGCTGAATACTGGACAAATCTGGCTTCCAAACTATTTGTGATATCACAAATCTTACACACACTATAGGCCCACCCTTCAATTTTTGGTTTTCAATGAGCACAGAGAAACTTTCCACTTTCAGCAGATTAATGTGAAAATATTTTTAGTTGTGGAGACTTTACAGATATTTATATAACGTTACTTCATGTAAAGCAGTCACCTAAGAAAAGCTACCTGTGTAACATGCAGTCTGGACAGGAATCAAACCCAAGCTCATTTCTCACCTGTCTTTTTCTTTTTGAAAAATAAATGAAGGTCAACCTGTTTTCCTTTTCTTTTTGACGCTATGACGCTATTAGCATGCCCGTGTTCCGTCTCCCCGCTACACCCCCCCCCCCCTTTTCCCCCGCACATACCCAGAGAGAGGGAGGCGGGGTAACGGCGCAGCATCAGTACATTGAACAGGCTATATATATATGATATATATATGATATATATATATATATATATATATTATTTTTATTTTTTTCCTTGTTGATTTTAATCGTCTCTTTTTCTTTTCACTTTTAAACCTTTTTGTAACCGTAGTCTAGCTTTTAATAAACTTGATCTCTTTTATTTAATTTAACTTTTAATTTGTCTATTTTAACCCAATGTAACTTTTAATAAAGGTACACTAGGTATCTTCTCGTTTTATTTTTATTTTTTTTTTAGATTTTTATTACAAATCCTAAATCTTGTATTTATTTATTTAATCATATTTTTTATCATTCTTATTTTCTCTTGGCTGCATTGCTCTCAAATTGTTCTATTGTTACTATTCTTGCTCTTCACTTGTTCTGTCTTATTATCAGCTTGTCAATCAACTATGAATCACTGTGAAATACATTAACCTGTATGAAAGCTGCTATATAAATAAAGTTTAAGTTTGTAAACCATGAAACCCTTTTTAAGTCTTTTTTATCAATCATCCTCTAGCCTGGATGAAATAAAGTTGCACCAGTCAGACCAGTAAGTGTCACATGGATAACTACAGTCACATTTACTGAATACGGTCTTAATACTGACTCAAAGAGCTCTCTGTTGAGCAGTGCAGGCAGGTCGTAGTCCACAGGCAGCTCGTAGCTGTGCCACAGGATGGCTGCCACACAGTGGAGGTGTGAGGGTGAAGGCATGAGGAGGCCGTACTCCCTGGATGAAGCGGAGGCGGAGATGCCGCCGCTGGCAGTGTATCCCATAGGACCGCTCATCTTGTGGGCTGCTACCCTTGAAGAGTCGTGAACCCATTGGAGGAGAGCCTGGATCCTGGAGGGTTACAAATTCACATCACACACTCTCATAAACAAGTCTGGACGAGGCTTGGAAATAAAAACACTCAGTCATCTTCCTCACAGTCTTTCAGTGTAGAATTTATATGCAACAAACACGAGCATGTGACCGTAAAAGATGACAAGGAGAGTGTGAGGACATTTTTTACTATCTACTTATGAGTCTGTCTGGAATATCACCTTGACACAAGATGGTTTCTCACTGGCTGTTATTTTTACAGAGGGAGGTGTGAGGAAAAAATAGGATGCTTCACGTACCTGTCTTTGGTTCCAGAGTCCTGTGTGGTGCCCAGCTGGTACAGAATGTCTATGGTGGAGTCTGAGGAGAGGCCATTTAATCTCCCAAACAGCAGAGGACTGTTCAAATCTACAGACAGGAACACAGCAGGTCACCTCATTCTCTCTGAACTACCAACACATGGTACATTTTCCTGCTAGCAGACCAATGACATTTGGCTCTATTGGCAGATGCTTTTGGTACAGAACTAATGCCTGGCGGTTTGTTTGGTGGGGACTGACACTTGAGTGCTATCACATGTGAAAATAACCAAATCCAAAGCCTGGCCAAGCGTGAAATCTTAGGCCACAAAATTGCCCAAACTCTTGTTCTAATCTGCATCCATGTGTGTCATGTCATACACAATGTCTATTGGGTACAGGAAAAGAGACAGCCAAGGCAAGCATTAGCCTGGCCAGCTAACAGTCAAAAGCTAATACAATAAAGAAAAAATACATAGATTTTGGTGAGGTTTGGTACTCTGATGTGCACCAGTCAGGTTCACCCAGGTTAGTATGGGTTCTCAGTTTTAGGCCCAATATTCAGGTGTCAAAACTTCTTCCATTAACACTCCTTCACTTCATTACTTGCTCACACTTTAATGCTGTGCCCTGTTATTTGTTAGCACAGGATGATTACTGGAAACATTATATTCCATGTTTCATATTTTTGCAACTTCAGCTGACCTGAATTCATTCATTTAAAGAGTGGTAATTACCACTCTTTAAAGTACCAAACTACTTCCCAGGATATGATTAGAAAATGACAGTGGTTATTGGTGTTATTGGCTTCTTCTGCACATTGCCCTTTTGTCATTTATTGTTCTCTTTTCCTAAAAGCTTCTGCATCTATTATGTACAGTTATTGTATTATGTATTTTCATTTTCTCTTATGTGCAATACATTAAAAGAGTGTGGGGCCTTTAGGCATTAAAACTTCCTTGTCTAAGTCTTTGAAAGTGTAATTTAAGGAGCTCTTCAGGTCATAAATCTGGAAAGTTGAAGATATAAGGATGTGTGGATTTCCTGTCTTTGTTTAACGCTGAGTTATTATAGTAAACAAAAACTAAAACTAAGCCAAAACTACTGACCAAACACACACCAAACTGAAAAACTAAATAAACTATAATAACCGTGGTGTGTACTCACTGGCGGGGTCGGTGCCAGAGGCGGCACAGTTCCTCAGCAGGATGTCGATGAGTTTGAGTCCGATGCGAGTGGACTGCAGGCCGATCTTCACCAGCACGGCCTCGATGTTGGGTGAGTGCATGCCGCAGTACGGTGACATGAGCAGAGCGGCGCACGTCTGCAGCAGGTTGGCTGTCGGAGCCGCTGCGCTGGCCATCATGGCCTCCAGGTCACTGACGTGGGTCAGGCAATGATGGAGGAGACGCAGCCACCCGATGCTGAATGGGAAGAAGGAAAAAAAGGTTACGACAAACACAAACGTCTAATAGAAACAGACGCGCTCTCGATCCAAGGATCCAGTTTTTGGTACCTGGTTTTTGAGACTTGGTCCTCAGAGGGCAGGAAGGGGTTGTTGACCGTAGCGGAGGAGGTGTTACCGAATGCTGTGAGCCCCAGGAGTTTGATCTGGGACAGGCCGAGGGTGCTGGCGTCACGTGGCCGGTGCAGCCTCAGGCAAACGGCTGACGCCACCTCCGCCTTTACCAGCTGGATCTTTATGTAGG
Organism: Scomber japonicus; assembly: GCF_027409825.1. Lineage (NCBI taxonomy): Eukaryota > Metazoa > Chordata > Actinopteri > Scombriformes > Scombridae > Scomber > Scomber japonicus. Next base: position 33,319,572 of record NC_070591.1, on the reverse strand, counting down.
TCAGTCCGCTAGTGATGACCGGCGTTGAGAGGGGCAGCATGTTGACCCCGTCTGCGCTGATCTCCACCGACACAGAGGACGGGCAGGCTGGTGGAAGGATAAGAGGAAACCACAGCTGAGTTTTCATCTAAGTGATCCAAGTAAAATACACTTTCCAAAAAAAAACATGTGGTGCTACTGACTGGCTAGGGAAGCGAGGTGCGGCTGGATGTGGAGCTCCTTCAGCAGCACGGCGGCAGGAAGGTGGATGGTGAGGTCACACCAGGCCTCCTCTGGCAGGAAGATGTAGGACCAGGCTGCTGAACGGGCTCGGCGGTGGGGTGGCGTGGCTTGGAGGAGAACCTCTGCTGGCTGCGCTGTGGGGCTGCTGGATGTGATGGTGCCTGTGAAGAGTAAGAGCAATACACATCATTTAGAATCCAAAAAAAATATGGATTAATATTGTCTATTAGCAAGTAACAGATTCTAAATAACTAAAAAAATACCTAAAGGAGCAAAGTTGTGGAGTCCCTCTGCGTTGTCTGGCTCTGATGTCATCACTCTGGCTTTGAGGTTGCCGTCTGCTGTCTTTCCAGGACCTGAATCTAAGAACTTCATGATGGTGGACACCATGCTGCGTGCTGTGTTCACTATCGCCCGAGTGCTGGTCACCATGTTGTTACATATCAACTGTACTCCACCTGATTAAAGACAAGGAAGAATGTATCACTTAGACTGAAGGTTGGGGAAAAGAAGCAACAATTCAAACATTGTGTGTACACTCACCCATGTCATGGAAGGCCTTGAGAGCCTCGCTGGTGTCCAACACTCGCAGGATGAACCAGAGAAGAGGCTCTGACAGCTGACAGGTGGAAAGAGACCCCTACGAAATGTAAAAAACACATCTTTACAATCTGTTCCAGGAGGTATTTCAGGTCGTATTAAAATTACTGCAGCATCAGCGGTACTCACCTGTCGGCCCATGTATCCACAGGCCATGTATGTGAGGATGGGCTGTAACATGACCTGGACAGATGTGGCCCTCTTACTGAGGGTGGTGAGGATGGTGAAGAGGCCGTCGCCCACTGAGATGGCGTCCAGACCTCCGTGGAAGTTCTCATGTTTGGTAAGGTGGAGACCGCTGGCTCCTGAGGAACAGAGAGAGGTACGATGGAGCCCAAATTATGATCCACCTTTTAAAGTTTCTCTTGTTCTGTGAGCATGTTAGCTGCCTATTTTCATTTTCATCTGGAGTTGTGAGTTGTGTTTGTGCTCTTTTTTTGGTCTCTACCAACTCATAAGAAAAATATGTGTGTCTTTAACTTCTAAATGCTTCACTGTGTTCACCAGCTAACCCCTAAATTTGTCTGTGTCTATCTGGTAATGAGCAGGTAGTGTACAGATGGTTTTGAGAACTTAAAAACAGCTGGATGAGTTGATGAGAACATGAGAGTGAAGCAGAAATGTTAAGTTGGAGGCGGAAAATCTTAGCAGTACCGTCTCCCTCTGTGTGTGTCTTACCTATAATCATGGCCATGGCACTGCTGTTACACTGGCCCAATGCCGACAAGATCTGACTCATTATCTGCTGATTGGCTAGCACCAGGTCAGCCACCCCAGCAGGAGGACCCTGACTGGACGTGGATCCTCCGGCGACGCTCTCCTTGCTGCCGCACACTTTCTCCTCATCAGACACGCTGCTGTCAGCCGCTCCGCTGCCGGCCGGCGGCAGTCGTCCGCTGTACTCTCTGTCTCCAGACAGAGGCAGCTGCACCAGAACGTTCACCAGCTTGAGGAGGTCGAACATGAGCTGGTCCCTCGTGGTCTCTCCGCAGACGGCCTTAGCGTCTCCTGGTCGGATGATGTTGGCGAACAGACCTCCGAAACAAGCCCGGGCCCCCACCGAGCTGTCCGAACCGCTCCTTGAGACCAGTTTGTCAGAGCAGGTGATGTAGTGGTGGACCAAGAAGGTGATGGACTCTATGACGGAGGAGATGGTGGCCACTGACACCACCTCAAAGTTCTGCTCCAGAGTGAACTCCAGCAGCTTCACCTGGGCATCCAGAGGCCCCTGCCCCGACTGGAATGGACCCCTAAAGGATCAGACCCAACCGTTAGCTCCACTCAAAATACATCTACTTAAGGCCCATTTATGCTCAACGTACGTTCGAAAATGTATCCATCCTTTTCAAACGATGTTACCGTCACTGCTCACATACTTCTGTGCGTCCTTTACGTTGGCATGGATGTTAACCAATACATCCACCAGGGGGCAGCGCATAGTCAAACATTTATGACAACAACAAACTCAAAAACAAACATGGCGACTGTGGAGGAGATATTGATAATGTTCCTCTTGCATAAAAGACAAAAACGATTTAAAGTTTCTAACCAACTCGCACAACCTTTCCTCAAAAAGTTCCTCCATTGTTATTTCTTCTTCATGTCTCACTAGAGCTATGTATTGGGTAGTGACAGCAACACTGCCCCCCCATGGTTTCCGGTGGTACTGCTCCGTTTGGTCCATATCCGTAAGCTTTATGGAAACGTGCAGAAATATGGACGAAATGAATGCAGAGCACGGACAGAAGGCTCCGTCTGTATCCGTATCCGTATTTAACGTTGAGCAGAAATGGGCCTTAATATGCAAACACTGATTTCTTATACATTTCAACATCAGCTTACCTCTCAGTAGATAAGATGTGCATGAGTTTGAGCAGGAACTCGCTGAACATCTGTGGACAGGTGGAGGACAGGTGGACCTGCAGCCGGCTCAGGAACTCGTGCATGGCCTGGGTGGCGGTGGGTCCCACCTGAGAGCTGTGCTGGCTGGTTCCGTTGGTGCTGGTGCCGGACAGGAAACGCACCAGGACGTGGACCAGGGTGGGGTCAGACACCATCTGCTGCGCTGTGCTTTCCTGAGAGCTCATCCCACTGCTGGAGCCTGGAAGATAATACACAAGTTTTTAGAGAAAATGACAACTATCAGCTGTGAAGCATTCAGATCCTTCAACTTTCACCTTCCATATGCTGATGTGTTGTTTTTAGATTGAATTCTTATCCTTTATGAAGCTGCTGGTTTCCACTACACAATGAAAAGACCTAAAACTTGTCTAGAATAGATGACTGATCACACATGTTACCGTATATTATTGTCCAGTGGTAATGTATTTTTGAGCAGGGGAGCATTTTAATCATCAACTCACTTAAATGGTGCATTCAAAGGATGCTCTGACATCCCAGTTTTAAGAGTTGAATATATAGAAAAACACCACATTCATGAACTGTGTGGTAGGAAAATCTTTTAACAAAAAATCAGAAAACATGAACATGCCTATAAAGAATGATGTTGTGCTGGGACTGCATTCATGAGAAGGAAGTGACTGGCCAAGTTAGGAAAAACTCTGGAGCTATCAGCCTTAACTTTACAACTCCTACAATATTTGGGTTTATGCATCATTTGAAAAACAGCTAAAACCAGATCCTGAATCAGTCCAGAGACTAGCTCATAGTCAGCATTAAAGAAAAAGACAACACTAACTAAACTTTTAAAGTATAAAGTTCTGTGCAAAAGTCTTAGGCCACCATTAGATTAGTTGTTTTAGCAATACTATAATGACTATATATAATTATTACTCAGTCTCTTTATTAGAATACAACCAGAACATACAGGAAATGTGTATGCAGTATTAAAAACAGCAGAAGAGAAGAAGAAAAAAAGAAAACTTCTATAGGCTGAAGTGGTTATAATATGACACCAAAATCCACTAAAATAGCACATAACTGTACTTCAGTTCATGTAAAATGAATACTGTGTTCACCTGTTAGCAGCTGTATTAATATATTCTAATTGTTTTCTTTCCTCTAATATAACTGAAGCTCTGCAGTGTCAGATTGTTCTTCTCTCAGCTTAAGCATCATGTGGCCATATGAAGTAGTCTGAGTGGTGTGTGCTAATTATGCTCATAATCTAATCTCATGAACAGGTGAGGTCAGTTATGAGAGTTTGTAGTATTAACAAACTTCACAGACAAAGTAAGAAAGATTGAGTGATAGCATAGGAAAATATTCTAGCATGAGGCTTGATGACTTTAGTTTAATTACTTTTTGGGTTTTTTTTGGAGACATGGACTTTTGAATAGTGTTGAATACACACTGAGTACTGACCACAAGCTGGCATGTTGGTCATCAGAGTGAGAGAGTGCAGCACCAGACACCACGTCCTCAGAGAGGTGTTGGGGTACCACGCCAGCACTGTGAGGAAACTGCTGATGGATGCTGGACACACACGCACACACACACATACACATATATACAGAAGAGATACAATTAGGAAAATCAACTTAGCCTTGTACAGCTCTAAATCACATGTGGTAAAGAAGCAGAGAGTGTGGTGGAGTCCTGACCATGGTTCAGTGGGATGGTGGGCACTCTGCTGGCGTTGAACAGGAAGATGTCTGATCCGCTCTCTTCACTGTTGCTAGTGCACGTGTTGAGACTGAGTGTTAACCACAGCTGCAGCAAGGACTCAAGCTGAGGAGACAAACAAAAAAAATCACTTTACTTTGCTTTATGTTATTCAGCATTAAAACTCTGGTATGAAACTAATTAGGATGCAGACTTTGGAAGCAAGTAACATTAATGTACAGCATGTGTTCGATCTCTGCAGGTGACTCTTTAGCGTTATAATCAAAAATGCTGCAACAGTTGAAATTATAAAAGTGGAAAATCAAAGAATGAGAGGATTTAATAAAAGTGAGTATTCAGTGATTTCATGCTGCAGAGGTTTATGAATTTTCTTTTCTTTTTTCTTCTCTAGACCTGGCGTGCTACATTGTAATTGTGATCACAGCGTGTTCTGACCTGTACGTGGTGGACCTGCAGCATGGAGAAGAGCTTGTTGAAGCAGGCGCTCAGCATGGGGATGGACGAAGGCTGAATCATGAGGCTGCTGCCTGGAGGAGAGCCTCCTCCATGGAGAGCCCTCAGCAGGGAGTCATCTGTCCCGTTAGTGGCCTGGCTCACTGGAAGCACACATTCACATATAGATTCCATCACTTACTAACAACAAATTGTTTATTTAAAGGGCATTTCGAGTTTTTCTCAACAACATGACAGGTACATGTACATTTTCCCCTTTTAACAGCTGCACATAGTCTTTACACGTGTAAAATAACTGTAAAAGTATATCAACTTATAATAAAGTACAATGGAAACATTTATATATAATAAGATGAGATGGTAATAGATAAATAATTAGGAAATGATAACAGTAATATTAGGGAAAAAAAATGGAGGGAAAAGAAAGATGAAAAGAAAAATAACAATAAGTAGATAATTTAATAATGATATAATAGGGGAATTGAAAAAATTAAATAAAATAAAAATAATAATGAAAAAAAGAAATAAAAATCCACTCCAGATAGTTACTCTAAAAAGATATGATGACTGTGTCCAGTACCAGTCCAATTATTAAAGGGCATTTCTGACTGTCTCTTATATCATATGGTTACCTGTGGATGAGCTGGATGTGAGGGCCTGTAGAATGGAGTCAGCTTGTAGAGTTGCCATCATTTTGAGCATCAGTTCAGCCTGCTGCTCCAGGCCCACCTCTAACCGTGCGTCCAGTGCTGTCAAACATAGCAGCAGAACATCAAAGGTTTAGATTTAAAAGAGTTAATTTAGAGAAGTCAAGACTGGAGAGAAACTGATATGATTTACTTACCCTGTGACACAGACACCGACAGACCCTGTGAGCCCGGCTTTTCAGCAGCGACTGGAGGTTTGGACACTGGGATACCAACCCCTCCAATGTAAGGGTTGTACCCGTATGTTCCATAGTCAGCGCCCCAGTAGTCATACCAGGTGCTGCTTATAGGCTGAGGACAGACATGAGAATGAAGGGATGAGACACATGAGGACAAAGTCAAACATGTCTCTCAACTTAAGCTACATTTCATCTTTACATCAATTCAAAACTGGTAGGAAGAAAGCAGAGAAATGGCTTTACCTTTCCATTGTCCTCACACAGTACATTGTTAACTTTTACTTTCTGTGACAAGTGGTTCAGCCTTACACAGTAACATCAATGTGTTCTCTGTTGTTAATACTTCACAACTGAGTGCTTGAACAATATGGAAATACATATGAAGGAGCAGTGGTGCTTTTCACAGTTCAAGTCAATGACTGTGTTTAAAAAAGTGTAGTTATATAGTCAAAACAAAAATAATACTTTAATTTCACAGGGGAAAAAGTTCAGAAATGATACTTTTAATCCAAATTTGTCCATTGATTCTGGGACTGAAAATGTATTACAATGGAAATGTCATAATATTTTACCTATTTAGTGTGTTTCACCTAATAATATTAACTTCCAACAATAACTTTTCTATGAATGTGAAAAATATGAATTCCTGAAAGATATAAAAATCAGAATGAGAAGTATCTGATCTTACCATTTTCTCATAAAATTAGGACTTAATTCTTGAATTGCTCCTTTTTTCCTTTAAATATGACATATGATGTATTGTAATAATCTGCCTTCCACTTTTAATAAATTAAAATGTAGTTTTTTTCTATTATACTGATTTTAATCTTACAAGCTGATTTGTTTCTAATACTTCAGTGTAGGTGGAGCTACTTGACTGTTTATTATGCGTAATTAAGTGAAGCATCATTAAACTGCAGAGTCATTACATCAATACAAAGTCATCACAGAAAGAGTGAAAGAAGAATGGGATGCGATAGTCAACGTACCTTAAACACTTTGGCAGCGAGTGGATCTTTTTCCAAATCAATATCTAAAGGATCAATATCAACATCCATCAGGTCTTGTAGCAAGTCAAAGTCTATGTCTTTATCTTTTTCCAAAGATGACAGAGGTGGAGCACCTTTGGATAATGAAAACAGCTTTAATATTGCCAAGCAAGCACACTATGAAAACATACAAGCAACAAAAGTCTTTCTTTAGCAGGTTACTGGGCAATTTTAACGCCGATCAAGCTGTTAGCTCCTATTCTCCTACAGTGGAGGGAGAGTCCAGACATAAGACACAGTGATGATGACCAAATTCACTGTTTCTCTTTATATTATTACACATAGGTTTCTCCAGTTGAATAGTAACTTTCCACCAAGCATCAAAATGACACTTTTATTTCATATTACTGGTCTGAATCCATGTCTGAACTCCCACTCCAGCAGACACAGCTAGTACAATAATAATATACATACAACCAGTTTGTGGAGAAAACAGTAAACATGCATCTATGAAAAAAAAAACAGGAGAAGATTTTACCAGACAAATACTAAAAATTGTGATAACAGTGTGGGTTGATAACAACATCTGTGTGGTGTTGTGTGGGGAGGTGAGGAGGAGGAGGGAGGAGTAGGGTGGAGAATGGACGGGGCTACCCACGCACTTTGGAATACTGATGAGGTCCCCGTAGTACCTGCGATGATATCAGGCACCAGGGCCTCGTCAATGCTCTCTACCAGGGGGATAGGGGCCGGCTGGGGCAGGGAGTCGTCTGAGTCCGCCCCGGCCCCCGAAGAGGACAGCGCCCCTGCCTCCTCGCCCACCGCCACATCATCCATGCCGTCCAGAGAGGACGGAGACAGCAGTTCACCTGGAGACAGAAAGTTCACGCTGATTATGGATTATCAGGTCTACGCTGGGTTTTTAAAAAAAATAGATATACATGGAAAACACTAAACAATGTAAAAATATACATACATATAACACAGTGTCGTCTGCATACAGCATGAGCTTGCATAATAACAGCCAGCATTTATTCTTTTGTTGGCAGCAGTGTACTGTATGGTACTCCAGCTGCACTGCTGCCGACAAAAAAAGACTCGCAGAGAGTAGTAAAGGCGGCTGAGAGGATTGTCGACTCTTCTCTCCCAAAATTTGAGCGACATCCACTCAAGCCGTCTCTTTAAAAACCGGGCAGCGAACATCCTGCAGGACCCTTCACACCCTGGAAACCCCCTGTTATATTTAAGACCATATTTTAACTTGTATGGATATGGGTATGAATGTGTATGTGGTCATGGTATGGGTGAGATGTGCTTGGCTCGTGCGTGTGTGTATTAGTGTTGTGTGTATATATCTTATTTTATTTTTTTATGCTGCATTGGACTGCTCAAACACAGTTTCATTGTATACTTGCAATGACAATAAAGAGCAATCTATCTAAGAGGGGTACCCCACATGTTATTAAGTTAGAGCTAGAAGGAACTATTTCCTGTATCAATTAATTCATCTCTAATTAATAGATTCTTATTTTTCTATTGTGTCAGAAAATATTGAAAAGGTGACGTCTTCAAATTGCTGTTGTTTTCGCATGTGTGTGTATCTACTTATGTGTGTCTGTGCCAGTATGTGTGTGTTTAGGGGTTTAGAGGTATGTATAAAGTGTGTGTATCTACTTCTGTGTGTCTGTGCCACTGTGTGTGTTTAGGGGTTTAGAGGTATGTATAAAGTGTGTGTGTGTATATACTTGGGTGGGTGAAGATCGTTTATTACCTGTGATGACAACTGAATGTGATTGTAAATAAGTTTGTAGTAGTTGGGCAATTTAAGCAGACTCAATATATGTCATTTAGTTTCTAGAAGGAATTATAACTATGTTGAAAGGTTATATTTATTGTTCCCAGGCCCATACTCACTTCAATTAAAAAATATATTAAAAAAAAAAGTAAAAGTAAAAAAGATGTCTTCAAATAGTTGATTGACTGTACAGCAGCTGGGACCATCTAATAACTTTGCCCCTTTTTCTTGAATAACTGCTTATAAATCACTAAATATCTGGTTACATTTCTGTCAGTCAACCAATAATCAACTAATCATTTTAAATAAAAACTGAGAATTTTAAAAGAAACTGAGAATTCCACTTCAAGTACTGACAATACTATACATCATGAATTTCAGTAACCAGATTACCCAACACACAATATGATTAGATTAGAAGCCTGACTTCATGATTTTAACTATATAGAGACAAAGGGTTTTTTTAGGGTTTATGGTTTAGCAGAGAGCAGGACAGTGTGTCAACTTAACAAAAAGTCAAATGTAACAACTATCAGTTTTGGCTGGATTATGCAGACTTATTTTAAATATGTGTAATGATCTTTCCTTTCTACATGAGGATATCAAGTCTCTCTAATCCTCTACTTCAATTACAATAAGCAGGTTTCTGCTTTACACGACGAGTTAAGAAATCAGCTTACAGGAGAAAGCAGACTGTAATCCTGTTAATTAACGCTCACATACTGTTTATATGCAGATCATTCACAGTATAATTAGTCTCTACCTAATTTCTGTACAACAAAGCATTCATGAATATCTCAGTCACAGATAATCTGCAAGATTAATCCTTAATGAAGCTTTCAGAGAGCACAGAGAATTTATTCTTCAATGTTTTTTCACTTTTGTTGTAGAATAGACATATTGTATTAAATGTAAAGAATTATTATATTATTTTTTAGAATTTTTTGAATAAATGTGGGTGAAACACATCTATCGGCTGGATACAGATGTTTTTAAAAAGTAGAAATATTTCCATTTTTTGTATATTCTGGGTTTTTTTGTAAAATTAACCCTCCTGTTGTCCTCAGGTCAAGGAAGGACAGGAGGAAGGGAGGAATGAAGGAATGAAGAAGGAAGGAAGGAAGGAAGGAAGGAAGGATGGAGGAAAAGAGGAAGGGAGGAAGGAGAGAAGGAAGGAAGGAAGGAAGGAAAGGAGTAAGGAGGGATGGAGGAAAAGAGGAAGGAAGGAAAGAAGGAAGGAAAGGAGGAAGGGAGGAAGGAAGGAAGGAAGGAAGGAAAGGAGTAAGGAGGGATGGAGGAAAAGAGGAAGGAAGGAAGGAAGGAAGGAAGGAAGGAGGAGGGAGCAAAGAAAGAGGGAGGAAAGAAGGAACAGTGAAAAGAGATGGGGTCAATTTGACCCGGGAGGACAACAGGAGGGTTAAAAAGTATTGCAGCTCTGAAATGTAAAAATGGGCTGAACAGTATGTAAGGGTTAAACTCTCTGTAAATCTCGCGTGAATCCATCTCGTTTCTATCAGTCAAACAAGATACACGAGTGTCAGTAGAATGTGTTGCTCTAAAGCCGAACTAAACCCACCTGCCAGGATGTCCTGTAGCATACAGGTGAGGGAATACTGTGCCCAGGCCCCCCCCCAGGAGATGTCCCCCCTGTTAAAGTCCGTCCCCACCAGCAGCAGCAGCAGGCGCTCCAGCTGATGCTCAGACACCACCTCACACAGGTGGATGGTGGGTCTTGTAGCATTGGCTATCCTAGCAAGGACCTGAAGGGAGGGAGAGGGGGTAGGGGGGGGTATTTAGGCTTATATAAACACATTACACAGAAATGAAAGGCATCTATATACGACTGTGAGATGAATACCTTGCAGACAAAGAGCAGCAGGTCAGCGTGGCAGGTGAAGTCCATGGAGAGGAGGAAGAGGGCTAGCTTCTGCACCACGGAGATGCAGCGCTCGTGGGACAGTGTGAAGGGCAGGGGCTCCACTTCTGGAGCTTCTTTGGCTGTTGTGGACTCCGTGTCCAACGTGGAGCGGGGCCACTCTGCAGTCCGCCGCAGACGGATCAGGTCTTTAAAGTGCTGAGAGACAAAAGGAGGAGGGAAGAGAAGTCAATAGATTTCATTAGAGGAGCTGCACAGATTTTTCTTTAAACCAGCCCCTCTTTCAATTCACATCCCACTAAAATTTCCACAAAAACAAGAGCTTTATTGATTCATGTGATAAAACACCACCAACCATCAAAATTATTTAAAAAAGCAACACAGTTTAATTAAGATAACCGATTTTTTTATGATGAGAAGTTTAACATCACTCTCATGTGTTAGTTAACACACAGACATGACAGTGGTGTTGGTCCTGTCATCTCACTCTTGGCAAGGATTGGAGATGAGTATTTAACTATTCTTTTAACATATCTAAAATGCCAGACATAGCTGTCTGTGAATTGTACTGTAAACTGTGTACCTTACTTTAAGAAGGTATGGTGAGGACTACCATGGACAGTCTGGGTAATAAAATAACTCACCAAGAAGCTGAATTAATAGTGTTTTTTTTTTCAGACTAAGCTTGAAATCAATGTGATATTAATATAAATATAAATAAAATATTAACATAAATATATATAACAGGGATATTTTTGTATCTCCACATAATATATGTAAAATCACAAAGTCATCAAATGAATGGCAAATTCCCACTGTCCCACTGTTATGCTGTGTTTGTTTTCTTAAAGCATTTTAATAAAACATTTATTTTATTTTTTATTTCAGTTTGCTTGGAATTGTTTATTTTGACAACATTCTAAAAGAAGAAGTTCTCAGCCTCAAAGAGTGAGCTATGTTTCTCATGTGACTAGGCCCCACCTCAAAATTTAAGAACTACCATAATTAAAAATAAGACTTTTTAAGACATTTTATGACCTTTAATAACCCACAGGAACCCTGTACCAAGTGATTTGATCTATAAATATAAAAATATCCCCCCCAAAAAAACTATTCAGAAGTGAAGCCTTATTTTACTTCACTTCACATCAAATCAGTGGTTTTGATCATGTGATTAAACTAAACTGGGAACTGCTTAAAAATGTCTCACTGGTCTTATTTACCCTCATGGATCCCAGTGGAAAGCACTAACTGTTTCATTTCCTATTGCTATAAAATGTAGCTAGCATGCAAATCACAAATCACTGATTCAATACATTACAAAACATACACTGGCTCTTCTCTACACTGTGAACGATGATGTGCTCACCTTGGATGTGGCTTGTTTGAGCTTGGCCTGCTCCACCAGCAGTTTGTAGGAGGAGCCTTTGTTGCTTTGGATCTTCTCCTTCTCGATCTGCTCCACCAAAGCTTTCTGTTTTGCTTTCAATAGATTTAACTGCTACAATAAAAAGGGAACGATAAACATACGCACTGCAACAAAAACACAGCATTCAACCCGACTCATGCTGCAGCTTCATGAGAGGTGCAGAGGAGTCAAACGCAGATGAGAAAACAATGAAACAGTGCCCTCTTTAGATCCCACACACATAAATTGTGCTGTGAGTGTGTGTTAAACGGTGTGCTGGTGTTGGAGTGAGACACATTTACCTGCTTGTGATGGACGAGCTGCTTGCGGATCTTGCGGGAGTAGAGTCGGTCCAGGCTGCTGCTGCCTTTAGCCGACCTGCTGGAGTTCTGAGACTGAAGGCTGTTATTGATGAAGCTCCACTGAATACCTGGAGGATAAGTACCCCCCACCACACCCGAAAAAACAGTTAAATCACACACAATAATTGCTGGGTAGTGGCACATTACTGGGAGCAGCTGAAGACGAACGCTTTTGATAAATCATGTACTGTATAAGTCTGTATCAAGTTTTCAAAAGCCTACTCAAGCCTACTCTCCTACAGCCTGAATGACATCTGAGCAGTGTATAAAATGCTGATCAATCATCAGTCAATGACTTTTTTTTTTTTTTATCGCTTTGAGTAATTTTTAGGAAATAAAATGTTCAAATTCTCTGATTCCAGATACTCAAATGTTTTTCTTAAGTATTATATGACTGTAAACTGAATATCTTGGAGTCATCACCATGGAAACAACATCTTTTTATTTTACCATTTTCTATTTTATGGACTTAACAACAAAGAAAATAATCAGCAGATGAATTGATAATGAGCTCTAACTGTAGTTTAAGTTTCATATACCTGTAAAACTTCTCTCCCGCTCTTTCCCTCCCAGGTGCTTCTTCCCTCCTGAGGCTTCATCTTCTATACTGGCTACATAGTCCAACAGTCTGGAGACCAACATCACCACCCAGCTGATCATGGGGATATCCAGAACACCTGGAAAACACACACAACCACACTGATTTATACATTTCTTTGGACCAAACTGTCTATTGCATGACTGCATGTTAATATCATCACTGTGAGCAGAGATAACAGGAAGAGTCTTTGTATATGTGTATGTGTGCTTTACCTTCAGTCCTGCGCTGGGCAGCAGCTTGTGGTTGCTGTAGTGGAGACAGCAGACTGTCCAGGAGGTTGAGAAGACCCTCTAACACGCCGCTGTTGCTAAGAGATCTTTGGCCGATGCAGGACAGGAGCATGAACACCCTGAGATGAACAGAAATGACAGAAAATACTGGAGTTACTCTCTGCATCCAACACTCATCATCATCATTTTCAACATCAAGCAATAAACTTGTATCAGGAGAGGTTAACTGAGTCACACAGTCTGTAATCCAGCTGCCAGAAGTCACACAGCTGTAATACGGTATAATAAACACTGCTGTAGTTCTTGGATTCTTTGATCTCTGAAGCAAATGGTTTGTTCAGAGAATCAACAATAATTCATTTAGTACATTTTACTTCAAAAATAAAAAAAATAATAATAAAGTTTATTATCATACCATCATTACATATCTTTGTCACAAGGGTTTGATAACTACATTTGAGTGATCACTGCAAAGATGTGTTCATGCATTTAATATTTATATGTATATAATATTTTCAGCCAACATATCAATATTAGAATTATTTTACTAACTGCTATCAGTAATACAATGAATAAACTCCTGTTAAGTTTAATAATGCAGAGCCACTAACTGGGCTAAGAGGATTCAATGAGTCATGTTGTTTTAATACGTCGAACTCAACACAGAGAGTAAAGTTGACTCTGCCAGTAACAGTCAAGGTGAGGTGATAACAAAATTCCAACTTCACAATGAAACTGTACAAATATCCCATTTCTTTCAGAATGATCAGCGTGTTTAAAGCACTGGTCAAACATGTGGTAATGTATGCAGAGTGATGGTCTCTACCTGTCCTGGGGGAAGATGAGCAGTTGTTCAGAGTTGTAGAGCTCCTGCAGTACGTTGGAGAGGAACTGACCCCACCATCGCTCTCCTCCACACAGCTGCACCAGCAGCAGGCCAGCGTGAAGACGGATCTTAGGCGTCCCACTGATGCACAGGTGTTTGAAGAGCTCCTCGCAGGCCTGAGCGTGGAAAGTACTCTGGAGCACCGAGGGCACCGAGTGACCTGGAAATAAAACGGACAGGTGACCCACCTCCCAAAACACCAAAGCATTTGTAAACCCCCGTCATGCCCAGCTGTCTAGTTCCCTGCTCACCATTGTTAGAGTGCAGCAGGCTGAGTAGTGTGTCCAGCAGGTAGCGGATGATGGTCCTCAGCTGTTCCGTGGAGGAGTTGTGGACCAGCTCCTGAGCCTCCGGAGCCCCTACTGTGGGGAGCGACTTGCGGCTGGCTCCCAGTGACACGCGCAGCCTCTGAACGGCGTGGTGAGCCAGGTTGAGTTGCAGCTGCAGCTGGATGCAGTCCTGGTAGGCTGAGAAGACGCGCTGGTCCTCCTCCACCACTTTGTCTGGTTTGCGTAAGAAGTACTGGGCGTTGTTGGCGCTGTTCAGAGGGGGCAGGTCTATGTTCTGGAGGAGGGTCTCCAACCGATGGCAGGCTAGATTATACCTAATACACAAGAAGAAGAGAAGGCGGGGTCAGTACTGATTCATCTGTACAATCTCTACATTCTAAACATTCTTGTTTTTCAATGAAAATCATCACGAACCTCCTTCTTGCAGTCCTGTATTTAAAGTGTGTTTCAAGTGTTTCAGTCCATCAGTTTAATTTAATTCCTTTTTGGCCATACATGCTAGAAACATAGTAGTAACAGTAGCCTATTTATATACAAAACATTAGTATTCATTTAACAATGACTCTCCTTTTACCTCTGTTTCACTCTCCACCAACACAGTGGAAGATAATTATCAGCTGTTTAGCTACTAAATGTTCCACTGTACTCACTAGAGCAGCAGATGTGTATGAATCAGCTCCTCCTGTTTAAAGGACCAGTCTGAAAGATTTAGGGGTATTTATTGTCAGGACTGGAATATAACATATATATATATATATAAGTGTGTTTTTAAATGTGTATAATCACCTGAAACAAAAAATAATTGTGTTTTATATTAGAATGAGCTTTTATATCTACACAGGGAACAAACCAGACACTGGCTCTGGAGAGGGTCTTTCGCATTTTGAGCGAGTTTTGTGGCCTCTGTAGGTTTTCCTACATGCAAAGGGGTTATCAGTTGATTATCAGTTGGTTATCTGGCACCTTTCAAGTGCCCAGTCACTTTGGGAAATTACTCAGCCTTTTTTTTTTCCTTTAGGAAAAAGATATTGACAGACAAACATTGATTCCAGTCTTTCCATGTTATTTATTGACAATAAAAATCTTTCAGTCAGATGTTAACCTTTAGTGCCGCCCCATTGTAAAACTCATATGTACAAATTTTAAAAAAAAAAACAGTCATGGTACTGTAGACTGTAGCATGTTATTTCCTAACCAATTCAAAAGAATGTTTATCCATCCACAAAATAAAATCCAAAATATTACAGCATGGCCAGTGTCACAAATGTGTTTCCCATGTTTAATCATTCATATTTTAGGACACAATTCAAAATATCTTGTCAATCCTGTCAATTTCTTTTTCACTAATGCTTGAAAAAATGAATAACCTAGAAAAACATATATCATTACTGATAATTAAAAGTCAGTCAGCTGGACAAACTGGTATTGCAGTTGGATTATGAAGGGTGCTGGACTTGATGGGACTTCCTGTCATACCTGCACTGGATGTCTTCCTGCAGCGCCACCATCATGGTCAAGTGCTGATCCACATCTGGCTGACTGGCTGCCTCGCTCTCTCCCCGCAGAGGGTCGTGCATCAGCTTCAGCTCGCTCTCCCACGGCAGGATGTACGTGTGGCCGTAGTAGAAGCCCAGAGGGATCTTAGCCCGGGCGTTGGTGCTGCCATAGCGACCAATCACAGTGATCTGAGGGTGACGAGGGGTGAAAAAAAGCTCAAATCCACTGGTAAAAAAACATCAGGCCGGCCAAACCTGCAGCTATCTAAAGCAAAATAAAGCCATACCTTCATGAATCTGCACACAGGCGGAGGCAGCAGGTCGTGTAGAATGAGTGAGTGGGTGCTGATATCGGTGGCCACCACAAGCCTGCGTCCGTCCACCTCCTCACCCAGAGTCCAGATGTCTATGGACAGAGAGGCCAGGTCTCCACAGGTGGGGATCAAAGCGTCAGTTAACAGAACGGGGCGGCCGAAGTCCAGCGTGACAAAGCGACGAGCTCCTGGGAGAAAGGGACAGGAGGAACCTCACTTTGGTGTTCAACACTATTTCATGAAATGGTCTGGTTGTATATTTCCTAACAGATGACGAACATGATTTTTATAATAAGAGGGGTTTTCTTTGCTGTTTCACTGCACCTGTCCAATAAAGGCAAATATGGCAGAGAGAAAACAAGAGGAGAGAGAGAGGTGAGCATGACAGTTATATGGCAGGCACAGTAACCATACAGCTATAAGGGTGCATCATTTTTTACTTTTTCTATTAATAAAAAAAACAAAAAAAACCCCACTTTCTTTATCCCAAAACTCTTTCAAACATCAGATTCCAAAGTTTTTCACTGTTGACATTTTCAAGCAGCAGTGAGTTGATAAATCTATCCTTGTTGTAAATGACATACCAGAATGCATTCGCTCTATGATGATGGACTGGTGTGGAGGAGGCTGCAGGAAGTGAGACGCCTGGGAAATGGCCAAAGCCAGACCGCTGCCCATGGGACTCTGTGGCAAGAAGGAAAACATAATTCATAACATGACATTAAAGAAACTTGATGGTTTCTTATTTTTTCCTTGTAAGCTACAAATTCTGAAATGTGGATGCTTCACACACATCTTCAGATCTTTACAATCACCACAGTTTGAAGGGTGGACACCCAGATTAGTGTCACAAATTCAATCTGACCAAATATGAAATATGGTCATAATCTCTCCTTCTGTTCCTGAGTTATGGCGTTCAATAAAAGGTCAGAAAAGTGTTTGGTTTCTTTAACATTATGATGCCACAGTGGAGTTGACGTTTGACCTTTATAAAATGATATAATATGTAATCATGTCATCTTTTTATCCTATCAGACATAATTATTAGTGTATGATTTCTTCAATTATGGGCAAAACTGTGTTTTGTCACAGTGACCTTTGACCATCTAATTCTAATCAGTTCATCTTTGAGTTATATAAGAAAAAGAAAAAAACTACTCAAACAACTGATTGACTGAACTGTCAATCAACTAATCAATGACTTGACAGTTTCAGCTCTAACGGTGTGTTTAGCCTGTTAGGAAATAGACAGTCCATTTCTTGAACACTGAAATGTGATGTGGTCAGAAAGAGTTTTGTCCAGTTTTTCATTATTGAATAATGCCTGGTTTTCATTTAGATCATAAAAAATCCAGACTTTTAATAATGATATGTATCTCTGGAAAAGTGAATCAACTCCTAGACAGAAGAGGAGAGACTCATTTTTATAGAATTGTGGGGTTAGGGATAGGGTTATTATTTGAAATGTTAATGAACTCTTAATGAACTCCAGATGTTGTGTTGTCACTGTTTTGTTTTGTTTATTTGTTGGGTCATTTGTGTTAAAAAGGAGTTTTGTTGCTGTTGAATTTTATCAACTTTATTAAGTTTTTTAAAAACATATTTCTTCTAAATATGTCTATTGCTGCTGTATGTATATTGATTATATGACCAAGCCCTAAAATACAGCCTCTCATTTAATAAAGAAGTTCTTAAATACTGTCTGAACACAAGCTGCTGAATTAGACTAAAACTGAAATCGGCTCAATTTGATACCATGTGATCAAAGAATAACCAATCAGGCAGCAGCATGTTACGAACCGGCTTAGCTTTCTGTGTGTTCTTGTGTGCAGCCAGGTTGACAGGGCCAGGGTCCATCATGGAGCCGGGGAACAGGTGAGCCAGCTCGGCGCTGAAGGCTGCCGACACCGCCTCGTTGGGTGGCGTGAGAGGAGGGGTCATGAAGAGGGGCGTGGTTTTAGGTGTGGGCGGGATGACGTCGGAGGGGTGGATGAAGAAGCCCGGAGCGGAGGAAGGGTTGGAAGGCACAGAGTTGTGGATGGGACCCACACCAGAGGCTGCGGCGGCTGCAGAGGTGGTCTGATGCAGCTTGGCCTCCAGTTTGGCCTTCTGTTCAGTATACACACACAGAACTCATTAACCACAGCGTCTAAAGATAACACACTATAGATACATGTACGCTTACCACAGCTGTGAACTGTGTAGACTTTCTAAAATGCCTCATAAATACAGATGACAAGAGCAAGAGTGACAGACATTATACAATCACATAATCTTCACAACATACTTTCTAAGAAAAATCTAAAATGCAATTAAAAAAAAAAAAGATGTCCAAATTCTCTGCTTCTAGCTTCTAAAATGTGCATATTTTCTAGTTTGTTTTTTCCTGTGTGACAGTAAACTGAATATGTTTGAGTTATGGACAAGACATTTGAGGTTGTCACCTTGGTGTTTGAGAAACAGTGATAAACTTTTTCCACTACTGTCTGATATTTTATGGACCAAACAACTAATCAATTAATCAGTAATGAAAGTAATTGAAAGTTTCCTGCCTTCACTAGGAGTGGTGAAGAAGAAAAACAATAAAATATACATTAACCAAACACTATTAGAGAATCCGCTCAACAAATGTGGGACTGTCAATGTTATGACATGGTAAATGTTCTCATGTTGCACTCCTACTTACTGTAAAGCTTTGGGCCGAGGTTCCACTTTCTTTATTAAACAGGCCAACTAAGTCATTAGTATTTCTGTCTATTTGTTGCTGATTTTCTTTAACATTTACATAGAATCCAGGGAACTGCTGAGGCTTGAACAAACAAATCAGTGTCTTAACAACTACTTAGTTTTTCTGTTTCATCTTTTCAGTTTTTCTCTGTAATATTTGGCTGAACATGTAGGTCAGCTGCTTTGAAATCTTCTTCTTTCAGCCTGGAAATCTTTCAACATAAGTTTGTCTCTCTTTAATTATTACCTGTCCTGCTCCAGAGACAGATTTTTCTGTGTGTGTGTGTGTGCGCGCTGTTCTTTCACCTGCTGCTGCAGCTTGAGCAGCTGCTGTTGTTTCTCCTGCAGGACCTGCAGCTGCTGCTCAGCTGACACCATGGCATGAGACAGAGACTGGAGCGCCACCTGTGCTGCAGAGCTGAGAGCTGTGGAAGCTTCGCCCACCGTCCCTGTGGACAGGCCCCCCACCGCCGGGGTCACGCCAAACGTACTCACTGTGGTCACAGAGAGGAAGATCAGGCAATGATTATGATGAGTTAAAGACCGCGTAAAGTGAATTCAGACATTTTCTTCTAAACACATTAAATAGGTCATAAATGTATTTCTAAAAAAGGTGTAAAAAGCATTTCAACTATTTAGATTTGAATTGTGGAGCTAGGCTTCACAAACTGTGTTTCAAGATTTCTGTGTTCAGGATTTAGTGGGCGGGTCTGTGATTAGCATAAACCCGCCCCTGCTGCTGTACAGGTATAAATACATTAGCCGCCGAGTTAGCCACCAAGCTAGCAGCTGAGTTAGTGGCAGAAAGCTCTCAGACATGTTTTTAGTAGAGGTGGTGACTGATTGACAGGTGACACTTGGTGGGGGCGGGGTTTCAGCGAACTCGACGGGCACTCCCACAGCGTTTGGGAGCAGAGAAAGAGGCTGATTTTTACACAACTTTGAAGCCTAATTTTATATATTTGGCGATTTTTTTAATCATTCAAATTTGGCAGGGTGGTTAACAACACACTTTTCTGTGGTATGTCAAACTCAGAACACATATTTATTCTTACTTTACACAGACTTTAACTTCCAGCCAAAGAGTGGTAAAAAGAAAGGAGGAGTGATGTTTACCAGTGAACATGCTGGCGTCGTCTCGCTCCACCCGCGTGCCGTCGCTGGTGGAGATACAAGTAAAGTGCAAAGGCTCCACCTCCAGGAGTCCTGTTAATGCTGTGAAGCTGCCCTCTGCTGCTGCACAGCTGCTCACCTTTCCATTCCCTGCAGGACAGCAGACATCCACAACACACACACACAGACACACACACACACACACACACACACGACAACATCAGACATCCAGGAGTCTGCTTCTCAAAGAAATGTTGAACTCTGTAGTTGTTTGTTATGTTAATGAGACTGCTCTAAATAAACCAAACAACTGTCTGCATGTTAAAACCTTAACATGATAATCATCGTACCTGAGAGGATGTCAGAGAGGTCGATCTCATCTGACTGGACTCCGATGCTGCTGTTGAAGGCATTCTTACAGGAGGAACCACTGACCTCCAGGTCAAAGAGCACCGGGTCAAACGGAGAGCTGTACAGGCCGTACCTGCAGGGGAATGAACAGGAGGGGCTTGAGTTTAGGAATAAATATGAAAGAGACGATACGGCAGCAGAAATGAGTGTGCATTTAAGAATAACTTAATGAACTAAGTCCTGATGTAATGCTGTTGGACATCTTGAACTGAACAGTTGGACAGGTACCTGGTCTGCAGCAGAGCCTCCAGTGGAGTGAGGCGGTCCTGCAGCTGTTGAGAGATGGCTGTGAGCAGGGAGGCGCAGGCGGTGCTGCAGCCCGCCAAGTCCTCCTCCTTTACATAGTTCAGTAACACAAAGTACCAGAACACTGAGCCTGAAAGCAGAGAGAGGGAGGGAGGGAGGGGTTACAACATGAATACTGGGGAGTGTGGAAACAGAGAGAAGAGAGGAAAGGTGCTGGATGTTGCTTAGATACTTACCACCTGTTGCTGCTGCAGGCAAGTAAGGCATATTGTCCAGCAGAGCCTTCAGAAGACTCACACCAAAACCCTGCTGACTTGGTTCCCCTTTCCCATTGCTACAGTGAGAGATAATACAGCATTGTTCATCATTGTCTCCATATAATCCCAAAATTAAGCATCACTGTTGAAAGCGACTGTGTTTCTTACCTGATACATAGTGCAAGAAAGCGAGCACATTTATGCGCGATGCTCCGGCCGGCCTCGAAGAAACACATCCGCACAATATCTGTTAGCCTGGTCCTGGTTTTGGCCAGCAGGCCTTCTTTTCCTTCTCGTAAGCTGAAAAACAACACAGAGGATGTATCACTGGTCTGTGTAGAATATTCTGTCCTGGATGATGTGGTCTTCTTTGGTTCGTTCCTACCTGCAGGGTCCGTTAGCAAACACCCCAGCCAGCCAGCACAGGATGTCCAGGGTGAGGCTCTGAGCATGCTCAGAAGCGGGGCTGCCCTCCGTCCGCCGGCACAGCGCATCCAGGAGCTTCTCATGAAAGTCTGGGAACTGCAGCATGGCACAGCGCTGGACCCTGAACAGCACGGAACAACAAAAAATTACATTCTGGTTCAAAGATGACTTATTAATGATGAACAGTAGAAGTTGGAACTGTCACCTGACTGACTGTATTACTAATTAAGGTAAGAAATGTTACTTGCAGCTAAGTGTTGATGACAGTGTACACAGAGCAACAACAGTGATCTGACCTTTCTTTGGGTATCGACGTCTTCTTGAACCTTCTGATTGTGACTGACACTTCCTGCAGCAGATCACAGCCTCGCAGGTTCTCTACTTTCTTGGAAGGAGCGGGACTCTCTGTTTTCACTGAAGATACCTTCTCCTACACACACGCACACGCACACACACACACACACACACACACACACAATAAATGAATGTTACTGTGTTTGTTTTAACAGTTGTACTTGAAGGTAACATAGAGATGACGTGAGTAATAGACACATAGAAGAAAGAAATGACTGTGATTTCAAATCTGATATCTGATTTACTCAACTTTGTAACTGTGCAAAATATTGCATTCTCTTGAACTATTTGGAAATGACAAACGTAATCTGGAAAATTGAAAAAGAAATAGCTTACTGAATATATCATTCAGTTTATGAACCTACACTTATATTTTATTGAAATATTTATTAAATAATCTTTTTTTAAAGGATTTTTGAATTGATGCTATTTTGTTTATATATATATATATATTTAAAAATCTCACATACCTCCTGGAGTGCCTTCAAGTACCCCCAGGGGTACTAGTAGCCCCATTTGAGAACCACTGTGATAAAATATCTATAAATTTGTATCTAAAAATCATTGAAAAAAAAAAAGACACTGTTTTTGAAGAATGCAGCAGGTGAGTTTGTACCTTGGAGGCCTGAGCCCGCTGCAGCAGGGTGGACAGTGAGTGGGCTTTGGTGCTCTGGGGCTTGGCACTGGGCATTCTCACTACAGGTCGGGGGCTGTCCTCCATGCCCTTATCGCTCACTGCTTTGATGTGAACCAGGAAGGAGCGGTACTTCCCTCCTGCCATGCCTGCACAGAAGAGAGGAACAGGTGAACACACACACATACATACACCTTCATGGCTGCTGGGTGATATAATAAATGTTGTTTACCTTTGACCAGTTTGGGGCTGGTGAGGCTGAGCATGCCTGCATGGCCAGAGAGGTCCAGCCCACTGGCCAGCCACACTGGACCACACAGGATGTCCTCCTTGTGGTCCTCTAGGAACGGACACAGCATGGACCCTGCAACAAACACATGAAGCACTACTTTGCTTAAGGTGGACAATACATATTAACAGCTTCAGTCTAGAAAGACACTATGCACATGCTGCTTGTGAGGATGTCACAGCCTAATATTTGTGTATTTCTACGATTCGCATTCATTTCTTCTGTCATACATTTCATTGCTATGGCAGCTTTCATATGTTGTGTGTTTAATAGAGCACATACTGGGTGGTGTTGGCTGCAAAGGACTTCCTGTTGAGGACTGTTTGCAAGGTTCAATAAGAAACTGAAACACAGCTTTCTGCTTATTTGGACAAAAGTTCTTGGACATT
The DNA here is from genome assembly GCF_027409825.1 of Scomber japonicus. Classification (NCBI taxonomy): domain Eukaryota; kingdom Metazoa; phylum Chordata; class Actinopteri; order Scombriformes; family Scombridae; genus Scomber; species Scomber japonicus. The sequence goes on along the minus strand of NC_070591.1, from coordinate 33,296,733 downwards.
TGATTGGCTTAAACTGTGTTAAAAGGAAATGTCATTTAGTGGCTTTAATGCATTCACTGAAATTAATTTAATACTTTTGGAGAGTGACAGCTATTTTAAAGACTAAACAGAGAATTGTTGTCTTTCAGAAAACCTGATGGCTTATGAGTAAACTAAAGTGTTTGAACTCTTCACCTGATGTCTCCTCTATGTCCATGAACTGAATGTCCTCTGTGAAGTCGTGCAGCAGAGGCTGGCCGTTCCTCTCCCCGTTAGTATGGAGGACGCTGGAGAGCGGGAAGGAGATCTGTCTGTCAACTGCCGTCTCTGTTAAAGAGAGAATTGTTCAAGTCAATGACAATCTTCACATGTTGTCTTCTCATCAGATAATCACAGCTGCAGAGAACAATCTAACATCACAGATCTGAGCGGGATTAAAAAGAACAGGGTCCTCACCGCTGACTTTGCCCAGCCCCGGTGCTTTGTTCTTCAGTAATGTGACCTGGATCTGAGGAATGTTGACGATGTTGGCGTTCAGGACAAACTTGAAATCCACATGGCCGACCATGCAGGCTTTGGGTAGCACCAGCTCAAATACATGCTCGTCCCAGCTGGAGCTGCAGAGAGACAGAGAGAGAGAGAGAGACAGAGAGAGAGAGAGAGAGAGAGAGAGAGAGAGAGAGAGAGAGAGAGAGAGAGAGAGAGAGAGAGAGAGAGAGAGAGAGAGAGAGAGAGAGAGAGAGAGAGAGAGAGAGAGAGAGAGAGAGAGAGAAAGAAAGAAAGAAAGAAAGAAAGAAAGAAAGAAAGAGAGAAGAGAAGAAAGAAAGAAAGAAAGAAAGAAAGAAAGAAAGAAAGAAAGAAAGAAAGAGAGAGAGAGAGAGAGAGAGAGAGAGAGAGAGAGAGAGAGAGGAGAGAGAGAGAGAGAGAGAGAGAAGCTTAGATATTTAACTAAAGCTTTACATTTGATCTTTTTATCTTGCAAAAATACTAGGGTAAAAAAAGATTTGCGTTATAAATATGTTTAGTTATAATATGAAGAAATCTTAAACATTTGCAGATGGCAAAAAGTATGGTTGGCATGCATTTCTAATGTTAAATATAGAGCTATTACTAAGGCACATTTCTTTTTCATAATAAATCCCATCTTTCAAGTTTCAACATTTCTCACATTTTGAAGTAAATATATATCAGTCTTGCACAGAATCTCTACCACGCAACTGTTATGTCACAGGTATTAATATTATTGTACTGTAATATATTCTATTTGGACAAATAACAGCCTGTGTGAAAGTATACATGTTATCATGTATTAAGGCAAAGTGGAAAATACTTTTATTGTGAAGGTCCTAAAAGGGATGTACAATATTGGGCTGTACTGTGATGTTGTTGTTGTTGAACATGACGGTTGCCAGTAAAGCGGATTTATTCTTCTGGTGTTATATTTTCCCCAGAAGGTCTCAAAACATATGATTAACCCTCCTGTTGTCCTCAGGTCAAGGAAGTACAGGAGGAAAGGAGGAGGAAGGAAGGAAGGAAGGAAGGAAGGAGGAAAAAAGGAAGGAGGAAAAGAGGAAGGAAGGAAGGAAGGAAGGAAGGAAGGAAGGAAGGAAGGAAGGAATGAATGAATGAAGAAGGAAAGAAGGAAGGAAGGAAGGAATGCATGAATGAATGAGGAAGGAAGGAAGGAAGGAAGGAAGGAAGGAAAGAAGGAAAGAAGGAAAGAAAGAAGAAAGGAGCAAAGAAAGAGGGAAGGAGGGGAAGAACTAAGGAAAAATTAAAGAAAGAGGGAGGAAAGAAGGAACAGTCAAAAGAGACTGGGTCAATTTGACCCGGGAGGACAACAGGAGGGTTAAAGAAGACGTTAGGACGTCAGGTCTGAGAGCTTTCTGCTGCTAATTCAGCTGCTAGCTCGGCGGCTAACTCGGCTGCTAGCTCAGCGGCTAACTCAGCTAACTGGCTAACTGTAGACTGCAGTAGTAGTAGTGTGTGCTGATTGTATTGTATTTATACCTCTACAGCAGCAGGGGCGGGTTTATGCTAACACAGCGGTGATTTTCAGACCCGCCCACTAAATCCTGACCACAGAAATCTTGTAACACAGTTTGTGAAGCCAACTCCACAATTCAAATCTAAATGGTTGAAATGCTTTTTACACCTTTTTTAGAAATACATTTATGACTTATTTAATGTGTTTAGAAGAAAATGTCACTTTACACTGTCTTTAATGTCATTAATTCATTCAAGTTTTCCTCCTTCTTTGCCTCTCCACCACTCATTGAGAGCATGTGAATGTGAAGCGCTAACAGCTAACCTGTCGCTCTGCAGCTTCCAGGTGCGGGTGTGCTGCGCAGCGTCTCCGTGGTGCTGCTGGTGGAGGTGCTGCGGGTGGCGTCTCTGCTGCTGCTCTTGCTGTACCTCCACCCAGCAGGGAGGCACTGTGGCCGAAAAGCGCGGGGTCAACGTCTCGAAGCGCGTCAGCTCCACCAGAGACATCAAGCTCTCGGTGGTCAGCGGTTGGTCCACCAGGAGGTCCACTCCTGCAGAAAAACCAGGTGAAGGAGGAGGGGGCCATGAGCTTAAAAATAAGTGTGTGCGCTTCACTTGTTAAGTCTTGTGTAAATAATGAGTGAGCTTGTGTACCTGTGATCCCGGGGCTAGAGGGGTTAGAGGAGGGCTTGGCCCCCTCAAGCAGCAATTCAGCCCCTTTAGAAAGGGGGCCATCAATAAACATGTCTCCATCATCTATATCGTCACACACACCTCCAATTTGAAGGAAATGAAGTTCTCCACCTTCAGACAAGAGCAGAAACAAAGTCAGCACCTCCAACCTATTTCATTTTGACAGTATTTCAACACCAAGCATAGGTTTGATTTATCAGCATTCATCTATACAGGTGATGAACCACCACACAGTATGGATACAGTTAATTATAGAGACACAATCAGTACTGAGATATGTCACACACTGTGTATTCTACAGAATATTCAAGAGAATTAATCACTTAGTCCAAAAATTCACATTACAGAACATCCTGAATGAATGAAAACAATATCTGTTTCTGATCACATTAAAATCAATGCAAGATCATTTAATACATATAAAGTGGTAAATAAAATGGTAATAGACAGTAGCTAACATCTGATAATTTCATTGTGTATCTATTAAAATGCATCTACTGATTTCTTTGAAGATCTCTCTAAGGTTCAGAGGTAGGCCTGTCACAATAATTATCCACTTATCATACAACAATGTAATTATCATCATCATCAAGTCTATTTATGGACTTATCATATGATACATGGACATGACCTTGATCATTTTTTGACCTCTATACTGCCACACTGCACATTAGCAGCTAAGACTCTATTCATATCACATTGGCTCCATTCCTCCATTCCCATTTGCTTTACATGTTCTATTTACATCTGCCATTCTGGGGTAAAACAACCAGTTGACAAACGGAGCCAACAGATGTGTGAGCTGAATACATCAACAAGACTAAGAGTATGTTGGAAATCAGCTTATAGTTTCTTTACACTATCAGGAATGTTATTGTAAAATCCACAAAATCTCACATCTAGTCCGTATTCAAGTAAAGTCTTTGTCTTTGTTAACTATAATAATACTACAATAAAACTATGAAAAAATAATGCTTTAACCAGAGAGGAAACAACAGAGTACTGTACTTTAAGTACTACTTAAATCGTTTTTAATTGTCTTTAAAAAAAAATGTTATGGCTCAGGGAGTGTTATCTAAATGTTGTTATATTGTTATCTGACCCTCAGTATAATGACAATAAAGCTACTACTACTACCAAAAATGTGTGTCCTTAGTAGAAAGCGTTGGATTTTGATGAGTAAAGAACCACCGAGAGTGGGGAAGTCACAAAACTAACACCACCCAAAAGTCAAAGAAAAGACCTCTCTAATACTGTGTGTAACACAATACAAACACAAAAACCTCCCGTCTAACAAGAGGCTACAGTACAGTCTATCTTGAACAAAACCTCACACCACCAGTTTCTTCCTGTCTACAGATGACTCATTATTGTGAACATTTACACATTCACCGTCAATAGCCTTATTTTTAAATTCAACTGCTCTCTTCACATAGACTAGATGTCTACCTACTCTTTTCTGCAACATTTTATTTTTAGGTGGTATAGGTGGTGTGCGTGTACATACATATATTTATTTATTTATACCTGTCTTTTGTGCTAGTTGCATTTTTTCCATATAATATAGATACTTGTTTTTTCCCATTGTTATGCACCACAACAGGGGTGTCCAAGTCATTTTAGTTCAGGGGCCACATACAGCCCAATTTGATCTGAAGTGGACCAGACCAGTACAACCATTGAATAATAACCTATACATATATAATATATATTATATCTTTACCAGAGGTGGAAAGTAACAAATTACATTTACTCGTGTTACTGTAATTGAGTAGTAATTTTACTTTTACTTAAGTATGTTTTGTGTGAAGTATTGTACTTCGCTACATTTTAAATCACATCTGTTACGGAGTAAAAAAATGTTGGCCAAATTTTTTTATTTTTTTTTAAAGCAAAGAGTATCATACAGAATCATTAACCAGCATGATACAATAATTTAACATTCATAAATGATTGCAGCCTCTAACAACAAGGCAGCTAGCTCTCATAGCGACATATGTCCGTCATCTGTCTCTCTCTGCAGCTGTCTCTCTCTGCAGCTGTCTCTCTCTGCAGGTACAGGCATTGAGCATGATGCGTTCACGTGAAAAGGACAGCGTCAGAAATGAGACAATTAAGTGAATGGTGCACAGGGGCACAGCCTTTTAAACAAAAGGTACTTAAAAGTTTTGGTCTACACTGAGCTCATTTTTAACAAGCTACTTTTTACTTTTACTATATTATATATTTTGAGACCAGTACTTTTACTGTACTACCAGTACATTAAAGTAGTGGTACTTTTAGTTGAGTAGAATATTTCAGTACTCTTTCCACCTCTGCTCTTTACTATAATAAACCATCTATTTACAAAACAGATGAACAGCCTGAGATATCTTAAGAAAAATTAGTGAAATTTCAACAATATTATGTTTCCGTTTTTTTCAGATTATTTTGCAAAGAAGCTGCTGATTGATGTTCAATATATGAATGTTTTAAATATATACAATATGTATTCATTGTATTCTGGTCAGGTTGGGGAAACAAACCCGTCTGAAGCAGCAGAAACATTTCTGAAATGCTCATACACAAAGTTATCCAGATTGGACTTCTTGGCTAGCCGGTTTTGACCCGCAGGCCTTATGTTTGACACCTCTGTACCACAACATCAAGACAAATGCCCATTCTGATTGTGAACCAACACCATCCTTCATCAGGACCAGTTAAACCTGTTCACAGTAACAGTGCTGCCTGGACCACAACACTCACCTTTGGTGCAGGCACAAAGGCGGTCGGTCCCAGAGCAATACGTCACTGAGACAAAAGGGTCCATTTCATCTGCTGACCCCTCCTTCTTAGGCGGCTCCACCTTGGCCAGGACCTCCAGCGTGGACAGGTCCAGGATCATGATATATCCGGCCCGTGTGGTCACCACCAGGTGGCCCAGGCCTGTCACCTCTAACCGCTTGCTCTCTTTGTGGCCGGAGGCAGAGGTGGAGGGGCTGGTGATGGGAGCGCCGCTGCTGCTGCTGCTGCTGGTTGTGGCTGCTCCACATGCAGTCCCAGTTCCAGAGCCAGCAGAGCCCGCCGGGGCCCTCCCGAATCCTGACGAGCTATTTTTTGAACCGGAGGGGAGAGCCTCCTCGGGAGCCTCCTCGCTGTCGTCCTCCCTGCTGTCCAGAACATCTGGAGGAAGTAATATATGAGAAGTGATGGCATCGTTAGGGTCCCAGATCTGCTGCACCTTGACCGGCTCCTCGTCTAAGGTGACAATGCGGGTGGAGTAGTTGAGCTTGTAGAGTGCGAGGTAGCCCCCTCCACTCCCACCACTCGGGGCCCTCTCCTGCTGCTGCTGCTGCTGGTCTCCTGGGGGCAGGATGAGGGGTGTTTGAGGCGGTGACCCCCCTGAGTGATGGCCTTCCACCCCGTTGGCCACAGGGTGTAAGGGGTCTCCTTTGCGCTGGTTGCAGAGAGCAGAGTGCAGGCGGTTGAGATTGTTGAGAGCCTCCACTTGGTTAGTAGCACTCAGAGATTCTGCAGCGCAGGGCTGCAGCCCGATCAGGAGGTGCACGCCGTCCCAGCAGGGCGTGATGGAGTCCACGTAAAGATTCTCCTCCTCCAGCTGTTTGGGCAGCCTCAAGCACTGCACCAGAGCTCCTGGTCGAGGCGGGGTGGAGACGGTCGCTGCGGCTAGCGTGCTCCATTTGTCCACGTGACCGTCTAACCCTGCCAGATTAGTGGCTGCGTCTGCAAACTGCTGGATGTATGTGATTGGAGGATCTTGGAGAAGGAGCTGCTCGTGTGTGTCAAACTCCATCTCTATGATCTGTGGCACAGTGAAGCCCTCCTCGTGGAGCCCCTTGCCCATGAGGTTGTTCATCTGAGCAAACACCTGCCCTGAGGACTTGTCGTCCACCTCTCTGATACTGTACAGCAGCAGCATGGGTATAGTCCTGCGCACAGCTGGCAGAGAGGAGGGGCTCGGAGGTTGTGAACCTGCTAAGTTAGGAAAGCCCTGCTCCTGGGCTGCAGTCTGGGGGTTGCAGGTCTCTATCTCCATGGGGCCCTGGTCCTGTAGAGGCCCAGTGTGGAAGGGCTCAGGGCCCTGAGTCCTAAGGGGACCGTCTGTGGTCCTGCGTGTTGAAGCTGGGGCTGAGGGTGGGGGTCCAGCCATTGGGGTGCTGGATGCTGAGCGGTAGCTTAGCAGGCCTCCGGCCAGCAGGCAGGGAAAAGGAATGTTGTGGTGGTCGGTGACCTTGTCCTTTGCTTTGGCCTGGCCATGGGCCTTGGCTTGGTTTAGTGAAGGGTTGGCACCCAGCTCCTCCAGGTCCTTGACCGTGTCCTCCAGCACACTGGCCACCACCTCCCACTGGAGCTTCTCTGGCTGCTGGAGCACGCTCAGCGCCGTCACCCCGAGGCTCACATCCATGCTCTCCCACTGGGACGGCTGGCCTGAAACACACACACAACACAAAAAAGGTCTGAGCTTCCACACTGCAACATGACACCAGTGATGGATCTTTGTGTGGAAGTCTGCAGTAGGTAAAGACAATCAGAATATCCACATGATGATAGAGCTCTGAACTTCATACCTGTTACTGACTCTGACCGGGAATGCTCATCACTGTCTGAATCCTCCAACTGGTCATCACTGGAAGAGAACAAGTGGTTAAAAAAATGTGACTAATGTGATAAAACACAAACTGTGACTCACTCACTGACACACACACACACAAGATTCCTACAGAGCTGTCTGACATTATGAAGCCAGTCATCCAGGCCGCTGCTGCTGTTGTTGTTTGTTAAAGTTCATACTGCAGAGTAAATGATAACCTTATAGCTATACAGGTGAGAAATGTTATCAGTGATGTTTAATGCTTCTCTGATGTTTATTTACTTTGGTTTTATTGTTTTTTATTTCCTGGTTTAATCACTCACTATTGAACATTTCAGCCAGGAAATATGTGTGAGTGTGTATGTGTGTGTGTGTGTGTGTGTGTGTGTGTGTGCGTGCGTGCGTGTCTCTTTCACCTGTCTCCCTCTAGCTTGGGCAGGTCAGAGCAGGAGGAGGACTCCTCTAGCCAGGCCAGAGTTGGTCTCCTAGACTCAGTGAGTGCCTGCTGGCTCTGCTCTCCACCACACAGAATGAGCTGCCTCAAGATGGCGGGGTCGTACGGGTTGATGTCAAACTTCAAGTGCACCTGTTGGGCCAACAACCGCACGCTTTTTTAGGTCAACACTAACTAATTAATGGCTGACACAGACATCTTTAAAAACGTGAAACACAGATGATGCCGTCTCGTGCCTCTGACCTTCATCATTTTGGAGACATCCCAAATGCAGATCTTGCCCCTCTTGGTGGCGGCAGCCAAGAACTGCGGGCAGCTGCCGAAGCCGTAGCAGGCGATCTTGTCTGAGCTGTCGGGGCTGTTGGGAAACTGGGCCGGGCTTGTCGCCAGCGTCACCGACAGCGGTACGTTCTGCGTGTGCTCTCCCTTCACAAACGGACAGTTGGGAGAATGTCTCTCGTGTTCAGACCTGAAGGAAAGAGGAGAAATATTGGGCGTGATTAGATACATTTAAATAGCTGGGTGAAGCTCTGGGGTTTTCTTATCTTTGTATCTACATCAATTAATAATGATCTGAACTCACCATGGCTCATCTGTGGGTTCCCAACAGACCAGACACACACTGCAGGTGAAACACATGGCTCTGTCGTCCCCTGTGGAGGCGGGCTGTTGAGAGACAGGGAGGGTCAAGACGGTTTACAAACACTTACACAGCTGTAGTCCACACTGTCTATTCTGGACAATCCTACAGCAGGTGTAAAAACACAGCAGCAAACAACCAGCATTGACTTAACGCTTGTGCGCATGACTAACTCTTCTTTTTCATAGTCTGATGACTCCATGACTGTGTGTACTATAGCTGTGGGTTGTTGCCATGACAGCAAAGTATAAGTGTTTGAAGATACACAGTTGTCTGCAGTTAAAATGTGTGTTATAATGTAAGATTAAAAATAAGATTGTTTTCTCTCGTTCACTGGCTTTGTTCTCTCTACTGCAGCTCCCTCTCCTCATTCACTCTCTGCTGCTCTCTCACTCTTTTTCAAAAGATTTGGAAAGCCGTTAACGAAGCCTAAATTTACTTTTAACGTTAAATATCCTCCCCTCACCCTGAACTGGTCCTATACTGGTGGACTGGTCTTTTCTAAATGTTTACATGTTATTTAACTATACAGGTGATCTGCTAGCTGATCTGTTTGTTTCACTGTGCCAATGCTGCATGTAACATTACCAGAGAAAATGCTAACGATTTTTCAGAGTGGTGTTAAACTGTTTATTCATTTGGCAATCAGCATATTTCCCACTGGACATTTTTGGCTGTTGATATTTTCATCTGACAGACAACTACACGTGATACAAGCAGAAAGTCAGCATATGCAAGGACTTTTTTGGGGGATAAAACCCTGCTCCATCCTGTGGAAACACAGGTAGAGGTTCCTAAAAAGGTTCTTAGTCCCTGGGTAAAGAAACATTAACTGAATAATCTTGCAGTGCTCTGAAACACAGCACACACACAACAGACCTTTGAATGCATGCAAATACTGAAAGGTGTATGTGAGAGCACACTGATGTAAACTGACAGATGTGGACTTCTCTGACAACCTACCTGGTGGTAAAACCCTGCTTGAGCCATCGGATCCGGCTGAGCCCACCTGTACCCAGCATGTGGCCACGATGTAAACGTCTCTCTCCTGTTGGCCTCGCTGTACATCAAAGATCTGTGGACAACAACAGATCTTACCAACATGTCCATCATGCTGTATTGCTGGTATGGAATGTACCACCCTGCCTGTTTATTAGGACCCTTCCTGATTGACTCACCTATCTACAGAGCGCCCAGGCCCCACCCCGAGCTCCGGCCTGGCGCTTGACAAGAGGTAGGAGAGCCTGTCCATGATGGATGAGGCCACAGACAAGGCAGCTACGTTCTGGTTGATGTTCTTCAGCTCGATGACGATGACACCAGCCACCAGCTTCAGCACGTGGTGGGGGAGGTGGAAGGTCACTGTCGCCCACTGAAAGATGGAAAGTTGCAGAGAGAAGACAGACAGATGTGAGAAGTGGTGTTTTAAACCTATGAGCTGCCCCTTGAAACCTGTTAGAGCATCACACTTAACACTTCACAGCACTATATGATTTTTATTTTCTTATCACAGTCATGAAGCTGTAAGAAGGAGCCATGTTCTAAAGTCTCCTTGGTGGCATCGTCACACACAAGCACTGATATCTGAGCTGCTGCTGTATGCTGGGATCACTCCGTTTTTATATTGACAGAAAGTCAACCACAGAAGACAGAGTGATAAGTCATCACTATTAAAGTTGATCAGACTTTTAGCCAGCTGTTAAATTTTCAACTGTCTGAATGTCCTTCACTACAACAGTCATCTCTGTTCACAGCTACAGTATCACATTAAAAAGATTGATTCTGGTATCATTAACTGTTGGCTCAGTCTGGATGGCAAGCCCAAAGAGACAAAAAAATGCTGATTTAGTGTGGACAATGTAAAAGTCATGGCATTTTTTTAGTGATGTAACATACATAGAATAAACAAGTGGAATCACAATTAAGTGTGCAAAAATGTATGTTCTAGGCCCTGAACCATACTGGATTTTAGGGGCCGTTACTGATTTTAAGGAGTAAAAAACTTCCGATACGGATATGTCAGCCGATAATAAATATATACATAAACATACATTTTTGCATTGATCCCTTAAATGTAGTTATCAAACACTTGTGACAAAGAAATGTAATGAAGGCATGACAGTTTACATTTTGACAATAAATTGTATAAGATGACATCAATACACTGAAACAGTGAACTACACTGAGAATTGAATCAACTAACTAAACTAACTAAATAACAAAAACATATGTACATATTAAAAAAATAAAAAATAAAAAATAGGCACATATCATATAACATGCTGATATATATATATATATATATATATATATATATATATATATATATATATATATATACACACATATACACACACACATACATATATATATCTGTGACAGACTAATACTGGCAGATAATATCAGCTGACTGATATATTGGTCGGCTTGAGTATGTTCCATAAATAAACATTTGCCAGCAGTCAGTAAACAAAAACAGCAATAACCACTCATATAGTAGCAGTAGTTGTTGTTTCATCTGCAGTCAGAACACACCATGAATCATGATGCACAACAGAGACTCTGAATCCTCTGCCTTCTCATCTGTGTTCACATCACTGCTCACTGCACTAATCTGATTAACATCTATTAGTCAACAACTGAGACTCTGCCAAAGGAAGCGTTTAGAGTCACACCTGTATTTGTATTCACCAAGTGCCCACACACACTGGAATTACACTGATCTACTAGTAACACTGTAGTCCTTTGCTTCATAAGGCGCAGTGAACAGACAGTGAATACATGTACTGTTACTCCATCCACCAACTCATACCATGTGTATGTATTACAGCTCCATCAGCAGCAACAGCACTGAGGAGAAGGTGGAGGACAGTGGAGCTGGGTATCATTTAAAAAATTACAATAGGACAATAATACAAAAAAGTATACTTCAAGTGAAACTGACACCAACTGAGTACTTCATTCCATACTAATTCCACATTTAGTACACAGTCTTTTATCCAGTGTAACAGGTGTGTAGTGTAGACACACTTTAGAGTGTTTAGGTAGCATCTTGGCTGCTGAACTGCTAAACATGCTAACTGAAATTCACCATGACTTCTCCACCACAGACAGGTTGTAGCTGCTGTGGCAGTGGACTAATCACATGTTACATTAAATCAAAGAAAGATTGTGTTGATTGACTGTGAGCAAGTCAAATAGTCAAATAGTCATATTTTCTAGCTGTGGGTACGAAAAGGATGGATTGCAGGTATCATTTAACAGGAGACGTTTCCATTCTACTTGGTATCAATTTATTTCGGTTGATACCTTAAAAGGTATCTAGTACCGATACCCAGCACTAACAGCAGCTGGATCTTAGTGCACGACTACCAACATAGCATCATTTAGTGGAAATGACAGAACCAAAGCTGTCAATGACTATTAGAGCTGAACACTGAAAGTAACACAGCTACACAGAGTGAGATGGAGTGTGTGCTGCCTGCTTCTATCATTTGCACTGACGCACAACTACAGTGACCCTGAACACACACAGTAGGTTATGTTAACATGGGCCATGAGCCTCAGTGCATGCTGCAAACATGATCACCTGCTGTATGTTGCTGATTTCAATTGGCTCTGGTATCTATTTCTAACAGCTCATTAGAAGAATATCACATATTTAATGTCCTCAAAGTAACTGAGTTCATTTGGCAGAGTTACCAACTATAGAAGATACATAGCTGACAGAGATGAGAGGGTTTCCTCGGGTGGGTAACTCAGTTTGGGGGGATAAAAATAAGCATTTATAGCATTGGGAAACCTTCCAGAAGAAAAAGAAGTGAGCTTTTGTGATGAGAATGTTAAACACACACACACACACACACACACACACACACACACACACACACACACACACACACACACACACACACACACACACACACACACACACACACACACACACACACACACACACACACACACACACACGTCAGCCAGGTTTGTTCTTCACATCAGATGACGTTGAGCCCGGAGGACAGAGAGAGGGGGGAGGGGGAGGGGCAGATTTGGAATGCTGGGGCTGGTAATGAAGGTGATTTACTGTAGAAAGTAACAGTCCCTCCTAAAATAAAAAGAGAGAGTGTCCTAAGCTTCCTCCTCACTCACACCAGAAGGAAAAAAATGGACTTCCTTTGGCGTGTTCATCATGATTGAGTATGGAAGCTGTGAGTTTTGTGGAATTTGAGTTTTGTGATAGCAGAGCTGCCTGGTGGTCTCATGCCCAGCTGTGACTGCTTACATAAAACATATAAAGTATGCTAAGTGTGTCCAGCAGACTGCAATTCACTGAGAATATTTATTTTAGCTATCCTCTCACATGATGTCCTGCATGTGACTTTCAGGTGTCACTAAATTCAAAAACAAAAACAAAAACCTTACATTTTACCAGCACAAAAAGTTGTGTGCTTGTCATAAAGGAAGGAGTAAAATAAATGTTTTTTTAAAAAGGTAGTCAGACTCACCTTGGCCACTTTGTGATTGGCTGCTGTCTCATGTGAGGTATTCTTCAGGCCTTCTTTGAGCTGGTTGATGAACAGATCGTATCCCTCTGTGTTGGACACGTCAATCTTTTCCTGACAGGCTGACAGCATCTGCTGGGCCTGAAAACACACACACACACACACACACACACACACACACACACATTAGTTCCATGATGCAGATACATACATGGAGAGAGTGTGTGTAGTTATCAGTTTTGTATGTGTTGAGGAATAAGGTAAAGGTTGACATGATCTGAACTCTAGTGTTTAACTGTGTCACACACACAGCATTAGTACGCCCTTCATGATAAATTGATGGTTTCATGGCTTACTGAGCTGCTTGATGCGTGATAATGTGAGTTTAGTTCTGCATGGCAGGCTGGAGATACACTCACACTATTAACTATACAACCTCCAAATCAACTGTTTATTACTGCTTGCTTTAACTGCTGACTTCATGCTACTACATTCTACTTCTATGAAGCTTTGACAGGTGATAGCTAATTTAACCCTAACCCTGCATTTTTAATCTGGCTTTCAATGCCATTTAAAAAAAAAAAGTATTTATCTGTCTTTTATTTTCTGTTTTCAGCTGTTTTACTACTTGGACTATTCTTTTTATTCTATTTTATTTGCTTTATTTGATTGTTTTCTTCTTCATAACCTTACTGTTTATGTCTGCTTTTACTTCAGCACATTTCTTCGTTCCTCTATTTTACATTCTATATTTTATTCACTTTATTTTATTGTGACCTGATATTATTTATTTATTTATTATATAATGCTATATATATATTTGTAGTATTTATTTATTATGTATTTATTATATTTATTCATTATATTTTATTATACATGTATTTATTTTATTTATTTATTATATTCTGTTGTTTATTATATTATACTCAATTTTCATTATATTATACTATATGTTTTATTATATTTTTATCAATCTTTTATTCCCTTTTATTTTATATTGCCATTCTTAATTTGTACATTTGATCCTACCTCTGCTGTTTCCTCACTGCAGATTCATGAGTTATGACAGCATTTCTTCACTTCTTGTTTTTATTGAGTCATTATTTATTTATTTTCTTGTGTTGTTGTTTTGTTTGTTTTGTGTTGTTTTTTGTAACTATATAAAGCACTTTGTGTTACATAACCATGTTTGCAAAGTGCTATACAGATAAAGTTTGATTGATTGAGCTCTACTTTATACTCATTATTGAGGTCACAGTGGGAGCTGGAGTGCATTATATTGTTTATTATAATGTTCTAACATTTTGCCTCCCTCATGTATGTTAATAGAGTGGACAAAATATTAGGAACACCATGTATATCATGTGTATGTTTTTTTTTTCTTCATTCTTTTGGCTCTGAACCTTAAAAAAAAGATGTGAAGGGAAACGGATTATACTGTAGAGCATGTGCACCTGTTCTTCTGTTCCTCATTCAAATCAAAATATGAAAAGGCAGTGACCTAATGGTAAGTGTTGCTGAACATAACACAAAACATAAGAAGTAGAAAAGTTGATGAGTGCTTGTGTGAATGTATTGTCAAATTTGAACAATAAGCACTCAGTGATCAGCTGGTGTCATATATCAGGTGACAACAATCATCCCTCTCAGCTGCGTCCTGGTGTGTGTGTGTGTGTGTGTGTGTGTGTGTGTCTGAGCGCTCCTTACCTCTGTGACGGGCAGCTCCAGCTGAACCATGTCCTCCGGCTTGGCCACCGGAGGCTGCAGGGCCGTATCCAGCAGCAGGATGCCGTTCAGGTCCTTCCTGCATCCCACTGCATAGTCATCCACAAAAAGCACCTTGTCCACTGCGGGAAAGTACTGACACCTGACACGACCGCCGGGTTTAGCTGGGGACGGGAGGGGGAGGGGGAGAAGGGGGGGGCAGAGGACAACAGTGTCAGAGGGCTTTAAAAAAAAGGAGAGAGGCTGGAGAGCAAGGTGCTACATTATCACAGCATCGTCAGGTAGACAGAGGGAAACTCTTGAGATAATAATACAGAGAAACATCAGGTATTCAGCATGTAGACCATGTTTAACACTGAAAGCATCAGCTGCTCTAATCAATACAAACTTCAATCAAAGTCAATCCATTTTCCTCTACACTGTAAATCTGCTCTGTTCTGGCTTTATCATGCAAGTCATAATTTTAAAAAATGTCTGTACAATTCAATCTATCTCTTCTATCTGGAGGCGTGTTGGGTTTTTCTATTGGTTTTAATGGGTAGTACTAGTGATTGACAGGAGGTTGCTGTTGACAAAATAGCACAAATCAGAGCAGATGAGACTGAAGCAAACCTCCCACAGCTGCTGGTGTGATGTTACTACATGTCAGCATTCATGTTAAAAACAATGAACAGAAGCGCTCTTATTACTGTAGTAACTCTGTTATATTTGACAGCAAGCTTTCTGCTCACACTGACTGAATCAGAGTGAAAGAACACATGAGCTGCACCACTGTGTGTGATATAATGTACACATTATTTTACACTCCCTTTAGAAAATATGGATTTTACACACACACACACACACACACACACACACACACACAAATTTAAGTCATCTCAGTTGAATTCTGCTAAATTGACATGACACGTCCAAATTAAGAGACCACTAGTGATGTGGAGTAATTGTCACCTTTGTTGTCATGGTAACTCGTGTGGTACGTTACAGTTTGCACTGATGGTGGACTGGTGAGAGCTGATAGTGAAGGACAGCGTGCCTCTATTGTCCTTGAAGATGCTCATTCACTCATTCAAGCCCCTCGTGATTTCCAGCAGTGAAGTATCAAGGACTCAGGTACACTCAGGTGGAAGATGGACGACGTCGACATCATCATCATCATCATCATCATCATCATCCACCAATAAAAATGATTGCACAGAATGTATACTAAAATTCCCACATGAAGTTTGCCCAAAAATGGGCACTTTGGATATGAAACTATATTTTCATGTTACTATATTTGTTTTAATGGTATTACTGACTGTGTTTATTTGATGCTAATGTTGAGGTGAAACTTTATTTACAGGGTAACATTTTTAGAGTATAAATTTAATGACTTTCAAGACCTTTTTAAAACCTGTTTAAGGGGAAAAAACACTGATGCCACAAAAGAATACAATATTAGACTACTGTATACAGGTCAGTGACAGATAAGGACTGGCAAGATGAGTAATTCAAAAATATGTTAAAACTAGTTTTAAAAGCAGCATCAGGTTTGTTCAAATGTACATTTAGTATTTTTGTTGGTTTTATGTCATACCATTTTTACCAAAGGTAACACTGAATGCTACTGAAAATGTCAAATGGTGTAACCACAAAAGAATGATAAATATTAAATATTTTATCCACCTACAGTGTATTTAAGTGGACTTACACTAATAATAAGAACATTTTTGGAGTATTTTTACATTTAAACTTAAAGCATTTATCAATAATGATCAGGACATTTCCTAAAAACAACCATTTTTTATAAATAAGATTTGACAAATGATGAAAAAACATTGTTGCATTGCTGTAATGGATTATATTTATTCCACATTTTAGTTGACATTTATTTTCCTATATATAAAATCAGATTTTTATGAAAAAATACTGGTTACACCAATTGACACTGGGTTACATCACATCATTGACCCATACACAGTTTAAGTCAAATTGAAAAAGAGGTGAGAAAAATAGGCAAGGCATTAAAAAAAGTATTTCTAATATAATAATGATAAGCACAACACTAAGTTATGTTATCATTTATATATGAATAACTTGATGTATTTATTCTGTGTAAAGCTTTTGTCCGCTCATGTAAATATACTTGCACCACGGCATAAAAATACTAACGTCACTTTAGTAACAGTATGCATTGTACATGTGACTGTTGTACTCATATATATATATATATATATATAAAATATATTATGAGTCATATAATAATACAAAAGCAGAATGTTACTGTTGTAGTGGGTTGACATGGAGCTTACTGAGTCATTTATATAGGACTGTAACTAATGATTAGTTTCATTATACATGGATTATTTTTTACTTTAATAAATTGATTGGTTGGTTTATGGAAAATAATCTGATAATAATGATAAATAACAAACTGAACAAATATAATTACACTCAAATCAAATTTCATACCTTAACTCCTACAATACCAGATATTTTAACACATGTTTAGACCTTAAATATCAAAAACTAAGACTTTTTAAGGAAGTGTGGGGACCCTGGTTTACTGAAGGCTTAGAAATAAAACTCAACTACAGAACATACTTTTTTTTTTTTTAATACTAATTTGTGTGATATGCAGCATGCTTTTTATCACAGGAAGACTGGTATTATTTTAAAACCACATTACTGTACTTTGCTTGTATTTTTACCCTAATAAGATGACATAAAACAATGTGAACTTTATTGTAATTTCTGAGGGGAAAAAAGCAGCAAAAACATTATGAGCTGCCTACATCACATAAAAAAGTGCAAAATCCTCGAAGGACTGATGTTATCTGTTGCTTTGCTTTTTGTCTACCCACATGTGAATCTGTGTCAAACAACGCGGGCACATAATAAGAACAAAAACAAAAACAAACAATGAGTTACGTGTCTCTCAACCCACATTACCCGTGCTTTCTGTCTTGCGACATTGCACAGGTTAATGTGAATATTGCCACATAGTGTAGTACAGATCAATAATAACACATGTGAGCCCAGTAAAGAGCACAGCTGCACACTCCACTCATGAAAAGACAGTGTGTGCGGGTGTGTGTAAACAAGAAGCTGACTGAATTCACTAAGTAAGAATGAAAATAAGTGACATGAACATGACTCTGCTTGATTTAACTGATGACACGCAGAAACACACACACACACACACACACACACACACACACACACACACACACACTTCACTAACAGAACACAATGATCAATGTCTAATAACTGCCACGGCCTAATCTGTTTAAACATGACAATAAACTGACCACTGATTCAGCTCATGTCTCTCAACTTTACTATTTATGCATCCATAGATTTATTCATCTGTAATACATACATACATATACAGTCACAGGCTTCTTCATTAGGTACACCTGTGTGCCATCTAATGCAATCCAATACAGCTCTGCTATAAATTCTACTTTTATGAAGTTTATACAGTTACAGTTTTTATTAACATTGTCAGGGAGGTGATCATTCTCCTTTAGGTTTATTACTGAGGTCATAGGGGGTGATGGTGGTGTACTAGGCTGCATTATATTGAATGATGTTCCTATAAATAAATAAAAAATTTGAGTTGCAGTAACTTGTGCTCATGCATTTGTAACATATATGTGAGTTAAATGTGTATTAATTACTACAGGTACATTTGCTAATAGACGCTGTGTATTGATACAATAAGAGGTCAATTTCTCTGGTGTAAAATGACATGTTGACCATGGAAACACTGTTCTCCTGAATCAGCAGAATAATGTACTAAAGCTCTCCTAGTTACAGTGAGTAAGTTGTCGGATTTGAAAGCACACACACACACTAAAAACAGACTCGTTTATATTCAATTTGGAGCTTTCTTGTTTTTTCTCAGCTTAAAACATGCTTTTTTCAACAAGTATGTGTTCAGCTGGTAAAAACATACATTACTAATAATCACATGTGTGCCATGTTTGGAAGTGGTGTGAAAACAAGAAGTTGCTCTTCTCATAATAGCATAAAAAATAATGTCAAGGTGCTGCTTTGTTCTTTATGACACTATATAATGTGTATGTGAGGCAAATCAGTCATCACCTCAAATCACAAGAGCACCAAAATGAAAGTGAAACAGCATCTCTGGCTCATATCCTCCTCAAATCAGCATGCACAGCAGCTTATATAGAAAGCAAAGCACATATGCAAATTGTTGGTGAGGCAACAACAAAGTGCTTGTTTTCTCTCATGCACTTTTATTCATTTACTCTTTGCCAAGCACTCGAGTGTTGTTGGACTGAGCGGACTGCTGATTTACTGTATGAGCGTCTCCGCTTTGTGAGCGCGCTTAATGGAGGATCTGAAGCAGTCGCGCTCGTCTGATGGCAAACTTTCACCGGCTTACACGTTTTTCCATCTGTCTGGTTATTCTAGAGCGTGGACTTGGTGGGTGTGGAAGAAATGCAGTGAGGAGAAAATTTGCTGAGAGTGCTTAAATCATAATGGTGCTTTCACAGGAAACCAAAAAAAAAAAAACGTAAATATCACTTTCTACTGTAATGACTCTCACAACACTGGACAATAGAGACAGCAATGTATCAGTGATGGTGACACAACATCAGCTCTGACTGTTATTAAAGTCAACTCATAGTCAAATGAAGAGATAACAGATCAGTGAGGATGGAAGTCTATTTTTGTTGTTTCTTGAGATGTTGTGTTACTTTTATTTTATAAACTATGAACACACACATCCTCCATGAGAATAATATATACGCTATTTGCACCATGAACCTTTCCCTAAATACATCTGAGCCTAAGTGGGACATGAAGGTTGTTTGTGAAACGTATGTGTGTCCCATCAACAAAGTTTATCTTCTAAAAAGTCAAACTTCCCCAAAAAGGCTTCATCTTAAGGTCATGTGACTGTCCTCCTTAGCAACCATACACAAGTGAGTGACAGCATATGAAACACACATTCAGCAACATCACTAACAAAACACTGACTCTGAGTTAGGAGGGAGTTCCAAGAATTACTACAAGTCCTAGAAACTGCTTTATAAGGCAACATGTACATATAGGCTACACAGTTGTTTTGCCTTACTTTCTGTTGAACTATATCACTGTGGTGCAATAATAAAGGTTCAGTAGACTAGTATAATTTAAGATATAAGCAAGAAGTGACAACAGGATGCTTTCTATAGATAAGACACCCCAACAAACTTACTAACTAACCTTTTTAAAAGACATTATGACATACTGTTAGTTGTTTGAATACACAAATGAGTGTCAAGTCAAGCTCATTTTATGTATAGTGCCAAATCACAATGTAAGTCATCTCTGGGTTGTTTCTACACAGAGCAGGTGTAACGTTACGCTCTGCCGCACACTATTTCTCACATTAACTTTGTCCTGTCAGTACACGGTGACAGGACACTACGTGGGGACATGCAAAGACACAGCAAGACAAAGTGTTACGCTGCTAGGTTGACTAAATTAGCAAAGTTAGCCCAGCACAACAAACGGGGCTCCATTACACCGACCCTACAGCATTAAATCAGTGTACTTCCAAGCATCACAGCGATGCCTGCAAATGACTGACGGGGAGACTGGACAGTTGAGCAGCTAGAAAGCCGCTAGCTAGCTCAGTGGCTAGCACAATATTTCACATGAGCGCGCCCTATTTACTAATAACTAGGTGTGTGTGTGTGTGTGTGTGTGTGTGTGTGTAGGTTATGTGTGCTACTTCAGGTGTCCGAGATAGTGAATCTTACGACACATCGTGAGTGCCCGCTGGAAAAACACAAACTGACAGAGCTAACTATAGCGGTATGCTAAGTGAACCAGTTAGCTATTAGCTTGCATGGTAGATTATGTCATGTTGCAACTGTGGTAAACTGCAGCGAACATTAGCGCTCAAGAGGCACCAGTTTCAGTTTGACCACAAACAAATCAACGTCCCAAGATGGTCGTTGTGTTTTTACCAAAGCAAAACCAGGCTTAGTGAATCCCCCTCTGCCAAATAATCTTACTAGGCCCAAAGATAACCGCTAACGTCGGCTAGCTGCAGTTCCAACTGAGCCTGTGTCGTGTTTAGCGTCTGTTGACAATCAGCGGCCGCTTTGTCAGAACTGACACTGCCGGTGTCTGGATGACAGGGGGCCCCGGTGCTTACCGTGCATCGCTGAAGCCTGCAGAATGGCCCCTGAAGTGCCGTCTATCACTTTTATACTGCCGCGGCTGGTTACTGCCAAGATAGCGTTGAGGGCCGGGTGGTAGGACAGGCTCCGCAGGCCCTCCTCGTCGCAACGCAGGCAACCGTCTCTCAGCACAACCCAGTCTGAGGAGGTGGACGAGCCGGAGCCCGGCGAGGCCGCGGCCGCCATCTTCCCTGATTTTTTCCCTTCCCTTCCCTTCTGGGGTTTGTGAGGATCCGATGATACACTTAATACTGCTAAATCTAAAAGACTAACTCCGAACTATCACTCCTCTGCCACTGCTGACACCTTCTGCGGCTTCTTCTCCTCCGCCCGTTACCGCAGCAGTGGCTATTCACCATCCGCGCTGAGGAACTCCAGGCTGGGCTTTCTGTCAGTTACACGATTGGTACACGGAGCTAGCGTATCTCTCCGCCACCTCCCGCGATAACACTGGGTGCAAACGAGAACAACACCTGGACAAAATAATAAGAACATCAAAATATTGATATACACAGTTAATGCAGTGTAATTTAATAACACCATAAACGACTGCCATTAACACACAGTTTAATCAGAATTACACATTAAGCATCACAGCTGGAGTTGAGTATTTAATGCACTGGATTCAATTTTATTATAGCTGCTTTCTATCCACTTGGACTACATCCAACAATATGTTCCTCCTTGATTTATTTGATTGATTTATTTTGTTTTACTAAGCTGATTACTCCTTAGTCTTTCAAATAGTAGAAAATGGCTTCAAATTGCTTCCAATTGCTTGTTTGGTCCAACGGGCAGTCCAAAATGGCAATCTTTCATTTGCACTGTATGTATTTTAATGTAAATGATTATTTTATGCTGCACTCTCCTATTTTATACTCTATTTTAGTCTAGCTCTTTGTTTTCTTTCTCTCTTTTTATTTTTCTGTAGTCTACTTATTTTTCTTTTTATCATAATTGGGTTTTCTTGTTTTCAATTGTATATTTTTACTGTTTAATATTTTGTTTTTATGTAAAGCAAGCTGAGTTTCCCCTGTGTATAAAATGCATTATATAAATAAAGCTACCTTGCCTTCCCTTGCCAAAGACTTCCTTAAAAAATCCTTAGTTTTGAGAAGCGGAGCAAGTATTTGGCATTTATGTGTGATGAATCCTAATTAATGCGATATCAAGGTTGTTGTTACTACATTTTCTATCCATGAGTTAAGAAATAAATTGACTTATCAGTTCAGCTCAGGACATTATAATCATGCAATCAGACATAAAAAGCATTCAGTGCCTCCATAAATGAAGTATGATGTGATGTGATGCCATTTTCACATCAAACAGTTGCACTTACAGGAGAAGCACAGGTGTAAATAATAGCGACAAGTCAAAATGTCTGCAGAGAAAAAAGGTTCTCTCAAACGTCAGTTAACTTGTAATGAATTGCTTTCTGCTTGGTAGTTGGATTATAAACATGCATAGCTTTAAAGCCATGCACTGGCCTCTAACAGCCATAGTGACCTCCTGCATGACTGTCTAACATAATTATGTCTCATAAGTGTGACAGAAGGTAAATAGCTTAAGCTGCATGGAAATAAACCCACCACAGGTGGCACCACACTGGGGCCAGCTGGCATTTCACCTAGTGCCCCAACACTTTGAACATATGTACGAGTGAAAAAATGTTTATGATTATTATGCAGCTACAACTTCACTATGATAAATAAACAGTCAGTATAGGAAATTTACATTACATCAACTCATAAATTGAGTATCCATTCTATCCAAAGGAGTTCCCTAAGGACAAATATAACATCCCTCTCCTCATCACTGTGTATACAGTACAGGTTATGACACATTTAGGGACTAGTAGTGTGCATCTCTATGCTGACGACACAGTGTTATATTTTAACATTTAAACAGCCTTGTAGGAAATACTTTCCCCTGATACATGTTTTAAGATATATAAAAATACCTTGCTCAGAATTATTCACTCGTTACTTTATTAAAATCCTTAAAATAGCATATATATACATATACATATATATATATATATATATATATATATATATATATATACATATACATATACATATATATATATAGGCCTGCAACTGAAAGCAAGAAATACCCATTACGATTGCCCATATAGGATATATAAGATATCATATTTTTTAAGTTCTTCATATTTTTGTATTGAAAGTTGCTCCACTAAATAATTGTAGTGGAGCAAAATATACAGTATTTCCCTCTGTCTTGAGTAAATATAGTTATTTATATTCCACCACTGTGCTGTATAAGCCAGGCTATGCTGTGCCTGCCTAATGCCTAATGCTCCACTTCATGTGTGAAGTGGAGCTACTTCTATAGATCATCCAGAAGTACAATAATTCTCTCAGCCTTAGATTATGGGTGTCATATCTGCATACATCAACCTCCACTATAAAACCTCTGGATGTTTCATCATTATGCAATTAGGTTATAAAACCATTCTCTTCTCACTCACAGGACTCAGATGGAAAATAAACACAATGTCCACGTTACTGTGGTTTGAATCTGATCAAACCACAGTAACGCCTACACACTAATGCCTGATGCTGAATGTTAAACTCTTAATAAATAATCATTTTCCGAACATTAACTTTGATTATTGCTCATTAAGTCATGCATATTGGATGTTACAGAGAAATAGTTGTGTGGAGACCAAGTTGTTTTTTGAAGCTATATTGTGGGGTACCAATACACACCCAAAAATCAAGGGTTCTTGCTTTTAGTTTGCATACTGACTTTTTAGCATGCTACTAATGTGGCTGTATGGATGGCAAAATCAATTGGTCAACCATTTTGGTCCAGACTGAATATTCTCAGCAACGACTGGATGGGTTTCCATGAAAGTTTGTATAGGCATTCATGGCTCCCAGAGGATTAATGCTATGACTTTGGTCAACTTTTCTTCTTGTTAAAGGCGAATTCTTCCTTACTACTGTCATCAAGCGCTGCTCATGTGGGAATGTTGGGTCTCTTTAAAATAAATGAAAGAGTACAGTCTGTACCTGCTCTATATGTAAAGTACCTTGAGATAACTTCTGTTGTGATTTGGTGCTATATAAATAAAGATTGATTGATAGATTGACGTCTGACCAGCTACAGATTAATTGTCACTAACTTTGGTAAAGACATTCATGACCATCTCAAGATGATCTGTAATAGTTTTGGTAATCCCTTAAAAGAGTATTCCACCAATTTGCACAGCACACATCAGACTTTTGATGGATAGTTTGGAGAAAAAAAAAGGATCAATGCATTCGTCGTCCTTGTTGAACCCTGGTGCCTACACTACCCACAATGCTGCTGGACTGTACCATTCTGTTTTATTTTACTATCTAGTGGCTAATGTAGCCTGGAGGAAGTCTGATAACTCCCCACCACCACTTTCTGATTTTCATTTGCAAATTTTTAGTCTTCAGCCCCAACTGATACTGACTCAAGTGACACAATTTGTGGCAATTTATCAAATTTCTCACACACTCTCACACACACACACACGCACACCTCCCTTTAGAGCCACAAAAGGCTCTTTTTTTCTAAACATATTCAGCAGTACTGGCCAACACCCAGAACACCACATTGATGTGTAGTATTACTAGAATTCTCAGGCACCTCCACATTATGTAGAGCCAGTTTCCCAGTCATAATTATGTTTTAGATGTTGATGTGAACACTGTTTATAAGTCAGATAACTCCAATATGACATGAACGCAGCATTATCACTTTTGTATTCTTCATTCTTCTGTCACTTTTCCTGTGACACTTCTATACTTGAAACCTGTATCAGAAGCAGTATGTAATATGGATTGGAAGACAGCTATTGTGTTGCTGACCTTTATTCATATTATACTTTATATTTACAAACTATTATTTTTGAATGATTTGTAGTGTAAGTACCGTAAGTGACAAATGATTCAATTCAACGACTGTAAATATTGATCCAATGATTAGAATCCCTGTATTAAACGTTTAACAAATGTAAGAAAACAAGGCACCACATTTAGCAGACAATGCTTTATATCACTCTAATTGCCCAAGTCAACCTGCTTCTTCTGCTGAAATCCATAAATGAAAAAAACAAAAATGAAAAAAAGCATAAATGGACATTTCTCATACTTCGTTACAGTGCATAACAATGCAAAGCATTATGCTCAGCAATCGCCTTCTTTCCATGTGGTGCTGTATTTCTGTATTTCTTCCTTCTGCATGAAATATACACAAATATTTGGCACCACATTCATGTGAAAAAATAAAATACATCAATATATAACCCTGTGACTAATTCCAGCTTCATCAACTACTAGTAAATTGGACTATGGGGACTGTATTGCACTGGTGATCGAGAAGTCTGCATACTGAAGTTTAAGCTGTAAAAGCATATGCTTTTTATTGACCAAAGACATAAGGGACAAAACTATATACAATGATATATATTCCCAGCATCCCCCACCGTCTAGGGTTGAACAGAGTTAAAAAAGAAATAAACACCTTTTTAAAAAATCCTGGTTCCGATGCTTTTTCCCCCCTGTGCTGCAGGGTCACTGTCCATGAAAAGGTCCAAAGTTTCACTTCATCCGGTCACACACCAGTATATAGTGACAGGAAGTAGATATACAAAAGGAAAATGGGATATATGAGGAGAGGCTTCTTCGTTTTAAATTCATCTCCGACGAGCAGTGAAGCAGCACTGTAAGCAGCCCAGAACACTCCAAACAGCTGGAACAAAAAACAATCAGTACATTTATTTATCTGGATTTGTGACTGACAAATATCATGACACTTTGATCACTGCCACTACTTTGACAAAGGTTACACTGTTGTTTAAGTGTGTAGTTGTTTCTTTCATCAATACACAAAAACTAGTGTTTGAAAGCCACTTACAACAAAGCATATGACATATCTCTCTCTCACACACACACACACACACACACACACACACACACTTAAAAAATATCAGTGCAACATGCTACTTTTCTTTGAACCCTTACATACTGTTCAGGACCAAATGTGGTCCATTCACATACTTCAGTATAGCATGTATGAGGCCTGAAGCTCACTGATGTAATGAACTATTCAAAGCTGGCTGTGTGTTTTTATATCTTTTAGATATTTTTACATACTGCATGGCACAGTTTTTAATCATTTATTACTCTTTTTGTTTTATTCGTACAATTTTGGGGCATTTTAGTAATTATTTTAGTTTATCCCTGTGGATAGTTACAGGTGTGTTGTATATTACATGTGGTTGTCTTGACTGGTAGGGTCGATTTTAAGATTCTTTGTATTAGTTTTAAAAGCTCTTAATGGTCTTAGTCCTACTTATTTATCTGATGATCCATCTAGAACTCTCAGGTCTTCAGACAGAGGACTTTTATTCATTCCTACCATGGACATTTTTAAAAGCAAACTTTTTAGCCTGGCTTTTGACTAAACTTTATTTATAGGTTTTATTATATTCTATCCTTTTATTTATCTATATTTTATTTAGCCTATTTATTGTATCATTTTAATTGTTTATATTATTATGTCCTGGTTTTAATGTTAACTCTTGAATTTTAGTTTGAATTTATTTTTATTTTATTAAGTTGCCATCTTTGAATATTTTTACTTTCCTTTTATTATTTTGGTTTTATCTGGTCTCTGGTGTTTCCTCACTGCTAATTGCTGAGAGTGGGGAGAGAGAGAATGTGTGTGTGTAGGTGGGTGTGTGTATGTGTGTGTAGGGGTGTGTGTGTGTAGGTGTGTGGGGTTCTTTATGTTTGCTTTTGCTTTGTTCTAGCTTGCTTTTATTATGTAAATCACTTTTTGCTATATTTTACTGTTTGAAAAGTGCTATATATATAAAGTCTGATTGACTGATTGATTGATTGATTGACTGAATTTAGGTGTTGTTTAGCTGTGGCAGCTGTGACAAGACAACATTTTCAAGTGTTGTGATTTGAGTGAGTTGGTGTTCAGCTCACTTTGATTAGTGTAGAGACCACCTCGAAACCCCCGATCACCAAGAGCAGAGGGGCTATAACGATGAGAGGAAGAAGGGAATATCCAATCACTCCGAGAACCTGACCGTAAGAGACCTGCAAAACAACAACATGACCGCATGAGAAAAACATGTGCATCATGTGTTACAGTGAGATGTTACATTAGTCTCTGTGAGTGGATTTAGTCTGGCTGTGAGGATGACGAGGTGTCAGCTGCACTTACCTCACCACCCAGAACACGAGCCAGCAGGAAGATTGTTAGTGATCCAAATATCCAGATGGTGATGATCCAAGACACAACCTGAGAAGAAGACGAACATACCACTTTACCAAATTCTGACATCTTTGAACTAACTTAAACTGTCCAAAATCTGAAAACACATTTGTGTATTAGAACTTTGTTTTTTCTAACTGTATATAAAGTAGTGTAAACTAGCTAACTGTATATAAAGTAGTGTAAACTAGCTAACTGTATATAAAGTTGTGTCAACTAGCCAACTGTATATAAAGTTGTGTAAACTAGCCAACTGTATATAAAGTAGTGTAAACTAGCTAACTGTATATAAAGTAGTGTAAACTAGCTAACTGTACATAGCTAACTGTATATAAAGTAGTGTAAATTAGCTAACTGTATATAAAGTAGTGTAAACTAGCTAACTGTACATAGCTAACTGTATATAAAGTAGTGTAAACTAGCTAACTGTATATAAAGTAGTGTAAATTAGCTAACTGTATATAAAGTAGTGTAAACTAGCTAACTGTACATAGCTAACTGTATATAAAGTAGTGTAAACTAGCTAACTGTATATAAAGTAGTATAAACTAGCTAACTGTATATAAAGTAGTGTAAACTAGCTAACTGTATATAAAGTAGTGTAAACTAGCTAACTGTATATAAAGTAGTGTAAACTAGCTAACTGTATATAAAGTAGTATAAACTAGCTAACTGTATATAAAGTAGTATAAACTACTACTTTTACTGTAATACTGCATACTACATCACTCATAATACTGCAGTACTTTTACTGTGGTAGGATTTTTCCTGCAGGACTTTCACTTATATTGGAGTGTTTTTACACTGCTGTATTGATATTTACACTCGGGTAAAGGATCTCAGTACTTCTTCCATCACTGGCTGGAACTAATCAAACATAACAGTGTGTATAATTGTCACATGCTCGTTGTTTTCACTCCTCTCCAACTGCTTTGAGGACGAGTTCCTGGAACTAAATGTAGGTATTTTTTAAGAGCTAATGGTCAATTAAAGTCTCTGAGGGGTGTTGCTGGTTCTCAGTTATTTTTTTGATTAATCATTTGGTTTATGAGTAGAAAAAGCACAGAGGTGAAAACACAAGGTAGAACCGAGCTTCACTGGATCCTTCAAAGTCCTGGTGATGGGAAGCTATAAGATGTTATATAGTTCAAATCATGCAGTAGGCACTCCTGAAACACTGAGGGACATGTGCTTGAATTCATGAATCCAGATGACGTGCTGTGTGTCCTGCTCACCCTAAACTGTCCATAAATGGAGATCATGGAGAAGAGCAGAACCACAGCCAGAGGGCCCCAGAAGTCCGGGTTGTCTCTGACCACCTGCCTGTTGTAACCCAGCGACGGCATCGGCATCAGTACACAGCGGATCTTGTAATAGATGTCCTTTAGGTCAATGTCCAGCTCCTCCCTGATAAAACACACACACACACACACACACACACACACACACACACAGAGTGAGAAATCACATCAACAGGGCTCGTCAGATCTGAGTCAGTTGAAGTGTACATGATGCTGTTTGTCTGCATAGAGAGCTTCTTGTCTGTGTATATATTTAAAGATACAGACCACCGAGCACCTTCCTCTGTTAAAGATGAGTTTATGAGGTGGTAAGAGGAAATAACTGACCGACATGATAGTAAAGTACAAAAGTAAACAACACAAAAGTGTCTTTATTTTGAAAACCATTCAGTCCCATCCACAGCTTTTATTAAACCACACAGTATAAAATGTCTAGTAACACAATATTATATTAAAAGATGTGATTTCACAGCTCTGACTCTTGGGAGTGATTCTGAGACTGAAAAGTGGTTGATATGCAGGGCTGCAAGTAATAATTTCTTCCGTTATCAATGAATCTGTCAGTTATTGCATCTATAAAAGACAAGAGAGGAAATGCCTTTTAACTTGAAACAGCCCAGGATACCATGTTAATATAGCTTCTGTTTCTGTCAATACACATCTTAAATTCCAAAGATATTCCCTTTACTAGCATATATGATAATAATAATTGTCATCAGAATAATAATAATGATGACTTTATTTGTATAACATCTTTCATACAGGAAATGCAGCTGAAAGTGTTTTACACCAAAATAAATGATATGCACCAAGTGCTTCACAATAAAAGCACAAAGGGAATACAAAACAATGTTAAAAAAAAGAGGAAAACAAAAACAAACTTAATATAAGATGGAATAGTAGTAGTAAATAGTAAACAATAGTACAAATAGTACATAGTAAAAGTAGCTAAGAAATAGAATGAATTGAAAATAGAAAATTAAGTAAAATACAACATTTCAAAATAAGTGCATTAGTGTGAAGATAATGACTGAAAGAAAAGTTCTGGGGCCAGTCAGCATTTGGTATTTTGATTTGCCAAAATAAATGATTAGTCAATTCTTTAAAAAGTTGGTTCTGATTGGTATTTAATGTACCATTGAGCTATGCCAGCACCACAGCAGCATCTTTTTTTATTTTATTTTTTATCACTTCTTACATGAATACTGTTGTTTCAATTTTGAATTTCCCCCTAGAGTGATCAATAAGTTAACCCTTACCTTACCTGCATGAGGAGCCATTTTTATATTCCTAACACCTGTTGAACAGCAGCAGCATAACACTAAGTATCAATAGCATAAGACACTAAAACTAAAAGGTACTATACTGTTGTTAATGGCTGGTAGTAAGAGGTAACTGCCAGTGAAACATGAGTAACATGCCGTTTATGAGTGGCATGTGCCGGATGAGCAGCAGGGATATACAATGAATGGCTGGCTGCTGTCCTCTCTGCTGTAGACTGGGTGTGGCATAGAGTCAAACATGAAGCAACTATACACACATCTCCCAAAAATACATTAAAATGATCCAGATGACAAATAAAAAGCTGTGTAACTCACAGGAGAGGTTTGCTCTCCTCGCTGCTGTCGTCCTCCTCCACCTCCAGCAGCCAGCCGTAGCCTCTCTGCCTCAGGAAGGTGGTGGCGTAAGGGTCTTTGCCCCCGTCGCTACCCATGTTCAGTTTGATGTCAGGAGCGCTGATGGTGCCACTGAGCTCTGTGGAGAACACGTTTGTTTGTAGAGTTCACTGTTTGATCACACACTACAGGTACAGGAAATACACACAGTAGCAGGATGTATGACTAAATACCACCGATACAGTGTCAAAGTTTAACAGGTGGATTGATCGAAAATAGATTAATAAAAGAGGTTTGCAATGTTTTTGTTAAAAGCCACTACACTTAAAGGGCCAGTACACCAATTTTACTCATCAAGATCAACTACAGTAACTCAACCTGGACAATAGTGCTGAGCCTAAGAAAACACTTGTATAATGTCTTCTGTAGTTCTAGTAGTGTTGTCAAGGTCCCTTGTGGACACTTTTAGCTTCTGGGTCTTGGATTTTCAAGCCTAACCCATGTTTAAGACTTAAAGCCAGGATCTGTCTGCTTCTGCTGTGTGGATTTAGACTTCATTGCAAAATCCATCTCTCTCCTTAAACTTTATGAAATGTTAAACTTTCTTTTTGAGGAAATGTACCTTGTGAGCATCAATCAACAATCAACAATCAACATTTGAGAAGGAAAATGCTAATTAATTGATCAGCAAAATAACCCACAATTCATTTAGATGATGATTTAAGTCTAATATTAAACACAAAAATATGAGACATTATTTAATCACAGGTTGAACAATAAAAGCATCTTGATGTCTGGAAAAATGCAATGGGCAGTTTTCATAGCTCTGATGTTTTATGGCCTAAATCAGTTATTGATTATTTGAGAAAATAATCATCAAATTAATCAATAATAAAGATGAATGTTACTTCCAGCCCCACTGTAAACACTTTTACTACATCAAACTCATAATACTTACATACCTTTACTGTAATACTTTATATCAAGCTTATAAAACTTGTGTACTTTTATTTAACTTTACTTAATATATTTTACTTGAAATAGTCTTTCTACATTGTTGTATTGTTACTTTTACTGAAGTAAAACATCTTCACACTTCTTCCAGCACTGTCTCTTATGAAAGGACTTATTCATGTTGTTAATCAGGTATATTATGGTCTGTAATGTAGTAATGAAATAGTGATGTAGCAGTGGAGCTGTGAAATAGTCCCAGTCTGCTTGTGTCACACTGTGTTACTGTTAGAAAGTGACAGGAGTGTAAACAACAATACAAGCTAGACTCTGCTCAGTGTATCCAACTATATACAGCTTCGTCATAGAGTCAATGACTTTACTAGTTGCTCTCTACAGGTGTTATTTGACCTGCCTCGTCACTCTGGACGATGTGGAGGATGAAATAAAGCCTCCAGCCTGCAGATATGTTTATCAGCTAACCTACTTGCGTCGATTTAAAGCCAGCAAGAGCGACACGTATCAGCGCTCAACTGAGTTAGCATAGTCACACGCTAACCTGCGACATAAATAACGTACAGCAGCCAATTCACATGACACGCTGTCTCTTCACACTAACTGCATTTATATGTGTCTGACTTCGCTGCCTTATGACAACTAAAGCAAAGCACGTAAGCAGGGTAAAGGCCTGCTAGCCGCTAACGTTAGCCCACCTTCAGCTTCTGTCGACGAGACGAACGTGAAGTCTCCGTTGGTAGGAGAGAACTGCATGGTGGATTTGATATATATATATGACTCCAAACAAATTACATGTAAATTAACAGTGTGTCAGAGGTGCCGGGACGCACTGATAGCGGTGTCATTGATCACAGCTCCGTATTAAAGTTCAACTATCGCATTTTGTTTTCGTTGTGTCTGATGGAAAGCAGGAAGTGCATAGCAAGCTGGGAAATGAGACACGTCTATATGACGCATTCAAGTCACGTCCCCAGAGCTGGGATATTGGAGTTTCTTCGCCTTCTTCTACTTCTGATTATTTTTGCGGCAGACCAAACGCAGAAAAGTCGTATTGCTACCCTCTACATGTCACTTGCAGGAAGACAAGAAATTAAATACAGTTTTGTTGTTTGAGTATTGATTTCAGTATTGATCTGTAGCTGTGACAGGATGGGTTAGGGTAATATGGGACATTGACTAATGTGGGACAACTAAGCTCCAGTGCATTTATCTCTTTTTCTATTCAATGATTTTAAAGCTAACTAGTACATACGTACTGTGTAAGTTATATTGTTTAAAATTACGTATGAACATACAGCCTACTAGTTTTTTTTAACCTAAAAACTGTGACCCTTCAAAATTTAAATTACCAAATATGGGTGCACACATTTCAGAAAGTTTTGGCAGATAATGTTGCTTTGTATAAATCAAAGTATTTCTAAGTCTAAAAATTAGTATCCATGTTCCTTTTGAGTAAAATGTCCAAAAATGGTCTTCTGGTTTAACAAGGAAACATCTCAGGGATTACATAATGATATTTGGTGTTTATACAATGTGTTGTTGATTCATATGTAAATAAGGTAAAAAAGTCACAATTTCAAAAAGTGTCCCACATTACCTTAATCTACCCTAGTTGGGGCATTCCATCTAAACACAGGTTAACCATTTCTGCCAGCCCATAGTTCAATGCACAGTGGCCCAGTTTTAGTCTAGTTATTACCACACTGTCTCTCCTGTCTATTCTTGTATTTGATGCGTTTCTGTATCTGTGTTGGCTGTGTTGAAAAAATAAAACCTGACTTTGATTTTCTTCTCACATCATTTTATTCCTTGTTAAACTCTCAGACTCAAGCCTTCCATACAGTATTTCTAGATCTAATTCCCTACTGCTGACCACTTTCTTCATTCTCCTGTAGCCCTACATGAGCTGGAACCCAGAAAGGACCCAATTCAACACATCTATTATTAGATCTAGTCTGGCCCTACTTTTCCCACCCTTCAGTGTATCTGCAAACTTTTTTAAAGATGGTCACTAAAGTCACAGCATCACCTGCATTCTTATTCTTGATTGAGTCTCATATGACAAAGTCTACATCGGGTTCTGGCAAAAGCCATGGTGGAACAGGTGGCCAGCATACTGCCAGGCGCATTCGCGTTCATCGCGTGGGCGTTCACACCAAACGCGATGTCGCCCAATTGTGCGTAGAGATTACATATAAAGTCAATGCAAAAATTTTTGCAGCGAATTCCCGTGACGCCGTGCCGCGACAGCCTATCAGCGTTGAGAATCTCATCATCATAAATCATGTTATGATAAGTAGGCTAGTTAATCTATTTCCCTAGTTGATGATGATAGTGACTGAACTATCTCCCTTTATCTGTCATTTGACTTTTAGAGAGACAAGAAATGAGAGGAAACAACGTGTACAGTGAACCTTTTTTTTTTTAAAAGATACATGTACGTTTAATCTGTTTATTAAATATTCTGCACTGATCAATAGTTCTGTTTGTCATCTATTCCTGTCTGTCAATTTAGAAAGAAGAGGGAAGAAGAAAGAAATGATCTCATTAAAAAAGACAACTGTAAATTGATTGTGTTATTAGCAGAACGTCCAAACTCTAGTTCTTTTGTTTACTGAAGTCATTTATCCTTTTACAAGGCACTCATTGAAATACTTGGAAATTCAAATTTTCAACCCTAGAGAGTAATTGGGGGATATTACATGACTTTTTTGCTTTTGTGACTTTTTTCAAAATGTTTAATTTTTATGTTGCAAATCAAGGTCAGTGAAGTTCCCATATATGGTTTCTCACCAGTCTATAGGGTAAAACATTTCACAAAAAGTCTATATTTAAAAAACTCCACATGGTTCTATAACCTCACAGAGAGGCATGGGGAGGCTATAAGTTACCAAATGTAGTTATTCGCCTCATAAAGGGTTAAAAACCATCATATTATGTTATCTGTCATTTGACTTTTAAAGAGAGGAGAGGACAGGAAACATTATAAACCCTGTGTAAAATCAATGTTTGCATAGTTTGCATAGTGGCTGTGTTCCTCTTTAAATAACAGACAACAAGGAGCAGAGAGGAGCCATATGCACTGTGAACCACCTCATTAAAAAGACAAGTAAACAGTTATTTGACTGTATTAGCAGAATTTCATTACTGGTTAATATTCTGCTTCCTTAGTTGTATTATTATTAACTATTAGATACATGTGTTTGCACTTTGTGTTTTACAGAGATATGAACAGACATATAGAATAGAATAAAATAGAATAGAATACAACTTTTGTCTTTGGCTCACCAATAACAAAACAGACAGAAACACATTACACAAACACCATAGAATCCATAAAATGAAATGTGATGTAATGGAAATAAAATGCATCTGTCTTTTTTGTGCAGCTAATACACATTTGTATTTATGCAAATGTAACCTATTTAACCTATATTATCACATAACACATTCCAAAATCAGAATTAAAACATGTTGTATTTAGTAATGATTGATGAGGAATTTATGAATGTAAATTGGTGTAGAGACTAATTATGAGTCAGAGTATGAACAGTTTGTAAGGGTTAATTTATAGTTTCTAATGCTTAAAGCACTAATGTTTACCTCCTCTTCTATAATACACTGTATATGCATTTATTCATATGTTAAAAGGAGCAGTGAGTGGTGTGCTGTTTTATGTATTGGGTATAATTATTTTGTTGAATCTGCTCATATACTCAATCAAAAGTAAATGCTGTGTCATGTTTGTAGCTAGGTTTATATATACACACAGCTTTGGGACACTCCAGTGCAGCATTGATGGGTGTAATGATAATGAGCTTTGACCGTTGATTTAATTAAGTAATGATCTGTGTTTCAGTGTGTCACTCCTCACTGACCTCATGACGTGCAACCAAACACCAGACACAAAGCAACAAGAGTGAACATCAGCAGCAGCAGCTACATGAGGAGACGTCAGCAGTGTCAAAGACATCACATCAAATCTCTATTATAGACACACGTCAGCCTGTGTGACATCATCCCTGCCAGCAGCACCCGTGTTTTATCTACATGTTGACACCTTGAATTGTTACTGAGTACAAAATGTGTCACACAAATAAAAATGACCTTGATTACATATTGATTACAACATATTTGACGTATTTATATTATAGGGCTTTTCCTTTGCCAGTTAGCATGCACCTGGAAGGGTCTATATATATAAGAGAGGCAGAAACATTTCTGTACTTTGTGCACAATTCATTGCACATCATTGGCTTTTTAATTTAAAATTTCATTTAGGAAAATAGTTCTTAACCCTTCTACTGTTGTCCTATCTACCGTGCAACTTTTGACCCAGTTCGGTTTGACTGTTTATTAAAGACTGTGTAAAATGAATCTTCTCATACATTTTTTCTTCTTCTTTCAGCCTGGAAATCTTTCAACATAAGTTTGTCTCTCTTTAATTATTACCTGTCCTGCTCCAGAGACAGATTTTTCTGTGTGTGTGTGTGTGTGTGTGTGTGTGTGTGTGTGTGTGTGTGTGCGCGCGCTGTTCTTTCACCTGCTGCTGCATCTTGAGTAGCTGCTGTTGGAGCGCCACCTGTGCTGCAGAGCTGAGAGCTGTGGAAGCTTCGCCCACCGTCCCTGTGGACAGGCCCCCCACCGCCGGGGTCACGCCAAACGTACTCACTGTGGTCACAGAGAGGAAGATCAGGCAATGATTATGATGAGTTAAAGACCGTGTAAAGTGAATTCAGACATTTTCTTCTAAACACATTAAATAGGTCATAAATGTATTTCTAAAAAAGGTGTAAAAAGCATTTCAACTATTTAGATTTGAATTGTGGAGCTAGGCTTCACAAACTGTGTTTCAAGATTTCTGTGGTCAGGATTTAGTGGGCGGGTCTGTGATTAGCAATTATAGAAATTAGCATAAACCCAACCCTGCTGCTGTAGAGGTATAAATACATTCAGCGCACACTACTACTACTACAGTTAGCCAGTTAGCTGAGTTAGCCGCTGAGTTAGCAGCTGAGTTAGCAGCAGAAAGCTCTTAGATACCCCTTTTCCACCAAGCTGGGGTCAGTGCTGGTTCAAAGCTAGTGCTAGAGCCAGTGCTCAGTTGGTGCTAATCCAAGCACCTATAACGAACCTGTTGCTTTTTCCACCGGCAAGGAGCCACGCGATTACGTCACTGTATAACGTAGCCAGCGCGCGCCTTTGAAGCACTTCCATGATTCACCAGTGAGAGGCAGCAACATGGCGCAAGGCATCTAGCCTGCCGGAAACAAAGAAGAAGAGGAAGAAGAAAAAGAAGAAGAAGACGACAGCTCTTTGTTAATCAACAAAACTTTAACTCTCTGTAAATGCCACGCTAGTCAGCTAATGAACGTTAACCCCGCTAGTCTGCTAATAAACGTTAAGCCCGCTAGCCGGCTAATAGACATTAGCCCCGCTAGCAGGCTAATAAACGTTATTAGCCCAGCCCACTGAGGTAATCAGTTCTTGCTTTAAACCAGCAAAAAGTTGGTGCTCGCCCCGGGTCCCGTTCTGAGGCTCAGGGCTGGAGCTTTGGCCGTGGAAAAGCAAAGAACTGGTGCTTAGTCAGGCTCTGGCTCCGAACCAGCACCAGCTCCAGCTCGGTGGAAAAGGGGTAAGACATAGGGTCCATGTTTCTGGTAGAGGTGGTGACTTTGATTGACAGGTGACACTTCTTAGAGGGCTTGGTTTCAGCGAACTCGGCGGGCACTCCCACAGCGTTTGGTAGCAGAGAAAGAGGCTGATTTTTACACAACTTTGAAGCTTAATTTCATATATTTGGCGATTCTTTTAATCATTCAAATTTGGCAGGGTGGTTAACAACACACTTTTCTGTGGTATGTCAAACTCAGAACACATGTTTATTCTTATTTTACACGGACTTTAAGCATAAGGTTTCAATTATCACCTAATTCTGTAATTTAACCCTAACCTTTTTTGAAAACTTCATTCCAATGAGGGTTAATATTGTGTATTTCTTTGCAAATAAAGGCATTTAGGGTAAGAATATCCCTGTGTGCATCTTATCCTACTACTATACAACTGCAGCAGACAGGGTCAAACCATAACAAAAAACCAATAATAAAAGCTATGTGTCAGTCAAGAAACATTTCCAATACTCTACAACAACAGGTTTAATCATTCCTTCATTGGCGGAAAAGAATGCTGGTTTGCAGGACAGCAGTCACAGTACTGCCAGCTATAAAAGAGTGTGTGGTGTACATTTGCATGTAACTGCGAGGTCAGCTGAGGATAATAAAACTAAACCAACACTAAGCCATATGGTGCGCTGCTCTGTATTACTCGGAAAGGCAGAGGCTCTGAAAGAGAACTGAGCAACTATAAACTACGACAGCTTATCATGTGACAGCAGCCTGAATGATAATCCCTTCACATCTATGCTACTCTTTGAACAAGCACCAACACACTCCTCATTCAGTGCACACTAGCGCGTCGATCTGTCTAGGCTATCATAGGAATGTTTTTGGTGTCAGAATTTTAAAAAAAGAAAAAAGAATCAAAAACGGCCTTCATACTTTTAGTTCTGTGCTTCTTGAAAGCTCCAGTTTCATCATATAGTATGTCTGATAACTCACTGATAGCATTTATTGTGTGGCAAATGATATAGACACTGATCAGCCAAAACATTAAAACTACTGACAGGCGAGGTGAATAACATGAATTAATTGGTGTCAAGAGGTGGGATGTAAAAGGTAGCTCGTGAATAGTTGGTTCTTGAAATTGATGAGTTGAAAGCAGGAAAAATGTTAAAGGGAGAGTGAAAGGATCTGAGCAAATTTGGGACTTTGACAAGGGCCAAATCAGTCATAGCATCTGTTATGCAGTGGTCACTACCTACCAAATGTAGTCCAAGGAAGGACAACTGATGACCCTGTGACAAACCTTGGGTCCTGGCATTCATGTGGGTGTTACTTTGGCATGAACCACCAAAATATTGTTGCAGACCAAGTGCACCCCTTCATGGCAGCAGTATTACCATGAAGGAGTGTCTATGGCGAGTCAGAGGTGTTTTGGTGGCCTACCCAATATGAGGCAGGTGTTTTAATGTTATGGCAGATGGGTGTATAGAGTTCACTGTGTTTCTGATCGTCATTGATGTTCTGGCTGCCTGTCATTGGCACAGCTAGTCCTGACACTATGTTTATTAGTTTCGTCCTGATGGCACAATTTGCGACATGCTCTGTTCTTCTGTAGCAAACAGTTTACATCAGGATCATTTTCCCATTTTCTGTATTGTATGATTTCTTATAAACCCAGTAGAGCTCTGAGATCTACTGACTCAGGTCAGATAGTTGAGCCCAGAGTTCAAACTAAACATGGTGAAGCAGCTTTTAGCTGTTATGCTGCACACGACTGGAACAAACTACCAGCTGAACTGAAATCAGCCCCAACTGTGAACACTTTTAAATCCAGGTTAAAAACATTTCTCTTCTCCTGAGTTTATGATTGAGCTCTTTTAAAGCACTTTACATTTTAATCTTTCATTTGCACTCTTTGTCCTTCTAATGATTTTAAAGCTAATTTATTATTTTATGCTGCAATCATTTTATTTATGTCTTTCTATTTTTCTGTACTTTGTTTTTATTATGGGGGGTGGGGGGTGGGGGGTTAATTGTATGTTTTAAGTTTCTCAAATTACATGTTTTTCTGTTTTATGTAAAGCACATTGAGTTGCCATTGTGTATGAAATGCGCTATATAAATAAAACTGCCTTGCCTTGCCTTGCCTTATATTTTCTCCACGTTGGCATTCTGAAAAACACACCATCGACTAACTGGGTAACTGTCTAGCGCCAAAATCTTACAATCAATTACAGCCTATTTTAATACAGACACATTTATCTCTGTGTCCTGGAAATGGTTCATGTGATCATCAATTTAACACTAAATGGAGTAAATGACACACTGGTAAATCTACCTGTCAGAAGTGATACATTGATCTCAAATAACATGAAAAAATATAAAATCTTTCTGCTTTGTTGAACTTCTTAGTGATGTATCACCATGTTTTTTATACATAAGCGAAAACTCCATGTCCAGCAGACCCTGTCATTATTTGATTGGATATCTGGCCTTTTAAATATCTCAAGCTTTGAATAAATGATAAAGACTGCAGACCAAACATCAGTAATCTGTCTGGTTTGGTGAGTTTTGGGAAAGAGTTGCAAAAATGTGCATCAGCTCCTCCCTCTTAAACTCTTTAACCCTTTAAAAGGAGCAAGTAGCTGAGAAGTTTAACGAGCTGCCAGGAGAGAGAAAACTCTAATAAGAGTTATTATATTAGTATCTGGGATATTACATTTACCTTCAGATATTAATACATATCTAAACTGCACAGCATCCCAAACATGCGTGCAGAAGATGAGGAATTGACCTTTCAGAAGACAGCAGAAACTCTTCTATACAAGATGTGCACGGAGTAAGCCTATTTTAGCATGGTTCCATGTTCATTTTAACGAAATAATTTAGTTTTTTAAGTAGTTGATGTAAAAGGCTCCATTCAATTAGTCATATCCGCTTAGAACCTATTTATAGTCCAGAGGAAACGGGGTTTGGATATTTGCGCGGCTCATTAAAAATTGAAGTCAATTTACTTTTGGGTGTTAGATGAGAAAATAGTGGAGCACACTGATTGATCTGCAGCCCTTAATACTGCAAACAGATCAACGTTTCCTCACGAGCGGTTGCATCTGAATCTGAAGTGTCTTTTTGAAACTTGGCTGTTAAAGGCTGCAAATCAGTCAGTGTGCGCCAGTCTTTTTCGTCCGAAATGTGCTGTTCCTGACCTGAAAAACACCTGCGGCTGCATAATGCTGGAAGATGCGCGAAGAACTTCCTTTTTACCATTAAGAATGACAGAAGATTTAAAAAATCTATAAATTCATAAATTCAGTATGGCCTTGCCAACCGTGCGTAAAATCACGCAGCAGCGACAGCAAATGCATAACACATAGGCTATTCCTGCAGCTGACAGCTACATGTAGATTTAATCAGAGCGGACATTATCATTAGGCTATTATCATTATCATTTTTCTTCTTTTTTTTAATTGACAGATAAGAATCGGTCATGTTTAGCTATAAGTTAGCAAATGTGCGAGGTCAGGAGTGTGCGCCTCCGCCAAAATATATGAAAATAGACCCGCGTCTTATTATTATTATTATCATCATTATTATTATTATACAACTATTGACAGAACTGAGGACGTGTTTGCATGTATTTGCATGTATCATTCAATCCTTCACCATTCATATTAATTTATGAACTAATCTGTGATCATCATTATACATATGAACCATAGGCTGGTACGAACAAATTCAGGTACTGCATGAGGTTCTGTCTATGGAGACAATGACAGATCTTATACATGCACGTGCGTGGTGCGTGCCTGAGTCATGAAAACAGAACGGTGAAGTGAAGCAGTTGTTAATAAAAGCTGCACACATTTATTTCTCTTTTGCACTTGGACTTGACAAAATGTAAAAGCTGTCTGCTGGAAGCTGAACATCTGGACAACTGATCAGCTGGAAAACATCTGCTGAAGACGAGCTGTTGGACACCTGAAGAAGACACCAAGAGGACATGAACTTTAGCAGTGAGCTGCTGCTGTAGAAATGGCTTCTGTGTTAGACGGTGCAGTTAAGACATATTTTAATAGCCTATATTACATATTAATATGGTGCCAAATGTGTATTATTCTCATTGACACACTTAAAAAAGTGCTTCAGTATACAATAATAACTTTATTTGGACAATTCATCCTCCTCTTTATAAAAACACAGATTTGATGGAAACAGACACACACTCAACGTTTTCTCTGTGTAAAATGAATATTATCTGGTATGAATGTGTTAATAAAGGTGTAGTGATTTAAAAACACTGTTGTTTGGTTTGGTTTGAGGACATTAAATGATCCCAATTGGTCGTCGACAGTTTGGGGAAGAAAGATGGCGACTGGGCCTTTTTTCGAATAATGCCGAAAAAAAAAATATTTTTTTGTCACCATGGAAACGATGGAACTTTTAGGAGGTGACACCATGCAGTGCAACGAACAGATCAATAATTCTTATAGTTAACTTATAATTCAAATAATTGTCTAACCTTTATTTTTCTTTCTCTGCTTTTATGTTATTATGATACCTGAGATGCTGCCGTGCACTGTGGAGGAAAAGATGAATCTGAGCTTCCATAGGCTTTAAATACAACGCAATGTGTATATATTTGTTCATATTTGTTTATGCATGCTTCATATATTGTCAGGTATTCAGCAATTCAATAATTATTTGTCTGCCTAATCATTATCTACTGTTCTCTGCTGTCTGCTATTCTACCATCTGAGCTGCTGCTGTTCACTGGATAAAAATATGAGGCTGAGATTTTGACATATAACCTGCAAGTGTTAGAAAATACAATAATTATCTATTTATTTTTATGGGTGATGAGATTTAATTTAAAAAGGGTCTAAAATTGCCTCTGGGGGTTATATACTGTGTGTAAATGGTAAATGGACTGTACTTATAGCGCTTTTACACTACATGTCACATTCACCCATATTCATACACTGATGACAGGAGCTACCACACCTGCTCATTAGGAGGGAGACTAACCATTCATACACATTCACACACCATTGGCACAGCAACAGGAGCAATTTTGGGGTTAAGTAGGCTATCTTGTCCAAGGACACATGGTCATGTGGACTGGAGGAGCCGGAAATCGAACTACCAATTTTCCAATTGGTGGACAACCGTTCTACCTCCTGAACCACATATAGCCTACTTATAACCTATACATACTGTATATATATTCTTTTATACATATGGTATATACATAAAGTATAGACTATAAGAGACAGTGATGCTGACAGCAGACCGAGTCAAGATCTATAGTCTATTCAGGCTGTGTTTTTGATAGGTTATCACAGGTCAGGACTTTGGTTCTCATGTGAGGAAGCTTCCAGCATCACATCAGTCCACTGAACACACTGAACCATCTTTAGAACCTTGCTTTCTACAACTGACTGTTTTTGTGTTGAATTAAATAAAAAATAAATTAAAAAAACAACAACATGTGAAATTTAATGTAATGTAATGATTCTGTGAGATGTTTCATGATGTTGGGTAGATAAAACACAACTGTCCTTAAATACCACTTGGACAGAATATCGCCATGTTTGAATGTAGCTAATGTCAGTGCCTCTGTGGGCATTCAATGACATTATGGTGCTGGGAGGCTTTTAAATGTTGTTTGTTGCTATTACAATGACCGTTAATAACGTTATATTGTCCCTTTTCATCTGGGTGGACCATACGAAGTTTTAAAGATGCTCCTCCGAGGCGCTTCTTTTTGTAATAAACCTTATATATTCATTTAGGTCCAGAATAACAGCGTTAAGTTCCCGCCTTCAACAGCTTTATGAAAGAGCCGGGATGGGCGGGGTCGTCCTGGGAGAAAACATATCACTTGACGGTAATATTTAGGAGCGCTCCATTTCCGCTGCCGTTAAACCCGCCCTCTCTGCGTTCTCGACCAATAACAGCAGCTGAAACTGAATCACTCCTTTTGCCGCTAAAACCAAACCAGCTCCATCTCTTTCTCTGTGTAAGGTCTTCTGTATGCGTGGAGCAAAGTCACACAAAACAGGTACGTTACGTTTTAACTCAGCATTTAACAGAAGCGTTGTATTGCGTTTCTGTATTATCTTATGTTCGACTCTTTGCACACTGACACTTTGACACTGTCGCCGGTGTATGAACAAGGATACCGTCCTGTCTGCTCTGTTACAACTCAAGTTTGATTACTTCGATAGATAAAAGATGAGTTTAGAAATACAGTTTAAACTATTAGCTGTATTTGTGAAGTAAGCCACTGTACACTCAAATGACGGTCAACAGTTACCTTCAGGACACACACTCCTTAGCTTATATCTATGTAGCCGAGACTGCCATCAGAAAAACGTCCAATTTAATATAAGTTTAGTTATCAACGAAGGTACAAACATCCTATAATATAACTTGATAACAATTTTGAAATCTTAAGTTTATATGGTAAATTCGGCTCATAGATATTCCCCAAAATGTACTTCAGTTAGCTGAAATCTCAACTTTAACATGTGCTCATTGTTTGCTCTGCTAACGTTATTCCTCCTTTGCGTTTTGGTGAATGAAGATAGTGGAATTATAACAAGTAATTGCTATTCTGAGAATATTAATTTGGTCAGCTAGCTTTGTAGTTAGTGAAAAGCGCGTTCAAGAAGACGTTATTTAATTGACAGAACTTCGTATCAAGTTTGTAATTTCCAGATGATAGTTGCGTCCTTATTTATTAAGCAGTCTGTCAGTAAGCAGAAACATATGAGCAAATCGTGCTTCATGACTGACAGCATTTTTGTACAATGTGTGTGTTTACACAGCTGATCCTCTACAGACTGACACATGTCTCAGGGGACAAAGCCACAGCCTGTGTGTGTGTGTGTGTGTGTGTGTGTGTGTGTGTGTGTGTGTGTGTGTGTGTGTGTGTGTGTGCAGTGGACTGCACAGGTTACTAACTGCTGGGTTCAAACATTGCTTCCCTATAGAAACTGTTATAGGCATCAGTAAATATTGTTTTGTTATTGTATTGTGTTGGAGTGATAAC
Source organism: Scomber japonicus (assembly GCF_027409825.1). Lineage (NCBI taxonomy): Eukaryota > Metazoa > Chordata > Actinopteri > Scombriformes > Scombridae > Scomber > Scomber japonicus. The sequence continues at coordinate 33,253,126 of NC_070591.1, read as the reverse complement.
AATCTCCAGTTCTGTAGTCAGGGTTATGGTGGTTTAACTGTCCTTTTGTTAACATTTGGACCATGGATTGTGCTTTTGAATGTGAGGGATTAATTGTCAAAGATAATGTCTTTTCAAAATAAAAGATAACATGTAAAACATTTAATGACAAGCCAAATGTAAATGCTGCTGCAATATCCCACACACCCCAATATAATGCCTGGAGAGAAAAGTGTGTTCCAAAGTGTTGTATGATGAAAAACATTAACCATGAACATACATTTAAAGAAGTCTTTGTCCAGAAATCAGAAAATATTCACATTGGTAAGCTGAAAGCAGAGATTTTGGAAATGTTTGGGGTCATATAGAAACTGTTGTGAGTGCTGACATTTATCTTATAAAATATCCTTCTCAGTACGTATTTTGGTCACAATTCTTGGTGGAACAAATTTAATATTTATGTCGTGTGCTTTTATGTTTAAAAAAAGACTGTCAGCTGATACAATTATACAATATAATGTTTGCATCAGTCAGTTAAATTTGTGGAGGGCAATGTCAATCATTTATATGAAAGAGCATAGAAGCAAAAATACTTATTTGCTTCTAAAAAATAGTGACTTGTTTCCATGTCAATCTTTCTTATTAATAGTTGTTTTTATCAGTACTTCCTCTTTATTTCCAGCAGCTGAAAATGGGAATCCCTGGATTGCTGCAGTTCATTAAAGAAGCAGGAGAGCCCGTCAATGTGAAAAAATACAAAGGGCAGACGGTTGCTGTGGATACGTACTGCTGGCTGCATAAAGGAGCTTTTTCATGTGCAGAAAAGCTTGCTAAAGGAGAACCAACTGAACAGTAAGCATTTATATAATTATACCTGAAAGATAAAGAAATGCTGGTCTGACATATTCCAGTTTTTAATCTACTTATGATAAAGGTTGGATGCATAAACCTCATATTGTTCATTTCTTCACTTCCAGGTATGTGTGGTACTGTATGAAATTTGTGGACATGCTGTTGAACTTCAGTGTCAAACCAGTTCTGGTGTTTGATGGACGCAATCTGCCCTCAAAAAAAGAAGTGGAGAAGGCCCGCAGAGAGTGAGTGATAAGATAAACTTTATTGTCCCAAAAGAAATTTGCTTTGGGCTAAAAGTGCTGAATGCAGCTGCACATTAACAACATACATGACAGACACAGTGATAGGACCAAACATCCAAACAGTGAACACAATAACATAATAGGGTTGACATGGTTTCACAGTATTCAATTATATATTGTACAAAGTTGAATATTGCACATATTCCTAAGTAAACATGGACATGTTAAGGCACAAGGTAAAAAAGAAAAAAAATACAACAAATAAGCTACATAAAAACAGTAGTAAAGCCTATAAAAAATCCTAGAATGTGACTAATAAATAATAAATAGTAAGTGATAAATAATAAAAGTGACATCAAGTTAAAAGGGATATTTGCTTCTCCTGCTGAGATATGTTATGTCTGTCGCTGCTTGTCGTAGAGTGTTATGGATGTAGGGACCAGGGTATCTGGTTGGAATTGAAAAAGAGGCGAGAAATAACAAATTTATTTCTGATGCAATAATGATAAGCACAACATTAAGTTATGTTATCATTTATATATGAATAGCTTGATGTATTTATTCTGTGTAAAGCTTTTGTCCGCTCATGTAAATATACTTGCACCACAACATTAAAATACTCACTTCAGTAATAATATACATGACCATATTGTAAGTACTCAGTGCAGAAAAGTGTCACATGTGACTGTTATACTCATATATAATAACATATAATAATACAAAAGCAGGATTTTACTGTTGTCATTATTAAGTCATTTATATAGGACTGTAACTAATGATTAGTTTTATTATAGTTCCAGCTGCTGATTATTTTTTACTTTAATAAGTTGATTGGTTGGTTATGTAAATAAAAATAGAAAATAATGATAAATAACATAAACTGAACAAATATAATTACCCTCTAATCAAAGTTTAAAACCTTAACTCCTACAATTCCAGATATTTTTACACATTTTTAGACTTTGAAATTTAAGACGTTTTCAGACTTTTCAAGGATCTGCAGGGACCCTGGTAGGGACGAGTGAGAGTTTAAAACGAGATGTTGCATATGTTGTTCCACTACTGCATTTGTGGCTCCAGAGGGAGCTGTGTGTGAGCTGATCTCACAGCACTGGTGCTGTCATTAAACCTTTAACCTGTATCATAAGACAGACAGAGAGTGTGAGTCATAATATTGGTTTTGGTTAATTCTTTAATTGTCCAGCCCTACCATGACAGAAAATGTAAGCCCATTTTCATTCAGGTGTGTGAGAGAAGCAGTGATGAACTGTGCTAAACACACACCTAACAAACACACTCACTCATGTTATTTGAAGAACTGCATTCCTAAACTCCAACAGTACAACATGGAGGTATGTAGAGGTGCAGAGAGGAATGTACAGACCTGTAGACCAGTGACACTCAGTAGCCCTGCTACAAACAAATACTGAGACATCAGGAACCAAAAGACATCAAAAACTTAATTTTCATTACTAATTGTGTTTCATCACATACCCTCCAGGCGTAGAGAAACCAACCTTCAGAAAGGCCGGCAGCTCCTACGAGAAGGCAAACTCTCTGAGGCCAGAGACTGTTTTACCCGCTGTGTCAACATCACTCCAGCCATGGCTCATAACCTTATTAAGGTGAGGACTTCCTGTTTCCTGTCACGTGGATTTAAATGATATGAATGCCTCAACTGCTTTGGTCAGACAGCTTCATTTTCAGTATGTAATGACAGGTTTAAGAGATGAAGAGGGTACAAATCACTGCTCATCTATCTATCCATTTTTATTCATATTCAGTATCAAAAAAGCCCATACAAGTTATTAAAAATATAATATAATAAAAATAATATAGTTTTACTTGCCTGCTGTAGACACTGACATTAGTTACCCTGGTTACAACACATGTGTACTGCTGTATAGCATGTGTTACTGTATAATGTCAGCAGGGGGGGCTCAGTTTACACACTGCTCTACACAGGTAAATAGATTACTGCATTTTGGGTTTGAATGTGATGTTGCATCATACTGCATTAAAATTAAAAGAAGTCTACACTGCACATGCAAAATGTTTAGTCATCTACTAAATGGGAAAATAAACTTTAAGTAACTAACTTTGACTGAGAAATGAGTCCCATTATAAGTAGAATGACTAACCTCAGCTTACACTAGAGATAAAGTTTTAGGGGGTCATCAGCTCACCCAGATTCACAAATATGAACATGAATTGCATCAGATAATGCATTGGTCTCATGTTTGTGATATGACTGAAGCAGTTACATGATGCAAGAGTTGCTCATCAGCAGGCACGTTGGAGTTGAGGGCACTGTTTCCATACAGGGGTTTCAAACAGTGACTTTCAGTATGAAAATACACTAGAGTTAATATTAGAAAATGGTTAAATGGAGGGAAACAGCTGTATAATACTCTCACTTTATAATCTCTGACTTTGCTTTAAGCTGATGTGGTTTTACATAAACAGACTGTATGATGTGTTTGATGGAAGAACAGGATGTAGTACAACATGTGACTATCTGATGTGTTATAGATACGATTCTTCTGAATGTCACAGACACAACCAAAGTCCATTAAAAGATTGACACTTTTACATGCTACCACTGTATTTTATGTATTATTATTATTATTATTATTATTATTATTATTGTTATTGTTATTGTTGTATGGAGTTTTGTCAGTCTGACCTATTGCAAACACTGCTGCTAGCCACAGTAGTTCGGAAGCTCATCCACTTAACTTTAATTTAGTCATTTGTTAATCCATCCATCCATTTACCTCCACTTATCTGGGCCCAGGTTGTATTCATTTAATTAATCATTGTTATGTTCAGCTAGAAAGTACTGCTATAAATGCCAGTAAATTTATACACTTAAATAATGAATAATTGTAAACCTTATCATCCATTCATTGAGCAGTATGACCATGAAGAAGCTATTAAATTTCATTCCATGTGCTATTTTAAAGTCGTAATTAAATCAGGTGAACATTGCAGAAACCTGCATGGCTGCCTGCTCCTCTGTTTCTCTCTCTTGCTCTGTGGTTCTATCCAGTAGTGTTGCACGTTGGGGAAGTTAAGTATTTTTGTTCTTGAACCAGACTGCGAGGGCGAGAGGAGTGGACTGTGTCGTGGCTCCATATGAAGCCGACGCTCAATTAGCTTACCTCACTAAGTCTGGTTTGGCCCAGGCCGTCATCACGGAAGACTCTGACCTGCTGGCATTCGGCTGTAAAAAGGTAAACAAGTATTCTGTGTTAAGAACAATGAGGAAGTTGTCTAATCTGCAGGAGACAAACCTTTACCAGCAAAAATGAGATTATAATCACGCACGACAAAGTGTTTAGTCAGTGTTAAAAATGAATGACCAAATGCTTCAGTGTTTGTCCTGTCCTACAACCTCTGATCATACTCTGCCCCCAACTCCTAAACCACTCCTTCACAATCTTGCAGGTGATTCTCAAAATGGATAAACAGGGAAACGGCCTGGAGATAGATCAGAACAACCTGGGCCGCTGTCGCTCTCTGGGCAACATTTTCACTGAAGAAAAGTTCCGCCACATGTGCATCCTCTCCGGCTGCGACTACCTGGCCTCCCTGCACGGCATCGGCCTGGGCAAGGCCTGCAAGCTGCTGCGGCTGGCCAAAGACCCCGATATCCTCAAGGTGAGACCAGACAGTGAGATGGTGAAGCTAGATTATACTTTTTAGCAAAAGGACTATTATTATTTTAACTCGGGATTCCAAAGGTGCCTCACTTATAAGGAGGGTAGATCAACATGGGAACTTGCTTCTGAGGAATGTATGTTTCGGTCATCAGACTGAAATCAATCTGAAAATCAGCTCCTTGAAAGAATGACATCAGCATTCCTGAAGTTAAATGATACTAGGGGACTTTTGAAAGAAGAAAATAAACACGTTCTTATTGGAAATGAAAAGTTGAATTCATACAGTCAGCTCAATCTTATACACTCAAATACAAGCTTAATTGGTGTGGTATGACCAATAGCTATACATATAAACACTGAGTAGATATACTGTTCTGTGACTGACATTAATGAGTCTGCTTATTCATTTTGTAAGTCTTGAGTGTTTGACTAAATAATCTTAACTAACCCTAACCCGTGGTCCATATCAGCTGTGGTTGAAAGCACAGGAACAAGCTTATAAGTGTACCTTGAGTCCTTCTTGTCAGATCCCTACTTGTAATACCATTACAGTACATTTTAAAATGAACCATTATCTGAAATACTACTTGTGTCCACCGTGGCAGCTGATCAGGTTGCATACTCTCACATATATATATAATATTTAGTAATGAATATTAAATTGTACTTTTTCAATTACACAATATAAATGTTCTAATTATGCAAACTAGGTGTATTGTAAAACAATATGTATAGGTATGCAATCGGGCAGGGCGGTATAGATACACTCAAATATCTATATAATATATTATTATTATCATTATTATTATTATAATTATTATTATCATTAGTATTATTATTATAATCATAGGTATCGCAACAATATTGTAGGAATGTTGTGCTTTCACTAATTATTTACACAATGAGATTATTGATCAATAATCACCAGTAATGTGGATATAATGACAAAGTGGATAAAGTCGAATAATAGAACAGCTGTTGGGTAAGTTCAGAGAATAACAGCATTTTACTGTAATGCAGCCTTTAAAACCAGGAAAAACAACATTTATGACATATCACGATATTACGATAGCTAGTCTCATATCACGATATCAATATATTGCCCAGTCCTAGTATGCAATGAAAATAAAACGTAACTTTAAGAATGTAAATAAATATTGGTAAAAGGTTCTCTACACAGCTGTGAGTGTTTAATAAAATATGAAGCAAATGTATACAGGAATGAGTCAGTTGTAGTTACTTGTTACTTTAGCATTGTTAGGATTGTCATAGTAAAAGACTGTTGACACTGTGAGCTCTTGTCATCCTGTCAGGTAATCAGAAAGATGGGTCAGTACTTGAAGATGAACCTAGTGGTGCCTGAGCAGTACATCGAGGGCTTCGTCAGAGCCAACAACACCTTCCTCTACCAGCTGGTGTTTGATCCTGTCGGCAGGAAAGTTGTACCCCTCAACTCCTACCCAGAGCATGTTGACCCCTCCACCCTCAACTACGCCGGCCTGTATCCTCCTACCCTGAATAATGAAAATGATGTTCTTATAGTTAGAAATGGGAAACTGTATGTTCCTGTCTATCACTTGCACAGCATTATGTCCTTAATGATTTTGAATGTAGCAATGTAGGAGATGAAAAAGGCCTGCAGATGGCTTTGGGAAACCTTGACATCAACACAATGGAGAGGATAGACAACTTCAGCCCAGATACACCCATGACACAGGTATCACATCAGTTAAAGAGCAAGAGGGATGATGAAAATAAATGCCACACTTCATTTAGAACAAAAACACGGTTTATTCTGGAATGGCCTGATATTCCAGTTTCTAATTTCCTTTTCCCAGCCATCCAAACCCCGCAGTAAAAGCTGGAACGATTCCCCTGCCTCCACTGCCTCCACTGGGCCCAGTATCTGGAGCCGAAGCTTTAGGCCTGCCTCTGCTGCCCCGCCCCAGCCTGCTACCTCCCCAGAAAGGCCTCCCTCTACCAGGGGGAAGGAGAGAGTCATCAGCCTGGATGGTCTGAGGCTCCCCTGCAGAGAGCTGCAAGTGAAGAGACCCAGAGAGGGTGAGATGTCCATATGCACTGTTTAGATTACCACTGTTCACATACATGAATCAATCTCACATGATATGCAGCTCTACACGTTACTTTGTCAACTGAACTGAACTCTCTTCTTTTCCTAATGTAGACTCCAGTATATCAGACGTGGACGTTCTGCAACAGTACTCCTCCTCCAGTCAGAAGAGATCCAGGTCAGACCAGCAGCAGGACAAGCTGACGCCAATCAGTCAGCCCCGGCCACGTAATCGCTTTGCCACCCTGCTGCAGAGGAGGAACCAGGAAGCTGAGGAGGACGGCCAGGCCACATGCAGCAGGTGACGTCACAGGAATACACCCATGCCATTACTGACTAATCCTGACTCATATTTAAAATGGAGTACAGTTTAATCATACTATGTATAAAGAATGTAAGTGTACTTAATTGTATTATTTATAAATAATATAGAAGACAATATAGATTAAGAATGAATATAGGCAGTCTGTTGCAAAGGTAAATAAACCATTGCAGAGATTAATTGTTAGATTTCAGCAGGAAAAGGGACCAGCTCAACCATGATCTCCTGCCAGTTTTGTTTTAATTGCAAACAATGAATCATCACTCTGACATCTGATTCTGTGGTTTTTAAATGATGTCAGAGGTTGTAGCTGCTCCTCATGTAATACAGTGCTAATGACATTTGTTTAGTAATTGTTTTACATTAGGACAATAAAAGAGAGACGGTTAAGAGGAGAAATATTTTAACAAGTAGAGTACAACTGTCTTTGAAGAAGAAGATGAACATTTGATGAAATATGCTAATTTTCTGATGTCAGGATATATTTAAAGTACGGCATACAGCTAACTGGCCTAGCTAGTTGGCAAGCTAATGCTAACATGCTAGTCAGCTGTTTCACTTGGTTTATTCTTAACCTAGCATAAAGCATTTAGCTGTATAAAGACGTTATAGTTCATAAATGTGGACGCTCACATCATTATGCTTAGAGTTATAGTTATTGTTCCTAGTGTGGTGCAGATCTAACCTTTCTCTGTATTTTAGTGGTAAATAGGACACACCGGTGTATAAAAGACGCACTCCACTCTTCAATGAAAAAATACTGCCTTAATGGTGTGTCTTATACACCAGTTTTCACGGTATTTGTCAGTTAATTTCAACCAGGCATCCTTTTGATGTTGGCGAGGTAACCACTAACACGCTAGCCAGCTTAGTCAAGATAGCTGTAAAGCTAGTAAGCTTTCAATCACTTAGTGTTACTGCTATCTGCCACTTAGCAATGTAGCATGGTTGCTAACCAGCAAACCATTCCTCTTCAGTGCAACAGCACTTGTTGAACTTGATTAAATCGAGTGATTCCTGCGATTGTTTCCCTATGTTCCCCCAGAACTGTGTTCCCATAGCTCTATGTTCCCACAGTCCTATGTTCCCCCAGAGCTGTGTTCCCATAGCTCTATGTTCCCACAGTCCTATGTGTTCCCACAACCCTATGTTCCCCCAGAACTGTGTTCCCACAGTCCTGTTCCCTCAAGTATTTGCCACCAAATTAGGGCCTATGTTTCCTCAGGCCTGCTTTCTGACAGCACAGGTATGGCCATTCCCTAATCCACATATTGTTTTTTCATTTATGAAAAAGTTAGATTTTTATTGTTTTGTTAACTGTGGGAACATAGGGCTGAGGGAACATTGACACGTTCCTGCTGCGATTCATCTGAAATCAGATAATTTTGTTGAGATTTTGAAACGCTGGTGTGGCTGGACCATAAACTTTACTGAACCTCAGTTGCGGTTTTGTAGAAAACAGTGGACTGGATCAGTTGGCATGCTATAGCCGGATACAGTGACTGTGTGAAACTTCCTTATCAGGTCTGATATCTTCCAGTACAGTACAGACCAAAACCTGCACTCTGGCAACTTTTGCCATACCTAGCAACTCTGTTTATAGATTGTGATCAAATGTTTCCCCCTGCTTCCAGCCTGATCTAACCAAATATGGCCTGCAACTCTGCACTAACACACAGAAAGCTATTCTTTTAAAATAAGGATTGTACTTGAGATCACAATATATTCCAAAATAACAAAGATAAACAGTTTTTTCCATAGTGCATTCCATGGCTGCATCAAAGTTAATGCTGTATGTTGTTGATGTGTTTCTTCCCTCATAAAGATTCTTCAGCAACTCTAGTTCAGCATCCAGTCTCAGCACTAAGCAGTCTGCTCAGGAGGATTCACCTCAGGGTGCAAGTCCCACTCAGGAGAAGCCCTCTCCCAGCACCCAGACCAATGACAGCGACGGTCCCGACGTCCCATCTGTGGACACCCCCAGCCCACCTGAAACCCCCAGCACCACATCCCCCTGTTCAGCCAGTCAGCGTCGCAGTCTGTTTGATTGGTCGGGTAGTTCCCCCTCAACTGAGCGATCAAGAACGCCAAAGTCCACCTCAGGCCTTGGCGCCCTGCAGCAGTTTCAGTATAAGAAGGAGACAAAGACACAGACAACCTCTGGAGACACGTCACCCCTGCGTCTGTCCTCCACTGACAGGAACTCCACTGACAAGGATGACCTCCCAGACTCCCCTCCCTCCCAGGACAGCGCATACTTCTCCCAGTCCCAGCCTTACCTCATCTCCTTCGACAAAGAGGAAGCCCCCACCTACAGCTTCCAGTCCTCCTACCAAGAGGATGCTGCACCCGTAGGTTCACACAAATCTGCACCGCCTTTACAAGTGTCTATACGTGCTTTGCGGTCGGGTCAGCATTCACACATTCATCATTGTTAGTAATATGGTTCATAAGTGGGTGTGCTTAGAGCTGTTTGGGTGTGCATGACTTGTTATGTGTGTTTTGAAGCTAATAACAGCCCTTCATGTGTGCTTCCCCAGGAAATTAATTCAAGCAAAGATTCAGAGCCAGAGCGTAGTCCCACACAGTCAGCATCAGTGGCTAAGAAAGCCGCTATGCTCAAATCAAAGGTGGGTTTGATGAAACGATATGTTTTCAGATTTGTGGTTTCAGGGCAGTCCTTCTTGGTGGGGGGATGCAGGCCGAGGTCTCACACATATCACATAGCCTCTTCACCTTCATGGTATATCACAAAGTACATGCACAAGCACTTTTTTATTTTTATTTTAATATTATAAATGCAGTGATGATAATGCAGTCAGTTATGGTAATGATGCAGTTATCATCACAGCTCTGGTGTCAGCGCGCCCTTGAAAGCTGCTAACCTCAACCAATTTCATTAGCATGGGTTTTAATGTCCCATGATATGTGCAGTAATGATGTTAACCATGCTGACCATATATATTACCATCCCACTCATATACTGCCATTTTTTCATGATGTGACAGACAGGGGGGTTGATTTTATATACTGTATATTTATATATTCAAGGAGGAGAGGGCTTTTCCTGTATAGACAATTTCGAGGTGGCATCAAAATCAGGGTCTCCATGGATCCTATGACGTTTAAAGATAAATACTTAGTTTATTATCTTAAAATATTGTGTTTTTTAAGAGGGGACATACTCTACTTTACGCTAAGATAAGCTTAGTACTTAACACACAAACATGATATCAGTCCTCATCTCGGGGAAATAAGTGAACTATTCCTTTAAACACAATTCACCACACAATTAGAATTTTTTCTTTACTACATCCACCTGGATTCATTCATTACTTCTTGAAAGTGATGTAATTTATTTTCTTTTAATTTAATTTATAAACTTTTAAATGTTTTAACAGCAGTGTATCTGAAGACATTTTGTGTGGCAGTAAAATCTCTCTCTCTCTCTCTCTCTCTCTCTCTCTCTCTCTCTCTCTCTCTCTCTCTCTCTCTCTCTCTCTCTCTCTCTCTCTCTCTCTCCCTCCACACAGGTTTCAGGTCTGTCCAAGCTCAAATCCAGTAGTCAGAGTCCAGCCACAAAGGTTGGGCCGCTGGGCCCGGCCAGGGTCAGCGGGCTTAGGAAGAAGTCTGTGGGATCTGGGAAGAAAACAGCTTCCACCAATAACGAAAACAACCCCGGAGTCCAGGCCACCATCAGCAGCCTCTGGAAGAACTTCAGCTTCAAAAAGTAAAAGAAAAAAGTTAAATGAAGAGAAGATTTGAACCGTTGGTAAACAGAATGGAAGAAAGAAATGTTTCCAGACTAAAATTCCTCATAGATTTAATCCGACTGCATACCAGTGGATGAGGAATCCAAACATGCAGATTCCTCAGTTTACATCCGCATGAATGTTTTTCATTATGAACCTGCACCTGCAAATGACCTGAAAACACTGTGCTGATAACATCATTGTTGGTGTCTTTTGCTTTGCGTTTCTTACTAGTTACTGCATTACTGATGACACAGTTATGACTGATCCTGTGACATCTGCAAAGCTATGTTTGTTTTGAAGCTCTATCTAACTTATACTCACTCAACTTCTTATCCTTACCACGTTCTGTGGTTTAGAGTCTGATGCACACAGATCTGTTTAATCTTAAATAGTTGACTGATAGTTTCTGTTAGTGTCACCATCGTCCAAACTCTGAGTATGACACTGTTTCAAATCAGTGATATCAGTAGTTATAGTGAAGATGGTAATGAAAGTGTACACATACATGGGTTTCTGCAACATGTCAGAAATGTATCCTCATTCACCCTTTACAATTCTTATTTAACATCTGCTTCATAGGTCAGTTATAAGACTTTAATAAGAACAACGTTTTGGTTCCAGGTTGTGAAAACTCTGCACCAAAATCCATTTATTTACCATGTATTCATATCTCTAGTCAGACCTGATGAATGGTGAATTCAACTGAATCTCATTATCCTTTATGAATTACATGAATATTAATGACTCAATGAGATGTTTCACTACCTGGCAACCCTAAAGTTCTAATTAAAGACTTCTAGCTGATCTATAAAGCATTTAGTAATAGCATATAAAAAAAAATCAAATCAATAGTCATGGAGGAATTTTAGAAGATTATTTATTTACCCAACTGGACTGGAAATCAATTGATGTCAAAGTAGAAAAAATAGTTTTAGTCTCTGATATGAGAAATGACATCTAACTGTCATTTTAACATTGTGTCCATCATGATTGTGTTTTTCAGAGACACTCAGAAGATGAGTCCCTGTAAGAAAGGACAGCCCATGTCTCCAGTCAAAGACAACCTGCTGGCCAGCTCCACTTAGACGGACATGAACTTAATCACCAGCTTCTGATGGATGCTTAGAATGTTTGACACGGTGCTGAGCGCTGTAAGTGTGTGTGTGTGTGTGTGTGTGTGTGTGAGACACCTTTAAACATACCATGTATGTTCATGATTTGTCATCAACATGTTTCTTAATGTACATTTTTAAATAAAGATACTATGATACAAGTGTATCCTATGTGTGGCTTTGAGTTTCCTAGCTGTACACAAGTTGTATGAAGAGTTGGTGCATAACATCTGTCTAGCTGATGTGTTATAACACAACATTTAAAGAATGTCACATAGACTACTGTAAAATGCTCCATGCATACCTGACTGTTTACTGTTACCTACGTGCAAGCTGAGGAATGACCATAACACTGCTGACACCCAGTGTGTTCACAACAATGTTTAGTGTCTTCATCTGTCAGCCTGAGCAGAAAACTATTGGTTGTCTCATTTCATGAGTGTGTGCTCTTGTGCACATGTATGTAAGCCTACTTGTTTTGACAAGGAGATCACCCAGTGGGATTGTTTTTGTAATCTTGTTTAACATATAGATTTGCATCAATCTCCTTGTACCTCTGTAGCATACACAGCAGTAAAAGCAACATCATATCAGATCAAACAGTTTATTCATGATAAACTGATATAAGGCATTCACGACATCTTCAAATGTGTACTTCACCTCTCTACACATTGAAAATATCAGTGAAAGCAAATTTCTCCTCTCAGATTGTTTCATTTGAATCCTTTTAGAGGCCTAAAGGAAGTCAATGAAAAACAAAGATTACATTATGTTTTGTCTTTCATCTGAGTATCAAACTTTGAGTTTTCTTTACTTTTGACACAATAGTGAAAATACAATCACATATTATGATCGTATGTTATCTAAAATGAGAACATAACCATATTTTTTTCTGTTCATTTATTTAAAGTGAAGGATGCAACATGTTTTACCTTTAGCATCCTCTATGCAAGAATTTATCATTTTATCATTTAATATTTCCATTTTATGAACATTCAAGTCCACTGTAGGAAAAGTCAGAATATTTCAGGCTTAAATTAAATAATTTATGTGGTTTTTAATTGGTTTCAAATGTCAAAATGGGTCCAATTTGACCTGAAGAGTATGGAAGGGTTCAATTGTAGACACACAGCATCTGTACATTTTCTGACGTACAGCCAATCATAATGTGTGACATCATCTATAAATGTAGGACCCTGAGCTGATCTGGCAGGCTCAGCATTTGTTCCTACACTGGGTTAACACTAAATAACCTCTGAAAGAAAAAATGACACATTCTTCATCTCACAAATAAAAAGCAATAAAACACACTCGCTCAATTGAACATTTTCAGTACTTGTTCATAAGCAGTAGCTTACAGTGGACGTTAGTGAGTCTTCTTGTGCTACTTCCAATATATTTTAGCATTAACTATCATCTCTTAATTGTCAGTGTGGCTGAAGTGGAATGTAAGTTCTAAAAAATACATGAACTGGGTTTATATTAGCAGCCATAGTAAACAAAGCACTCTTTATCTGCTTTATCTTTAATATCAGTCATGTTAGCTGTAATGTGGAAGTGTTGCCAAAGTAGATGGATGTGTATGAAGTCGATGGTATTACATTAGTCATTCCACAGTGTAGCTGTGGGGCAGAATACCTGAGCTGATCCAAATACCAGTGATGCTTCAGTCTCTTTTCAACCAGCCTGACTCACTCACTCACTCTTGTACAATGAGCCAATGAGCTCACTGATTGCTTTAACCATGGCATGTGTTTACTGATTAAAACACAATCCATGCAATGGGACGAGATATGTTTTTTAATGAATCACTTCCTGTGCGTGCTTGTACAAAAGTGATAAAGATAGATTCACAAAAATCTGATTTCTTGTTGAATGTTTATGGAGGTAAACTTGTTGTGTGATAGATGCAGAATGTCTGGGAGGCCTGCTGTAATGAATAACATCAAACAGAATAGATGTCATTACATAAAACTAAACATTTGAACTGTATTTTAACTGTAGAGGTTGTGTGTATTTAACAGTGTTGAAGGCTTAAACAGTAAGAAGTGAAGTCTGGACTTCATGCACCTGTACTTTGCACAACAGTATGGGAAGAATGCAGCTCCACCACATTCCTTCTTTACCATGCGACATGAACAGAAAGTGTATCAAGGCTTGTCTCTCTGACTGACATTACTTTGTTACAACAAGATCTAAGTCAAACAATTTAAGATCAATCATACACCATTAAATGTGTTATTATATAATACTAAGTGGCTGAACTAGACAGCAGGCTGCATGTATGTGTCCCAATGATGAGCAATGAGACATTAATACAATCAGCGAAGTTGGAATTGAAGTTGGAATCAATGAAGTTGGAAGAAAGCACAGAAGTGGAACAACCTGGTGTGCACTGCATGCTATGTGAACATGTTAAGTTGTGTTGTTTGTATGCAGAATGGAGAGATGAGCTGGTTGGAATCTGAGCACTTTACTTCTGACTTCTTGTAAATGAAACTTGCTTTTAACTTGAATACACTGGAGGGTCTGGAGTCAGAAAAGACATTTACAATGAGACAAGGGACACATTCAATGTTCTGTTGGTGTTCAGTTCATCCTACAGCTTCTTTAATAAACCATAATTCATATTTGTTACATATAGTCTCATTTTTATTACTACCTATATTACATCACTATATATATATATATATATATATATATATATATATATATATATATATATATAGACTGACGCAATGTAATACCAAGTCAGGTCACTGGAACCTTTTACATGTGCACACCCACTGTTTGATCACTATCAGACAGATCTAATGAGTGAGGCCCACAGGTTGGAAAAGGCAGACTCTTTTCATCATACTGACCTGAATGTCAAAATGCTACTGTAGGAGTGTACAGAATAACCACAGACCCTCCACCCTTCCTACTACTTCCTTTTGCATATGATCACATTAACATACAAAATCCAAAAGTCACATGTAAGTATTGATAGAGAAGTTTGTGTATGTGAACAGAGTGCTGTGGCTATTGCTATTGCATTAACTTTGCGTATAGTTTAACATGTGTGTGAACATGTGCTCACAGTTAACACACGTGTGCTAAGTGTGAGCAAAGTGCAACCAAAGCCTTACAGTCAACAGAGTCTGTCCTGGACCATATTAAGTTTAATGGAAGTTATTGTAAATGGACACAAGTAGACAGCTGACAGTTGTGTTTCTATTGCTCTAACTGATCAAAATGAAAATGAAGAATCATTTAAACTATGCTTGCTTAGGAATTTATGGCATGGTTTTACACCATAAAAATGTGTGACATTCTTTCCATCTTGTAGTGACACCTTGGTTGTAAGGAGGTTTTCTCGCCACCTATTTACCACATCCTTGTTGTCAGAGAGGCGAGAGAACAACACAAATATCACGCAGTGGGTTTACCCAGAATTAAAGGTTTAGTCTAATAGAATAAAAGTAAAACACCTTAAGGCACCTTGTTTTTTAAAAAATGATTATTTAATGATTTCCTTGACCTAGAAACAGTTAACAGTCACTGCTGGAGAGCTGAGGGTGTCAGTAGATAGACAGATAGTGGGGATGTACCTCTGTTTAACCCACACACATCACACCTCACACACACACTTCCTCAAATAAAGTTTTTCAATGACACATGCAAGGAATTATTGTGTGTGCATGTTGGCATAAACTGATGCAATATATCTGCAATGTGTGACATATTCAGCACTAAGCCGTTACGGTTCATATTGTTCACCCTTGTAGTATGTTCCAGGTCAATTCTGACCTAAGGGTTAGGGTTAACCCCCCACATAGAAAATGTGATTAAACCTTGATTCATGTTTCAGAGAGCAGAGAGTGTATTTTTTAACTTTTACATCATCAAACAGCTCCTATCACACAATATCATGTCCTATTTTACCTAAGACATGAAAATATAACATAGACATAATGATGGAAATGTATTGAATGTAAAGGTAAAATGAGCAGAACTTTATGGAAGTGTGGGGTTTATTGTATAACCATTAGAGCCATCAGTCTTCACTGCTACATCATAAAACTACTATCTTATTAAAACTATGAACTATTCATTTCACTAAAACACACCCCTAATGTGGATCTACTTTTTAATCCTCCAGGTACATACAAAGAACGCAGGCATATGTGAATAATTCTGCACTCATTTTAATCCTGACATACATCATTGTAACACTTGGTTACTCCTTTATCCATGATATCCACTTGCATTTGTTTCTAATGTCATTTTTCCAAACTTTTGGCTGTAATCTCTGCCTTCTAAAAACAACAACATGAGTCCTGCTGTTATTACAGACATGTCTGAACTAGCTACCAGCTTACACAACTGCTGTCTTTTGTCAAACTAGTCACATTTCATCTGTGACTGTATTGTACTTGGACATGGTGTTCATGGTGATTATGATTCCAGGCTAGATTTCTAGTTATTTTGAATGATTAAAAAAAAAGAAAAAAGGAACAAAACAAAACTGCTTAATAGTGAAGGTGACAAACATCTGTGAATGACAGGAATGTCTGTGGAGCTGATGGACGTCTAGTCGGCTCCTCTCGCCACTAGTTTAAGAATGGACTGCTAATGAAGCGATCTCCAGGTATGTAACCCTTGGCACACTTCAGGGATATGAATGAATGAGCTTGTGTGGTGTGAGTTTCAGTGCTAGCTCTAGAGCAGCACGTAGCACTGTTAGCACATGCTCCACATGCTCCACATGCCTTTCTTTACTATGGGTACCACTTAACAGATACAGCAGATTGCAACAACCGGAATGACAATGTGTACCCCCCCCCCCCACACACACATCATGTAAACTGCTAACAACAGGCCATCTGTAACTCAAGTAGAAACCTTTTGTGATTAATGTAATAACTAATCAATTAATCGACTCATTAGTGCAGCTACATACATTAAATGTATACTCCTATAAACTACTTGAATACATGTATCTTACACCACTGCAGCAGACTGTAGCTCTGTACTAGTAAGAGAGCAGAGAGTGTGTATTTTTTTTTTAGCTTTTACACCACTCATTTATATAATATCATGTCCTATTTTACCTAAGACATGAAAATATAACATAGCAATAATGATGGAAATGTATTTTATGTAAAGTGAAAGCTACAATAGAACTGTGGGCTTTATTGTATACTTAGATATAATAAATACTTACAAGTAGAAACTTTGTGATTTTGGCGATCATTGACTAAGTACTGCAGCTTTATTTATACTCATATGCAATACTGGAGTATATGCATCTTACACATCTGCAGCAGGCTGTAGGTCTGTACTGGTAAATGAAGAATTTAGCCTTGCAGAGAAAAAGAAGGCCAGCTATGAGAGGAATGCTGCTCACTGGCCGGACAACAAAATCCTGTGCTGCAAAACCTGCAACAGGTGACGAAGCTGACGAATGCAAACATAACATCAGTGCTGTTAAAACAGGAGATGAGGTGTGTGTGTGTGTTTGTGTGTGTGTGTGTGTGTGTGTGTGTGTGTGTGTGTGCGTGTCTGTGTGTGTGTGTGTGTGCGTGTCTGTGTGTGTGTTTGTGTGTGTGTGTGTGTGTGTGTGTGTGTGTGTGTGTGTGTGTGTGTGTGTGTGTGTGCGTGTCTGTGTGTGTACAGTATGTGTGCATCTTAGTATTACAGACCTGCTCAGCACTGCAGGTATTCATTAAAAGGCAACAAGTTTAGACCTGAAGTGCAGGCAGTGAATGAAACATGAATCGAGGAGGTCCCCCCCCCCCCCACTCTGATTCTTGGAAAAGCAGCCCTGCAGGAGAAGCTATACTGACAGGGCTGACAGACATGTATGAACAAAATCACTGTCAACCCCTCACTCAAAATATGTACACCTGGTTAGCTTCCTTTTATGATACTTTGGTAGTCGCATATTTTCAATACCATATTTCACCAAATCTAAGAGCACTATTAATGTAAGAAATTAAAACCTGTCTTGTTTCCATGTTGTTATGTACTTTACTTTAACAATGCAAAGATATATTCTGCAGTTTCCATCATCTGCCTCCATATTCAAACATGCCAGCACTGTCTGAGGACTCCCTGCTCTGCTTCATACAGAGCTTTGTACAACAGCAGGCATGTGTGCACCTCCATCTGCTTGGAATAGAAGATCTTAAAAGATGGGCAGCAATCACTATTTATCACTGAGTCATGATCATGAACACTTTAATCTCCTCTTTTAAAAAAAACAACTTTTTATGCGCTTTTCTAATAGCATAATTACGGTTACACTAAGATAATTACAGTGTTCATTAATACTCTTGGACGAGACTGAATGAACATCATCAGTTGTCTGCCCTGCATGTGTTAGGTATCTCCCCACTCTAACACACCTCAATGTGTCCTCGTGCATCCCTGGCCAGGACGTAACAGGAAAATACGAAATCAATGCAGGACAACAACATTATTTTGGTAAAAGCGTGACAATGGTTGAATAGCCTGTACATGTATATTAGTTCTTTAGCCCACACTAACAGCCAACCTGGTGCTTGTCTGACTGATGCAATAACTATGAGTTTGGCCTTTGACCTTCTAGCAGAAGTGATGTAGGCAACAATGAGATCTGGACACAAGTGATCAGCTTGAGACTCCTAATAGAGACAGGTGTGAACAGCAGTGTGTCTCAGCTGTCTCAGCAGGTGTAAAAAGGGCCTCAAATACACAAGTCACACTTAGCATACATACCAACCTTTACAAACAGCCTTTACATAACTCTCTCTCACACACACACACACACACACACACACACACACACACACACACACACACACACACACACACACACACACACACACACACACACACACTGCTGTCAACATGAAAATGAAACAGTAGGGTTGTCAGGTGGAGCGGCCTGCATGAAATATGACTGAAAGGCTACTGTTGTTCTGAGTTTCACTTCACTTTTGTACAGAGTGTCTGTACAGTCTATGAGGGTCAGTGTGTAGCAAGCACCAGCCCTCTGTCACATTTCCTTCAAAACACTTCAAACTACTTCATGGACTTACTGCCATTCAGTTTAGTTCAATAAACAAGTCTGAAGGTATCTGATGGACTAGTGGAGCCAGACTGGAACCATGACACACTGTAATACTGCATACTACATCACTCATAATACTGCAGTACTTTTACTGTAATACTGCATACTACATCACTCATAATACTGCAGTACTTTTACTGTAATACTGCATACTACATCACTCATAATACTGCAGTACTTTTACTGTAATACTGCATACTACATCACTCATAATACTGCAGTACTTTTACTGTAATACTGCATACTACATCACTAATAATACTGCAGTACTTTTACTGTAATACTGCATACTACATCACTAATAATACTGCAGTACTTTTACTGTAATACTGCATACTACATCACTCATAATACTGCAGTACTTTTACTGTAATACTGCATACTACATCACTAATAATACTGCAGTACTTTTACTGTAATACTGCATACTACATCACTCATAATACTGCAGTACTTTTACTGTAATACTGCATACTACATCACTCATAATACTGCAGTACTTTTACTGTAATACTGCATACTACATCACTCATAATACTGCAGTACTTTTACTGTAATACTGCATACTACATCACTCATAATACTGCAGTACTTTTACTGTAATACTGCATACTACATCACTCATAATACTGCAGTACTTTTACTGTACTACTGCATACTACATCATTCATAATACTGCAGTACTTTTACTGTAATACTGCATACTACATCACTCATAATACTGCAGTACTTTTACTGTACTACTGCATACTACATCATTCATAATACTGCAGTACTTTTACTGTAATACTGCATACTACATCACTCATAATACTGCAGTACTTTTACTGTAATACAACACTGCTTGTTTGAATAAAACTAAAATAAACATGTTAATCTTGTCACCAGCAGAACATTATTTTTAAATATACAGAAGTGAAACCATGACTGACATCATACACAGATTTCAATAATTTAAGAGACTTTGTGGACACCCTGTATAATTAAATAAGTAGGGCATTAGGGCAGTAGTTTCAATGTGGGGGCGAGGGGAGGAAGTGAAACAGCTGAGAGCCCCAACATGAAAAAGTGGTGACTCATGCTCATTGTTCCAACATGCTATACAATGGTTTTATCTACAATTTAAATCCAACAGAAGTTCATTCTAAGTTGAACACATACTGTAGCTTGACAGTCTATTTCTATCATTCAATCTATATTACAGTCTCTCAGTGGTCGTCCCCTCTTTGAAAGATGTGCATGGTTCAGTCCAATCCCATAATACTTAAAAATAGTCTGGACCCAAGATGCAAGGCACCTATACTGTGTGTTGAAAAAATGACTTTGATGGTGTGCAGAAAAATGTATTTATACATTGTAAGAGTAGTTTTAGAGTGGGGGCCTCTATTTGTGAAGGGCCCACTTAGACTGCATGCACAGGGACCAGATTTTCCATATGACATGGAAGATTGCTGCTCAGTCAGGATACAAATCTGCCAATGGCCATGTGAAAGTGATTAAGTGAAATCACTTTGTCATCGCAGTCTTCTCTCTTTTGACACATAGCAGTTATAGTTCCTACACTACCAAACAATCAGTCCTGACATTATGAATACTAAGCACTGGTATACTTGTGGTACATTCCTCCCACTTGAACTAAAGTCTGGAGGACAGGGAGGACAGAAACTGAACCCAGGAATTCTATCAAAGGCCCTGTTGTCATACATATGTAAATAACATTGTTACAAAACTCCATTCACACACCCATACAGCTGTAACCTGGGGGGGGGGGGGGTCCTCTGCTGTGCATTTTTAGTGAGGTACATTCATAATGATTAGAAGCTTAGTTATGCAGCCTTCAGCCTTAAGGTGTGGCCAACACTGCTTAAATCCCCAGTCAGAAAACCCTCAAGTCAAGTCCATGTCCTTAGTGTTAAAGGGCAGATTAGCAATTATTCAAGTATTTCTTAAAACAACAGACAGGAGCCCAAATAAACATTGACTTTTTTTTTTTGCTGTAATGATTCCTCCTGTTCATACTGACCATTAGACGATCCCTTCATAATGTGTTAACAATGGAAGTGATGGAGGACTAAATCAACAGTCCTCCTGCTGTGTAAAACTGTATTTAAAAGTTGATCTGAAGCTAATATGGAGCTTCAGTTGTCTGAATGAGTCAAATCAAGTCTTCTATGTTTCAGCATTACAGTGTTTTTAGTACCTAAGTCTTTTTGTTACTATACTTCCACCACAGCTCAACAGGAAACACTAAGAGGGAGTTTGATGCTAAAAAGACTGTAAATGTGTCAGATATCACTTGATATGAATAACTAATAGTCAGTATGAAGAGCTTTTATAGCTGCTTATTGGCATTTACAGCACTCTTTCATGGTAGAGTTAGTAATTGTGAATAGACTTGAAGTTCATCAGTGTTCTGTATGTGACTCCAATGAGGAAGTGAAACCGAGCACATATTTCATTTAGGAAGATTTTGTGGTAGAAACTTTTATTGTTTTCCATAATTAAACCTGAAGAGTATGATTTAGAACCTGCTCTATGTGTAAAGCGCCTTGAGATGACCTTGTTGTGATTTGGCGCTATACAAATAAAGATTGATTGAATGATTGATTCATACTCTAGTCTAGTTTCTATTGCTCATCATTAAACTAAGCTATTGTCTTACACTGACAACACCCTTGTCAATCTCTCATGTACACAGTCATCACATTGTATTAATTGGTTGGATGGGTTGGGTGGTGACTCATGCTGCATTGCTAGGTATTCATTGTCAAAGCATGATCTTTTAAATGATTGAAATGCTTTACAATGCTTTAAAATGCCAATCCAGTTGACCAACACTATAAATGGTGTGATAATATGCCACACAGGTTTCAACACGTTATTAACACAGAAATAATAGTACTGTATTAGCATCCCAGAGATAGTATTATGTAAAGTATGTTATTGTCAGCACGCTGTACTTAAAGTATGAAAGTAAAGGTAGTCATTATGAAGAATGGCTGCTGTCAATGTCTAAGCATTCCTATGGAAGCATGTTAAATATACTAATAATAAAAACTAATTAATAAAATATAAAAATAAAGTACAGAAAAATAGAAAGAGAGAAAAATAGAATAGAGCATTAAATATAAGGTTGCAGCATAAAATAATGATTTGCATTAAAATCATTAAAAGGACATACAGGTCCTCATGACAGGTGACAGCATTCTCTAGCCTCGACCTGATGCACCTTAAGGCTGCTTTTAAACCCTGCCTTCACCCAATCAGAGAGGAGATACTCCTCAGTTTGAGCCGGCTGTATATCTACATAGTGTTACTGATATGTTGAAATGTAAGCATTTTCTGTGGAATGACAGTTACAATATCATCACATGAAATGCAGTTAAGTATAAAGTAGCATGTAATGTAGATATTCAAATATCAGAATTGTATTTAATGTCAATATTTGAGAAAATGTACATAGTTACTGTACACCACTGCAAATGATAAGATGATAATGCAGAAGAAAGTGGAATATAACATATGATATCCCAATAAAACAAAGTAATGATGTAAAGATGTGGTGTAAGTTAAGTTAACGCCATGATACAAAGCACACTCCATTATTGTCTATACTAACACACCTGAATGTGCATTACATCTCTTATTCCACATCTACTTTACCAAAGTGTTTGAATCAACATTTGTTTTTGAGAGTTGAAATTGAGAGTACATTCATGACCTTGTGAAACAGCTGACAAAACAATGATATCCATAAGGTCTATTTAGTAGCTGTTGTGGGGCTTTCTGTAACATTACATGGTCTTCCTCAACAGACTGAGTTGCACATGTTCAAATTTCCATTCTTCTAAGCACTTTAAGGACTTCCTCATCCATCCATCCATCTACAGTCACTACATGGATCTTTTGGTGAGATTAGTTTGTCAGTTCATTCTTACACTCACATCTTTGTACAGTAAATACAGAACCACAGCCAGCAGCTGGCTAGCTTAGCTTAGCATAAAGATAAAAAATGGGGACATGGCTAGCCTCTGTCTGAAGGTGAGTGTGTGTGTGTAAGCCAACAAGCCCAACACATTGACCATAGCTGCTCTAAGTTTACTTCCAGCAGAGTGTTAACTGATAATGATGTTGTTGGTATTGGTACCTGCAGTGATTAAGAATATTACTTTAAACTGATTTTAACTGTCTATTATATAAAAATGCCAAAAAGGATTTGTTAAAAAACCCAAAATGAAGTGTGAGAGTAAAGTGTTTGTGTTGTATGGATAGTGTTGCTACGCATTTGTTTCTTTGTAGACCTGGTTAGTCCTGTTAAGAAGGAGTGGTGTTTTACTGCTATGTCTTTCTCTCTTGCGCTTTCTGGTCAGGTTTCGGCTGCCAAAAAGACTGCATGTCACTCTCTGTGACATAGTTTCAAATTGAGGCGTGTGTATGTGGGAGTGTGTGTGTGTGTGTGTGTGTGTGTGTGTGCATGTGTTGCAAGGGGAAAAGGGGGCACATAGGAGAGGCGGTACTAATGCAGCCTAACCTGTTCTCCTGGCTGACTTTAAGCTTATAGGCATTTAACTGGCAGAGTCATCCCATCCTGCCTGACAGAGCAGCTGTGATACACTGAGGAGGACACATCTCTCTGCCTGGACTTTTCTTAGGTGGAGGCATCACTGGAAGTTGCATACGGTGAGTCCATCCTATATGGTCTCTTTTTGGTTGATTTAGACTCCATGACAAGATCATATCAGAAGACCTTAATTATTGACTTTAAAGCTTTAGCTAAAGTTTAGGATGAAAAATAAATTCAGTTTGTACATAGACAGGTGGAAGTTTTGTTTTTACCTTTTCTTCACATCAGTTATGTTGAGTAGTCAAATAAAATATAAATGTATGTAAAACATAAATACAATGAAACTGATCAAAATTGATTACTTTAAAGGGGCCACAATGCTTACAGATTTTAGAGGTTTAAATGTACATTTTGACATATATTAGAAATAAATTGGATTTAAATATAGCTGTGTAATATTCTCAAAATGTTGTTCAAAACCTAAACAAGTTTAGTGATAAAATGATAAAACAGTTAAACATCAAATCAAATCAAAATCAAATCTAGTTCTGGTTGTGTTAAATAACCCTGTTTGTGTCACTTGTCGTAGTCATAATTGGCAAATGACAAAACCTGCTATCATTTGATTCACATGCTACTGTTTCACATCAGTGAATGCTACCACTGTGTTTGAGAGGATACACCTATTAACCAAACAACATTATTTTTTTAATGTCATGTGACTTGAATTGCTGCTATCTTCTGTCATGGGAAAGTATACACATAGCGTGAAACTGTGTAGTTGTTTGTCTTTTTTTAATATCTTGTTTCTATGGGAGTCAAACATGTGCAGAGTGTGACTGCAGAGACTCTGAAGAGTGTTGCTATGATAAACATATTCTAATTTTCTGATATGTATTGTGCACTCTGTACACTCTATTTCTTTAGAAACATAACTGTTGTCATCAGGTTACTAATGACTCATGAAAATTATTAACTGCCAAATAGTTATGACTGTTGAGTTGAATTTGTGCTTGTAGAGCTAATTACTCTAGCTTTTGGAGGAGCACCTATTCCTGACTGTTAACACTGATGGGTGTGGACTGATAAACATCAAGTTTGCTTTGCAGTATTAGTGGACAGATTGGGTCTCAGTAGAGGAAAATGTCTTTATTCCTTTGGTTTAGATGATTTCACAACCAACAGTAGTGTCAGCCCACTCTCCTTTCATCTATGCAAAAATGCTGCAAATGAATTGCATTTATATGTGAAGATGTTGGGGTGTGGTTGAAGGGAGGGCTGTTTGTATGAGCTGAGTGGCATGTCAGTCAGAATGCATCCAAACCGACTGGTTTCGGACATACATTCCCTTGAACAAACCTGGCAGAGGCCTTGGATTCCTCATGTGTGAGGTGATGCGGTGTGTGGGTGTCATTGTTTCTCTGTCAGTCAGGGTCAAAAAATTAAAAAGCTAGCTGGTACAGGCAGGTGAACAACACTGAACATAGGCACGTATTTGAGAGGAACTAACTTCTCTATCTATATCTTCAGATAATGCAGTATTCATACTAAGAATTTTGATGGTACAAACATAACAACAGTGTTTGTGCTATGGTCATCTTGTCTTCTGTCAAGGTCAGCTTTCATGTTCCAAACAGAGAGTAGCCTGTGTTCATATTTGGCTCAATAACAGGAATTACCAAAGGTTCTAGGTAGTTTGTATAGTGGTACAAAAGATTACATTAAACATGAAAACAGGCCATAGATCAAATCATTTTAAATGGTAGTATGTAAAAAAAGTTAAAACTAGGTTAGGTTAGAGACTTTTTGACAGCACATGTACTGTTTCAACCGAATCAAATCAAGCTCATACACCATATCGTCTCCTCAACATTCAGTTCCCCCATCTTCCTTTTTTAATATGGTGGAAGTTAAATTAATAACATACTAAACATTTAAACCAGTGCTTTTTAAAGAGAATAGTGGATTTTCATGAATATTGATAATGACTTACAATAACCTGTTGGTATAAACATTTCACTCTTGGTTTCAAACACATTTCAAACACTAAAAGAGTGATCTTGTAATCGTGTGTCTTAATATTCTGCTGCATCTTCATTTTGCATAAGGTACATGTTGTACTAATGATTTAAATTATTTTAAAATAACTGAACTAATGTTGCTTTTCTCTGTTGTTTTACAGATCACTTTGCGGTTTCCATGGTTTCTTGTATTTCCAGATAAATTCCATGATATGTGGATGTAAATACACCTAACAAATAATGGTAAGTGCAACAACAACAAACCAACACAAAAAAACATCAAAGTACTATATGTGACACTAACAGTGAATATATATATATATATATATATATATATCTGCATTTAGAAAGATTGATGTGTGTGAAAATGGTCAAAAACCTGTCTCATTTCATGTTTTACAAACCTATTTTAAACGTAGAGTGTGGCCAGCAAGAGTAGAAGGTTTTCAGAAAGCCTGGTCCTGGATGACACTGAGAATGGAGTCATCATTACAGGAATCACAGATGACACAGTCGCTGCGAAAAGTGGCCTGCAAACAGGTAAGACAAGAACTGAGAATATTGAAATTGGTAAAAAGATTAAAGATTTGAGAAAAAGATATAGGCTTATTCAAATGATTTTGATGAGTTATTTCTACTTGTTCCAGGGGATGAGATTGTTGCAGCCACTATACACCTTGACCATCTAAAAAAAAATGAAGTGTTGAACATCCTGAAGATTTTAGAGCCATATGATGACAACATGAAGGTGCTGACAAAGAAGGAGCTGAGTACCAGTGTCAGCCTCAGCTCCTTGGGATTCGGACTTGAAGGTGCTGCAGAGGTAAAAGATCCCACTCTCAATGGAGATCTGCCTAGTCTGAGTGTAAATAAGCCCTCCGCTGATGCAGACTTCACAGTGCCCTCCCTAGGACTGACTGGACCAGATCTAAATGGAGAACTAGATGGCACCGTTAAAGCACCTGATTTCAGTGTCTCGACTCCCAGTCTCAACACTCCTAATGCCTCTGTCGAGATAGAGAAACCAGAAATCAAAACAGGCAATAAGAAATACAAGGCCCCAAAATTCGCAATGCCACACTTCAATCTACCTCAACTCAAAACACGAAAGGTTTCTGGTGATGTAGAGACACCAGACATAAATCTTACAGCCCCAAAATTAGACCTTAAAAGCCCAGATTTGGACCTGAATGGGCCAAAAGTGGATGTGAATGGTCCTGATATAGACGTAGAAACCCCAAATGCTGATATTGATGCACCCTCAGGCAAAATCAAATGGCCACACCTAAAATGGAAAGGTCCTAAGGTTAAAACACCAGATGCAGACATAAATGCTGACCTGTCTGCACCTGATGTCAAGCTCTCGGCAACAAAGATTGATGGGGATCTCAGTGCACCTGATATTGACATTAACTCACCAAAAGCTGACATCAAAGGCCCAAATCTAGATGTTCAAACCCCAAATGTAGACATTGATGCCCCATCTGGTAAAATCAACTGGCCTCATTTGAAGTGGAAGAAACCCAAACTTCATGGCTCAAGAGCTGATCTTGACTTAGATGCAAACCTGAACACACCAGAGGTTGATCTCTCTCCAAAACTGGAGGGTGACATAAATGGCCCAGATGTTGATGTTAATTTGCCGAATGCTGACCTTAAAGCCCCTGATCTAGATGTGCAATCCCCAAATATTGATGTAGAGGGTCCATCTGGTAAAATCAACTGGCCTCATCTTAAATGGAAGAAGCCCAAACTTCAAGAGCCAAAGGCAGATTTAGACGTGGATGCAGACCTAAACACACCTGATATAAATCTCTCAACTCCAAGCATTGATGGTAACATCAATGTGCCGAATGCTGAGCTGAAAAGTCCCGATATAGAAGTTCAGTCCCCAGATCTTGACATTGATGCTCCCTCCGGGAAAATTAACTGGCCTCATCTGAAGTGGAAGTTACCCAAACTTCATGGCCCCAAAGCTGATTTGGACGTTAATGCAGATCCAAGCACACCAGATGTTGATCTCTCCATTCCGAAAGCTGAAGCTGAGATTAGCACACCAGATGTTGATCTGAATGTACCCAAAGCTGATGTTGATGTTGAGGCCCCTTCTGGCAAAATTAAGTTCCCAACACTCAAAAAGCCCAAGTTCAAGCTTTCTGGGCCAAAGGCTAAGGGACCAGATGTTGATCTGGATTCTGATGTGAAAGCACCAGACCTCAGTCTTTCTCTTCCTCAAGCATCACTTGATGAACCTGATGTTAATTTGAGTCCACCAAAAGCTGATGTTGATGTTAAAGCACCAGATGTAGACATTGAGGGTCCCTCTGGGAAGTTCAAATGGCCCACTCTCAAAAAGCCAAGGTGGTCAATCTCAGGTCCTAAGGTTAATGGTCCAGATGTTGATCTAAATGCTGATGCTTCAGCACCTGATTTGAATCTCTCAGCTCCAAATATTGATGGTGAGGTAAATGTCCCAGATGTAAATCTAAATTTACCAAAAACTGACCTTGAAGATCCCAAGTTAGACATTAATGCTCCAGATGTTGAAGGGCCGTCTGGAAAAGGCAAATGGTTCAACTTCAAGAAACCCAAATTTGGCACACTGAAAGGCCCGAAGGCTGACATTGATGCTGATGTGAAGGCACCAGATGTAGACCTAAAGGGGATTGATGTTGATTTGAGTGCACCAGACGTTAATCTTTCTGAACCAAAAATTGAGGGTGGGATTGAGGCTTCAGACCTCAATGTTAGCATGCCTAATGCTGATGTCAAAGGTCCAGATGTGGATCTTAATGGTCCAGATCTTAACATTAATCCACCTAATGGTAAGCTGTCCTCTAAATTTAAACTACCAAAATGGCCAAAAGTCAAGGAGCCTGAATTGGATGCCGATTTAAAAGCACCAAGCATCAATGCTGATCTTGACTTACCTAAAGTGGATGTGGATGCACCCAATGTTGATCTTAAAGCACCAGATCTCTCTTTGTCTGCTCCAAAAATTGAAGGGAATCTTGATGTACCTGACCTGGATGCTCCAGATGTTGATGCTTCTGCTGGAAAAATCAAACTGCCAGAAATAAAAATGCCAAAGTTTGGCTTATCAGGACCAAAGGTAAAAGAACCTAGTCTTGAAGTTGCTGCTGACCTTAAGAGTCCAGATCTGGATCTATCTCCTCCTGATGTAGATGCAAAGCTGCCTAAAGCAGATCTAAAAGCACCTGATGTTAATCGAAATGCACCAGACTTGAATCTTTCAGCCCCCAAAATTGAAGGTGGCATTACCGCTCCAGATTTGAGCCTGAGTCTGCCCAAAGCTGATGTAGAGGGGCCCAGTCTGAATCTACCAAAAACAGACCTTCAGGTACCTGATCTCAACTTGAAATCATCAGATCTCAGCCTGTCTTTACCACAACTTGATGGTAACCTCTCAGCACCAAACGCAGAAATTAAGTTGCCAGAAGCTGATGCCACGCTAGACACTGAAGGACTGAAGCTCCCTGCCTTAGATGTAAAAGGAGACATCTCTGCTCCAGATTTGAATGTCAAACTGCCCGAAGCAGATCTTAAAGGTCCTGATGCACAGTTAAAAACACCAGATCTAGATTTGGATTCCCATGTGGGGGACTTTAAACTTCCTCACTTTAAGCTTCCAAAACTTGATCTCTCAAGTCCTGAAGTAGAAGTTCCCAGTGCTAACACTTCAGTTGAGGCTGGAATAGAGGCTCCAAAGGTCAACATAGACACCCCTACAGCAGATGCTAACATCTCTGTTCCTACAGAAGATTTAAGTGTTCCAAAGTTAGAGGGGGATATCAAAGGACCAGAAGTAGATGTCAAAGCTCCAAATGTAGATGTCGATGTTGAAAAGTCAAAGTTTCCACATTTCAAGCTTCCAAAACTAAGCATATCTGCGTCAAAAGGAAAAGCTCCAGATGTTAATACCAGTGCAAACCTCAATGTCTCACCTGATGGAGAAATCGATCCACGAGATGTCAGTGTCTCTGTTCCTGAAGTGAAGACAAGTGTCAACACACCTGAAGTAGATCTCATTGCTGAAGAAGACGATAAAGTTAAAGATTCTCCAAAAACTAAATTGAGATGGCCCTTCAAATGGGGATTTAAGTCCAATTCAGGTACCGATGAAGAGGAAAGTGGTAATGACTCTGAAACTGATGTGTCTAATGCTGAGGTGGAGATTCCCGTATTCAAACTGCACAGACTGCCCAGGCACAGCATTGATGCCATTGGAGGAATTGGCGATACCTTTGCCTTATCAAAACCTGACACAGAGGCTAAGGATTACATCGTCAGCAAAGGGGTCCGATTACCAGTAGTAAATGCAACATCAAAAACAGGAGAAAAGGTTGACATTATGGAGAGATTGAAAATGGCAAAGGTAAAAGCACCCTCAACGAACGTCTCACCAACCGAAGCAAAAACTGATGTTGATCTGAAGCTTACAGCCCCAAGCCTTGATGTCAGTGCCTCTACAGAAGCAGGAGACTCACCTTTGGTGAGAGGAGGTACATTCAAAGTAGAAAAACCAGAGTCTGCACTGGGTCTGGCTGCCCCTGATATTTTTACATCAGATGAAAATGACAAATTATCATTGGGACTCTCCAATATGCTTGGTCTTAACATCAAGGATTCAAATGTGGACTGATTTCTGCCAGGCTAACCTGCTAAATTTGCTAAAATTCAGTTCAGAACATTGTAAATACATGTAACAAAAGCAAATGTACTCCTTAGTTTGCGACTTTAAAGAGATAAGTTTAATTTTCACAATATTCTGCAGACAATGCCTGCTACAGTATCCGTCTTGTGAAATAACTTCAGGTAGCCCAATGAGGAAAGTTGTTTTATAAACTGTGTATATTCCTGTTATTTATATAAGCTTTTTCTAAACATTATTGATTTGGAAGTATATTACTTATAAAATGACTGCCTCAGTATTGTATGTGATTATATTGATCTGTTTAAGTTCCTGAGAAGTACATTACTTTACCTTAAAAATGTAAAAGATAAGATATTCTATAAGATACTGCGTGAATGGCTGTATTTGATCATTTTTGGTTCAATAAAGAAGTCAATACATTTAATTATTTGTACTAATAAAAATAACACAGTGAAACTGATGACTTTTTGGTTTGTATCCTATGTAAACATATGTATGAAAATAAATATGAGGTTTATAACATTCATTTTTACAGTTCTGTATTTATTTTAAATAAATTCCTGTGAAGTTACTTGGAGAAAAGCAATTTAGTTATAGCTATAAAAAAGGGATGTCCTTTAAATATAAGCTCAATTTAAACCAGAATAAATATTCATGTATTATTTAAAACATAATACTTGCTTTCATTTGTATGCTGACTAAAAGACTCTATAGATTACAATAACAACTGCAACTTATACCATGATGTTATTGTCAGGAAATTGCTTGGATATTACTATGTAATCAGAGTCCTCAGCAAAAACAAAATGTAATGTAATTGTGTCTGTGTTTAACAGATAGGCATTGGAGGTTAATATTGCTTCTTATTTTTTCCTAAAAAATGATAAAAGCGTTTACAGAGTTTAGTATGTATTTATTTCAAACTGAGAAATCAGATACAATAAAAATATTCAGTTGCTTCTTCAAACATAACAAATCTGAATGGAAATTAACATTGATGTGAGGATTAAAGATTTTAACTTAAGTCTTGATTTGTAAATTGAACAAATTTGAGTTCTTTTAGAGCAATTTGTAAAATTACACTTGTTGATCCATTTTTTCATTTGTTCTGGTATTTCCCACATAGCAGCTTTTCATATTATATAGAGCAACAATAAATGTGATTATTACTCAAAGGCATACATCTGACTAACATGGTGTGTATTTTGTTTTTAAGAGTGAGAGTTATTTCCAAAAAATAAACAAAAATATTTCGTTAAAAAAAATACTCTGCCACCCTCTTTTCTTTTTTTTAAATCCAGACATAAACAGTCAGGTGTGCATCAACAAGACTAAGAGACTACTGCCATTCTAGCAACTGTGTGAGGCTGTACTTATGGTGCTTTGAGCTAAATCTGAAATGCATGCTCACAACGTCAATGCTAACATTTGCTAAAAAGCACTAAACGCAAAGTATAGAATGACAGCAATGACATTAGTTTTGCAGATATTTGGTCATAAACCAAAAATGTTGGACAGATTTAAATTTTGGCACCAAAGAAAACATCACAGGAGCATTAAGTTTATTAAAATTTAAAAAAAAAATCAGATTTCTTTAAAAAACAAAAACCCAAACAAAACCAAAACAACCAGACAAAAAAAAAACAAAAACAACCCAAAACCAAAAACAAACAAACAAACACAACAGAAATGTGAACCTCGTGATGGTGCTAGATGAGAAGTCAGGGATCAACAGAGTAATAACGATACATAGCTTAGGTATGAATATCTGTACACAATGTTGTACCAATCCATCACATGGACATTGATATATTTCACTACATAAGTTAAAACTTAGACCAGCTGGTGGCGCTATAGGAAAGATTCTTCCTCTGGTGACCATGAATGTCTGTACAAGATGTAATGGCAATCGATCCAAGAGCTGTCTTTATCTGTATTTGTATTTGAATGATATTTCAGTCAGGACCAAAGTGGTGGGCTGACCAACCGACAGGTAGACTAATGGACATTGCCATCTCTTAAGTTATGATGCCAAACTGTTTATCAGTAGTAAGTCTTGTCTGTAAGATACTGTGCTACCTTACATACCACATGATGCTGACTCATTCAAGTTTTCAGTCTTTGGTCATTGTTTACTTTTGTTTAAAATAACTCGATTTAGTTACTAATGCCAAATGTATCCAAGTTTATGAAGGAGAGGAAACCCCTAACAAGTACAATCCTGACAGAAGAAAAAAAGACCACAGGATAAATATGCAAAAAGTCAAACTGTGGCTGGTTAATGAGTCTGTTGCCAGCGTGATGGCCAGTCCTTCTCTATCCAGCTCTGCAGCAGTCGCAGCACATCAATGCGCTGGTAGATGCGGCAAAGTTCGGTGAGCTCAGTGACCGTCTTCTGGTTGTAGCGCAGCAGGAACTCCTGGGTAGGACTGTGGGACAATGAGCCCTGGGTCCGGTGCTCCAGCAGGGTCAGTTCATCATAGCTCATCCCCCAACGACTCGCAAAGTTCTTCCAGTTTTTGATGGTGCAGTGGTTTGGATCAAGTTTGAGCCGCAGTAAGTCCAGGAGATCTTTGTCGTTCATGAGGTCGCTGATCTTGGGAGGAGGTGCCAGGCAGCACTTTTCACAGGGACTGTCCAGTAACTGCAGTTCTTTGGGGAAGTCTAAGCTCAGACATGGACAAGTAAGATAGCGTTAGACATGTGCATTACAAATTAGGTTTTCAAAATGACTCAACAAGGCTGACGATGCAAGGAACATATCTGGCAATGCGTCAGGCAAACAATCTACCATACATTAAACTAATTTTCATGTGTGATGATTTTGTAATAGTTTTGCTGTCATTAGGAGAATATATATATGTATATATATATATATATACCTGGTGAAGTAGATGTTGGGCAGGTGCATTCTTCAACATCTTCAACAGGCTATAAGAACAGACAAAACACAAATGATTATGGTTAGTAAATGATAAATGGACTGTATTTATATAGTCCTTTTTTAGTCTTCTGACTCAGATACTAAAAAAGGACACATTTCAACCTTCAACCATTAATACACTGCAGAGGCTGCCATGCAAGGTGTCAAACTGCTAAAGACACTTTGACATGCAGATGGGTGGAGCTGAGAATCAAACCACTGATCTTCCAATGAGTGAATGGCACGTTCCACCTCCGCAGCCACCCCAGTTAGTACCATCACAACCAGTGTATTGTTAATTTAGTCACCAATTTCCTCTCACACTTCAACACTAAAAAACCGTGTTAAATGTAATTTAATGTCACAATTTCAATGTATATCACTATACAGCACATTTTTCTGGAAAACGGTTAGATTAAAAAAACTACCTACAACAATAAACGCAGGTATTAATCACATTCATGTTGAAATCATATAAACAGCCACGTTGTGAATATGATAAAGTGGTTAAGGTGCTAACCACATGATTACAACAACCATGGTTCCATTCCTATCCTTTCTTGTATGTCATATCAACCCACCTCTCTTTCCCTGTCTGGTCTATCTCTCCACTGACTTTCAAATACAATTAAAAAATAAAATGCTGAAAAAATAATTAAACAAAAACTCATAACAATCCAATATAACCATACAGTAGTCCAACTGATTGATTTATAATAACAGCATAGCTAAATATTAGACATAGATAGACAAACCACATATCACCACATATCACTCCTGATGACATTTATCATTGCAGTGGCATTGTAAGTGCTACTTTTTGGCATTTTTTGGGTTAATGAAAAACTCAAACATGTATTTGTGCTGGTACTAATCCCTTCTTGCTTCGTACTAACAGTGTTCCTACCAAATCCAACCCAATGGGACATAAGCTGTACAGTCAAATGCAGTTTTTAATCCTTACATACTGTAGCTCTTTAAAAGTCATCATTGTGAGGTTTAAAACAAGTAGAGTTCACTAGATACTTAGACAACATTGTTTATTGGGCTTTTCTTTTTTAATGCAGAGAAACATTTAAGTTCAATCACTACACAGATAAGCAGTATTTAATTTTTCTGCACCTTCCACTTACAGCTGTAGGCTATGCTCACATTATATCAGATATTTTCTCTGTTTGAAAAAAAAAAGTTTGGTTTTAGCAGGTGCATATCTGTGTAAGTTATGTGTGTTTTCACTGGCTTCTGAAAGTTGAACAAGTCTCAACAAAAGCCACATTGCACACTTACAGTACATCAAGACCAGCCAGAGAAACAAGAAACTGCCCCTGCAGGGATGTATACATTTTACAGTGATGATAAGAAAGACTGGAATGGACAAATTCTTGCTTCTTCAATCACAGCTGCAAACTTTGCCTTCTTTATACTGTATGTTAATTTTCTACAATGCTACTGTATGTTTTACATATGTGCCTGACTGACATAGAGTGATGATAACATTCTTGCTGCTCCTGCATCTGTGTTCCTGCTCTGTTATTAGCTCACAGCTGCACTTCTCAGTTCAGTAGGACAAAACCACATCCTGTGTGATCACAATTACAAAGCACTCACAGGCGGTATGCTTCTGTCAAGGTTGCACAGACATCTTTAGATTGGTGATTTTAATAATAGATCATGATTCAGATAGTAGTAATCATTTGAACTGACTCCTGACCTCAAGCTGTGACCAGTGTGAATAATAATGTTGCTCTAGTGCCATTTATGGACAAAATGACATCAACTTTTCAGGATTGCCTAGAGTTTGATCTGCACAATACATTTAATAGTTGTAGTTCATGTCAAATAGGCCACACCTAGAAGAATCTGGTAACTGCTTACAGGTAAAGCATAAGTCTTATTAAATAATTCAATACATGGGACTACTAGTTTGTTGGAGTAGCATTGGAAGAACTGTACAGAACACGGGGGACAAAATTAGCCCGATTACAGGGAATTGTCTTTTGGCCAAGAAGTCCATGCCTCCCTCTTCAGTAGTAGATGAGCCCAATAATAAAGTTGATAACAAATGAAGGTGTTTTTTTGACTTATCCTAATTATATCTAATTTAGAGACAATGTAGCATAGCAAAAATCCTCAGACGAGGTACTGATATAATGAAATAGGAATATATTGACTTTCCCAGAGGCTAGATGTTTTCTTTTCTCAGACTTGACCATAGTAGTCCTACAGTTTCTCATACAGCCTACCTCTTACAGTCCCACACAGTGACGCAGGTTAAACATGCATGAGTGGTCAGTGTAAATGAGACAGTCATCTGTTCCAGCTTCTTAACCCTTCTCGTCAACCGGGTTGAAAGTGAGCAGGACACTGTTCGGCTATCAATTAGCTATCAATACATCCTGACAATGTTATTAGATTGACTTTAAAGAGAGACTGTAACTTTTGAAAAAAATAACATATCCTACTTCTTACAAATGAAAAGTTCAACTCAAAAGCAATAAAAAGCACTTCTGCACAAATTCAATACGCTCACAGGTTTCACTGCTACAGTCTTACTTGGTCTATTATGACCAGTAAGTTATGGTGGCTAATATTATTTAATGCTAGAAAACTGCTTGCTAACTGACATTTTCTGACTTAATGATTCTACACTTTTAATGCTACTTTAACCCCATGTTTTAGCAATTACAATTATTCTGTCACAGTCACTTAAAAATAATAAAACACATTTTCTAAAGCTTAGCAGTTTATGATGGCAGTGACAGGGCTGGGGGTAGAGCGGTCGTCCACCAATAGGAAGATTGGCAGTTTCCTCCTGATGAGCAGGTTAACAGAACTGAAATCAGCCCCAACTGTGAACACTTTTAAATCCAGGTTAAAAACATTTCTCCTGTGCTTATGATTGAGCTCTTTTAAATCACTTTACATTTTAATCTTTAAGTTGCACTCTGTGTCCTTTTAATGATTTTAAAGCTAATTTATAATTTTATGCTGCAACCTTATATTTAATGCTCTATTCTAGCATTTTATTTATGTCTTTCTATTTTTCTGTACTTTGTTTTTATTATGGGGGGGGGGGGGGGGGGGGTTAATTGTATGTTTTAATTGTGTGTGAAATGCGCTATATAAATAAAACTGCCTTGCCTTGCCTTAACACCCTGTGTGGTAGCTCCTGTCATCAGTGTATGAATGTGTGAATGTGACATGTAGTGTAAAAGCGCTTTGAGTGGTCAAAAAGACTAGAAAAGTATAAGTATATAAGCAAATGCTAAAACACTTAAGAAAGATATTGCTGACATTCCTAGCTGGTTTGATAACCTTGTGCTGATGTTACACTACATTATAGTCCCCATGTCCTAAACAAAGAGTATGAGTTGATGCCTTCAGGCAAAAGATATAGGCTTCCCACATGCAAACTAAATAGGTATAAGTTCTCTTTAGTACCATTATCGATCAAGATACTCAATAATAATAATAATAGTAATAATGTGTGACTCACATTGGGTAGCGACTCACATCATGTAATGACAGTATATATCACATATTTGCATTCAGGTAAAAGTTCAGTATTGTTGTGACAGTGAGAGATAAAAGTTAAACCACATTTCTAACAGACCTTCCTATGACATGGGGGGTGACCCAAGTACAATGAGTGGGTGAGTGACAAGTGTGTAAATGAAGTGAAGCTGAACTTCATTGGTTTACCTAGCTCTATGTACATTTTTGTGGTTGTATGTGAAAGGTGACAATGTTAACCCTATGAAATGTGGTAGCACTGACCTGCCTTATCCTGTCTGAGGAGGGGCTCAGGTATCCAGAGGGCATGGAGCTCAAGTGGAGTGTCACAGCGTCTGGTGGAGACACATTAGTGACATCACTGATGAACATGCTTAAACATTTTTGACAGCAATAGGAGACAGCCCAGAATGTATGTGCAGTATTCGTAATTCATTAAAAAATGGATTTCCTGCACAGGTCTTTGAAATGAAAAGCTTTTCAGTGGTTTAATGAACAGAACGTTTACACTGAAGATTATCTGATTAATGCATGAGGGATAAACTGACTTGCAAAGTGCTTAAGTTGATGGTTTTTAACGTTTTTTAACAGATCTGAGTGTGTAAGCTGATGCTGAGACAAGCGTTGGCGGAGGTGCTCTGTTTATTCACCACTTGACTTTTTTTCTAGTTTGTGCTTTTGGGATGTAAAGTTTCTTGTTTCTTTTAAATACATGTTTTTTCATCTGTAATTATTTACATGTAATTAATTTACAATTAATTACATGTTTTGCTTGTTATGCTCTCTCTCTCTCTCTCTCTCTCTCTCTCTCTCTCTCTCTCTCTCTCTCTCTCTCTCTCTCTCTCTCTCTTTACAGAGAATAATGTTGGGAGAGCTTTTTTTCTCCTTTTTTCTAAATGAAAAAAACCCCCAATAAGCATAGTCTGAAATATAAATAAGTGATTTGAAATATTAAGGAATGAAAACAGTATCTCTAATAAGGTGAAAACTACAGAGTGGTTAGTGTGACTGCACTGATGGAAATGAATACTGTGGAAATGCACATTTTTTCTATATTCAGCATGTAAGCCATGATAGTAAATGGAATTCCAACCTCCAAAAAACCTGATTAGCCTTTATTTATCCACGCTGACCACTGTGCCATTATTTAAATACCGCCTTTTACTGAAGAATTTAGGGGTATGTTTAATACAGTTCGTAAAAAGGACCACTGGTTTGACTTTCTTACTTACCATGAGGATCTGTCACTTGCACTGGATAATTGGCCTCTAAGGACTGTGGAGCAGACAGAGACAGACAAGATAATATTAGAAAGTTAAATAAATGAAGCTAAAGACAGAAACCTGAGAAAGCTGAGTTTTTGTGGGAGCTCTATATCCAGCCTCTACATGGGACTGAGGCAACATTCAATACAAAGTCTGTAACTGTGGAAGAAAATGACTCTGTTGTGTGCAAAGACAGGCAACAGCTTGCTACAACTTGTTCCACAATGAGCCCTTGGGCGCTAGCAATCACAGCACAGCATGTTCAGTTATGGTACATTTCTTAGCAGATTATTGTAAGACTCTTCTTTTTAAGGAGGAACAATGACAAATCAGCAACAAAGCAAACTGGAAACAAGACAAGTTGAGACAATGACACAGTCAAACAAACACGGCAGGAGAAAAGAATAAATCAAAAA
Source organism: Scomber japonicus (assembly GCF_027409825.1). Classification (NCBI taxonomy): domain Eukaryota; kingdom Metazoa; phylum Chordata; class Actinopteri; order Scombriformes; family Scombridae; genus Scomber; species Scomber japonicus. The sequence goes on along the minus strand of NC_070591.1, from coordinate 33,214,649 downwards.
TAAAATGGTGCTCACGAATTCTGCCACGAAGCTGGTTGTGTCTGTATCCTCCACAGGTTCAGAGCTGATTCTGTCTGCAATCACAAAGGAACAAGTTTCACTATGGTGTATGAAATACCCCGCCTCACTTCCCACTGCAGAGTTGCACAGAAAAACCACATCCTCAACCCAATGGGTACATTCTAAAATGTGACGTAGTTCGGACATGTAAATATAGAGAGTAATGCGCAGAGACTTTATTTTTGTCAAATAAAGAAGTGTGAAGGCGTGAGTGTGTGAGGTTAGGTGTGTTCACCCTCCTTTTTGTCCTAGAATAAAGCAGACCAACTTGTAACAGTGCACAAAAATTTCACAGAAACAATAAAAATATTGTTCAGCAACAAGATGGAAAACTCTTAAATCAAATACCCTCAAGACTGAAAAGGAATATTTCTTTTAACGAGCACAGTCAGGATTGAGTTAGGAGAGCAGCACAAAGGCAGCTTTTCTACTCTAGAAAATACCTGTGAGCCTCCATCTGTCTACGTCACTGTGAAGCCATTGTATCCAAAGGGCTCCAACTAAAGAAACGCTCTGGCCTTTCTAGGGTTACACTCTATGACGATGACACTTTCATTTGCATGGGAAACTAGAATTAGGGATTAAGTGATCAGGTGTAAGCAGTCTGTATCCTACATGCAGCTTTTAAGGAGTAGTTCACCTGAGAGGGAGCAGTCATGTATGTAGGTCACACACTGATTGTAACCTGCCTCTACAGTTTTCATCTCTTTTTTTCTTTTTTTTTTTTTGCACCTGACAAAAGATCTATCGGGGTTGAAATGTTGTGTTGGTTTGTAAGTTTTTATCACTCACATCTCCCTGCTTTAAAACACTGTGTCATATGAATTTGATTTCCTTTCTTAAACACTAATGTAAGATTTTAGCAAAAGATATCATACTTTCAGTTTCCAAAAACATACACATTCTTACTGTCAACAAGTGACGTGCAAAACTCATAACCAACCAATAAACGGTTATACTAGCAAGTGTTGTGTGTGTATCAAGCCTGATATATTAAACATATCAATGAGTCACACACACACACACACACACACACACACAAATACAGACACACACTGTCCTGCTGCCAGAAATACTCTCTAAAGCATCAAAATGTGGATTCATCTGCTGCTATAAATAGCCCCAAAACAAATGAGCTATTTCTTCCTGTTTGAGTAAGATTTTCAATAAGAAAACCACAGAATAACACCAGACTTATCCTTTAATTGCAATTCAAACTGTAGTAGTTGTTGATATTTCTGTATCGTGCAGTATATTACAAATGTCTGAGGAGAGAAATAAGAGTCGTTAGTAACTCACATTAGTAACCCACACACATGAGCAACCTATTACACACGCAACTACTAACTCTTCAAACACACACACACACACACACACCTATCCTTATAAGGGAATTACATTGACTTCCATTCAGGATTTGGTCCCATGAGGACTACTGGTCCCAACAAGGTCAGTGTTTGTATTGGCAAGTGTTCCAGTGAGGTTGCAATCACACACACATACACACATAAATTATTCTGCATAAGATCTGATGACACCTAGACATAAACAGCATACACACTAGGGCTAGGTGATAGAATCAAATATCACCATACGTTTGACCAAATCACTCCATATCAATATTGTGACCATATTGTAGACATGACTATTGGTGCTTTTACTAAATATTTACACAATGAGATGTTTGATAAATAATCATCAGTAATGTGGAAATAATGACAGAGTGGATAAAGCAGATAACAGAACAGTCTGTTAAGCTCAGAAAATGATTGATTTTTACTGTCATGCAGCCTTTAAAAGCAGGAAAATACACTTATTCCATATCACCGTATTATGACATCCAAAATCTAAAATGATATCTATAAAATATCACAGTATTGATATAATATTGATGTGTTGGCCAGCCCTAATACACAACAAAAACAATAAAAACAAATAAAGAATACATATACAAAACATGTAGAAGCACTGTGAGGTATGGCATCATAACTATAAGAGAAGGAGCTCAATCCACAGTACACTGTTGGCCTAACAGTGGTGTTTCCAGTGTATAGTGCATAGTTCTGCATTTCCTGGTATTTATTGCATGCACTTCAACTGTCGTGTCTAGCAGTGTCTAGCGCCAAAGATGGTGACAGCCAGTGTAATCTATTAAAGGGGAAATGATAGGTAAATTCCAATCACCACAGCTTCTGTATACCAGCCCACACAAGTCTAGTAGGAAACTCTGCTTAACTTCCATGTTGCTTTCAGACTCTCTCTGGACTTGACTGACCATTTTCCAAAGCATATGATGAATCGGATGATGATCCCAAAATCAACTGTGCTATAGTAAAATGTTTATATTCTTGTCATTTTGGACCTAAGCATAGCCTTGGATAGTGTTGATAACATTCTCATTGAACAAAAAAATGGGTATGGGTCTGCAGGTGAAACTCTGAGCTGGGACAATCTGACTCAGACTGCAACTCTGTCATTTCAATTAAAAGCATAACATCATCTATAAAGAACCACATGTAATGTGAAGTGCCACAAGGTTCTGATTACTTTTCAGTCTTCATATGTCACCACTAGGGCTCTATGTCTGTAAACAAGGTCAACGCCACCTCCATCTTGATAAAACACAACCCTATCAGCAGACAATATTGTGGTCAAAGCAAATAAAGTATGGTTAAGCTATGTTTAGGATTTGGCTAAAAAGGTGCAAAAAATGGTCAAAAGTAATGAAAAGACAAATATTTCATTGCAGGTTTAAGAAGATAGATTAATTCAAGTTTGTTCTTTGAAAGTTGGGTATATTACATGTTCATCCACCACCTTGACTTCCGAGTCCTTACTTTACTCTTGCCACATAAAGGGCAAACTACTTCCTGTGTTGGTGCTCAAATCTCATCGGTACAGTCATTACAGTACTTATTTAGACATTTGTCCACTGTTAATAGTCAAATCTCAAATGTCCTTAAATGCATTGAGAAAGCAAGGTTTCAAATCTGTCCCTGCATGCAATAGCAGTAACACTTGAATATAAACCAATGGCTGCATTTAAAGCAAAACTAACTAAAATATGTTTGCATTATGTACTTTGTGTGTAAAATATAGGTGATTTGTACTTAATCAGCTAAAAGTTAACATTGAACCCCCTGGGAGGTATTCCCCTTTAAACACAGAGTAGCAAGTATTAGGAGTTAAAGCCAGTCACCCAATTATCAAGTGTAAGTCGAACCCCAGATCAGTTGAGCATTGTTTCTCCCTCTCTAGGAATGCAAGGGCATGTAACTGCACGCTCTGGATAAAGTTCAAGAGATGAAATATAAACCACATCATAATACATTGCTTAGGGGCCATAATTCCACGCAGGTGAACCCATCTTGTCTCCATTTTGACCACCCATGTCTCCTATGAAAGGATAAAGTGCCGTTTCTAAGCAGCCTGTGTGTGTAGTGGGGCCGCTTGCTTTTGTCGTGAGTTTGTTTCCACGCATGACTGAAGGTGAATGGCATGTCAATACCTGACCCAGGCCGCGGCACAGTCTAGACTGAGAGCAGCAACACATTGTACACACCTATGTATGTACAATCTTAGCTGATGGTGGGTGGTAAGCATGTCTCTCTCACTGTGTTTGTGTGTATTCTGGTGATGCACAGGATTTAACTGTTATATTCCTGCTTATACTACCTGCAGTACTTCAAATTCAGTACTTTTTAACAGCTTAATGCAGTAAAGTACCTCTAGTGGGTAACTTGGCCTTAAAGGAATACTTGGGGGAAATGATGCTCATTTGCTTGTGTGTGTCACAAAAAGTTCAGTTAGGAATATAGTGTATGTGTCTGTACGCCTCCACAAAGAGAGATGTAAAAACAACAGTTTGTGGTTTCAGCAGGAGTTGGAAATCTTTCTTCAAGAGCAGAGTGCTATATTACAGAATGTCTTCACCGATCTTTCCTGTGCTGTGTAGTAACAGATGCGGCACAATAAAAAGCTGGAGGAGTTGATCAAGCTTCCACTAACAATGGACTGCAAGGTGATTTTCTTGCCGCATCACATGACTACACACTGGGCAGTTTTCCTATGCATGATCATTAGAAGAGAGCTGTAATAAAATGGCAAACACATTTTTCTTAGCATCAGCAACACTGTGAAATAACGGTCTTAACAGAATTTGATCCATTCTGCCAAATAACATTTGGTAAGTCTAGAAGAGCCACATGCTTAAATGACTTTATCCCATTCATGTGAGCCGGCTCTGACAGTGCAAGTTTCAGAGGCTCCTGTTCGGCTAGAGACAGACTCTAACGAGAATGCTCTGTGGGCCAAAACCGACACAGGTGTCAGGAAGAGACTTTCTTTTTGGTATATTTGCCTAATGAGAAATCTTCATAGTAATGAATATGGTGCCATCTTTGAATGTAGTGGCCTATCCACTTCATACATCCACAGGATGGATCAAATGTGTTCTTCAACCAATAGCTCCACCATGCAATGACAAATTGTTGTTTTCATGTTTCTGTTTCAGCAACATCTCTTTCCAGAAAAAAAAGTCCTCATTCCTGTGGATAATCCCTAGACAGACACTGAACAATTTCAGTTGGAACTACTTTCTACCAAAGAAATAGTCCCTTCAAAATCAGCTTTTAATGACTAATCTAATAGCTGGCCATAGGGCAGCTATTGAAAATCAGCCTTTGGCAAGCACTGACACATTTACATTGATGTCCATTGTCCCTGTAAAAAAACTAAATGTCATTTAGCTGCACTGTATTGAGGTGGAGGCGGTGATCTCAGAAACAGATCTCTCAAAACGTAGAAAAATTGAAACCAAAATGATCTGCATGATGGAAACAATGAGAGAAAACATGAACCAACCTTTTTAAACACAGACAGAGCCTGCAGAAAATACTTCTTTTAAGCTTTAGTGGACAGATCAACTTTAAATCAATCATATATTTTTAATCACCACCCTCTCTACAAACCCATATTAGTCTGACTGTAAACCTGAAGCTGTTTAAACTGAAATAAAACTCCATACTCTGGCTCAGTTTATAGATTTACACAAGGTCTGCCATAAATTACAGTTTAGTATTGGAACTACAGCGTATACTTGGATCATATAGGATTGCAGACAAACAGCCATTAACCCACACTGTGACTAAACACGTGTTCATTATCCTGTGCCAAACACAGAGTGTGTGTGTGAAAGTAGTGTAGGGTAACTGCCCATAGGAAAAACAAGGGTGGCCACACTTGAATGTAAAGGAAATAAAACGTGCAGCCAGGTGTGAATGTGTGTTCACATATGTTTGCTTCTGTGGTGAGACAACAGGTGTATAACATTCACCTGGCTCTCATCCATAATAACTAGAACAGTGATGATTCCACTGCTGTTGGTTGTCTGAAAATGAGACTGAAAACGAGAGAGAAAGTGATGTATCATCAGAGCGTCGTGAATGTGTCATTTTGTATGACTCATATATATTATACATAGACAATGCTGAAGTGAGGGGAAAATAAAGCACCCTAGATATTATTTATAAACTGATATAAGGACAGTACATTACTTGAATCAATTATAATGTGTCCTATGACATATTTCATATTACTAAAGCTGTGTTATAGTTGTTTAGAAATACATTAACAAACACTTATAGCTGCTACAAACTACATTATAGTGTGTTAGAAACCATTTAAATGTTTATAGTCTGATTAAATAAAGGGAAGTTAAAGTAAAGTTCTAGCTGTTGTAGCACAGCTGTACTGTAGAATAGGAAGTATGATCCAGAGTCATATTTCTAAGAATTTAGGGCAGTTAATGACATAAGGAAGATTTTTCATTTTATGATAACATACATTTTTAGATATTTTAGTTCCAGAATAAACATCTTAAAGTTGGATTGCTTTGAGGCAAAAAATGTAGAATTCACCTTCACGATTAGAGTACATATGTGGCAATATGGAGATAGGTTTGAAACAGCATTTACACCATATGTTTGAAAATAATAATAAAAAAACACAGATAGTATTATTGATAAGTGAAATAAATTCAAACAGTCTGTACAGGTACACTGACTGCATATAAAAACTGACTAAAAAAAAGGCTCCAGTGATATATTTGCACAAATTATGAGGCAAAAAAAAAAATCTTTAGCCTCTGAATTATTTAGTGGGTCATCAGTAAAAAATAAAATAAAGGTTTTTGACCTCAGTCCTCTGAAACCCTGTCTACAGCATGGTTGTCAGGTTACAAATCCTTTTATTGATCCTCCATTCACCATAATACTTCCTTTGTCTTTTCAGCCCTCTAGTTAGATCATTAATAGCAGTGGTGGACACAGGCTGTCAGAGGGGCAGGGGCGAACAAATGTAAAGGGGCACCTGAGATACATTTAATGGCCCCCATCAGCAGAAAACAATGCATGCAAGGTTACGTCATCAATTTAGATGAATTAGTTAGATGTTTTGAGGAGTCTTGTCTTGAAGTGAGAAGCAAGATTGGTAAAAATGTTTGGTTGTGACTTTGTAAATATTAATAACCTGTTTATGGTCACTTGGGATGTTCCTCTTAATGGACAACAGCCGGAGATCTGATAGCCTTCCTTCTCCACATCTGTTCCTAAACTAGGTCTTCAGTCTGGAAAATTATTGCTTGACTGATGCAGTTGTAACTACCATGTTAGCATTTACTTCAACGAATTTCGTCAACTTTGGACAGACTGTGGCCATGTCATTTTCTATAAGGCACATAAGGATAACTTGGTCATGGCTGGTAGGCAGAGCATAAGAAGAGTGGGACACCTTAAGTTTGGTGACAATAAGGGTTGGGCAGCTCTAATGCCTTCTGAGTACCATGGGGTGTTCAAGCACTGACATCAGCACTAAAACTCCACTAACCCTCCTGGCTTGGTCATGTAGGTTCTGACCCATACTGAGAACGTTTACACCTCTCTCTTATTGTCTGGTAGCAGGGTCACTCAAAATGTTCTCTTCCACATTTCGCAACAGTTCTAATACATTTTAAAACATGCCTTCTGGGCATCCCTTTAATTTCTAACAGCTAATGCCTAAAGGTACCTTTACCTCTCTCATCTCCTCCCTTTGCTGCCTCTAGCTGCATTATTTTGCTGATCCCTTTGTATCGTCTTCAATTTTCTGTCTCCTCTTGGCATTCTGTAATCACAGGGTAACCTAATGCTAATCTCCCTCTCTACAAGTGCAAGTTAATCCAAGATAAAGGGCTGTTTGAATAAAGAATACTCTAATGATTTCCTTTAAAGGTTTTACTATACCACAAGGCTGATTTTACAGTTTGTAGCAAATATTTAGTACAGAGGTGGCTTAGTATGGATCCAGTGAGCTACTATCCATCTAGCTACTATCCAAAGCTCTATAACATGCTTTGGACAGCACTAAACATAAAACCAACTTAGAATATACTGTCTACAAACATTAGTGATGTATCCTTAATAAAAATGTATTCCATACACTTGTTTCAGTTCAAGCCTCACTATGTGATACACATCAACACATTGTAGTCTCTAAGTTACAGCTTTAACTTTAGAGTTGACTGCACTGGAACATAGTGTGAACAAACTAGTGAGTAATACTGGACCACAATCAACTGAACGGAAGAACGTCAGCATGGTTTTAAGGGTGCTTCATCTTCCTAATAGTCAGCCTACATAAAGGATGTATTCATTTCTACCATAATGACCAGTTTACATCATCATAAAGGCACTGGAGGGTCACTTCAACATGTTTGTCTACCGTACAGTACACCCATTTGTACACCCATTTTTGCTTTAAAGGGCACCCAGCTCTGTACTTCAGCATGTTAAGACCCTAAACAGCACTTTTCCCCATTTTTTCCCTTTTTGTTCACTATCAGGATACCCATACAGGAGGGCACCCATGAGGACACTGTATTCCAGATTGCCACCTATAGAAGCACCCTGTAGGGCATTTCATTCTGCTTTGCATTGGGGGTGGGGGAAATTAGGAGTTATACAAGTTTAAAGGTTATATAAGAATCTTACAGTGCAAAAGAAAGGGTGTAAGGACCAGCCAAAAGGACTTTTTCACAACCTGGCAATGCAAATGTTCTCAATAATGGAATGGAGCTGCTCTATAAATTATTAGTAGGGGTTTATTAACCATTTAATTTAAATACAATAAACCTGGAGTGGAATGCTCTATGTACAAACACTCTCCATACAAGTACTACAAAATAATTAAGCTATCATTGGCTCCAATCTGTTCCCAGATGAGTCTAATTGACAGTAAAATACAATGGATTTAAAGGTAAGGCAGTTCTAACTCTTAAGACACTGGCACTGATATGAATGAGTTAAAAAAACAAACAACCTGCACTCTGCTTCCAATGAATCCACCACCAGATCTACTGAAAGATATTAACCCTTTCATGTGTCTCACAGGATGGATGAAGCTCACACTTACACCAACAACAAACAACATATGTTAGCATGTGAAGGGCCATTGGGGTTTCCAACATTAGAGGGATTTTTTTTAAATTATGGAAACTTCTAAACTGTAGTGAGAAACATCTAACCACGAACCACCACCGTCTGACTCCCCCCCAAAGTGAATTCCATTGAAGTACATTGTTCTGAAGAAAGGATATAATCATTTAAATCATATAAACAATATTCCAAATAGTACAAATGGAATGATATTTATTATATCTATTTTTGGCATTAAAATAAAAGCAGTGCTCAGTTTCAGTTTACTCACGATATATAAACGAAATGATAATTACAACATATAAATGGATCTACTGTAAACTCACTGATGTTGCTTCAGAATGAAGGAATACAACATTACACTATTCAATATTTTGACTTACCAAATGGTTCCTTACACGCCCTCAAACTGCTCATTTTTGAACCCGTGAAGTCTCCCATGCAGGGAAATGTATGAGGACGGGATGTAAAGAGTCTCTGTGTTATGAAAGAGTGAAAAACAGACAGTAATTCCTCTACTCTGAAAAGGGGGGGAAGAGAAAGCGCCAGTGCCAGCCCCGCGGCGGCGGCTCACACTAATGAAACACCTTCACTGATGAAAAGGTAGCAGGATTAAATGTTGTCTTCGCGGTACCCTCGGAAATTCTAACTCTCCATATCGGAAGTCGGTCACAGAATGGTCAACCACATGACAAAGTATGAGCGCTGCGTTGGAGGGTGGAGATGTGTTACTGAAAAAGAAAAAAAGCAGTTAGGCTTTTTTAAGTGATGATTTAAAGACAGGGTGGGGCTGTGAAGCTGCAAAACTGTGGAAAAGCAATATTATCCATTTATTTTGTTTATTTCAACTAGTTATTTATTTATTTATTTACAGTCACATTTAATTATTTAAAAGAACACAAGCTACACAGTCTTCCATTCTGTTTTCTTACATGAATATTTTAGAAAAAGGTAAAAGGAAGGATAAAGTATGTAAACAAAGACATAAGGTAGAAAATAAATAAATCAGTTGGGGCTAGAATAGTGAACCCAAGTGCAGAACACAAAGGTAGGAGGCATTCCTGGGAGGTTTTTAGCTGGGAGACTGGGGGGAGGACTGGGGGACGTGCTGAGGGGAATCAGGAGGACATGGAGCTGTACAGAGCATTGGGGAAGAGGGCTGGAGACAGGTGGGGGCAATTTTGATTGGATTTCATTCATTATTTAGAGGCACTAATACAAATCACTAGATACAAAAACTGTGCTTGAAGTTCAGATTATTCAGTAAATTAAATAGTTAAAATAAGAAGTCAGATATGTCACTTAACCAAACAAAAAATACATCAGTCAAAGATCTCTGTATTTGCTGAAATAACTTAAAGTAGCTTTTATTTATTTAGTTTGGTAATGTTGTAGGTAGCAGAAAAAAACTGTAAACAAGACACAATATCACCTTTAAAAAGTTATTATGGCAAAGGTGCTGTCAAAGAGTCACCTATTATTATACATCAAGGAGACATGAAGCAGATAGCATTGATTAGTTTGATTTGTGGTCGTTTTGACATTTAGACTCTTCTTTTAGCTCTGTTATGGTGTCCACTAAATCCTGAGAAAAACATCTTATTATAAGTTATTTTAAATAAAGTTACAAAACAACAAGCTAAAAGAGACTAGAACGCTTTGGTTTGTCACTATGAAACTCTGTTCACATCAGAAACAGTAATTTGATCTATTGTTGACATTCAAATATGGATTAGTAAAGCTTTAAACTATTGGTTCTTGACATTCATACACTCACTCTCTATATTATGTCAAGAGAGTTGTGAGAAATGTTCATAATTCAATACATGTTCATAATGATATACTGTGTAATAGCAGGTAACAGGATGTGGTTTTCCTTAAAGGTTCCTGTTATTGTTCTAAGAAAAGTCGAGTGTTAGAGTAAGCAGTGTTGGAATAGTACCTGTAAATAAAATAAACTTTGTCCCCCTTTCATTAAATCTAACTACCTTTCTCTAAGTAAATGGTATATCATTAGTGGTTTTCATAACTATAGTCAGCACTAATCATGGGTTATATCATTCTTATAGGGCAAATAGTGAATTATTAATAACCACAATAAAACACCTGAAACATGAGGAACACTTTACATGATGAATCTTGAGTGTACACCAGTCTAATCAGTCATATGTGCTTTGGTTACTCTGCATACTCAAAGTCTTCTTACTAGCTTTTTCCAGAGCTTTCAACAGCATATCACAGTCTTTCTCAGCAGTTGGACTTCACTCAGCTGTCAAATTCTGTCACATGATAACAAATGGTCCGATATGGTCCAATGTGGATGAAAGCTCTAGAAGAAGCTAGTAAGTGAACTTTAAGAAGTCTGACCTCACACACAACAAAATATAAAACAGTCAATTTTGTTTGTGAGCACAAGGCAACCAAGTAAGTGGTGTTGCTGGAGTTTACGGTAACCTGGGAAGACAGGATGGAAGGACCACAAGAGAGGAATAGAGCCTAGAATATGCATATCTAGTATCAGAGTGTTGAGGCAGGGGTTTAAGGTCCAGCTATGAATCTGTGGAAGTGGGCTGCAGGGGTTTCGCAGGGTCATCTCTACACCGGGTCTGGGACTGTTATAGGGATCTGTGGGCTGCAGAGACGAAGAATCATTAAGAACATCTTGGAAGCTGGTCAAAAAGCTTCCCGTTGGCTCTGGATTAAGAGGGGGGACGAGTCAGGGCATGATCACCCTCGGCTGGGTCGCCCAGTTGAAGGTGTCTGAGTCCAGTACCTGCTATTCATTTTCATGTATATTACACCAGCAGGCAGCAGCATCACCTACTGATACCAGATAAAAGGAGAAAAATCATCATCACCACAACAGCAATCTATCATTGATACCATTAAAATACTCAAAATAAATAATAAAGAAAAGAAAACCTATATATTTGTTTTAAATAGATCTCAATCTACAAGTTGTACTGACTCTTAAGGGACCAGGAGCAGTGGACTCTGAGCAGACCTGACCCAGTGTGGAACTCAAACACAGTCCTACTACCAGTTAATAGCCAGAATCTCTGGACTCACGATGTCCTCACTGTGAAATTACAACCGCAAATCATCATAGATTAAGTCCAACTTTTATGTCCACTGGGTCAGGCTGAGAAGAGCTTGGATGAGTGTCTGCTGAGTTCATGCTTGTCTGGATGGTGAAATAACTGCTTAGTAACATGGTGCAAAACTACAGTATCTCAAAAGACTCTCAGAAGAAGCAACAGGTGTAAAACAGAGCAATTACAATCCTGCTAGAACTGAACAACACAGAGGGAGGAGACAGCTTCAACAGCAGATTACACCAACGCCCTCTGCTGGACTGTTAAGGAAACATAAGAAGTCAATAAACAGGTGCAGCTAGGTGTCAGTCAGATAAAGAGCTACGTAGCTAGTCTTCACCCTCAGTGTGGAACAACTTCATATGACATCATTATTAAAAACTGCAGTAATCAATATATCTTATATAAAGAATTGATTAAATGACTTATCAGCAACTCTGCAGTTCCCCTTCACTTTATGGACTGTTTTAGCCGCTTTTAGCTCAATGTTTTAGATTTCCTACCACCCAACTCTGCCCTCATTAATAGTTACTAATATCAGCAAGAAAAGAAGAAGCTCTGATTACCCCACTGTAAAAGAAAGTCTGTTTTCATATTTTATTATTATTTATTTTCCAAAATAAAAGCATTCTTACTGTTTCAAAATTAAAATGAAAAGATACAATTTAAAAAAGTGAGGTAGAGAAATACAAAGTACATTATTAACTTATAAAAAATACAAATCAAAATGAAATAAAGATACTGTGTAAGTGTGGATTTGCCCCAGACAGAATGAGAGACTAACTGGTGAATATAGTGGAACTTCAAGAGATACATACTTTTTTCATTCAATTCAATTCAATGCCTTTATTGCACAGCAGTACAACGGAATTGTGTAATCTCTGTGGGTAATATACATAACAGCAACAGACAATAACATAAACCAGCAAATGATGAGACACATAAAATACACTAGGGTTGGTGGAGACCAAAGCAGAGTTAGAAGGAGAGTGAATGTTGGACTTATATTCATCAGATGAATCCAAACACAACTCCAAATTGATTTTAATGTTGTTCTGTGTCTGCTGGATGTTTGCTTACATGGCATGATGATGTGTCAGTGATGTGTTTACCTAAAAATCTAGTCACAGTTTGTATCCTGATAACTCTTCCATGCTTCACTTTTGTCCTTATATCACATCAGAGAACACAGACCTGAGAAGCTGAACTGTAGAAGCCTTACACCTAAACACCTAAACCTGGGTGTCAAACAGGTCACCTTTTTAATATTTGCCTTTGCTCCTGAAAACGTCATGTCCAGTAACCTGAATGATGGCTTTGTGTCATCTGATGGCAGTTACAGTATATTACCTATTAACCAAACAATGACAGGTACATTAAAGTCATTTTCCTTTAATATGATTGCAGTTTGGGTCTCATGTAACTACCAGAAGTGGTTTGTGTCTCCTGCAAAATGAAGAACTGAAACTTAGTGGACACAAGTTAGCATAAAGTATAAGGTCAGTAATACTGTGATTAACGTTTAAATGATCATTAAAGGCCATGTGACATTTGATTTGGATTTTTACAGCAAATCACAGCCAGAAGTAACACAAATGTCATGGTAACACAAATGACTATTGTCTGGAGCTGCAAATACATTGTAACTGAAAATCACTAATGACGTCATATCTGAGAGAGAAGCCTGTAAATAAATATGAAAAATCATCCCTACATTTGTGAAAGCAAGGAGGAGTTAGATGGAGTTAGGCTGGATATATAAGAGCATGTTTGTGATTCATTGTCTGCTCCATGGACCAGCCTCACTTTACTTGCTTAATACACAATAAATATTTGATTGCAATGAACTCTGCCGGACTTTTTCATTATTATTTGAAATCTATGTTGTGGAAGCACTGAAGTTTCTACTGGCCGAGCTGAAGGTTCTTTTCATGTCAATGTATTGAGTGACTTTGAGTTTTCTTGTAAACAAACTAAATGTACATCTTGTGTTTCTCACCAAAACTTCCTGTGAATATCATTGAAGTCTAATACATGTATTCAATGCATTTCCTTCATTATAAAATAATGAAAGCTGACTTTTCTTGAAAGTTTGAACGCTGCATTGTTTTACATCCAGCTGCTGGTCTCTGATGCGTTTCTTGTTGTGTTACATCCATCTGTCGATCTTTGGAATAGTTTCAAAGTCATTGGCAGAAATGTGTACTGCATCATCCGCGCGCGTGTGTGTGTTTGTGTGTGTGCATGTCCGTCTTTATGCTTGTGCACTAGACAATAAAGGACATGGTGTAGCTTTAAGTCAATATTAAAACAGCAGGGTTCAGTTGTATAAACGATAAGACAACCATGTCAACTCACACATAAGAGACTCAATCAGAATAAAACATTATGTGTAGACTGATAACAAATTGTACTGACTTTGATTTTTGGTTCTTAACAGCGATCTGTAAAATGTCAATCAAATAATATTGACCAATTAGGAAGCATAATTTTACTTCCCTGTTAATGTTCCTTTATCCTTATCTGTGACACACCCTGTAGAGTAGAGCCACTAATTAATCATTTATATCTTTGACAGTTAAAATTGATGATGAGGGAATATCACTGCTGATGATAGTTTACACATGTATGTGATGAAAGAATGACATGGGTTACACAGTTATTCTGGCGCACAACCATGAACGACTTCTACTTCTTCATCGTTTGTTTCAATGACAGGTCTGAAGACTTGTGAAGCAAGCAGCTACCAAGCAGTTGATGTGAAAACGCATAGTTAAAACTGTGTCTTCATCCATTTATGGCTCATTAATGACTGAGAGTTATAAAACAGATCCATGCGTATGCACACATTTGATACAGCTGACTGTCCAGTACTAAATATACCACTCAGCATAGAATGTTTAATGATTTTTCATCGCAGCTCCCAATGCAGGTAGATTATTAGGATACCTGCATCAGGAGTTGCAGTGTGCAAAGGTTTTTCTTTCCTGCTTGCACACATTTGTTGTTTGGTCCACCACAATAGTAATTTTCCTTTAATATGACTGCAGTTCAGGCCTCATGTAACTACCAGAAGTGGTTTGTGTCTCCTGCAAATGAAGAACTGAAAGTTGTGGACACAAGTTAGCATAAAGTATAAGGTCAGTAATCATGTGATTATCTCAGGGATTTCATAATGATATTAGTTGTTGATATAATGTGTTGGATTCATATGTGAATAAAGTAAACAAGTCAGAATTGCAAAAAGTGTCCCACATGATCCTATTCCACCCTGTTCGTTTTGCTTATTTTAATTGTCTTTGACTGTTGAAAATCAGATAGACTTCGCGGCTGTGTTATTTATAAGTCGCATGCCTTCACACTTTTGACGAGTTGGAGATAACACGCTGCCTACATACTAGGTTCTTCTTATAGGGCAATTTAAACAGGTTTTTCCTGCAGGCAGGTAATGAATCCGACACACCTTGAACGCATCAACAAAAACACATTCTGGTTACGTCACTACGCACGGGGACGTTTGTCCAATCAGGTGAGCTGCTTGAAGCTCAGGAAAGCAGCAGATGATATGGCAGCTTTGAGAGCGACCAGGTGGAACTTGCTTTGTTAACACGGAGAAACGTTTGATAATGAACACACTGTGACTCACAGACGGAGACAGAGCAGCTGCTCGACATGATTTACTTAATATTATTGTCCGCTCTGTCGGGAGCAGTCGTTACGTTGGTGTTACAGTTCCTGCTCATATACCGGAGGAGCCCCGAGCCCGCAGGCAGGACGGTGCAGTATGTTAAAGTAGTGCCTGATAACGCATTGAAGGATTACTTTAATACCCAACATGAGCCAGGCCAACAGCAGCAGCAACAGCAGCAGCAGGACAGCACAGCAGCCGCAGCAGAGGGCCTCTCCAGCAGGCAGCAGGACTCGGCTGTCCCCGGCCCCAAACAGCCTCCACCGCCTCCACACAGCGAGCACACTGATGGGGCCAAAGCGGAAACCTGCAATTTCCTCAACGCTATATTTTTGTTCCTATTCAGGGAGCTGAGAGACACGCCAGCCGTCAGACACTGGCTCACCAAGAAGATCAAGGTAGAGTTTGAAGAGCTGCTGCAAACCAAGACTGCAGGCCGGCTCCTGGAGGGGCTGAGTCTGCGGGACATCTCTCTGGGTAACTCTCTGCCCGTCTTTAAAACGGCCACACTGGTGGACCCGCTGCACAAGAACGAGGACGGCATGCCCGAGGAGCTCAACTTTGAGGTGGACATCGAGTATAACGGAGGTTTCCACCTGGCCATCGACGTGGAGCTGGTGTTCGGGAAGTCCGCCTACCTGTTCGTGAAGATGAAGAGGGTGATGGGGAGGCTGAGGCTGCAGTTCACACGCATGCCTTTCTCCCACTGGTCCTTCACCTTCCTGGAGGACCCGCTGGTGGACTTTGAGGTGAAGTCTCAGTTTGAGGGTAGACCCTTACCTCAGCTCACCTCCATCATAGTCAACCAGCTGAAACGAGTCATCAAGAAGAAACACACCTTACCCAACTACAAGATCAGGTAGGTTTGTTTACCTCCTCTAGAAGCTGCTATATAGATGTAAACAAGCTGGTAGAATATGACACTGACACACAGCTGGTGGTACAGCCTTCATGATCACCTGACAGTCAAACACAGACCCACACTCTTTAAAAATGCCCCTCTATGTCATCTATTATTATTGTCATTATTTTATTGATGATGATTAAAGTCATTCTTAGTATAAATGGCTAATTGTAGCTGTATGCTTACATTGTTTACACTGTATTTTACTGTCTGAAGAAGATTCAAAGTGTCAAATGGGACCAAAATATCTCATATTCATAGATCATAGTTTAATGTGTCTCAAAAGATGTCAACTTGGACTAATAGAATTGGTAGTAAATTACTACTTGAACCATGCCATTGGTTGTAGCATTATTATTAAAATTAACACTAATTAATAGCATTTTTGGTGTCTAACAGAAGAGAAACCTCATGTTAAAGAAAGACCTTAGCATTAGGTTACATTCTCTTTGTAGATACTTTTGTCTGATGTGACTTACAATGAGTTAGAGCTGCAACCAACATGATGATGTCCTCAAATATCACAACCCAATAATATTCAGTTTACTGTCACAGAGGACTAAAACAAACCAGGATATACTCATCTGAGACGCTGAAAACAGACTCTAAATGATTATTTGATCACCAGAATAGTATGTGATTCATTCAGTAGTGTATTCAGACTCTGTAGGACAAAGTGCATCCCTCCAAAACAAACAGTTAAATATGTGTTCACTGCTGTAGACTACTACTACTACTACTACTACTACTACTACTAAATACACTTTAAATCCAGAGAGCTCAAATAGACACCAATCAAAGCCAAACTTTGGAAAACTACTGGCAGATTAAAGGAATACATTTTCAGACATTTCTGACTTCATCTTTTGTTTTGTGGCTTGTCACTAGAGCTGCTGTTCTTCCTCCCACGTCTTTTTCCCTTCCTTCCAGCAACAAACAGCTGCTTCGTTTGTGTTTTTGAGTTGTATCGTAGGACAATAGAGCCTGTCAACTACACAGCTTACTCAGAAATCAAGCATTTATCAAGCATTTCTATCTGCATGGCTTTATAAGTATGCTGGATGGGATGTTTACAGTGAATATACAGCATAGTTGAATCACAGTATTCGGTACATATCACGTAATGGTCCTTTAACTGTGCTGTTAGATCCAGTTACTGCTGATGTACACAATGAGGTCCACTCAGTAGCTGTTCTGGAGCTTTTGACTGCATGTCACAGTCTTCCTCAGCAGATGTTCGGTTGTTTAGGAATAGTAGATGTTCAGATTTCATGTTTTTGGAGCACTTTAAGGATTATCGCATCTGCTTAAAAGTTCTTTCTCAACCTTTTAAAACCAGAACACCAAAAAAAAAAATCAACAGGACGTCCATTTATTAGCTGTTTCCAGAACTTTCGGTCAGTCTTCATCGGCAGAGAGAGCTTTCTCAGTTGCCATGGAGATATCCTCTGCACTCAGTTGTCATGGACAGTCTCCATGACAACTGGGCTAACTTCATCCACTGATGAAGACAGTTAAAATGCAGTTGAAAGCCCTCGAAAACACTAATAAGTTCACGTTGAGAAGATTTTTTGTCATGTAAGCATTTATTTACAACATACTACACATGATGGATTTAAATTAAGTTTCCAGAACATTGTTGACACTTTTTTTTATATCTTTGTTTTTTTGGGGGGCAAACCAAAATTCTCCACCACAATCTAAAATAACATCATCTCCCACTTCATGAGTCACAGGACGTTTTGATTTCTGTCCTCCCACTCTCAGCTGCTCCCTATTTTTTTTCCCTATTTTTCATTAATCATAAAACAGCTTGTGTTTAGACTAACACAGTCCACACAGGTTATGGATAATAATAAGCACACACTGTGGAGGCTGGTGAAGCTCGGGACATCACTGATGCCAGCTGCAGTGGCTGAATCTCATTTATATTTTCAAAGTAAAAGCTCACATCGACTGCATGTTCTACAGTCAGAGACAAATGCAGTTTGATGGGTGCTCGCAAATCTCACTTCACTGCCCACTTTATATGTAGCACTTTATTCCACACTGGCACGCAACCTGAAAAAATGGCTCCAGATTCCCATTGTTATAACAGTCTCACTTCTCTAACATTGATTTTTACTAGATTTAGTAGAATTACCAAAAAGCTCACTATCTACTTCCACTTTATTTTAGTCTCTCTCTCTCTCTCTCTCTCTCTCTCGCTCTCTCTCTGTCTCTGTCTCTGTCTCTCTCTCTCTCTCTCTCTCTCTCTCTCTCTCTCTCTCTCTCTCCCTCTCCCTCTCCCTCTCTCTCTCTTGCCTTCCAGCTAACACTAGTCCAGATGTCATGTGAGATTTTTTTTATTTTTTTTTTCAACAGTGGCTTTCTCTTTGCCTCTCTGCCATAAAGCTGCTACTGGGGAAACACCCGGGTAACAGTTGCTATGTGCACACACACACGCACGCACACACACACACACACACACACACACACACACACACACACGTCTCCTGGCTCGACCATAGATCCCTGTAGCTTCTTAAAGCCTCTGGGTGAAACACATACATCTATTGTTAGTGACCTTACTGAGATATTTTGTTTTTTTTATCTGTACATTTCAGTAATATTCAGTTTTTTTAATCTTTGTCATGTGACTTTCTGATGATGTATTTGACTCACAGATGGTCTCCAATCAGGGTTTTTATTTATTTAATTATTTTTACAGTATATTCTATAAGGTATTTAGATTTACATCCCCTGTAATTCAATGTTTTAACATAATAAAACACAAAAAAGTCCAAAGGCTCTGTGCCAAAATAAAAGACAGGAAGTAAGTTTAAAGAAGTTAGAAAAATAGAAAGGGAGAAGGGAAAAAAGAGAAGTTGTGTGTGTGTGTGTGTGTGTGTGTGTGTGTGTGTGTGTGTGTGTGTGTGTGTGTGTGTGTGTGTGTGTGTGCGTGTGCGTAAGGAGAGAGTAAGCAAAACTAAACCGAAATCTGCCTTTTATAAGGAATTAATTTCACTTTGGTTACCTATCGAAAAAAAACGGTGCTGAAACTGTTCACACACACACATGCTACATGCAGAAATTGCTGAAATTCCATTGAGGCATCTTGTAATGAAAAGTGCCCTCTCACTGCACGGCCACAACAAGACAAGTGTGTGTATCATGACCCGCCCTGAGTTATCAGGGAAAAGACTGACTATCAGTTATCATAGCTTCAGTGTGCAACGTCTCCTGATCCCTCCAACACACACTTCCTCTGTCTCAACACTCTTCTTTGTCTGCTTTTTTTTAATGTTTGAGTCTGGCTGACTTGCAGTGGCTGGTGATGCTATCAGAGTGTGCACAGAGGTCAGAGAGGGCTGCGCACGTCTGAATCTGCAACTTCTAGACTGTCAGAACGCTGGAAATGTCTGCTTCATATTCAAATCACATGCTCGTCTTGTTATTAACTGATGGATGGATGGATGGATGGATGATAGATGGATAGATAGATAGATAGAAGCTTAGTTTACAGCAGCTATATCCACATTGAAGTGGATGAGTAACGTTGCAGAAACACATCTCTAATTATCCAATGGAAAAAATAACTAAAAACGTATTTCTAAAAGTCTCCAAAAGTCGTAATAATGAAATAGTACCAGTAAAAGTGCCCTGCAGTATATTTATATAGTAATATAAAATATATCTTAAAAAAAAAAAAAATCTTAAATCTGGCCCACTGGATAACTTAGCAAAGTATGAAAATTGCAGAAAATTAATTCTGTAAGTTTAATTAAAAAAATAAATAAAAGAAGCTGCTATTCTCATTTAGTTCCACTTTACATTCACAGTAAGGCTTCTGATCTGCTCATACACGTCCAACTTGAGAAAAGTGAGTGAGTGTTTATCAGTTTCTCTTAACAGGGTAACCCCAAATGTACACACCTGGCTGCAAATGTTGTACTTCTTTTTATGGACAAGCCTTCTTTGTGATGGGCATCAATAAAACCAAAATGTGTTCCAGACTGAGACATAATATTGTTCTTCAGACATCTCAGGCTGTTCATCTGTTTTTTGAATAGACGGTTTATTATAGTAAAGTTGTAATATTTTCTATATCATTTAGGGTTAGGGATGTGACCCTTGAACTAAAATGAGTCTGTCAGCCCTGAAATAGAGGAACTGACCAAACAATACACATCACCTCACTACCAACTTTAAACTAACTTGACACTTCATTATGTAAAATGTGTCCAGCTGGTTGTTTTCACAGAAGCTTGATCTTAGTGACAGTCAGCTCACTGAACCATTTTTTCTCTTTTTGACCCAAACTTGTAAAAACAGAACATGATTAGATATTAATCATGAAACAATTCACAGAAAATGAAGTGGCAGCTATTCTCACTAGTCGAGTTATTTTTGTATACTTTTATTTCTTGTCATCATTTCATTTTATACATCTTGCTACACCTGATGACAACATTTTTTTGTAATGTGATTAGGTGTCACCCAGTGATACAGCATAATAACAATTCATTTTAAATAAATTAATGAATTACGTCATAGCTCCATAGGTTTTTCCAAGTTTCCACCTTCCTCAAGAGCAGTAAAGAAAATTTCAAAATTAAATACAATGAATAATAAAACATACATGGCCTTATTCAGAATAAGGTGTCTAAGGTGCTCCCCCTTTATTGGGTGTCAGCAATTCAATTCATTCTTTTTTCAAGTACTTTTAGATTCCTGCTCATTGTGTAAGTGAAGTACTCCATATGATATTTTTGTGCTAAGTTGTTTTTAAAGTTTTGGACTGTTGGTCGGACATCACTTTGGGATTCAGGAAGTAGATATGAGTGTTTTTTCACTAATTTTTTGGCAATTTTTAGACCAAATTGATAATCAAGAAAAGGTCAAAAACACACACCATATTAAGTTATTACATGACAACAATCGCCAACAATTATGTGAAGTGCCTCTGCTCATTTTCCCCAAAGCTCATTATATTTCAAAATAAAAGTAATAATTTCTTCTGACGTTAGTAGAGACTAGGGGTGTGACGAGATCTCGTGGCACGCAACGATATTTCTCGTCGAAGTGAATTTTATCTCGCGAAGCTATAAAAAGATCAGTTTTCTATCTCTCATCTGCACGTCATGTCTTCTTTTTATAATGTTGATGATCATTAACCTTGTTGCAGCTTCTACCTAGATCTCAGTCAGAAGTATAAAAGGAGGAGAGGAGCAGGTTAACTACGCTGAGCCTGAGGTAGGAGGAGCGGAGGAATCTAGCAGCTATGGAAGCCTAATGATGCCAAAAGTAAAATGAGTCACACTACCAAATTATACACAACACAATTTAAAATTAACACAATTTATATTTTGTTCTACTTGTGTATTTATGTGATACAGGATTTGTGCAATTTACTTTTATTTCTGTGTTTTTTTTATTAGAAATATGATATAATTTTATAATTGGATACTTTATTTAATTTCTATTTATGTATGAGAATTGTTTCTACTCTTTATTATTTACTTTTTAGTATTTGTGATTGTATCTAACTTTTGTATTTACGGTTGTTATTTCCATAAATACCAAAATTATCCATCTATAAAATATCTATATGGGGAAACCTTTTACAGTGCTGCTTATTGCATATGATAATTATATATTTAGAAAATAGAACTAAAAATGAGTAGTTAAAACATTCCAATTCAATTTCCATTTTGTCATATTTCCTCATTGAAGTTTTCTTAAAAATATAGTTAAAATCTTGTCTCGTCTCGATGTCGTGAACCCAATATCGTGTCTCGTCTCGTGAGCTGAGTGTATCGTCACATCCCTAGTAGAGACACTCTTAATTTCATTCCAGTGTAATAAAATACAACAGGAAAGCCTGTTAACTAACCATGACTCCTAACATCTACATATTAAAATATGAACATATTAAACACTACAGCATGAATCAGAATTAGCTTTTTTATTCTTCCGGGAGCTCAGAGATGCAGGAAGTTGTGCCTGAGACTGCAGCGAGCCAGCTGGATGCCCTTCAGAAAGGTGTGTGTGTGTGTGTGTGTGTGTGTGTGTGTGTTACGCTTAAATGCTCCATCAAAGGTTCTGCGCCGCTTGTCCAACTGTTAAATGCAAGCGTTAAACACTCACTTACTGCCTTTGAGTCGTGTGGGAGAGCGCCGCAGCAGATAGAACTGTAAGTGTGTGTGTGAGCGTGTGTATATCACCCCCGATCATGCAGAGCAGAGTGTGATGAGATGATGTAATGAAGAGTGGCCTTACAGAATGAAAGCTAGACCTTGGGATTTGCTGAGTGGCACAGATGGTAGTTGTTGTGGAGAGGGGAGAGAGAGGGGGGGGTGCTGGGACTGCAGTCCACTGGAGGTAATCCAGGCATTACAGCACCCATGTTGAGTCAGGACTCCAGTTATGGGGGAATACTATGTTAAATCCATGATGATTGTACATGGTTTCTGCAATCAGTCCAGCTCCCTCTCTGTGTTTTCCAAGCATCCGGGAGCTTAGAGGACAGGAACTGCTAATTTCTGCTTTTTTAGTTAAAGGGGACTTAACTTATTCTGCACATTTCTAGGTCTGTGTTTATAATCTGGGACTTTATTGGCATATCTGTGTAAACAATACTTGCAATACTTACTTGAAACTTCTCAAAAACATCCGTATGTGTTTTGAGCTGAAATCTGGCCCAAAAACACATGGAAAAAGCTTAGCAACCACCTTAGCAACAAAGGCTGTGGAACAGACTGCTGTCTACAGGCAAAAGGAAGTGTTCTACTGCATGAGAGAGACCAAGATAGAGATCTACTGCACGAGAGAGACCAAGAGAGACAGAGTTCTACTGCACGAGAGAGACCAAGACAGAGTTCTAATGCACGAGAGAGACCAAGACACAGTTCTACTGCACGAGAGAGACCAAGAGAGACAGAGTTCTACTGCACGAGAGAGACCAAGAGAGACAGAGTTCTACTGCACGAGAGAGACCAAGACAGAGTTCTAATGCACGAGAGAGACCAAGACACAGTTCTACTGCACGAGAGAGACCAAGAGAGACAGAGTTCTACTGCACGAGAGAGACCAAGAGAGACAGAGTTCTACTGCACGAGAGAGACCAAGAGAGACAGAGTTCTACTGCACGAGAGAGACCAAGAGACAGAGTTCTACTGCACGAGAGAGACCAAGAGACAGAGTTCTACTGCACGAGAGAGACCAAGAGAGACAGAGTTCTACTGCACGAGAGAGACCAAGAGAGACAGAGTTCTACTGCACGAGAGAGACCAAGAGAGACACAGTTCTACTGCACGAGAGAGACCAAGAGAGACAGAGTTCTACTGCACGAGAGAGACCAAGAGAGACAGAGTTCTACTGCACGAGAGAGACCAAGAGAGACAGAGTTCTACTGCACGAGAGAGACCAAGAGACAGAGTTCTACTGCACGAGAGAGACCAAGAGACAGAGTTCTACTGCACGAGAGAGACCAAGAGAGACAGAGTTCTACTGCACGAGAGAGACCAAGAGACAGAGTTCTACTGCACGAGAGAGACCAAGAGAGACAGAGTTCTACTGCACGAGAGAGACCAAGAGAGACAGAGTTCTACTGCACGAGAGAGACCAAGAGAGACAGAGTTCTACTGCACGAGAGAGACCAAGACAGAGTTCTACTGCACGAGAGAGACCAAGAGACAGAGTTCTACTGCATGAGAGAGACCAAGAGAGACAGAGTTCTACTGCTCGAGAGAGACCAAGAGACAGAGTTCTACTGCACGAGAGAGACCAAGAGACAGAGTTCTACTGCACGAGAGAGACCAAGAGACAGAGTTCTACTGCACGAGAGAGACCAAGAGACAGAGTTCTACTGCACGAGAGAGACCAAGACAGAGTTCTACTGCATGAGAGAGACCAAGACAGACAGAGTTCTACTGCACGAGAGAGACCAAGAGAGACAGAGTTCTACTGCACGAGAGAGACCAAGACAGAGTTCTACTGCATGAGAGAGACCAAGAGAGACAGAGTTCTACTGCATGAGAGAGACCAAGAGACAGAGTTCTACTGCACGAGAGAGACCAAGAGAGACAGAGTTCTACTGCACGAGAGAGACCAAGAGACAGAGTTCTACTGCACAAGAGAGACCAAGAGAGACAGAGTTCTACTGCACGAGAGAGACCAAGAGACAGAGTTCTACTGCACGAGAGAGACCAAGAGAGACAGAGTTCTACTGCACGAGAGAGACCAAGAGACAGAGTTCTACTGCACGAGAGAGACCAAGAGACAGAGTTCTACTGCACGAGAGAGACCAAGAGAGACAGAGTTCTACTGCACGAGAGAGACCAAGAGACAGAGTTCTACTGCACGAGAGAGACCAAGAGACGGCTCAAATTTGAGCCAGAACAGCCTCAATGGACATAAATTAGTAGCACCAATACAAAAGTATAACATTTTTACAACTGTTAAATGTCAAAAAGTATGTAAGGGTTAAAAAGGATCAACACACATCTGACAGTGTACATTTGTCATACGATTGATTTTGGCATCATCTTTATCTTTTTAACACGCACTAAATCAGTGAAGACTTTTGATCTGAGGTTGTCCCAGTTTCTAAAAGCCTTTCTGATACTGAAAGTCAAGCGTTTAAATGTTCCTCTGTCAGGCACACACTGAGTCCCTGCAGGAATAATAGCTCGTCTTGTCCTGCTTTGTGAGCTCAGTTATCTAGTAAAATCCTAAGCCTTTGTGTTTTATAAGGAGCTTTTTATTTGACAGTAAGCTCTCAGTTTAAACATTGACAGTACATGGTAAAAACATTTACACAGTTCTGACAAGAGCCACAAGACAAATATACAGTATGTACAGTATGTATTCTACTGTAGGTAAGGAAGTTAGGACAGCTTCCCAATTCACTGTGATGTATTCTGTACTTGTGCGTTATCACTCTAGGTTGTTTACCTTTGGGAAACTGCTAATTAGACCAAATTACATTCTCACATGACCGGACGAGATAATTAAAATTTAAAATTGGGCTTGGAGATAAAACTCCTGTGTATGTAAAGTGTGTGTGTGTGTGCTCTGTAAAACAGGGATCATCGGGGGGAGGGGGAGGGGGAGGGGGAGGAGGGCGGTGATAGCATCACTGCAAACATCGGGCTGTTTTTGTGTGTGTGTGTGTGTGTGTGTGTTTGTAGCACAGACGGGAGGAGGAGACTCGTGCATTGATTGGGCCATCAGCTGTTCATTTGGCTCATGGCCCGGGAGCGAGAGATGATGAGGTTTGTAAAACAACACGCACTTTAATTGCCCGGAGCTGGAAAAGTAGTATTATAGTTTAAAACCAGCCATTAGCTGCTCCATAATGTATCATTCACCTCCTTTTGCAATGTCACAGTGTATAAATAGTGCAGCAGCAGCAGCAGAAGCAGCTCAGTTCATGTCACAGCCAGAAATCCTGCTCTACATTAACCCTCAGCCCCTCAGCCAATGAAAATCTATCTTTTTAAGACAGGAAGGAGCAGCTACTCAGGGAATTGGACTTAGTGATGTTGATTGCATATTATTTGTGTTCGAAATGGAGTAAGGAGAAAAATATACTTAGGCCTGCCACAATAATGATGTTATCTACTTATCGTACAATTAAGTAATTATTATCATCATCATCATCATGTCTATATATGGACTTATCTTATGATACATGGACATGACCTTGATCATTTTTTGACCTCAGTATTACCACACTTCACATTAGTAGCTAAGACTCTATTCATGTCACATTAGCTAAACAAGTAGTGTCCTCCATTCCTCACTGTGTACGTCCTGAGTGGAGACTGTAGAAGAATTAAAGGGAAATAACTCTGTCCTCAACCATAATGACACTCTGTATTTTTACACCGGTGTAGCACCCACTCTCCAATCCCACCCTGCCCCCTCTTGTATTATTATGCTATCATATGGTCATTATATCAGTGGTATAAAATGATCTTCAAATGACAATAATATCGTTTATTGCGATTATTTCTGAGATAATATATCGTCCAACAAAAATCGTGACAGGCTTGCATATACTTATAAATTCTCGTCCCTTTCTCACTGCTCCTTCTAATAACTCATATATATAATTTATAAACAACTATCCCAAATTGATTTACAACCAAAATATTCATCCATTGTTCAAAAACCTATTAACATAGCCCCTTCTCATCCATATACCATCCATATTATTGGCTTGGAGATAATAATTCAGTTAGATTTTAAAACTCCATGAAAATTGACAGTTGATGAAAACCTAATGAGGAATTAAACATGGTCAAACATGAATGGGTTGGCACAATATATCATTTTAAAACATTAATAACATTAATAATAATAATGTCCAACTGCTGTTAAGTATACATCTGACTATGTTGAAGCTAACACTAAAACAGTTCTCAATCCATACTCTCATCACCTCTCTGTGTCCACTTTGGCAGCAGAGTCTAACATACAGTTTTACAGACTGATAGTACAAGCTGTTTATGAGCCAAGCTTCAAATATTCATGTGATGTGCTTCAGCTAAAGGGTTCTTTGGGAGACGTTAGATAGTAACCACATTTAGGATTCCATGCAGAGGCTGAGACAGACGTGAACAGGTATATCCCTCCAGCTGCTGACATACTGTACCTCAACAGTTGTGTCTTATGCTCTGTGTTTCATCAGACATACTGTTACAGACACTGGCTAACAGCCAAGATTCACTGTGTAGTTTGTCTCCCTCATTGAAATGGATTAATTGACTGCAGTTCGTACAATGTGATGGTCATTTCCACTGACAGATATTGACTGAAACTGAGAAGCCTGTTAATGTTTTCCTCTTTGCTTATTTATGTTAAACACCATTTTGAACTGTGACCTGAGCAAATGCTGAGTGTAAATCATCATAAAACTCATGCTGAGGTTAATGTTATATGTAGGTACAGTCGTGGGTTTAAAGTCCTGTTTCCATTAAGGAAGATCTGGGTAAAATTTAGAAGGCGGGAACTTTACAGAAACGTCCTCTCACTCTGTCCTCTCAGCTGTTGTCTCCATTGCAGAGTAGGACCTTAATAGGACCCATCAGACTCTGGAGGTGACGTAATCATTCTGCGACAGTTTCCATCGCTGCATAATCTCCATCTTCTATTACTACTCTTCTTCAGCTGGGTTTTAAAAATGACTCTTATTTTGGTGCTTTCTGTTGACGTCACATCCCATTTTGAATATACCCAATCAGCACAGGGTCAACCTCAAGCCCCACCCAGGAATTTTTTGGGGCCGCACGGAGTACATACCTCGAGGTAGGGACTCATTTTGCCCCCCCGTGAAAGTTCCTGGAGATTGTCCTTCATGGAGTATCCTGCCACGCCTCGTAAAATTACCCAGAACTTCCTGCAGTGGAAACGGCCCTAAACATGCTACTTGTAAAACTCAAAATGTAAAGACCCAGTGACATGAAAGTGACTTTTTCCCACTTTGAATCCTGTGTCACTGCTTATTTATCTCTTATTATATGCCAAAGATGTCGTAAAATCTGTATTTTTACGTTATTACATCTTTTTCCTGTAAAATAGTTTCAAATGTTTGCTCCTAATGTGTCATTTAGAAAAGTTCAACCAATCAAACATGGCTTTGTGTAAGTAGCTGAACACACTGGACATATAAAACCATACTTCACTATTTGTGAGTCATAGTAGTTAACAAAGACAGGAAGAGATATGTGTTTTGTTATCAGTGGGCAAAAACTTTGTTTTCATTCCCAGAACAATGTGACTGAGCTCTAATTCACTGAAAACTATCTTTCTTATCTTAAATGAATATTTTCTATCACGTTACAAGCAAAAAAAAACATTCTGCAGAATTCCACAGGTTTTCATTCTGGATCATCGTTGAAAACTCTTAAAAAGTCTGCAGATTCCATTTGGGTGTGCTTAGTGAGTGTAAGTGCCACTGTAAGGGGAAATAACATGAGACTGTGAGAGGAGAGTCATAACAGAGTGACTAACAGGTTAACATTTACTGCCACCACTAAAACACATTTACAGGCAGTGTCGCTGTTATAGTTCCTTACTTTAGTTTTGGTTTGATTGGCAGCATGTGAAATTAGAGTCCCAGCTGCTTCTGTTGAACATGCTAATTTAGCATTAGCTTGAACCTCTGATAGCTAGCTAAATTGGATAGCCACCAAACTGCAACTCTGTGTAATTTTCACAACTTTGAGTTTATGAACAACTACCACAGTGAGCAGAGCGAGGCACACTGCAACCTTTTTCTTGCTTGGATTGCAGGGAGGTACTTGGACTGCACCAAGTGCTACCCTTGATTTGGTGCTCTGCTTGAAGTTGTCACCAAGCACCTTACTCAAATTTCAAATTATTTCAACTTTCACCTTGGCTGCCGCTGAACTTTTTGAAGTGCAACCAATAAAATAACAGCTGTATGTGACATAGCCAGAAATGACACATGCAAGGAGGTTTCAGAGTTCCCTGTACTCTATAACACCACATTAAAATATACCACCATCTTTCCAGGAAAACTAATGCAATTGCCAGCATCTTCTTCTGACATGAACTAATACATCGTACACAAAATAGTCTGAGACAGCTGATGGCATCTGGAGAAATTGGTGACAGTGTTCTTCAAATACTCCAGTAGGGTCCTTGTTGCCTAGAAACATGAATAGCTACATTGTGCACTTTTTGATGATGTATACTTGCGCTGCCAGATATCTTATCTGAACCTGTGACTCCATCCTATTAAACCAGTGGTCTCCTAAATACACCTAAAATATGCAGGGCAGTAGCTCTCCAGGAGCAGGGTTGGAGACCACTGTATTAAACAGTAAAAGCCACCTAGAGGTGCAGCTGGGTACTGCAGCAAATCTATAGTACATTATATGACGGTTACAAAACATGTCCTTCGTCTTCTGCATTATTAGTCAATGTATTTTTAATCAATCAAATTATTAATGGTAATGAATGGATAATCCATCAAATCATTGACATCCCTAGAATCAACCAAAATAGTGAAGTTGCAGTTGGACAGCTAAACAATGAGCTAAAATTTTAATATAAAGCTCCATAAAAATGATCTGAAAAGTCTCTGTAGGTTTATCACAGCCTATACAATACAATTTTAAAAACAGCAAATAAACACATGCATGATAATAATAAAATTAGACAATTTGTAAAAATGTGAAATTTAGTAAAAATAAGTTAAAATTACACTAATTAAAAGCCAGATTAAATATATGTTTTCAGCTGTTGTTTAAAAAATATTAAGAGAGCTCACATCTCTTATAGCTTTAGGTATAGTATTCCATCATTTTGAAGCATATGACACTGACATTTGATACATTGTGTAGATTATTAGCAATTTAGACAGGCAACAAAGATAAAAATGTAAGATGTTACTTTTTAATCAGTCTCCTTTTACCAAAATGTTTGTTCTAACTGTACATTTCAAATCAGGCTGTGTTTCCTACTTCATTGTATTGATTATTGATGATAAAAAGGTTGTAATATGGAGGTTAGGGTTACATCAACTCAGCAGCCTTTTCTGTCAGCCAGTATTGTTTTAACATGAATTTATTATTCCATAAACCTAACAAAGCTCTTCAGTGATCTTACTTCATGATGCCTGAATGCTTTAATTACTTACATAATACCCAAGTCTGTATGGTACATAGTAAATGCTATGCTCATGATAGCAGCTTAGTCCTGAAACTGGATAAGCTAACAGCATTCCTGGTTGTGTGTGATGTGTGTGATGTGTGTGATGTGTGTGGTGTGTGGTGTGTGTGGTGTGTGTGGTGTGTGTGTGTGTGTGTGTGTGTGTGTGTGTGTGTGTGTGTGTGTGTGTGTGTGTGTGTGTGTGTGTGTGTGTGTGTGTGTGTGTGTGTGTGGCTTTTTCACTGGAAGAAAAAGGAGGGTAATCTAATAAGAGCTTTCTGACTGGAGTCAAGTTTCCTTCTTATAAAGAATTTCTGTCTTTTGTATTGTGCCTAAAGCCTTTTGACTTCTCATTAGCTGAACTGTCAACTAAGCTGAGAGATTGGATTTGAGAGTGCAAATGCCAAGAACAGAACACAATTAAATTATTTTGGCATCTCTATTAGAAGAGAAGGGCTTTGTCCACTTAACTGTGAAATGTCACATCTCTGCTGTATTTTCCATTCTTTTACCTTGACGTGTTTAGCTCTGAGTTTGGCTGGAAGTATTTGACAATGAAAGTTAGTATTTCCTTGTAAATGTAGTATTTGTCATTGTGTACACGTGTCAAACATACTCAGGATGTCACACCCTCAAGAATCCAGTAGTACACTCATTCTGAAACCAAAGTCTCCATGTTCTTTAAAGGCTTACTGATGTTGAAATACAAAACCAAGTAGAGGTTTCTGGCACAACTTCACCTACTTCCAAGGCGCACAGAGAAGAGAAAAAAGTCTAAAATGTCAAGGCTCCAGCAACACTTGCAGCCTTCATCAGGGTCATCATAAAACACATTACGAGCAGTATTTAAATAGGGTAGTTAAATAACAGAAAATAAATATACAAGAAATAACCAATGATTTCAGCCAATAGGTCATCTACCAAGATAGGTTGGGTATATGGTCATGTGACTTCAGGCCAATCATTATCCCAGACAAGAGGAGTATCTAATAAATGACATGGGTGACACCATATTTAGTTCATAAACCAGAAAAAAATAAAGGGTGAAACTCAAGTTCATACAGAAGTGGCTATTGTTTTAAATGTTTTAAATGTGTTTCTGCTTTTTAGCTACCCTATTTAAATACTGTTTGTAATGTGTTTTATGATGACCCGATGAAGGCTGCAAGCTGTAATACGTTGGTCTATTAATAAAGTAGATCTATACTACAAGTGTTGCTGGAGCTTTGACTTGACACAAGCTATAGCTGCACTAAGAATTTGAGTAGGAATGATGATTTTGGAGCAGGCCCCCGTTACTGTTGCTTCAACAACGTAATACACAAACAAGGAGATGGTTGTTCTCTATAAGGAGAGGGAGAGATGACTCTTTACTGTATGACAAGTACAGATAGGGAGGAGGTGCATCAGTGATACGTTTATTATATCTTCTCTTAATGGGTCACGTTCAAATTATATCGAATTGCAGAAGAAGAAATAGGAGACAAATACAAAAAATTATAAAATATTGTACTTCTCTCTTTAATAAATGGGTTTAGTACAGAAACTGACCATGTTCTTTTGTTGTTCGTTAATGAATCAGTATAGGTGAAAGCACAAACAAAGGTTATCTGCAGTTAAAGTGAGCATGTACAGAAAACTGCAAATGTGGGTTGTAAGTTTGTCACGTAGACTTCCTCCCAGCTTTACTAATGAACCCAGTTCTCACCATCCGCCAAAGCTGTTTCCCCCTTTTTGAGGCCATGAAGGCACAAACAACATCAGCAGCTACTGCGCTACTCAAGAACAACTTTTGTCTGCTCCTGTTTAACATTCAACTCTCAGGTCTGTCCTAATCTACAGGTCACTTTCTATACGGGAAAAGAAAAACTTCTCCATCAGTATGATTGGGTTGTGAATGCCATCAGCAAATGTGTTTTATATAGTCTTAAAGGACAGGTTCACAGTTTTTAAACCAGCAATCAGGTATCCATATGAACAGGAACATAGATTTAGTCCTCCATCACTTACATTGTTAACACATTATGAAGGGATCTTCTAATGGTCAGTATGAACAGGAGGAATCATTACAGCAAGAAAAACACATTTCAATGTTCATTTAGACTCCTGACTGTTTTAAGACAGACTTGAAAAATTGCAAACCTACCCTTTAACTTCGAGTGCCAATGTGTACTGTGCACTAATTCCTGATATCCTTGAGCCCAAACCCGTTATTAACCAACAGTTCTGGAATCAGTGCCAGTATGTTCAGCCCCCAACCCCCCCACCCAGTTTCATTACACCTGCATTTGTGACTGTAAGAAAATCTTTGAGACTTATATGCATGGCGGGATTATACTTGCAAGTAACCCATCAACATTTTATTATCATTTTCAACCTGTAGGATGTGATTTTCTCAATCTTTATTTTCAAAGAATGTATTTATTATGAGAATGAAATATCAAGTAAAGTGCTTTGTGCTTTCATATTCAGATCAAACTTCAAGAAGCTTTCTATTGGTGAACTTTGAACATCTTTTTTACAGCCTATGTCACTGCTGAATCCTGCAGGCAAAGTGAAACTATACTTCATTTCTATTAGTAATGCAGAGTATGTTCCTTATATCATTACCTGCTTCCCTCTCCTCTCTCATTTGGAGTCTATTACATATTCTTTGAATATTCCATCACTCCTAATATAGAAGCTTTAGACACTGCGTGGCCCTTAATTTATATATCATAAATAATCATGAATGGCTTTTAAACTCTTCTATGATAGAACCATGCAGCTTGACCGGAGAGACTGATGTTCCTAAACAATGTCACACAAAATACAGCAGTGCCCTTCATTTGTAGGAGCATAGACTATTTAAATACCCTGATAGAACCATATACAAGAATTCATTTGACCAGAAACTTGTGCTGACACACAGTAGCATCAGTTTCACGAGTAAAATGTGGACGATTTGCTGAACAAAGTCCACTATTTAGAACAGCAGGAGCCCAAGGCCAACAACACAGTAACACCAGGATAGCCCAAAAATAGCAAAGGACAGGCGTGTGCTCTGAGATCATGCTTATACATTACAATGACTGTTTTTACTAACTCGGGCCCTGCTGAACTGAAGGAGACAGCTTTCAAACCAAGGACCACACCCAGCACCACTACTGCCACTGTGACTCTGCCCCACTCAGAGCTGAATGCATTCCACTCTTCATCTTCATACATGACAAAGAGGGTGAACAGATTTTTCTGAATGTAATTGTCTAACTGTTTAATGTTGGATGCTTGTATTCAAAGTATTCAATTCAAAGCCTTTATTGTCATTGCACAGCAGTACATGGAAATTGTGTGTCCCCAATGGCTAATTACACATACAAAATAATAATGAGACACATAGTGTAAAAGACACTGGATAAAAAGAAAATGTATAAAATGTATTACAGAAATGTAAATTCCAGGATATTAAAAGTCTTATAATGTGTAAAGAAAGTCAAAATTTCAAGCAGATTCTCATGTTTTTTAGTGTGAGGGTCATCTGTGGGGGTATAGTTGCATTAGTAGGTTGTTTGGATCATTTCTTAACACACAGTTACATCAGCCCGCATTGAAAAACTTCAGTAAAGATAGACTTTGGATGTTTTCTGTTTCTCTCTCCAGATACAAGCCGTTTTTCCCGTTTCAAGTCCAGCCTCCGCCAGGGTCAGCTTGTGATTTGGATCTGTCAGTGCAGGACAGCAGACTGGTGGAAGGAAGACTTAGAGTCACCCTGACTGAATGTAGCAGGTGAGACACCTTTAATTACTCATTGTTAAAACTGACTAAACATGCCTGGACCTGAACTCCTGCGGCATGCAATGATATTTAAGACAATAGTGTGCTTCAACATTACAGCAATCTTTTTGGATACAGTCCTTTCCTGTTTCCATGGCGATGCCCTCATCATGATACTGTGAAGCAGGATTTTACAACTCCAGGAAGTCATCACTGGACAATCATTTTATCCTCTCTATTGTTTACTATGCAAATGTGAAGACAGAGAAACACAATGACTCTCCAGAGTTGTAAATTCCTTCCCCACAGCATTGTGATGAACAGTGTCTTACAGGATGATGTTACATCACCTAGCAACAGATATCCATCCAGGTTGAATATTCGTTCCAGTTCATCCCACACCGTTAATATCAGTGATGGTAGATTCAGTTTAAATGCAACCAACTCCAGTGAAATAAAACGTCTCCACAATCAATCAATCAAACTTTATTTATATAGTTTGAGTTGCTACAATCTGGCAGGCAGTGGATTCAAGGGGGCAGGAACTTATTTAAGAGGTCTTTTTACCCTTTATGCCATACAGGCACTGAATATAAAATGAATGCACTACCAACTCAAGTTTTTGTTAGTTTGTTTTTAAAGACACTTTTTTTATCAGGTTTTAACTTATTACAATGGTTGCTGCTGTTTTCCTGCTCCTTTGCATAATTGTCAGTTGTTGTATGTGTGGTTATGTTGTGTAGTGTTGGTGTATGTTTTTAATGTCTTCATTATGTGGTGTGTATTATTTGTATGTTTAATGAATTAGAGGAAGCAGAAGACACATTTCCACTAAGGTGGATAATAAAGTGAATTCAATTTAATTTAATTCAATTCAATTCAGTAATAAGACAGAACAAATGTGGACCAAGAACAGCATGAAGAGAAGAAACAAAAATGATGAAGGAACAAAAACAAAGAACAATTTACAAAGAAAAAGAAAAGGAGACCAATGCAGAAAATAAAAGTTAGAGTAAAAAACTAGGTTAAAATGAATCAAAAAGACAAAATGAAAGTAAAATGAAAAAAAGAAAAATGACAACGACCATAAAGTCTCATCATCGTCTCACTCCCAACAGTTTCTTCATGAAGGTTTATTGTATTAAAATGAGTTTGGTTAGGGGATGTAATGAACTGGAAACTGAGTGCCTGTACATGATTCATTCTTTTTGGCATGGCTGATGGCATGATCTTTAAAAAGTCTTAAAGAATTGAGTGTAGTTTTCTCAAAAATGGCGTTGGAGTGGATTAAACAGTCTTAAATCTAATTGACAAATGTAGTAAATGCTTGCCAGTTGTAAAATGTTTAATGGTTGCAGGCTGTAGGGAGACAATCATCTATAAACTATAAGTGTGATTGTGAAGCTGTTTTAAATCCGCACCATTAATCATGTAGTAAACACTGTCACTGGCACTGCTACAGCTACTTAGCCACAAAGCTACTCCACTCAACGGATAAGTGTCAGCTCTTCCAAAATGTAAATCAAATAAATAATATATGAATCATGTTTCATTGGTTAATCCATCAATCTGTTGAAGCTGCTCATTCAGAATCAGATAGCATCATTTAATTAATTAAGTCATGAATGACTGTTCTGTACTGCTGGGACAAAAATGGGACATAGTTTGTAGGCCATCATCCTTATTAGTTTTCCTTCATATGTGTGTGTTAAATTGCACCTATTATGTGGTGTTAAAAGTACATTTAAATTTATTATATTTAACTTGAACCATGATTTAGTCCCTCAGTACTAACCAGAAGAACATGAACAGAGTGTACCACCAGCTCCTTTGAAATGTGCCACTCATTGTGAAAAGCTTAGCCAGTGAGGTACTTCAGCTTCATCTATACAACATTTTTAACAATAAATATGAACCTGAATTTGATCATGTCTGGATTAGCATCCTCAGGGTCCCCTGGGCTCTGGAACTCCTGCTCATTCTAACTAACCACAGTGCATTGTGGCCTGCTAACCAATCAATACTCACCCAGTTGCAAATAAAACAGTCAATCATCAGACTAACTTCCCTGGAAGCAACTTTTATTTTATTGGGATTGGATAACTTTGCTGTCAGTTGGAAACCTTGTAACACATATTTTGTTTTTGACATACTAGTTATCTGAGATCGATCAACATTAAAAGAATTGGTCAAGCCATGTATTGTATTTCTGTGGAGCCTGACAACAAAAAAGTACACTTTTATTTCTTCTCCCATCATGGATTGCCCATTTGGTAAATCCTGCCATGCATTTGATGGTGACTATTGTGATAATATAGTACTTTCTTGACTCTTTGCCAGCATCTCTGGTAAAGAGCTTTGTCAGTGCTTTATTATTTCTGCTCCAATACATCCTTGTTCAGCTGAACAAAAGCAGATTAAGCTTGATTAAACATTCCTTCACAACCAAATGAAAACATGACGTAGTTTTCACAGTTTTTCAATACAAATGCTTTCATGCATCATACTTTAAATGTTTGTTTGTCCCATTTAACCTGCAGCAGTCTGAAGCAGTGTTTTCTACAGTGTACAATCTGCAGCACTTAATAGTTAGATATGAGACTGCATCACTCTCACTCAGCTAATATCTGATGTGGAAAATCACTCACTGTGCTGTTGTGGCAGATCAATCAACATTTCTAAATGCAGTTCCATACAGAAAGAAACCATATATAAACTCTACACAAACTTTAATACCATCATTTAAATGCAGCTGATCCATCATCTACAAAGACCTTAATGTTAGACAGTCTCTAACTCTCCTCTCTGAGGTAAGCTCTTTGTCTAAAGCTGACATGTTTAAAATTTAATTGGCCAAACAGTCAAATCAATTAACACAGCCTCGCCCTGATAGAGGACCCTGTCTTTCGTTGCCTTGGAGAAACAGACAAGTTGTGTGTGTGTGTCTGTGTGTGTCTGTGTGTGTGTGTGTGTGTGTGTGTCTGTCTGTGTGTGTCTGTGTGTGTCTGTGTGTGTGTGTGTGTGTGTGTGTGTGTGTGTTGAACCATGCTTGGATGTGGTTGGGTGTGTTTCATAGACCACAGGATGATCAGATCGGCTCATCTATTAATAATTAATGTCCTGCCCATTATTATCTTACAATCTCTCTTCTTCTTCTCCTGCCCTCTTACATCACCTCCTACTACACTCTTACCATAACAGCAGTGTCAGCACATTAAAAACGATTGTTTGATTCATATAGTTTTGTATTGAATGTATATTTAATTTGTTGTCTAGAGAGAGATGTGGGAACTCTTTTCTTCCTGGCCTACCAATGTATTGTGTGTTTAGTTTGATTTTATCATGAGCTTGCTTTCTGTTAGAGGTTTACTGTTAAACATATCAGGTATAGTGTTGCCGTTAATCTCCAGCAGAGGGCAGTGTCCACACATTTAGCATGTAGTGTGAAGCTTAGTGAGACGTCAGCATCATGTCCCTGAACATCTGAACATGATAAGAAGTTTAGAGGTGTGCTGTATTTCACACAGAGGAAGTCTGGGAATATCTAATATATCTTCTCAGCATCACAGTACTAACACAGACTGATGCAGTGATCTCTTCAGAGCAGCAGGGGGCAGCAGGAGCCAAAAAATAACTTGCTGTGACCTCACCTTTTATTTACAGCATTACAGGAGACAGACTGGTGTAGAGTTTCCAGTCCAGCTTCATCCTTTACAACCCCAGCAACCTCTTTTATCTGTGCTGCTTCTCACTCACTCCAGTTTTAAACCGGCAGAAAAGGCTGAGAACAAATGGTGGAGGAACCATGACAAAATGAACAATATGGTGACTGGGAAGTACAAAAATAACCACAAGTGTGAAACGCTTTTAAAAAGCTTGAGACAAATTTACATTTTGGAAGACATTTTTACATATTATACAACAAAATTATATGAGCAAAACATTTTACCAAGGACAAAACAAATTTACATTTTAGAAAACTAACTTTTAGACTTATACGAGCGCTGAGACATATTTACAAATCACAGAAAGGGAATGTACCAAATACCGGAAGTGACACAAAAGTGATAGTGAGTGGCGTGGATGGTGAGTGCAGTCAATTTGTGTTGTCTTCAATGGAGTTTATAGTGACAGTCCATATGAAAACCAAAGCAGCATTAAGCGGGTTATACATTGTCCACAAGATGGGCAAATCATCCCCATAAACTCTACAGAAAACAACACAAACTGGCTGCTCACTCCAGTCAGAGGAATAAAGCAACTCGGCAGCAATTGATGATCAATAAATCACTCATCAATCAACAGTGTCAAAATTCTCTGGGAATCTGAGAATGAATTACATTTGTATTGGATAGCATAGTTTCCAGAATTGACCTGTTCTTTAATGCTAGTCAAATTGAAATATATTGAATCACAAAGAAAACATAACCTTTATTCCAGAGATATATGTGGTGGTGTTGATCTTCAAGAAGCCATATTGGTAGAAACTTTTGTAAGAAATGTTGTGTGAATGCTAAATGGACTAAGAGAATAGATAGTGCTGTAGTTCTCATATTCGTCATGTGATTCCCCCTGCAGGCTGTTCATCCTGGGCTCCTATGACAGAGAAACCTACGTTCACTGCACCTTGGAGCTGAGCAGCCACCAGTGGAAGGAGAAGACCCGCAGCTCCATCAAAAAAGTGGGTTGTCTCATCCCTCTCATTCTTGTGTGAAACATTTAATTTAACATTTAGTAAATGTATGAAAAATCACATGCATCCTAATCTTCATATCAGATGTATCACATCAAACAAAACTCTTCATGTTTCTCATTTCGTATGTAATTGCAGTTTGATTCGAATTAATAAATTGAACGGAATTCAGTATCTTAGATCACATTATCACAGTATGATTCCACTAAAAGTAAAAAAATAAATAGTATTGAATACACAGCAGTGCTGCTTTTGCTGTGTTGAGGATTCTCATAGAATCGATGGAGACCTGAAGTGCTCAGACATCATAAATATATATGTATAATGCATAAAATAATAAAATCTGACAAAATATATAATATAAACCGAAAGCATAATATTGTTTTCACTGTAAGAGTTAATTGCAGGTCATCATCATTTAACTCCAGTTATTCTCATTTCAACATTTCAAAACTGATTTTATTTCATTAAACAATTTCTCAGTGATCATTTGATTTCCTGTCACGTTTCATCACATACTGGCTCTAATCTGCAATAAAAAGCTCTAATTGTTAGAAGATGAAATCAATCAATCAATCAATCAATCAATCAATCAATCAAACTTTATTTCTATGGCAACCTTTCAAACAAGCTAGTGTAGTTGAAAGTGCTTTACAATGAGTTGATTGACAAGCTGATAATAAGACAACATTAAGCAAGTGACAACATAAAGAGACCAATGCACGCAAGAGAAAAGAATGATAAAAATGTTTAGAAAATTGAAATAAAATAAGTCAAAAATAAATGATTAAATAGATAAAAATAATTAAAGAATTTATTAAAAGTTAGAGTAAAACTAGGTTAAAGTAAATTAAAAGACACAAGAAAAGTAAAATAAAAGCTGGACCTGATGAACAGTATGATAATAATAAAATAGAGTAAAATAAAGTAGGCAAAATAGAATAAAAAGATAAGAATTTAAAACATCGAAACAAATACAATAAAATAAAAACACTATAAACAATTCAGTTCTTAATCAAAAGCCAGGCTGAACAGCTAGGTTTTGAGTTTCCTTTCATAATAATGAGCTGAGTTTTAAAAAGATATATATTTCACAATTTCATGATTTAATTTTATATGCTATTCTTTCTGTATTTATTTATGATTCATGTTTCATAATGTAAAATACGTCATGCTTTTCTTATTTACTGGCTTTAATTGAAAAGCTGTGATGCATTCCTGTTTAAAGGTACAGGTACAAAGTAGATTTAAAGGTGTTTTTGCCAATTCTCCTTTATGTAGGTATACATGTGATGTTCTGTGTGAAATCACCACAGTTTATTCAGATTCATCCAGCTGAAGTCCAGTTTATAAGATATCAGGGACATTTCGGTTAGATGCAGATAAAATCAATGCCACTGATATAATACAGATGACATTAAGACAGTGTGAAGTTAACAGTACAGTATGTACAATATGAACCAGATAAGTTTCTAAAATCCAGAGCAACCACTAGACCGGTCACTATAACTACTTTTGTTGGATGATATATTGTCTTAGAAATAATCGCGATAAACGATACTATTGTCATATGAAGATCATTTTATACCACTGATGTAATGATAATAACAATATGCTTCTCCACTCAGGATGTCCATGTATTGATATATAGACATGATAATGTTGAATGTTACTGTACAATAAGTTAATGATGTAATTATTGGGACGGGAAGAGGTGAGGTAATTATATTGATTTTATATAACATTTTAAACTGATTGTGCTTTACACAAAAGCAGGTGCAAACACACACAAATATATACATACAGTAACTAATCATAAGCCTGAACAAATACAGATAGCTTTCAGTGTGCTTTTGAATGGATCCACTCTAAGTCCAGCAAATAAAGCATTACAATACAATGAATGTATAAATAATGTTATTACAAAGAACTTGAACTATAAGTACTCTAACTTTGATTAATAATTCACTTTTTAATGGCTGAGCTTTCGTTTCCAATAACAGTTTTTTTTTAAAGAGCATTTCAAACACTCAGAGATGTAACACACTCCCTCTGCAAATTCTACATATGAGACACCTTGTCTTATTGACACATTAATACAAGCTTATTTTCATCTACCCTTGCACTGATGAGATTGTCCCATTGTTGACATTTTGAGAAGGCAAAGAAAATTTCCAGGCCCCTCCGGCAAACCTTTTCTAATTGCCGCAATTCAGAGATATTACAGTTATCACATCAGGCTCGTTTGGAAGTGACTAATGACCGTTTTAGAGTGAAATGTCAGCTCTAATTACTGACTGTGGCTCCAGCAAAGTCTGATGCCGCTATCCTCGCTGCCACACTTATGAGTGACATTTGCAACGGCTTAAAGATTATTTGTATTTTGCTGAACAGTAATTGCCCTGTACTGTGCTCTCACCTGAGCTTTAATGAGTTTGGAAGGATTGAATCCAGCAGGGGGCAGTAAAATATCAGGTTTTCCTTTACTTCTCTTTATTTTCCATTTCTCATCATTCAAACACAGTACCCCATTTGTTTAGAATATTTTATTGTTTAATGAGGAGGTTCCCTGTGTTTCTGTTTTATCACACTGGAGTTCAAAGTTAACTTTTACTTTGAAAATACAAATTGAAGTATTTATGACATTTTCATTCATTACAGAGGTTGGTGGGAAATATCCGGCCTGGTCCTACATTACACTGTAGGATAGTTGGACCTGCTGTCAGTGTGCTTTATGTTGATGAGGTTAAGGCTTCTAAAAGATGTTGGATCACAGGTTTTAGTTTTCTTATAGAATAAAGACTATATTTCACCAGTTGTATAAATAACTGTCTATGTTTTTACAGAAGTGTAGCACCTACTCTCCAATCCTACCCCCCGGCCCCATTGTATTATTTTGCTATTATATTATCTTATATCAGTGGTATAAAATTATCTTCAAATGACAATAATATTGTGTATCGTGATTATTTCTTAGACAATATATCGTCCAACAAAAGTAGTAGTGACAGGTCTATAGTTGGCTTCATCAATCTGTTACAATAGTGGGATTTTGTCATTCAGACATA
Source organism: Scomber japonicus (assembly GCF_027409825.1). Lineage (NCBI taxonomy): Eukaryota > Metazoa > Chordata > Actinopteri > Scombriformes > Scombridae > Scomber > Scomber japonicus. Next base: position 33,173,252 of record NC_070591.1, on the reverse strand, counting down.
CATAGGTGTCCGGGATGTTAATGGTCTATTAAAAAAAGAGCTCCTGTGATATTTGATCTGCTGCATGACAGAGCAGTGTCACTGCTGGAAAATAGATGTGATAGAAAGGAGTGTTTCCTGTTCACAGGCTGCATCACTGATGGATTTTAAAATGTGTTTTGCCACCAAAACCTTAATTAATGACCACTGAGACTCTGACTTCTTATTAGTGTAATTTATTACAGTTGTATTTTCCTACTATATTGTTGAATAGTGAACAAACATTGGGACTTTTAATTCCTATATGATCATTCCTATATGACTAACGCACTAATGCAATGACATATACAGATACAAAGTAGTCGTCAGCCTCTGTCTGTCATCAGTCTGCAAGCTCTGTGGGTGTGGTGCATTGAGTGCGTCATTATCATACTCTGCTCCAACTGGACGGTTGTCGCTGCTGCACTAAACTAATGAACCATCAGTGTCGATATTGATGTGTCTCCACGCGTCATTCTTCTTTGTTAAGTCATTTCATTGAGAATCAAGAAGCTGGAGACAGTAACCACCAGCTTTTTCATTCGATACCCATTCCACATTTTGTGCACTTGCTTTTATCCAGTGTAACAGGTGTGTAATGTAGCCATACTTTAGAGTATTTAGGTAGCATCTTGGCTGCTGAACTGCTAAGTGCTAAACTGCTAACTCACCATGACTTCACCACCACAGATGGGTTGTAGCTGTTGTGGCAGTGGGATGATCACATTATCGCATTAAATTGAAGATCGCTTGAGTTGATTGACTGTGAGCAAGTCCATACAAATAGTCATATTTTCTAGCTCTGGGTGCAAAAAGGATGGATTGCAGGCATTGTTTCATGGGAGATGTTTCCATACTACTTGGTATTATTTATTTCGGTTGATCAAGTACTGATACCCAGGCCTAAGTGCAACCCTGTAATTTTCCATATATGACCCAGATGAGCTGTATGAATGCACATATCTGAATCAGACAGAACCGACATTAAATTGTCTTTATCCTGCCAGCTCACTAGAACAAAGTCTGTGTAATGTCTTATTGATCCCATGTATGAATACAGCAGGTCATTTTCCAGAGAATTCACAGTGAGCGAGTGGGTGTGTTGATGACGTTTCTATCATGTGGGTCTTTCTCAACGGCAAGTACACCAAGTTTAGACTAGTTCAGATTTTTTGGACTCTGGAGAACAAACTCTGGACGATGGGAGGATGCAGCAGCTCAGCTTCAGCACACCTAGCAACCACCTACCTACCACACCAGCTGTTTTGATGTGTGGGTGGAGGTCTCTTGAAAAACAAGCAGCTATATTTAAAACTGTTAAGCACTGCTGGGTCTATGGTAATCATATACAGGTGCTCTTTGAATTTTTCAGGTGCTGTACGTTTCTTCAATCTTTTGAAGAGCTCATTGCATGGGTAGAATGTAGTCTCAATCAGAAATATAAGATGCAAGTCTCCCTCCAACTTTAAACTATGCTGTGTGAAATAAAGGTGTTTCAATTCTAAACAAACCCTACACTGTGCCTTACAGTGTTTTAGACATAGTTGGGTTCCTGTATCTCAGCAGTGGCTGCTGGGTTGTAAAACCAGGTCTCCGTTACGTTGAATATCTTCTTATTGCCATACCAGCAGACCAATAGGAAACAAGGGAAGAGAGAGAAACAGGTATGAAATGTAACAAAGGTCCCTTGCCAGACTCGAACCACCATACCAGCTTTTAGTTCTGTGGCACTACAGTACCATGCTACATCTCAGCTGGCTGTGCTCACAAGTACAAAAGGTCCTGACCACACCCAGCTATGATGTTGGGTGTGTTAAGACTGATTTATGCTTCTACATTGGGTCGTCAAGTCGACGGCGTACCTACGCAGAGCTCTCTGTGTCGCTGTGAACCCCTACGCCGTCCCTTGACGTGCACCTCCCCAGAAATGTAACTACGCGTCGAGGCAACGCAGACCGCAAGGGCTGTGATTGGTTTGCTTGGTAGCAACGTATTTCCAGTATCGTGAAATTAATTCCAGTCTCCTGCCTCTGCCCCGCCATTTTTATGGCAAGATCCTCTCTCTTTCAGTTGTTATTGTTTACTGTGACCGGAAAAGCCGGCAGCTAAACAAAGAATCAACTAGAGACACCGATAACCGTTCAGGAAATGCCCCTACCGCTCTGGTGTTCAATTGCACCACGACAAAACACGATGCAATGGTGAGACGCTTCGAAAGGTGCACGACGGCGTCGGGTCACGTAGAAGCATAAATCAGCCTTTAGGGGTTCAGCAGATGTTTACCTTTCAGCCTTTAGAGGCCAGTGTTGCTGTGTTTATTCTTCTTCCAAAATCTAGAATGGAGTTACTCTTCAGCACAGTACATTAAGGAAATGTAAGCCTTTCACCAGCAGCTGGGCACACGTTGACCATCATTTTGTACTTTTATAAACAGCTGTAGCTGCTGAAGCATTTACCAACAACAAAATGCAATTTGTGACATGTTACTCCTCATCACCATATATCTTAACCTTCCTCCAGGACTGATTAAGCCGAGCCTCCTCGTGGTTAGTTGAAAGTGCATGCAGCAATCCAATAAGTAATGAATATGTGAACCGTTCCACCCCAGCACTTACCATCAGCACGGTCCTCTTCAAGTGAACCCACTTCAAAGCACTTGTATCTCTTTTTTGTTAATATACATAGAAATGCAGATTCACAGTGGCATTTGGGCCTGATTTATCAGACTTCTCCAGTCTGCATGTCCCCAGCAGGAATCTGTAGTAAGGATTAAAGGCTATACCATCTGGAAAAGGTCAATTCACCATCTCTCTCTCTCTCTCTCTCTCTCTCTCTCTCTCTCTCTCTCTCTCTCTCTCTCTCTCTCTCTCTCTCTCTCTCTCTCTCTCTCTCTCTCTCTCTCTCTCTCTCTCTCTCTCTCTCTCTCAGTACTTCCCTTTTTTCCTCTGATGGTTGTCAGATATGAGCTTCCTTTGCTCTACCTTATGAAAACAGCCGCTTGTCTTGTGTATATTAATGCTTTTCATGTCATTTGAATATTCCTGCATTGTAACCAGTGCGAGCCACATGCTCCTGCTTTTCACTGCACTGTGTGTCTTTGTTCCCAAAGGGAGATACACTCTTTCAGGAAGGGCCCTTGGACTGTGCTCAACATGCTTTTCAGGGTTAAAATCATCTGCATCTTCCAGCTGGACATCACTGTTTAGATTGTGGATCCACACACACACATACACAAAAAGAAAGTCACAATACCAGTTCTGAATAGGCATAAGAGTCACAGACTGGTTTTTAATGAGCTGCTGTTGTGTTTGCTCAGTGTTGTTCTCAATTTCAAATATTTATCCGTTTCTGTTATTAACTGGCTGATATGTTTAACATTTACTAGAAAAATGTCTTCTTACCTGTACTGATGTATTGATTATTGGTTATTTGTTATGTACAGTAGTTATTTCTTTAGACACTATAAAGCATTTAATAGGTTTGCATAAATTAAACTGACATATAAATCGAATTGCCACTTTTATTACAGATGAATTGGTATCAGTGTTTATGATGGCAAATAATTAACAAGAATTTGTGTTGAGCTCTTTCATTAGCAGTGTTGCTTTTGCATTGTTTGTCCACCAGAGAGCACTGTGACTCACATGTTGTCGACACACTAATCTCGTAAATTGCCTGAAAGCTCACAGCTGAGCTGACCACTGACGAGGCAGAGTCTGTGTTTGTGTGCCTCTTTTTGTCTTCGGATGATAAACCACTCCCATCGTTTCTCTTTTTTCCACAAGCTAAATAAGCCTGTCGTGTCAGCTGTGCTTGTGTCACGTTTTTTGCTCTAGCACCCTCACCGAATTAGCCCAGCACTACAGCATTGTCAGATAATCAGTGATATTGTCCTTTTTGTGCCTCCACATCAGCGATAACTAGGGCGGGGTATCGGTACTTAATACCTTGTAAGGTATTGACTGAAATAAATCGATACCAAGTAGTATGGAAATGTTTCCTGTCAAATGATAGCGCGCTTAGCAGTTCAGCAGCCAAGACGCCACCGAAGTACTCCAAAGTGTAGCTACACTACACACCGAGATAAAAGCAAGTGTACAAAATGTGGAATGGGTATCTAATGAAGTACTCAATTGTTATCAGTATCATTTTAAGGGTACTTGGATTGGTACTAGTATGTTTAATTTTTTAAACAATACCCAGCCTTAGCAATAACTGTGGTTGGAGGCATTACGTTTCGGATTGTCCATCAGCTCTCCTGAATGCGATAACTCAGAAACACCTGGAGGGAATTTCATTACTTAAGACATAAATATCCACTTGTACACAAGAATGAACTGATTAGAACTTGGTGTGTCTTCACAAAACACATTGTTGACCATAACTTTTTAGGCAGCCGATTTAGACAGTGTGGTGAAAGTGAAATCGGTGTTGTTTGATCGATATATATTTCCAGCTTTACAGAAGTGTAAAGTGTGTATACTGTCTTTATAAGCTGCCCTCAAGAAATCATCTGAGGTCACTAAAGGCCAATGCTTTGATATCCTTTTTAAAATCCCTTTCTATGCTTGCTTCTTTGTTTTTTGTTCAATTGTGCAGCACTTAACCACAAAATAGATAATTACTAGAAGTGGACCATTAAATAAACTAGACTGATATATGGGCTGATATTAGCTTATTGTATTCGATGTTGTATATGTGCAGAAAAGCCAAACACATGTTTAGGGTAATTAAGAGCCAGTATTGATGTTACATGGTGTGCCTTACCGAGAGAAATGACAAGTTTATTTTACAACTTTTTTGCAATGTCCCACTACATATCTTAACCACCATAAAGAAAAAAGGCTGCAATTTATTAATTGATTTATTAGTAATAAAAGTCCATCAATCAATGTTAGTTTAAACCCTGAAAATATCAAACTTTGTACAAAATGAGTAAGATCTATGAGGCACAAACAAATAGTATTAGAATTGATAGAAATCCTATAATTTATTCTCTCTATTGTAGGCATCATTATATTTACATAATAACCTAAAATGTTTAAGTATTAAGATCATTTATTCATAAGAATAACTGTTTAAATATGTTAATAGATCAATAGTACTGTTTCATTTCTAGTCTCAGTCTTGAGCATTGTGGCCTCTGAGGTGACGCCATGTAATCTATCAGTTCTGAATGGGTTCTTCTTCTTCATATTTATTACACAGAGAAAGAGATCCCTTTATCTCCGCTCCCTCACACTGGTCAATGTTTACTTCAGCCACTTCATTGTATTGTGTGTGCTTGCGTCCACACAACATGAACCACCTGTGAACAGGGTAAATTAAACCCTGTTTCCATTACAGTGTGAGATTGGGTGGGTGTGTTTTTTTGTTTTGTTTTTTGTTTTATTACTCATTAATGGTGTACTGAGGTTGTGGGGGTTTGAGACTGTGTCAGACGTGTTTGCACATCTGCCCTGTCAATTCCATTGTCAGCCCTTAGTGCTGATGCTTGCCGACAGCTTGACCGAAGGGACGTACGACGTGCGTGTGCGCACACATACACTATAGCTCCACATCCTGTGTTACATCGGTTGCAGTTGGTGGATGACTGTGCCATGTGAAAATAATGTGTGTATTTACAGCTGTATAATGTTCCCCTGGATGGTATGTGTGGTCACTGTCATGGCCCGCAGCCCAAAATCCTTCTGTTTTTCCCACACTTGAAAGAAGTCTTATAGAGTAACATCAGTGGTGAAGAGTTCAGGGAACAGAGGAAATCCAACTAGCTTATCATCAGACATCTTTATCTGGTTAGCATCTCTGTCAGAGAGCGCTCTCTAAGATTAGAGATGTAACACATGACATTAGCCTTCAGTTAGAAACCATCTGATATAATGGCTATGATACAGTTTGATTAATTTCATACTGTCTTTGTCACCTTTAAAATAGAATATGTTATCACAATAAAAATGTTCATATCAGTCGATACTGAGAATTATTACATTTAATGTCAAATCATTATTTCTTTCAAGTTTAAAGGCTGATTTTTGCTCCTGAGCGAAAGCAGACGGTTAATTGTGGTTTTAAACTATTCTTTATGATCAGGGCATGACAGACATTTCACATCTTTTTTTCAATGCATAAATATACATGATTAAAATGAAGTCAAATCCTTCTTCAGTCTCTTGAAGTGCTGCAGTGTGATACAGCACACAGGTAAGATAAAGTAGTGACCTGATGTGCTAACATGCTGCAGTAAGCGTATTGTCTCATTTACAGTTGCCCATGTTTCTGTGTGACTGGTAGCATTATTTGCTGCTTTATCTCAGCTAATTTAGCTATATTATTCATTACAGCAGCACACACTGAACATTTAAACATACATTAGTTCTGCTCATGCACTCTTAGTGCTCTCTGTCTTTTAAAAACTTTCTTACTAATCCCATAGTTGTTTACATGCTACTCTGCTAGTTACTAGCTTAGCAGTTAGCTATGGCTTCTCTCAGTTGTCAAACAGCATATCTATAGCAGTGAATAATTCTTTTGAGAGGTCAGTGTTTGAAAAGTTGTTGAGTATTATTAGAGATGTGTAAAACATTTTAAAATATTTTTTAACACTTTTTGTTTACTACATAATTCCATATGTGTTACTTTATAGTTTTGATGTATTCAGTATTGTTATATAGGGCCTAATGTAGAAAATAGTAAAACTAAAGAAATGAGTCAGTGTTTTCAATTTTTGACTGTTACTATATATATTATATAATTTAGTCTAGAGTCTGATTTCATACTACAGTAGGCTAAAGGACTCAGGCAAAATCAGAATACACAAAGCTTTATTAATTCCCGAAGGGCAATTCAGTTTCTACAGTCCACCGTATAGACATACAACCATTCACACAACATTAAGTTAAAAAATGAATAATAAATAACTGAATAAATTAATGAATGGATAATTTGCACATAGCTGTTCTACCTAAACTGTGTTGTGCCAAGAACAGATCAGTCCAATAATCAATTCCTTAACTCAGTATTAAGCAGCATAACAGCTGAAGGAATAAATGATCTTGCATGTACATCTTACATATTTTTGTGTTCTTTAATGACCACAAAGTTTAGTTTATTTTTTTATCCAAGAAGGAAATCTAAGATATATTGATCACGTGTAATCATGTAAAATACAGTAAGCTACAGTAATACTGTAATGCTAGAAGGCATTAACCCTTCAAACTAACATTTTGACTAATCGAAAGGAAATAAATAGCATTTTTTCCCCCTTACTGTTGCACATTTGAAATAATTGGCAAGGTAAGGAAGTCATCAGCAATCATGTTGTAGTGTTTCTCACTAGGTATTATTGTGCAAATAAAAAAGACAGTACATTTAGTAATAAGCAGTGTTTTGTACTTTGTATGTAAGGACAGCATTGTGTGCTTGAAGATAAGAATTCAACAATTCTGTTTCAGTTCTCCATAATGAAAGTGGTCAAAGCAGCTGTAAATAAATGTATCTATTGCAGTTTCTGATTGCAGCTGCGGTTTCTGATGTTGTTCAGGGTTTTTGTTGTTCAGTCATATCTTGAAAACATTTGAGAGTCTTGTCCACAGCTGTCACCCAAGACCTCAGTATCAGGCAGCTATCTCTCTATCTCCCTATCTCCCAGTGTCTGTTTCTCAGCCTCACACTGCAGTCAGTATTCACCGCACGTGTGCGCACACACACACAAACACACACACACACCCACACACACACCCCTCTCCATCATGGTGGTTGTTTGATGTTCCACTCAGGGTGTCTTTGTATCTTTAATCTGCCCTGGACAACCGATGAAAGACAGTTGGTTGATGAGGAAGCAGACACCCACACACTCACACACACGCACTCAAACAATAGGGCCACTTTCTCTTTAGGATATTTTGGAGTACAAGTAGGAATGAGAGAGCATCATAGTATATCATTTATATCTACCATAATATAGTAAATATTCTGGAAAATCAATTAATAATCAGTTCATGGATAAAATAAGCAGATGAAAAGTCCAGTTTCTGGTTTAAATATAACATTAATTGGTGTTATGTCCATCACATTAATGGAAGAATCTTATACAAATTCAAAATTGCCATAGACCTTTTCTTTGGGATTCAGGATTTTTTTGTCCATGTGGGCCAAGTTTACACTTTACAGTTACAAACTAACACTTTGGGGTAATTTTACAGGTTTATATCAGTATTTTTAGGATATATATGTATATTAGACTCATTTCAGGCCAACAGATTTTACTCACGGACCAATATCCCATTTAAGTAAATATATTCAACAGCTTGAAGTAGGGCTTTAGTCAACTGAAGAAAATCTTGGTAGTGCATAATCTTCAACTTATCGATTAGTCCTGGAGAAAAAAAAATGGATGTTGCAGGACAGAGTGAACTGAATTGATTTCTAAATCAATTGATATTTGGCTTAATTAAAAATAAAATGGATGAAACTCTGATTCAGTAAACATTTTGTACATTCAGTAAATGTTGAGCCCAGCTAGACCTATTAGTCTCCAATAAGATGGGCGAGTTCAAAGTTGTGAAAGCAGGGGTGTATTGAAAGCAATCATTTTGCTTCCTGTCTATTTTTTTTCAGTTTAATGCACCTAACTAAAACAACCAAAACACAGGTGATCTACACACAATACTGTACCTGAACACATCCTGTGTATAGATGCAGATGAGTGCTGAAGCTGATTCTCTGCTAACATTCTGTGTATCTTATGCAGCCTGTGTAGACATTGTGTAATAATCTGACCAAGCATTTGATATTTGATACTTTCCAATACTTTTATGACACATTCGGCCAGTACTCAGAATGTGTTGAACTTACTCACTCTGATGAAGGACTCAGGATTTCTCCATTAGAATAGTGTTCTTGAAATGCAGAGCGTGTAGAGCCTTTAGTTCTAAAATCACAGCCACACCCCTGCTGTCATGGTACATATGGTCATATCTCCCTGTGTAAATTCATTTCAGTTTTCATTTGTAACACTCTGATGTTCTGTAAAGGTCTTGCATGTGAGCATGTGCTTTGTCTCTCCTTCAAAAACACAAGGCTAGAACAGCATTGTTTGTCACGTCAACATGCACATCCAGGACATAATCAAATAGTGCTCTATCACCTATGTTGTTTTTCCATCGTGCACACATTGACTTGTGGCGGGCGACACGTTCATCATCCATTTCCGCCTCGCTGTGCCAATTATATCACCTATTCTAATTCTGTTTGACAACCGCTGGCCGTGTGGTATGAGGCAGATTAAAGACATGAGAGGTTGGTCCCACAAGCTGTTTGTTTCTAATCGGTTCTTCCACTGATCAATTCACCCCAGAGGAAACTGAATTGACTTGCCATCATGTGCATGACAGACAGAGCCAAAGCCATATTACAGATTTCTTGCTATTTTCATTTGGAATGTTTTTTTGCTGATCTTATAGGCGTGGCCTCTCATTAGAGATGAAATGACCTGTTATTCACTGCAAAGGGTCAAAATTGGGTCTCATATCCACAAATAATGCCAACAATGATGTGTAATTAGTCAAATTCTAAACTAGGGATGCTTGATACCGGATCACTGAAGCTGTCAAATGTCAGTTTTTCTCACTAGAGATCCAAACCCAGTATTTTCCAAAGGATACATAAGGGAATGAGTCCCTGCCTCGGTGTATGTACCCCATGTGGCCCTGAGAAATTCCTGGTAGGGCTTGAGGTTGACATGGTGCCAGTTGGATATACTCAAAGCAGGATGTGTTGTCAACAGAAAGCACCAAAATAAGCACCTATAAACTGATGCAGAATGATTACGTCACCTCCAGTCTGGTGGGTCTTATCAAGGTCCTGGAGACAATGGAGACAACGGCTGAGAGGACAGAGTGAGAGCACGGTCCTGTAAACTTCCTGCCTCCTAGATTTTATCCAGAACTTCCTTAATGGAAACAGGACTATAGTGTGTTACGACAAATATTCTTTCTGAATTTATGGTGTGTTCCATTTGTAGTAGGAAGTCAGAATTTACAAGTTCCCAGTTGGAAATTTTAACGAGAATAACCCCTGAAGTCAGATTTGCGACTTGGAAGGTCAGACAAACTTCACCAGCTGCAACCTCAAAATCAAAAAAGATTGTAGACCTGTGCATCAACAGTGTGAAAGTTGTAGTAATATCCTGTTTATTGTCAGTTTTGTCTTATTTGTATTTATACTGTCCAACTTCTATCTGTGGATATTTTGCTACAAAATACAGCAAAATATGTTATCAACTGGTATTGGTTAACCTGGTTTTCTGACTGTTGAACTGGAATGATTCAAACTCGATTGTGACGTCATTCTTAAAGATGATCTGGGATGATGAAAGTATTCATCAGTCAGTCTCTCATGGCTCCCACTTCCAACATCCGACGTAAATGGAACACAGCATTAGTCCTTGTTCTTTGTATTATGGAGCAAGTGAGGAAAAGATGTTCACTTATGATCGCTTATTCCTTGCTGGAGTTGGTGTTTGTTTTAGCTTTATAATACATTATATGACATTAGTGTCACTGTCCAGCTGAAATTACAGACCTTTCAGTATCATATCCACTTTGTTTGATATCTGGTCTGATGTTTGACCTTTTGATAATGTATCTTTGACAACTTCCGGCAGGGCCACGCAGTAAGTTCATGCTGGTTTAACAAACTTCCTCTAATCTTTGAGCAACTCAGATATAAAACAGGCTCTTGATTTATGAAATTACCCTGAATGCTCTTTCTTCCCATCTAGAAGGATCTGACAACTGACATGACGTAGGCTTGTCTGTTTTTCTTCTACTATGTCAGTGTTATTTAGAGTGATGGCAAACACTGAGTGTATTTGCAGTTTTTACTTCTTAACAAAAATGATATTATATAGGATGTTGTGTGCAGCAGCAGAGCCAAATGAAATAAAAGCTTTTATTTTTGTCCTGCTCTTCCTCCTCGGCTCGCTGAGGGACGAGGGTGTGTGCGTGAGTTGGCTGAATAGCTGGTTTTTAATAGGAGTTCAAAGGGCCAGCAGAGAGGAGATGTTAATGACAACGGCAACACTCACATATAGGCTGAAGTCAGGCGAGAAACTGTGCAAATGTTAAATGAACGATAAGTAAATGTTAGGCGGTCAAGTGGTCAGATTGCTCCTAATAGGTTTTAAGATGACACTTTGGCAATCCCACCGTCTGAAGCAACTGGTGAGCTCACAGAGGAGAGAGATAGGCACAGTGTTTGCATGACTGACAAGCGCTGGAGTTCAAAGCAGAGGAAAAACTGAAATGCCAAGTTGATAACGGAGAAATTGCATGCTACCCCTTTTGCTGCCTCCCTGACAAGAAGTACCAATGGTAGCCGTTCAGAATTGAGTTTTGATTTAGTAAACTAGGATGATGTAACAGTCATGACAGACTATTATTTTTCAATGCAGGGACAATGACAGTGCTACAAAAAGGGGACTGAGTGGGCGGCCAAACCACTGTTGCTGTCCATACAAGTGCAAATTAGGCGAAGCACCTTTTTGTTTTCCTGCGTCTCCATAACAACTCCTTTGTTCTTAATGCGTTTGAAACCTATTTCCTATGATAAAAAGGCAACTTAAAAATTCAGATTGAGCCACACAACAAACACAAGGGGAAAACTAAACTTCATAGCGATTTTGCCCAAGAAGGACATGTCATCCACTGCTAAAGGGCACATCCATCCTTTTCTCTACATAAATGGGTGAATTAGTTTGAGTCATTTTGAAAGTGTTGAGTCATTAATATCTGCTATTAGTTCTGTGTATGTGTGTTTGGGTTATGACATGTTCTGACATTGTGTGGATAGGTGTAAATATACCAGGGCATTTGAGTACAAGTGGTGTGAGTTGGGTGGAGGTGGTCAGCAAATTTGAAAATGGTTATATTATTGAGTCATAAATGGAAAAAAGAGCATGTGTGAGTAATGGCAGTGTCACAAATATGAACTTGCATCTGTTTTCATCTGTTTAACATCTTTTATATAGATTGTCGTTACTCAGTTAACATTGCAACAATGACCCAATTAAAACAAAATAGCCCTCACTGTGACCTTCTTGAACCCAACTGACCTCATAAAATCTAGGACAGAATCAATGCCGTTAGCTAGCGTCTAGTTTTTCTTAGACTGTATGAGCTGTAGCCACTAACCACAATGTGAATTCAGCAAGTCAACCAAACTACAATGAAAACGTTAGCTGTTATCCGCTAAACATGCAGTGCAAGTTAGCGTCTGTATGTTTGGCCAAATAACTGATAGCCTTTTTTTTTACCATTCAAAAAGACCAACAGTTAGTCTGTCTATATATATCTTTCTAAAGTTAGCTGACTCAACATATAATTTGCTAGCTCTATATGTTTTACATTCTCAAGTTGACTGCGTGTCATTTTCTAGCCCTATATGTTAGCTAGACAGGAGCTTGCCCAAGATAGTAAAGAATAGTCGAAATCCCTAATTTCTCCTTTAAAACACACTACATGAATATTTGAATTGTCTTAATCAGGAGCTGTGGAACATTATGAGCTGAGCTGCAGCTTGTCCTGTCAGCCTATGAGATAATAACATTAACAACGTAGCAAGACTGAGAGCCATCAAAAGGACCTTATTAGATGATATCTGGTATCTTTAGCTGTAATTGTCAGACGTGACTTAACAGCAGTTTGCTGTCATTACCGTAAATGGAGAAACTCTTCATTGCAGTCGTAATGCCGCATTAGAATTAGAATTATATCAGGAATGTATCTCATATCTTTCTAAATGTGAAATGAGTTTTCTAGACATACATGCATTTTCTTTAAATTTGCTCTCCTAGATTTTAAAATATCCTAAAAGTTTTAATTTCTTTAATATAATTTAAAACAGTATTTTATCTAATATGTCTAATATTAGTTCTATTATTTTGTTATTGTTTTGTAGCACTCACCAGGTGTTTTCACAGTATTGTTTATTATTGGAACCTTTGGATGGAGTAGTGACTAATGGACCCTTTTCATTCACTCTCAGATGATACTTCCTCAAACACTGCTTTAATAAAGAAATATTCCATGGAAGCAGCTAGATGATATCTTGATAACTCTGTGGTCAACAGGATGTGTGGAAGAAAAGAGACTTCATTTTTTTGGTTTCATATTCCAACACCTGTTTGTGGTCTTGTGTCTGAGAACACGTACTACAGAATATGCGTCACTGTTAACCAGGCTGGTAAGTGCTCACGTAAACACCTGAGCAGCTACTGGCCGTGCACCCCACCCCTGAAGCCCACTCCACCCCCATCACCACAGGGGCTGCTAATTGGATGTGGCAGGGAATTGCTGCGCACTTGCCTCGCAGCGACTTGTACCCTATAACCATACACAAATCGATCTGACATGTGGTATTAGATTAAATTACCAAGCAGCGCAGTGACAAGGAAAAGGATTTGCTCAACCCCCACCTCTCCATCTCTCACGCACCCTCCCAGACCTGCTGGAGAGCGAAGGGATGTTCAGCCAAGCAACAGGAGATGCTGCTCCATATGCACTATCCATCAAGTCAGGGTTTAAGACCAGCCTGCAGCCCCCTGCTTTCACTACATACATGACCTCCTGATGACTTATGCCATGGACACCAGTATACTTTTAACCCATTCTACTTAAAAATATGTTCATGTTTACTAGTATGTTAGCACAGTCTACAGAAACACAGAGCAATCTAGTACAATTAAGTTAGAAGCACAGACAAACACACAGGTGTACATAAACTGAAACCTTATGTACACTCAGTGTGATGTGTTTACTGGTTGGTGGAAAGCTAAATGTTCTTAACTAGTTATTTGTCAGGTTAGAGCTGTTTCTGATCAGAAGATGCAACAGACAAGTTAGCACTCAAAAGGGTGTTTATTTGAGAATGTACTAAGCAGCAGCATCTTTCAGGCATTCGCTTCATTACATGTTCATGTGCTGGCAGTTTTACATGGCTGCAATGTTACAGATTTAATCTGTAAAAAGGGGTGTTGAAAAATTTGGTGGGAGGCTTTTTTTTAATGTTTTCATATTCTGAAAGGATGTATTGGTTGTGTTCTTGTTGCAGTGCTCTTTGCCCTGAGGGTTTTTAACACTCCTTTGCTTTTTATCAGAACTGCTTTACCTGCCAGCAGGGGTGCAACAATACTGTCTGCTCATGGTCTGTTAAGCCAGGTTTATAGTACTGCATCGACTCAATGCTGGAAGTATGCTGTTACCTCGACGCTGTTGTGAACCTTTCAAAGTTCTGTGTTGGGTTTGAATGACGCTGTGCAATTCACTGCTAAAACAATAGGGGGTGTGAGGTTCCTGAAGGTTCTATCATGATGTACTGCCGACCAATCGCAGCCCTTGCAGTATGCATCGCCTCAGCACGTAGTTACAATTTTTTGGAGGTGCACATCAGGCGCAGCATAGGACTCTGTGGGGGGTACGGCGTCAAGTCCACGCAGTATTCTAAACCTGGCTTTTACAGTCCACAATACAGAGTTTGTCACAATCCAGTTGTTTTTTTCATTTTAATTGAAAACTACTTATTCCTAAATAGATGTAAAATACAGTCAGGGTTCACTTGTCCTTATTAAATTAGAGAATGAATTATTTACATTAGCTTAAACTGAAGAAACTTGATTCTACAAACATTTCAGTTGGCCACAAACACCAGTTTAAGCTTGCTTCCAGGCAAAAGTTGAGACCTCTGAAAGTTCAGTGTCAATGGATGACGCTCTATTACTTTTTCTGCCATTTAATTGTGTGCAGATAACATTTTGTAATGTTTGGCAGTCAAGACTGATCAGATAAATTTAATAACAGGATCTGTCATTCTGTTCCACAACTCATGTCGTCACATTTTGAAGACAAAAAGCAACTGTGTTAATGTCTGCTTTGCAACACCTCTATTACTTAGCCCAAACACATTGATTCCTATATTGTCATTAAAAAAATGTTCAGTAATTTCCATAAATAGGCTGGTCATGTAGTTTTTCTTAAACATTACTCAAACAGGAAGAAATAGTGCGTTTGTCATGGACTATTTTCAGCTGCGGGTTGATACACATTTAGTTCTCTAGAGAGTATTATTGGCAATAGGACAGTGTGTGTGAGATTGTCAAAATCAACCAGTATGCTTTGATACGTACAGTACCTAGATACATTTGTTGTTAAATTTTGTTCTTTTCATTGACTGTAGAAATGTAGAATGAATCACCACAGTTATCTCAAATGCTCTAGATGATGTTCTTCCTATCTACATATAATTAAAACACAACTGTTCTTGTGTCTGTAATTAAGATAAATGTACAATTACAAGGGATGAAATTATGTTTTACAGCTAAAACCATTTTTAATCTTAAGGTTTTGAGGAATTACAGAATTTTGCATGAAAAAATTGACAAAAGTTTCATCAAGTGTCTTTGTGGTGTTCCAGTTGTTGGATGGTAGAAAGCCTGTGGTATGTCATGAGTGTAGATAGATGTGATAGTGTTTTATTCAGGAGATCAAAGGAAGACTTGTCTGGGTTTTTGTCCTGGAGGTAAAGGAAAGAACTTTAAAGCAGTGATAGCTGCCATTTGAACATATTAACCTTTCATTTGTTCTCTGTGGCAGCGTAGATAAAAGAGAGGCTGGATTTGTTGAAATAGATGGTGAATTGCTCCATTTACATCTGGCCAGTTCGGGGTTGCAGTGTTCTTTGTTTGCCTTTTTTTTTTTTGCTCAGAGACAAGGCTGCTTGTTGTGTCAGTCGATGTTAACGAGGTTAGGCCAGTTACTGCTCCTCAGCCCCTGGAGAAAACTCCACTGCTCAACAATTAAAATCTGCAATTTGGAGAACCACCAAACAGCTACTCTCTCTCATCAAAGTCAGAGAGATTGGATTCATACCTCCCTTTTTTATTGAAGTGGGTTTTGCCTTTTTCTACCAAACTTAATCATCAGTGTAAATGAATTTTAAAGGAAATTACAAATTTAAAAATAAATCTAAGGTTGTGTTATAAAATGGAAGTTTGGTACAGTGATTTTGAACTGTGCAGTAAAAATGTGTCTGTGATCTTAGACGAAGACAATATACTGATATTGAACCAAAAATAGCAGGCCGGTACTGCTGCTGGAGAGCAGTAGTCTTAACACTGGTGTTTTCTGTTCACTGACATATAATTAGGTACATATGAGTGTTTGTGACTGTGCATATATTGGTGGTGTGAGTGTGTGAAAGGGAGATTGCCACTATTTGCACTTCAGCAGAACGACCTCCTACGTAGATCTATTGTAGGCACAGTGGCCACAATGCAGCCAGTGATGCAGCTGTTTACACACAGCTACAGTGCTGTTTCAATGAGTGAGATTCAGCACCTACACACACATTTCAGCTGCTCTTACTCAGAGGGCAAGATGTCTCAGTGAACCTTTAGAAGCCAAGCAGAAGCTGACCCAGTCAGCTCTGGCATGGGGATCTGAAGTTACCCCCTCCATGTGCCAAATGCCAGTGAAATATGTGGTGGCTGAATAAACAGGACAACCAACTACCCTGGTTGGTAGCTTTTCCAAGAAATAACAGGGGACATGAGACTGATATATAGTGATGTTTGGGTCATATTTTAACTAAAAAATGAAAAGGGTTAAGGAATGATCCATCCATTTTGATGTAGAACACATAAAGTTACCATTCTTAGATCAGACAGTAGGGCAACTTTTTTTGAATATATTTATGTCAAAATATGAAGTTTCAGAATTTAGATTAAATGTTGTGTCTGATCAAACTACATTTAAAAAAAAAATTAGAATCATAATTAGATCAAGTGGATAAATTACTTTTACACTTCTGTACTGTATGATTTTATCAGATTTCATACTCACAATTAATAATGCCATACAGCCTTATAAGATGATATATATATATATATATATATAAAGCAAAGAAAAATTAAAATAACTAATTCACTAATTTTAAAAATGCATAAAAAATACATATAAGCATTTGCATGTATGTAGGTGGAATGGATTATCAGGTGCATGTTGTGTATGAATGTGTTATTTCACTCTGTCTTTGCACCTCTTTTTATATACTATACAGACCTCAGCATCAGAGTGTTTCTACCTGCACACTCAGTAATTGTGTGATGGGAAACTAAATAGGCCTTTAGCCTCCACAGTCTCCACACAACAACCTGTTGCCTCTGCAATGTAGTTACAGTCTTCATGGAAGAGCTGTAACATGGTCAGATCGGATTAGACCTAGACACACACACACACACACACACACACACACACACACACACACACACACACACACACACACACACACACATCAAATGGGCTGAAGCTGTTGAGGAAAGTCAAGTCCTTAAAACATCAGACTATTGTGTATATATACAGAATTACAAAGTATTGATACATTGGGTTTTTTTCCCCATTACATATCCTTGTGTTTGATTGCGCTACATTACATTATTAACCTGAAAAACCTGTCTTTGCTCAGTATATCTGGTAAGATAAGACATTTCTTTCAGTTGGATCATTACAATTACACTGTAGAATATAGAACTAGACATCAACTTCTTGAACACGTCTCATTGCACAGGTTCATCCTTGGTTTAACTACAAAATCATTTATCATGACAAAATGATGACAGCAGAAGTGTTTTGCCAGGTATCATTTGTCTGCCCTGCACTGTTCACTGATCACTAATGTGAATGTTGATAAACCATATTTAAGCTTCTTTATTTAAGTTTCTTTTCTGCCAACCATGCTCCCATGAGAATGGTTCAGTGCCATTCCTCAGCCTCCAGTGAACACACCTCTGTTGCCAGCTTGTATATATCAACTGCTTATTCATGACCAGCCCTAACTTGATCACTGACTTCCACCAGAACCATAACAAATGACAGCAGGGGAAATTACAGTCATTCATCTACCCACATCACATCGTCCTTTTCTCTTCTTTCGACCAGAACACCTGAACTGTCTTCATCCTCTTTCTGCTCCTCCACCACATTTAGCTCATTTTCTATCTCCAAAAAGCTCCCATCATATATGACTCAAGTAAGCTGACATTCCCCACAGTTAAATTGCACCAGTTTACGTCCACCACTGATCATCAGCATAGGAGGCTCCCTACTGTACATGCACTCATTTATAGACGACCTGTCAAGCATGAAGCAGATCACCTTTGCATCACAACAGGTGTGTTGTGGGATATACGACTTGGACTGTGAGACGTGGCTGTTATTATGGCAGCCGGGGGTGGGGTTTAATTGAAGCTCTCTCTCTTCTCACACAGAATTGCCACTTTCAGTTTAAATCTCTTGTCATAGCACCAGAGTGATTGTCAGTGTTGGATTTAAAGCATTTTTCTACTTATAGTTTGGACTGCTTATTCTTTTGCATCTGGACTAAAGACATTTTAGACTTTCAACACATAGAAATATACACAGCAATTACATGTCAAATTTCCATTTAACATGTTTTTCTTGCTTAGTGTATACACATGACATCAATGGTAGTGCATATCCATGTGTCTGCAGTGTGTGTGTGTTTACACATGTGGGGATATGATGTGGTGTCCATAAAGTCTTTTGGTAATCATTTGCAAATTTGCAAGTTGATTTGATTGTGATTTTCTATATATATTGTTCTTATAACCAACAAATCTCAAACCAACAATGAACTCATCTACTAACAAGTATTGTTTGTACTTAATAGCCTGATATACCTGATTCTTCTTTGCCATAGAGCTCCATTGATGTGATTACCATGAATACACTGTCTATTTAGCAGTTCATTTCGACCTAGGTTCACATACACCACCATGCTGCCAAAAAATACTCACCAAACCAAAATATGTGTATTAATCGCAGCTGAAAATGGTCCTTAACTAAGATATATAGTGACCCAAGCCACAGACAAGGTAGAGTCTAGTCTAGAAAGTATTAAAAGACAGGCTAACACATAGACATTAAGTGTTTATTTTATACTCTTTTATAGCATCAAAAAATAACTATATATACTTATATCATAATAATTCATAATAACATGTTTGATAATACCATTGTTGAACACCGCAATCCTACTAGTACACAAAGTAGATAAGGTATCAACATGTGGCCTATAACACCTGGATCAGTGCTGGTCTTCATTGTTCAGTTTTCTCTTGTTACATGTATCCACCAGACGGAGGTTATCAAAGGGCCATGTGGCAGCGTGGGGATGACGTTCAGACATGTCCCTGCCAGCGAGGGGGATGCAGTCCACGTCAGCATAGAGACGGTCACGCCCAACTCCCCCGCAGCCTTGGCAGACCTGCAGAAGGGGGATCGCCTCATTGCCATCGGAGGTGTGAGATGTTTCATTATACTCATTGTTCATCAGCACAACATCATGATCTTTATGTTATTGTTTCTAAAATTCTGCTAAATGGCACTACGATTTTAACGCATTGATTCTTATGAATAATATGAAATATATGAAATATTCCAAAGTCACAATATTCCTTCACACAAAATGTTTTAAATTGTGAATCAGTTATTTGCATTAATTGCAAAAATGCCTGCTTTTGTTTGTATTGACAGATGTCAAAGTGACATCCTCGGTTCAAGTGCCCAAACTGTTAAAGCAGGCAGGAGACAAGGTGGTGGTATTTTATGAGAGGCCGATCCGTCACCAGACTTCCTCCTTGGGAACCCTGGGAACTCTTCAAGAGGGATATGGGCAGCTGGAGGAAACAGGTTTTATTTCCCAGCCTGGGGGATATGAAGAAGACCCTGCCCCAATCACCACCCTGTCTGACATGTCCGACAGCAAAGACATGGACTCTGAGTTTGAAGAATTGATTGTGGACTCCAAACCCAACCAGACTGGTAGCCCTAACAGCAGTACCACAAATACCAGTGACACAAAGGAGGATTTCTTACTTACAGTGAACCAAAGCCCCAAAAGGACTGTGGCCAACTTGGCCTCTAAGCCCCTTGGTACCATATCGCCCATTCTCAATCGCAAGTTAAACCTGGTGGGTCTCCAGTCTCCACTAAAGCCCCAGCCCAAAGAATCACCAAAGCCCTCACCACATAAGACCAGTAGTGACCCAGGGGAGGTTCTGCAACGCCCCACTGTCCCTCCCCCACCTCCCCCTTCTCGTCCCCCAGTGCCGCCAAGACCTCAGATAAGGTTGACATCAGCCTCCTCAGAAACAAGTCTTTTGGAAGGTGTTGATTCTGTTACAACTGCTAATGCTACTGTTTCTACCGTGACTACAACTGTAAGCACTGGTGAAAAATCTCCAGAAAAATCTCCTCTCACTGGAGCCAATGAGGACAAAGCTGCTGAGAAGACATGTGTCAAACAAGCCGAGGCAAAGCAGTCCACCAGGTCAGCAGAGTCCAATGACGAGCAGTCAGTCCCTTCCACATTGACCAGCAGCAAAGCAGACCAGGCAAAGGACAAAGTATCAGAGAGCTCTTGTAGCACACGGGACAGTCTAGAGGACCATTCCCTCTGGGAATCCCCAGAGGCCAGGTTTCGTAACAAGACAGCACGCTGGTCCAAGGCCTCTATGGTGTTTGAGGCGGAGAGCAACCATAAGTACCTTAATGTGGCCCTTTGGTGCAAAGATCCCTTTAAGTTGGGCAGTTTGTTGTGTCTGGGTCACATCAGCCTCCAGCTGGAGCATATAGCCCTGGAATGTATGGCTACATCTTCAGCAGACTACCAGAGCACCTTTAGGCTGGGCCCTCCAGAGCCCAGAGCTAATGTCAGCCGCACTGCACTACGCAGCCTCAGCACCCACAAGGGCTTTAATGAGAAGCTGTGTTATGGAGATGTTACTCTGAACTTCTGTTATTTAGCTGAGGGTGAATTAGAGTATCCAGGAGGACTAGCAGAGAGGGAACGGGAGGGGAGTCTCCAGGATGAGGATCTAAGGGAGAGGGAGAGGGAACATATCCCTTCAGCACCGCGGGATGACCTGGTCTACAATCCGATGCAGCTTGTGGAGGTTCGCCACAACTTCCAGGACACCCAGTTCCAGAACCCCACCTGGTGTGAATACTGCAAGAAAAAAGTTTGGACCAAGGCAGCTTCTCAGTGTATGGTCTGCGCCTACGTTTGCCACAAGAAGTGCCAGGACAAGTGCCTCGCTGAAAATCCTTTCTGTGTGGCAGCAACAGAGCGTCGTGGAGCTGACCTTGAAGCCAAATCTACCATAAATCGGGCCACCACTGGCCTAACGCGCCACATCATCAATACCAGCTCCCGCCTGCTTAACCTCCGCCAAGTTCCCAAGACTCGGCTTGTTGAGCAGGTGGCTGATGTGGTGCCTGGAGGTGTAGAGCCTTCACCTAAGCATACCCCCAACACTTCAGACAATGAGAGCAGTGATACTGAAACCTACGCTAGTGGCGCCAGCCCCTCAAAGCAGCCTGCTGGCAGTGGTGGCAGCAGTAAACTTGTACGCAAGGAAGGTGGTTTGGATGACAGTGTGTTCATTGCTGTGAAGGAGATAGGCCGCGACTTGTACCGGGGGCTACCCACAGATGAGCGCTCTCAGAAGCTGGAGCTGATGCTGGACAAGCTGCAGCAGGAAATTGACCAGGAGATCGAGCACAATAATGCCCTTCTGCTGGAGGAGAGGGAGGCCACAGATGTCCGGCGCAAGGCCCTAATTAGTACTGCCCTGGCCAAGTCTGGGGAGAGACTCCAGGCTCTCACCCTGCTAATGATCCACTACCGGGCAGGCATTGAAGACCTGGAGTCAGTGGAGAGTACCTCTCCTTCAGAGCAGCAAGGCTTTAAGAGCAAAGGAGAAGGCCTGGAGGAAGAGGCCCTGATGGGGACAGAGGTCTATGATAGTGACATATGCAGCCCTGTGGAGGTGCAACTGTTGGATGACATTACTGAGGAGCAGATCTGTGTGGAGGCACTCCACTAGATAAGAATAGAATAAAGAGAAAGAAAGAGGAACATGTGCTTTGGGCTTGTGCCTCCCAGCAAAATTATGCCCAGTTTGTTTTTTGAGATTGGGGAATTTCTACGGTCCATTTGAAATATTGGGTATGTCGGGGTCTAGTGTTCGATCCACATGTTTATTTTTATTTTTACATGAAAAAGAAAGGACGGGTGAAGGAATTTCATCCCTGAGGATACATGGTAAACCTCTTATTGATGATTTGATTTGCACAATGTGATGCCGTTTCCATGCTTTAGGTTTTTAAAGGGAAAAAGCTACAATATCATCTGCCCTCAGTAGTGCTGCACGTATATCCTTGATTTGTTTTACTCTGTACCATATGTCATTGTAAGCATTTAATCCACTTTGCTTTCTTGTCAGTAACTGTCTAGTCTGAATCATGTTAAATTTGAAAGATAATACTTGTTAAATGATTGTTTGCTGCGAGTAACAAGCCCATATAAAGGTGTCATACTTGAGTCTAACCCAGTGTGAAGACTACTAGGGAAAAGCAGGTTTAGACATCAGCGTCTGTGGAACATGTAATTTGTCTAAGTACCCTGCAAACAGTCATACGTATTCTTTGTTTTCGGCACTTTTTAAAGTCTTAGTTAAGATTTTCCCTGCTCACAAAGCTCTGTGGGATTTCAAAAGCTGCATAATTATTAGTGGAATGGATAATGTTATATATAATTTGCATTTTTCCTTTGGTTATTTTGTGTGTATTGGTTTGGCCAAAACATGGACTATGTAACTCATATATTTTATTTGTTTGAAGATGTAATGATGTAATTGAATCAAAATGGGTTTTTTTTGTTTCTTGCCAAGTTCCTTCTTCTAAAACTCAAATACGGCATATTGCTAATAGTGATGAACTTGCATAGATGCAATGTGAGAAAGGCACATAACTGACTTTATTGATTTCTCTCTGAATGAATGTTACCCATATTAGGAGCTATCATGATGTTTCAATTTTTGCATTTATTTAATTGGTTTAATGGGTGTGCGTGTTGGTGTATAAAGATGACTACCATGCTTCAAGAAGTTATGATGTGATTTAGTGCAGATCGTTTGCCTTCATGAGTTGTTTTCATGCCCAAATGAATGTATGTTCAGCCCTTTCTGTGTTTTGTGTATATACAGCCCTTCGACACTGCCCCCCTCCCCCATCCCCCCTGCAAACCATCAAGCATTAATGTAGCCTGTCACAGTGATTCCATCATAACCAGCTACAACTCCCAAAATGCTATGCTTATCTTTTACACCCTTAGAGAGCCACTGGAGAAGAACTATATGTGAAGAGGGAATATCTTATTCTTAAATGTTAAAAGGAAAAATTTACCCCAAAAACGCTGAAAATATCTTTATCTATTTTGGTGGTGATGTTCTTCTCTTTTCTTTCTTTCTTCCTGTGGTTATCTTGCCAGTCATTTCCAGCACAAATACCATTGAGTTTGATAGCTTTCTGAAAATAGTAGCAGTTAGCAGGTAATGCTATCAGTCACATCTTTGACGTTTTCCATAAAGGAAATAAGTGTAGAGTCAACCTTTGATTGGAAGAAAGTGGGTGTCCAGACTGAAAAGAAGTATTTGATTGGCCACTGCAGCACCTTGCCCTGTTAAAAAGCATTGTGTTGTGAAAGTAGAATCAGTTTTAACTTTTATTTGACTGCAGCCCTCTATGTTGGCACCCTACACTGCCCCATTCAAATGAATGAAGAGGCTGTGTTTCTTCACACAGGGCTGAGTGCTTGTTGGATTGTCTTTCAGCACCTGAAACTCTCTTCCTGACAGCAGACTGTGGAACCTGCATCTCTGAATTTTTGTAACTTTCCCTGACAATCTGATACACACTGATTGGCCCAGTGTGTGCAGAGATGCAAAATTTGAATATTGTACTTTTGCCACTTTTCGTGTGAACACCATGAATGCTTTTGAGGAGAGACTGTTTTGCAAATGTGCCATGCTCCTATTTGTATGATTCATGGTGTTGAGAACTATAACGATGCAAATTTGAAAGGGATACAACCCTGTCAGTCAAAAAGGGTATAAAAACATTCATTTCATTCAGTTCATTTTAAGCATACCGAGGCCTTAAAAACAAAATAAAACATTAACTTACAATAGAATCAGTTTGTTTATTGGCCAAGTATGCAAGCATATAAAGAATTAGTCTGGTCTTGGACAGTAGGCTTTAGATCTACCCTGTATCTTCTCAAGAAATATTCAAACTCTGTTAGTTGAAACAGTCATAGTAACGTAGCTCAGACAGATCATGTGGGTAAGACCAATTTATGACTTCGCCTACTGACCACCAACTTAAATCTCTCCTCCCCTCTCCAGTGACAGGGGGCGCTGAGGCAAGATGCATCAAGTTAAGGTTAATCCTAAAATATTCTAATGTTGTATACTTTTTTTCTTTCTGTAGGATCATATTGTTTCCTTGTGGCCCAGTAGAGAATGTTCCATGACGTGGTACCAGGCCATGGCCTTGAGATTGGAAACCATTTTTTTAGGACAAGGATTAAAGTTTACATGAGACAACTTTTGATGCCCTGTAGAAATGAAAAAAATAACAAGACATCACCCAAATGTGCTATGAGCGTGTGAATTTTTCCTTTAATGTAGCTGAACTCCAAAAGGACTCCAAATAATCCGGACTAACAGGACAAGTAATCAGCCAGACTCGGTGGAAGCAAAAAGCCCAATCCCTGTTCTTTTTGTTCTTGTTTCATAGATATGTTGCTCATGCAGATATTGGCTTACTGGCTGCTATACTTGTCAACCTCTCTCAGTCACTGTATATCCAGATTTTTGTGCAATATTTTTGTAGGAAAATGAAACCGATAATCAGGAGTGAATACCTGTGTCTGTAATTTCTCTTTTTCTTTCCTCTAAAAAAAAAAAAAAGAAAAGTGTAGTCTGTGCGCCCATCTGTCTGGTAATGTACCCTGAAGTTTCTGTGGACCCAAGGAGAACCTAAGAGGAGGAGTTCATACTGTAAACCCCCCCCTTTGGCCTGAGAACCACTGCTTTTGCTGCTGTTGTTACGATGTGCTCTTCCACAGAACTCATACACGCTTATGCCTCCACCCCCTCCGACCGCCCTAATCTTTGAAACTGCACTTACAAAATGGCTGTCCATCATGGCTTTCAGCAGGTCAAGACAGTGTTTGTTTCTTTTTTTGTGTATGTGAGGGATGTTGTACACAGTTTTCAAGAAGGCTCATGTGATGAAGCTTTATTGTACATAACCTAAATAAACAAGCTCAAATGAATACCCATCACCCTGCTTTGTGGTTTAATCACCTCTGACCCAAAAGCTTTAAAGGCACAATCTGTGAATCAAATGTAAACAAGAGTAACAAGTTTTTTAACCTTCCATTACTGACAGATTAGCTGGTACAACACAAGGCAACTACTAAACCTAAACAACCATTTTCTGATGTTAAAGGTTTATTTTCATCAAAAACATAAGGAAAACACCCATATTTTCAATTAAAGTCAGCCGATGGTAGTTTACTATCTGTAATTCAAGTTCAACCTATTTAATGATGCAGTTCCAGTATTGGTTTTAAGGCAGTTTAAGGTCTCAGTAATGATCCATCTCTGTGTGTGCAACAATTCATGTGTCCCCACAACACACAGAAACGTGATTTTATCTGTGTGGAAGTTGCCATTGTGGACAAATCCACGCAGTTTCAGATTTCAAGAGGCATGCAAGTAGTTCATGCACCAGTGGTTATTAACTGATTGTGGAGGTTTGGAAAGTCCAGTGTCTAACCTGCCTGTGCAATTTTCTCGGCAGTCTGAGACAAAAATTGACAATCGTGAAAGAAACATAAAACATAGGCACAGATTTCATTATTTCTCCACACTGCAGTCTGTTGCCCTCAGAGGGGGTGTAGCCATGTGCCATTACAAGAGCGCACTGCCTGTGGAGGCTCACATTATCCCCTCCAGATCCCCCCTGAAAGTACAACACTGCACCTCTACAGTTAGAGAATATGGGAAAAAGTCTCACAGAACAGGACTGTTTTTCCTCTTTACATATTTGTGTACAAAGGTTTCCCATCTCAAAAATCTTCTTGCTAAAAAATACAATTTGGGAAAAGGCTTTTCTGCAAGAGCCCCAGTTTTCCGGGTTCCTAGATAGAAATAAGGGAAGGTATTGTGCGTGCATCTGCAAAGTAATTGAAGGCCAGTGTTGAGATGGACAGGCTGATTACAGTGTGTCTGCTCCCACATTTCGCCATCATGGCAACTCATTCCGCTGTCTTCCGACATCAAGCACAGGCAAGCAATGTGAGGATTTCTGTTCCTTCACCGGAAAACATAGATGTGTTTTTAGCTGCTTGATATTTTCATCTTACACTTATAGGTTATCCCCTTGTTCAGGTTTAGTAACACTAACAGTGGGCCAAATTCTCCCCTCTATTCAATTCCAGCATTGACATTTGAAAACTACTTTTTCAGAGTATACCACATTTAATAGAAGATAGGGTGATCCCACTTTGTATGAAAACATAATATACATCTGACCAAAAAAAAGGAAAAAAACAAACATCTAGCCAATGACATGCATGTATGAAGGCTCATATACCCACATGGACAGACATATGTACATTTGTATGATTTTATGATTGCTATTGATTTTGGATGAACAAAGCAAACATTAAAAAGTATTAATATCCACAGAGTTTTGGTGTGTCAGTCCCTGCTCAGACCAGCTGCTTAGTGTGCTGACTTTCACATTTATGGAGGTGACTTCTTGAGTTGGTTTTGTAATAATTATGACGTGATTTTACCACTTTACTTAAATCCAATACAGTTCAGTACAGTTTTCACAGCCCATCAGCAAGTTTATGAGGAAACCAAAAAAACACCACATGTGATACAACATTCTGAACATTACAGTATAATATAAACACAGTGGACATTACAGCTATTTTTCAATAGAAGTTGATTCAAATTTAAGAACAAATCAGTTGGTAGTTTCATCTTCCAAACATTTATGAGAGACAGCGCTAATGTGAAATTATCTCATTCCATCAGTCCATTAAAGATCAGGGGAAATAATCTGAATGGTTTTAGTTAAATCTCAGTGGGCTAAGCCTTTCAAAAGCATTAACTAGCTAAATGTCCAAAATTAAATGTAACTACATATCCAATAAAATAATTTACTTAAAAGGGAACTCTTGTTTTCCTGTTATAGTATTCATCAGGATAGTTAGTGTACAGTAGCTTTGAATGTGGAAGGTTACTTTGTCCCAATAATATAATATATACTTTATTTTCTTATGCCAGTAGAGCATTGTATTGAAGAAATTGTTCTGACAAGAAATGATCAATTATTAAAATGAAAATTACACTCAACATTCAGAATGACAGACAGCCACAGTCCTGACATCCCCTCCAGGCTAGCTGCTGCTATGTTAGCTTCTTGTGTCGTCTTAAATAAAGTCAAACATATTCCTGGGGTTTACTATGTATTTTCTAAGATAAATGACATCAACTACTGCATTTTATATGACAATTGTTAAACTATTCATTTGTTATTGATTTAAAGTGAGCCACAAAGTTTGACCACAAACCACACAGTCAGGGTAACATGTTAGCTCTCTACTACCAACAAAACCCACAACTAATGAATAAAATAAGCTATAATAATAATAATAATAGCTGATTTTTAATTTTAGTGTTACATTTTTCATTTTTCAGCTAGGACTAGCTGCTTGTTGCATCATGGAATATAGAGCTACCCTTGCTAGTGTAGTGCTGTACTATAGCTGCTAGGGTTAGCCATAGCTGTGCGTTATCGTCATACCATTAGCTAACTTTATTCAGTCTAATGCCCTAGATGTGGTTGACTTTGTCCGTTGAGGTTAACCCACTGAGATTATTTCAACACAGACACATTTGAGATAAACACAGACATTTAGAAAATGCCACTTTAAAAAGACACTTAAAGAAAGGAAAACCCAGTACCATAGCACTTAATACACTTGTGCTGTCCATTTGAAAGTCAAAAAAGCACTTCATTTTCCAGTTATTGAGGCGGGGATCTGTTGTTTTTTTAACATAAATAATTACTAGTTATTGTACAATAACTGTCACAACATAAATATTTAAGGCATGATGGAACAGATGTTATGAAAATTCTTCTGATTCACAGTTTTGTTTTATAAAGTCCTCTTTGTCATCTTATCAGTTGTCTTAACAGAGGAAATGATTGGTGAAGTCAGTGTTATTTACCAAATCCATTGTATAAAAGGGCATAGTGAGACTGAAGGTCACGATAAACACCTCAAAAAAAGTTATATTTCTGAGGAGTCATCAATAGTGTTAGCTATGTTCAACTGATCTATTGGTGATGTCTTTTAGTGATATCAGGAGGTCTGTGGTCAGTGTAGAATCAAGTATGAAATAGTATTATTGTACACATGGTCATGATTGTCTATGAGAAACTCATATGAATGATTCCAGTGTGACAATTTGACATGATTATGAGAAGGAATATGTCTTATACAGTCCAAAAATCTTGCCACCACTACAAGCCCAATTGTGGTGAAAACACTGAATACTTTTCAGTATTGAAAAGTGTTTGTTGTTTATTTTAACTGGATGAATACTAAATGTAAAAATCGAATGCAGAGTGGTCAAACCCAATGTGAATGTACTGTATACAACCACTTGTCACAATATGCCTACAGCACTGACTTTTTAGCTTGTCTTAACAGAGGAAGCACAAGTGTAAATAACATTAATGATGGCTCAGGGCAGAAATACACAGAAAGTGGCAAGGTCGCCAGCAAGCAACACCTCCTCCACTCAGCTGCCGGTGGGCAGATCCATTGAGCTGTCAATCCACGCTTCTAGTAGAAAATGAATGGGAGCCTGCTCTGCTTTCTGTGTGTGTTATCCTCAGTTCCACTAAATGTCCATGTAAGCCATTACAGTGAGCCAGCACCCAAAGATATTGGAACTGGCTCACTATAATGTTATTAATGACACCTGTGCTTTTTATGACTTCTCAAAATGAAACAGCTCTCTGTATATTACTGTATTCTGTCTCTTTTTTTCAAAAATAGCAAACAAGTAAGCAAATATGCAAATTGATAAAGAGTAGATTATGCTTACTAGAAGTTTCTATGGACATTTTAATACATTTAAATGGAATCCATTGTACCTTTTGTGAATCCAAGCTGCCAACTACAAACGTTTCACAACCGTCTGTCAGACCTACAGGCTAATTCTGTGTCTTTCCTACCCTCAGTCACATCATATCACATCTGTTATGCATCATGCATGTAGGGAAGTAACCTTAAAACACTTCAACAACAGACATTATCTTTGTCTTTATGTTTTAAAGGTATTTTGATGCTTAACTAGATGGGCTGAACACTGCTGCACATTTAAGTGTTCCACTTGATAACACCCCTGTCACTAACAGCTAACGTTACAATGAGTGATTTAACAGCTGATTAAATAAACCTGTAGTGACATCACTGACTAAGGTGTGGCCAAGTTTGAGCCCACAGAGAGCAGTGTAGAAGCTGTTTTATGCCAAATTAAGGTTTGTTCTGACTAGCATGTTAATGTTCACACAATAAATATGTGAACTTGGATATACAGTTTGTCATTGATCAAATTGGACAGTGCAGTCTTTTGAGATTGAAAAATGTTTGCAGGGGTTCTAATATGTTTGTTGAATAAATGGTGTTCATTTTTTATCCAGTTCGCAACCTAACTAGCAGTTAGCAAGGGAGGAAGGAACTTGGAGAGCTAATGACTAGATAGAGGTAGTATGTTAGCGAACAGCGAGTCAGTTACAGTAGTTCACCATCTACTTGTGCAAGGATCACTAAGACACCACTCTTTCAGTACCACCTACTCAGTGAGGACACACTTAGGAATGTTGCTGTGTTGCTTCCTAGTGGCCAGTTTGACCGATAGCACAGTTGGTCTGACTTGTTGGCTTAGCATCGAAACATAATGTCAGCACTGGCTGCATGTCTGTTTACTGAAGTGAAATATATTTAAGTGGAAATAAATCATTTATGTTTTTTTAAATAAAATGTGGCAATGTTCTGTTTACTTTAATATTTTATAAAGAGTTATAATTCTGGGTACTATTTTTTGTATGGGGTGAAACATTTTCCTTCCAGAGGACTGATTGTTTCTTTTTTGACAATTTAGGTTGCATATCTCACCCTGTCTCCTTTTTAAAAATCTTTCTTCCTGCAGAGCATGTTCCTGCACAGGATGCCACACTCATGGAAACGTTCAGATAAGCTTGAGGCCAGACCGATCAGTGCACTTTGAGTGTTTCCACCATACGTTTGCGTGGCTGAGCCAGGCATTGCCATTTGTGTATTTTGGAGCACGTCTTAGACCTTAGGTGGAGCCTGTCTTTTCTTTCCCCACACTAATGAAATGTTGTAATGAAAATATACTGTATAAGCAGATATATCTCAAAAGTCAACATTCTTTGTTGATTTGATTTGGTGCTCAAATGTTTCAGGAAAGAACCTACTCCCAGTTTCAAGGCAGCGGTTAGAAAACTAAGGAAACCAAGTCAGAACAATTGGGGTGGTATGTTCTATTCCAAGAGTCTGAATAATAACAAGGACCACAGACCTGGACCCAACATATCTTTCTTAATTTTAAAGAAACAACCGCTTCTTGACATACCACACAATGACCCATAATGATACAATTACACAAACTGAATTCAGTTATATTAATGATATAAGTATCTTGGACATACAGTCAATAAAAACAGACTTAATGGCTGAGATATAAATTAAGACTTTGAATTAAGGTTTGTATTCAAAATAAACCAGCAAAGCGTACTTGTTGCTCAGCACCCTCCTACTGTAAAAAGTGCTTTTGGACACATCTCGCTACCGAATAAGGCTGTTGGCTAAAAATATCTGTCACACAATGCGCCTGCAATCACAGATCAAGAACAACTTTGGTTTGCTCCAGTACAAGCGCTAACAGGACACTGAACAGTGAAGACTGAATGCAGGACATTCACATGGAAATATCTTGGCTGTGTTTCATTTCATTGCTGTTTTTTTCCCTATGTGTTCCTTTTTTTGTACAACAAAATAGATCCTCTGAAGGTTAACCTGCATGGCTGGTGTCCCGTTAATCGTATTCGTCATATTCTTGATCCATGTTTTCACCCTGGTAGCTTGTTCCCTGTGTGGAGTAGGACCTCGTCTTCATTGAGCAGTTGGTGTCCATTAAAATAGCCTGAAAAAGACAATTGCTGCATGAATAAATGTGTCAGAGTTCCTTAATAATCAAGATTATTTTAAAATCCTGCAATTTGTGAAAGGAAAGTTAAGTTGAAACAATACATTTAATGCAGATAATATTCTATGTAGTTAAAGTGTCTATGTGTAAGACTTGAAAATTCCTGACTTTAGCACTTGGTGGCTGTGTCAAAAAGATAATAAAGGAGACAGCAGGGATTAGAAAGAATACATTATCAAATATTATTGGTGTGTGTGTGGGGGGAAAATCACAGCCAATCGCCTGAAAACCAATGTTCTAATTGTATTGACTAGTGCAGCGCCTGTTTAAAATGTGATTGTTCAGAACAGGTGGCCTCAAGCAGGTTTTGAACTGCCTATGTGAAGTGTTTCCTTTATTATACATGAGTAACTACGGTCATTGTGTATTAGGCACTGAGCACTTCCAAAATGCAGGTGACCTACTGTCAACCATGTACTTAAATGCCTCCTGTGTAGTCATTCACTGCTGCTGATCCACTAAACGTGCTGCTAAAGCTTTCCTTTCTCTCTGGACACAAAGTAAGAGGGTCCATTCTTGATTAAAAGCTTGTTTTAACTACTTTTCTGTTATTAGGGTACATTTCTCTGACTCGTGTTACGCATTGTCTCTGGTGTCTCCCAAGTGAGTAGTTCTGGGTCTGAAAAGTGAAGTCAATGCCGAGGTGAACCTTAAACTTTCTCTATAATGGCCAAGACGGGGAAACTCCACTGGCTCCAAAAATAAATACTTTCTCACTTGATTTATTACCTCAATAAACACTCCTAAAGACTCAATGTCTCCTCCTATACAGCCTGATGTTCATTTTATAAAATATGGTCCAGCTTAATTTAAATTTGACGCTAGCAGGTTATGCTTAATGGGTGTGGCAAGGTTGTGATAGAGGATGGGAATTGATAAGATTTTATTGATACCAATGCCATGATCAATTCTGCTTATCAGTCCAATTCTTGATTAATTCCTCTCAAGTCTCTCTCTGACATTCTTGAATCAGTCGACAGAACCCTGAAGCTCCATCGTGCACGGACTTAGACTGGACAAAAATATACAATAAAAATTGTGTTTGAGAGTTATTAAACGCATCTATCCTAGTTCTAGAACTAGTTCGTTCTTGGGGAATCTGTGGTACCTTGCCTTCAAGAGCTTACATGTTTCTGTTTGTTTATGTAGATTTGAGTGACTGTATTTGAGTGTGTTTCAAATCTTACAATTTTCTCTTCTTGTCCGGGTGGATTCCTGAGGAAGATGCAAAGAGGAGCAAAAATAATATCCACTATTCCGATTATGGTCATCATCCATGAGAAGCCAATACTCTCAGCTATGGATCCTCCAATGGATGGACCTACATCAGTTAGACAAACATATACTGCTTTAGTTTGTTTTGTTTGGATAAGGGATATCAGCTCATTACTAACATACAATATTTGTAACAACAGAGAAATGCTAGGGTAGTTGTTACTTAGTAATAAAATCACCAAGACTGCCTTCCTCAACTTGAGAGGTATTTCAAGATTACGCCCCTCTGTCCCCAGTCCTGCTGCTGAAACCCTTATTCATGCATGCACATCTCAGCTTAACTATTGCAAAGCTCTTCTCTTTGGTCAACCACGTCAGGGGTTAAACCGACTACAATATGTTTAAAATGAAGCTGCAAAGGTTCTCTGTCACTCTCAACCCCAACCCTCCAACTGCACTTGGTCCCAGTTAAATACCATTTTTGTTTCAAGATTTTTCTTCTTGTCCACAAATCACTCCGTGTTCTGGCACCTCACCTATCTAACCTTCTCCATTCACATTCACCTCATTGAACACTACGTTCCTCTGATGCCTACTTACTTAGCATAAAACATACTATTATGTAAAAATCGTGAAATTCCTTGACTCTCACCATTCTACATATTCCCATTCAAAATTCTACTTCAAATCACAAATAAAAATAAAATGCCATAAAATGCCATTGGAATGTCTTTATGGAATCACAGAAAATACCGTTCTTTCTATGCAATAACCATAATTCAGTGCTGGAAGTTGTTTCTAGATAAGAAGTGGTTGGCTGGAAACAACATTTCTGTAAAATAACTGTCAGTCAGCTCTGTAAAATACAAAACCAACTGTTCCAGCTGTGAGATCAGCTGGAAACACAAATGGAAAAAACATGGATCAGGACCGGAAAATCCAAAATACTTTAAAAACTGAAGTTGCTTAATTAAAGGCTTTGTTTCATTAAATTAGACAATATCTGGAAAAATATGGTAGTTTAAATTTAACAATGAATTAGGGCTAGAAAATGCTTTATTTTTACTTATTAATTGTATGAAGGTATTTAAACTAAACTTATAAGGGACTGGACACTGTTTATGTTCACATTTATTTTAGACACATCAGCATGTATATTTTAACAGTCTGTAATAATGCGTAGTTTCGGCTTCCTGCTTACCTAAAGCAAATCCCATGCAAAAAGCCACATCAGCAATGGCATACACACTTCCATAAACAGACACATGCCGCAGGTCCACCAGGTATCCCATTATTGGCATCATAGAAGAGTCCACCATGCCTGGAACAAACCACAAACAGCATTCAGTGGAGAATGAGCCACTGGTGGTGATTGTTTTGCATAGTATTAACACTTATCACACACTTACCGATGGCAAAACCAACACCGAAGTTTGGAAGAATCAGGCCATAAATGTTTCTGGCAAGTGGAACCTAGAACAGACATAATATGACCAAATATGAGAGAAGAGTGTGTATTTATTAATTTAATCCCATTCATTAAATTATAGTGTAAACAAACACTTTAGAGTGTTGAGATCTTCTGCTGCACTGCAAAGCCAGAGGGTATGGATCTGGACTTTTAACCCAGAAACACTAAAAGAAATTGGAAGCAATTGTTTTAATTGGTCAATGCTTTGTGTGCATGAAAATCATACCCTGGTTTTGGGAAAATAAAGATTTTAACACTAAGTGTTCATGTTTCACAATTTTGTAGTAGCAAATCCACATGTGGTGGCTCTACTCTTGTACTATAGTTCCTATGGGCTGATGAATGAGAAACACTTTTACATGGATGAATCTTTGATTTTGGTGTCAAATTTGAATAAATACTAAACCAGCCAATATAGAAATGTATACATTTTTATAACCTGACACTAGTAGTCTCTTGTATACTTGCTATGAATCGATGATCAATTTGTTATCAATCATAGCCATTAATAATTAAAAATATATTAACTGATAATGCAGGGATAAGGGATGTGTAGTGGAACTGTCAGAAAATGTAATTGTAGTTTTACTCTCTTTAAAATTCAGCTTAAACCACAGTTAAAATAACATGTATCATATTTTCCTGGCTTCTAAACCACTGATTTTCAACTGTGGACCTGCACATGTACCCCAGGTGGTATTTACATTCACACCAGTGTTGCCTCCCTCATACTTACACATAACACACTCAATCCAACCAGCACCATTCCGATAAGGGCACAAAGCCATCTGTAAGAGAAAGAAGAACTGGTCAGTGTAATCTAATGAAAACACTATCCTTCCAGTCTTGCAACAAGTATAAGATAAATATAAGAAAGACGGTTAATCAGCCACATAAAAAATCTTTATAAAGTCAACAAAACACACCTATCCTCAAACATTGTTCCCTTTTCTTACATACTATTAGCGGCTGTAATAGTAGTAGCGATGTTGCACCAGTAGTAGAGACAGTAGAGGCAGAATTAAACTGTATTTATATATTAAAAACAGTAACAGCAGCAAAAATTGGTATTCTTCAATGAAATGCTATGTTATCCCAGGTTTGATTCATGATAGTATTGAACAGTTTTGGTTAATGGCGATATAAAACAACAACAAACACAACAAAAAGAACAATCTGAATGAACAAAGCTCTCATACCATTCCAAGAGAAGACCTGTACACAGAGAAATTATTGATGCCCTGTATCGTCAAGGCTTCAATAAAGCTGGCCTAACAAACATTAAAAACACTGAAAACTCATTTAGAGGAGCGGAAACAGATATCAGAGCCACAGAGGGAGAGACAGAGTAGATGAGGATCATTTCCCTTCCTACCTCCCCATCTTGTGCGCCAACGTCCCGAAGATGTTGGTTCCAATAAGGTAGGAGATAGACGCTGGTAAGAAAGCGACGCCTGGGCCACATGCACACACACACGCACACACGCACACACGCACACACGCACACACGCACACACGCACACACACAGAGGGATGAGAGACTGAAGGTGTGGGGAGGCTTTGTGAGATAAGCAGATCTCTATCAGCGCCTCATCACTGAGCTGCTGTACATCTTCCATTGTCTGTAATGAAGACGTGTGCTTTCCACCTGCCAGTGTGTGACACCCTAATATCCTGTTCATCCTTTTTTATCTGACCTAGACTTCATATACAACAGACTGAAGGAACAAACTAATGAGACCAAAGACAGCAGGAAGCCTCTGTAGAGAAAACCTCTAGAAGGATAGAGAAATGACACTTTTGCACTACGTCAGTCACTAAGTAATAATAGTGTCCAGAGGTAATGTGGATCAATGCCTGATGAGATATTTCGTAAATGGGATGAATTAGTAACCACAGAAACCGGTAGTTAACCCTGAGTGATAGAAAGCAATTATCAGTGTGTTCTTGAATCAATTTTTTTTTAAAGAATAATACAGAAAAATACAGATACAGGGGGTTTTCTACCCACATTACAAGGTAAATGAAATAACAATTGGCAGTCTCAACTGGGGATATAGCTAGAAAAGCCATACGTTTAAGGAGCTCCCAGCATGACTGCATGACTGTAAGCTGTTAATGGAGAAGGCAGAACTTTAGATGATGTGCTTTTTAGCAGTTGGGGACTATTGGAAGGGATGGGTGGTGCTCCAGTCTACGTAATAGATTGCACCCTGGGCCTTGTGTCTTTGGACATGAGCCAGCTTGATTAGATTGTTTGCTAATTTGACACAAGCCTGGATTTTTCACTTCTTCAAAAGTGGTTTAAAATCATTTAGAAGCATTGTGAAAACAACAAATCCTTTTAAGCCCAAACCAGATTTAGTCACAATTTACTGGATCACAACCGAGACTTTCTAAATTTCACAGATGTGCAAATAGGCTGCTATGGTCTGATTTAGAACTGTTCAGAAGGTGCTGCATTTTGATTTTGGATCCTCACACATAGAAGTAAATATCACTCAATTTGGTTTTTAGTGAAGCATTTTCCCACCATACAATATCTGTGTATGTGTTTGTGTGGGGCATGCTGCGTATTTTTAGGGACTGAAGGTTTTGTGGGCATTTAGCTGCTCTAACAACATCATGTGTGTTTTCTCTGTGTGTGTGTGTGTGTGTGTGTGTGTGTGAGAGTACTGAACAGAGCTGTGTAAATACCTAGCTGCCATTTCCTGGCACACATGGTCTCCATCATCCAGATTGGCAGCGTTGGCTCCAACATGGCGATGGCCATATTTCCAAAACAAATGGCACCTGGGGAGGAAGATTGAGGATAAGTGGACACAGGCTCAATTATGGTCTGCTTCTGTACTTCAGTCTTTGTGTGTTACTCTAACAACCTCCAGCACACAGGTTTACTGTTACAGCCGTGTCATTGTGGGGATTGTCCTCCCAAGAAAAACCACACAATGGGTCATGATGTCAGTTGCTCGAAAACAATGTGCTGCCTTTCATTTTCCATCTCAAACTGAAATTGTCACATTTCTTAATGTAAATCAGGACAGTTTTTAAAACAAAAGATAACTACAATTGTCACCTAACCCCGTTGTTATTGTAGCCATGACAACAAAGGTAACCTAACTTTAAAGTAATAAATTAAATCCACACTACGAAAAGTGATAATTTTAACCCAAACCATTATCTATCCCCTGACCTAACCCAGTGTTTTTTGTGCCTCAACTTAGCCCAACCTTAACCACAGCATTGTGGCATGATAAAATATTATTTTCTAAGATTAGAAAACCATCCTACGTGTTGTTCTGGAGTCACATTGTGCAAACAAGCGGCAGTGTCGCACGATATAGATAGTGTTTGTTTCACAATTGAGGCTTTTCCGCTGTACAGTTCTAGTACTCAGGTTGTTTTTGCGTTTCCACTAGGGATAGTACCCGGTACCTGGAACTTTTTTAGTACCTGCTCTGCTGAGGTTCCAAGCGAGCCGAGCCGATACTAAATGTGATGTCAACAGACTGACGGCCTCTGATTGGTCAGAGAGTCACTTGAAGAGTCATGAGCCGTCCCACACAAGAATCAAACCCGGCATTTTTAAATACCGGCAACAGCATAACAGCGATTTGGCTCAATTTTCTTCCTTTGTGTGTGACAGAAAGCCACATACAGCAGGAAGTACACCATCGCCTCCATGTCCTCCATTGTTTATGTGTTTGTGTCGTGTATAAAACGAAGTCACAGCAGTTTCACAAAGCCGTGCTATGACGACCCCGCCCACGTTGAGGAAGTACTATGAAGTAATGGAAAAGGTTGTTCCTGGTACCGAGTCGAGCCGAGCTGAGTAGTGCTAGAACTTTATAGTGGAAAAGCGTCAAATGTCTTTCTGGAACTGCACTGGCCAATAATACACACAGCATTGTTCACACAGGTTTGTTCTGATGGAAAGATGACCCTCTTTAACATGCAGCACTCACTTCACCACACAATTTCAAGCTATATTACCAGTCTGTAACCAGAAAATCAATTGTTTGACTGACATGTCCAATAGACAAAAAATATTTGAGCTGAGTCAATTTTTTTCCCCCAGCTCTTTCCTCAGCACCATTAAAAAGGCAATATCCCATAGATGCTCCTCCATAGTGGGGTGACATTAGGTTTTCTCACATCTACTGTGCTGTTTTCTTACCGGCTGCAATTAGAATGTAAGGATCCTTCATGAGTGTCAGCAGTGAGGTCCCCTTCTGAGTCTGTGAGGGGACAAGGATCAGATGTTAATTAGAAACACCAACTACAATGCATATTAATTAAAAGATAGATGTTACAGTAGTCAATGAAATCTGCTTCTTTCTTTTTTACACCTCAGCTGTTAAATCTAACCTTGTGAAATAATCTAGGGTTTGCATGACAGCATTTACTGAAGTCACAATTAGATCATATCTCTAACAATATGTAGGCTAATATAATTAACACTAATCCTTCAGTGATACCCACAGCAATATTATACTTTTTCAGCAGGCAGTTTATAACAACCACACATGTAAAATGTATAAAAATGAGCTGACAGTGCTGCTTGTAAATGGTTAATTTAAATATAAATCAAATGTAAATTTTGACATTTAAAATTTCAGTCAGTTTTGTATATTGTGGACAGACTCAGGCCTCTGTAGCATTTCTGTGAAAGTGAAAATGTCAGTTTCCTTAAAGAATTCTCATGTTCTCTGGAGCAAATGAATATCCAACATATTACACATGTGAAATTGAGAGTAAGATTTCCTGCTGAATACATGCAGGATAAAACACATGTGAGTCTGCAGCTTATTGAAAGGAACTATTGTATCTTGCAGCAAATCTCTACAGAACCTCATTTGTCTCAGCAGACCTCTGGACATGTGAATGCCAGAGATGAATGATATGGAAGAGGTGAAAGAATCTGCTAATGACCTGAAACATGTTCTCCTGTTGCCGGCTTTGTTTCTATTATCTCTGCTAATATATAAGATCATATGTCATCTGGAGAAGAAGCAACAGAGTGTTTTCTCTCTCTCTCTCTCTTCTGTAGGAGTCATTAATCAGTGTTCAAAACTGTGTAATGAGTTCACTCAAACATCTGTCACTAATCGCCCTCTCTTTGAGCCCATTGTTACCATACATGTACCGGCCCCAACCATGTTGCTCACTCACTGATAGACAGTTACATGAGTGTATAGCCTTTTTTTCATCAACCAGTTACAATCCAGAAAAA
The DNA here is from genome assembly GCF_027409825.1 of Scomber japonicus. Lineage (NCBI taxonomy): Eukaryota > Metazoa > Chordata > Actinopteri > Scombriformes > Scombridae > Scomber > Scomber japonicus. Next base: position 33,134,009 of record NC_070591.1, on the reverse strand, counting down.
AAGTCACTGTGAATCAAAACAACAACAGAGTCCACAAAATAGACATTCACATGTTTAGGTCTGGTAGACATTGAAGATATGTTGTTGCTGCTGCCTTGTTCGTTATATAAATAGAAATATTTGTTTGGACTGTTGAATATTTGTCTATTCTTTCAAAAATGGCACTGAATCATGGGCTCCAATTTGTATATTAACTTGGTTTCTCCTCACTAACGTAGACTTCTTAATACTTATTTCCTTGTTCTTATATCTAACCTAGTAGCTGTAATTAAACCACTTCTTAAAAAGCCTACTCTTGATTCAAAGGTTCTAGCCAACTATAGGCCGATATCGAACCTTCCCTTTCTCTCCAAGATCCTTGAGAAAGCAGTTGCTAATCAGCTGTGTAACTTTCTACATAGTAACGGTTTATTTGAGGATTTTCAGTCTGGATTTGGAGTTCATCATAGTACAGAGACCGCACTAGTAAAAGTTACAAATGACTTTTTAACCTCATCAGACAATGGACTTCTCTCTGTCCTCATCCTGTTAGACCTTAGTGCTGCCTTTGACACTATTGATCATCAAATCCTGTTACAGAGACTTGAACATTTAATTGGCATTAAAGAAACAACATTGAAATGGTTTAAATCATATTTATCTGATAGATTTCAGTTTGTAAATGTTAATGATAAATCCTCCATGCAAACAAAAGTTAGACATGGTGTTCCTCAAGGTTCAGTGCTTGGACCAATACTATTCTCCTTATATATGCTTCCTTTAGGAAACATTATCCGGAATCACTCAACAAATGTTCATTGTTATGCAGATGATACTCAATTATATCTATCAATAAAGCCAAATGAAACTAACCAAATTTCTAAACTACAAACATGCATTAAGGACATAAAGGCCTGGATGACCTGCAACTTCCTGTTACTAAACTCAGAAAAAACTGAAGTTATTGTGCTTGGCCCTAAACACCTTAGAAATTCATTATCAAACGACATAATTACTCTGGATGGCATTACTCTGGCCTCCAGCTCCACTGTAAGGAACCTAGGAGTTATATTTGATGAGGATCTGTCCTTTAATTCCCACATAAAACATATTTCAAGGACTGCCTTCTTTCATCTGTCTTTCCATGCATTTGTTACTTCTAGGCTGGACTACTGTAATTCATTATTATCAGGCTGTCCTAACAAGTCTCTAAAGACTCTCCAGCTGGTCCAGAATGCAGCTGCTTGTGTTCTGACAAAAACTAGAAAGAGAGATTATATTACTCCCATCTTGGCTTCACTGCATTGGCTTCCTGTAAAATTCAGAATAGAATTCAAAATCCTTCTCCTCACCTTCAAAGCTCTTAATGGTCAGGCTCCATCATATCTTAACGAACTGATAGTACCTTATGTACCTACTAGAAGACTGCGCTCCCAGTATGCAGGTCTACTTGTGGTTCCTAGTATCTCTAAAAGTAGAACAGGAGGCAGAGCCTTCAGCTATCAGGCTCCTCTCCTGTGGAACCATCTTCCAGATTTGGTCCGGGGGGCAGACACCCTCCCTACGTTTAAGAGTAGACTTAAAACTTTCCTTTTTGATAAAGCTTATAGTTAGGGCTCTTTCTCCCATGATGCACTGAGCTCCTCTCTCCTTCTCCCTCTCTCTCTCTATCCATCCATCTATATCCATTAACATTCATGTACTATTAATGCATTCAATAACCTAAACTTCTTCCCCGGAGTTGTCTGTGCTTTCTGGTCTCACAGGTAATCTGGGCCTGTAGATGTCCGGATGACAGATTCCAGTCCCGGACCTTCTAGCTTCATTGTTGATTTTCATTGTGCTTCTCTCCTCTATCCTTCCTCGCTCTCCTCTCAACCCCAACCGGTCGAGGCAGATGTTCTCCCACTCTGAGTCTGGTTCTGAGGTTTCTTCCTGTTAAAAGGGAGTTTTTTCTTGCCACTGTTGCTCATGTGGGAATGTTGGGTCTCTTTAAAGTTAAAACCTGAAGAGTTCGGTTTAGAACCTGCTCTATGTGTAAAGTGCCTTGAGATAACTTGAGATACAAATAAAGATTGATTGATTGATTGATTGATTGATAACCTCCCAGTTGGATTTTGCCTAATGCCTCCTTAGTAGCCATGTTTAAAGTCAACTTGCCTTAATCTGGACTCTAAAGTACTTTGCACTAGTATCAGGTTAAAGATGATATTTGGCTTCATATTTCCTGTATTTGCAATCTAATTAAGAAGAAACTACCCTCTGCAGCTGAAAAGGTCATCTTAATGAAGTTGGATAACCTTCAGGAAATGAGTCATCAAGACAAACACACTCACCTCTGGTTCCACCTTGGTGGGCTGAAGAACAATGAGCTGCAGAGCTGTAAAGAAACAGTGAATGTAAGGCTTTGATATCAACATGAATAGATATTGTTTAAGATTAAATAATGCTAAGCAATGTAAAGCTTACACATTATTCTTACTATTCCTTCAACATTGACCAAGAGGGATTCTAACTGTACCTCCATCAAACAGAGCCAGGAATGCCAAAATAAGGAAAGGAGCCGTTTTCCCAACAAACTCATACATCACGCTGCCAAACGGGGGCCCAACTGTGAAGGATACACTGGATGGTCAGTGGTGGAGAGATCAACTTTAGAATCATGTTATAAAAATATTCATGGTACAGCTTACATTAGAAAAGGTCTGTCAGTTTTAGTTCTGAAAACCTTACTCTTGCCATAAAATTTTAATAATAATAATTTTAATATTTTAATGTTTTTGGTAGCAGCTTTACAGTTAAGCAACAACATTTAATTCTCTGAAAACCAGGCAGCTGTTTTCTGTTCTGTGCAGATGTGAATGTGTGTAATGCTTTATTGTGATGTTTTCAAATGTAAGCATTTAAACATTTATCTGTAATGCCAGTGGTATAATTTACCTAATGCAAAAGAATAAAAGTTTATATACTACATGTAAATATTATCTCTTTTTTATATTTCAAGCATCTCTTTGTTGGACTATGTATACATACCCAACACTCCCATTGCCAGACCTCCCAGGGCGATCCCGATGGCGTGACCTCTCTCCTCATCATTTGTATACACACTAGCAAGCATTCCCATCCCTGAAAACACATATGTATAGATTTACATATACAGATATACAGATTTTCAATGTAACAGATACACAAGTTAGTTAAGTTATGGTAAATACTACTGTATTTATCCTTTTGTAACACTTTTTATTTTGAAGGTAAAAAACAATGTACATATATAGTGTACTATATGTAATAGCTAAAACTAACAAATAAAAAATAACAAGTAATCATTTGTAAAAATGATAAACTTTTTTTATTTACAGGAACTATATTCAGATTGAGCTGTTTGGCTAATTGTGTCTCAATCTAATTGCAAGCTACCATAGACTATCAGCATTCAGTTGAAAACTTCACCAGAGACTATGTCACTTCTGTCAATTACACAGAAGTTTAATATGTATTTTAGTGTAAGGTAGTGCTGAAAGGCATAAGTGCTGTTGTTCACACGAAGAAATCAAAATGCTACAATACAAAGGAGGGTTAAGGTATTTTATCAGTTCCACTCCAGACGATGTGATATAATCCATGACACCAAGTTTAAAAGGCTCACTATTCTTTAAGACTGTCTTAAAACAACAGTCAGGAGCCAAAATGAACACTGTATGCTGTTTGTCTTGCTGTAATCATTCCTCCTGTTCATACTGACCATTAGAAGATCCCTTCATAATGTATTTACAATGGAAGTGATGGAGGACTAAATCAACAGTCCTCCTGCTGTGTAAACATGGATTTAAAAGTTGATCTGAAGCTAATATGCTGTCCAAATGAGTTAAATAAAAGTCTGCCGTGTTTCAACTTCTTTTTAGTGCCAAAGTTCCTCTTTTTGTTACTGTTTGATGTTAAAAAGACTGTAAATGTGTCAGATATCACTTGATATGACTAACTCACACTGTTGAAGCTCAATAGAAGCTGATCATCTACTTTTGTCTTCCGTCACCATTGAAATCACATTTGATCTTTTAATAGTCAGTATGAACAGGAAGAATGATGACAGTGAGGAAAAACATTAAAACCTGGTATGAAAAAGAGTCAAAGAGATCACAAAAATTTGGGAACATTTGTTGGTCACAAACAACCCATAATGCAACACTATTGTGAATATGTACATGAACATGGATTATAAGAGCTGGATACCGGACCAACCTTCCGCATTATGTGGCCCACCACACTGAGTTCCTGCTCGGTCCATAAACTTTACATTTTGATGACATAATGGATTTTTAAATAGCTTTTTTAAAGTCTTTAAAATATAAAATCTCGATCAACAATTCATAACAGAAAGAATTGACATTGCTTGTGGTTTGAGGTGTCCTATTAATAGTGTTACAGAAACCTGTTTTTACAATGGTGGTCCATGTTTTTTGGGTAACAGGATTTTTTGCTGCAATACAATGTGCTACAAGGCTGAGCAGTGCCACACTATCCAGCTCTTATAATACATCCATAACATGAACTCAATTGAATTGTAGATTGAGGTCTTACCTGCTACAGATGAGCAGGAGGAGCCCACACCTTGAAGCGATCTGGCCAGAAACAGCAGAGCGTAGCTCGATGAGAAGGCAAACACTTTACAACAGTGAGAATAACAAATAGAGAAACATTAGACATGATGCAAACATTCTGATCTTGTGATTTTGAAGATGTGCGTGCTGGAACTTACTGATAGTAGAGACGAACATGATACAGAAGCCAGCAAATATGGGAAGCTGGTATCCTATTCTGAAAGGAAAAACAGAAAGAAAGGCAGGCATTACATTTGCAAGCATATTTGAGATTTTTACAAAAAAATGCATGAAATAAACTGAGTAGTTTATAGCTGAAAGTCATTTCTGGTGTTTTTTCCCCCCTTTTCTTTCAAAAGCAGTGAGACTTCTGGCTTCACTGCTTTTGTCCAATGATACGGTCAATTAGGGCAAGTCTGGATTTTTGTCAAAAGAGGAAAGACAACTATGTGTTTATAGAAAATCAACACCTGCACGTCAGCATTGACAAAAATACATTGAATAGAAAGTAGGTGTGCTGTAACACCATGAACAACATTTGTAGATTTTCAGAATTTGCACGATGACACCTTCTTACCGGTTACAATTGTTAGCTTGACATTTTAACTGAAACACTGGAGGAGGGAGACAACATCTTTCTCATTAAAAGGCTAACAGCTGCCATGCACGACAGAGCTTTTGTATTCCCTCCATAGATACCTGACATGCTTGACTTGCCTTGTATTGTCCTCTGTCAGGAGGGAAGGTGACTAAGGACCAATAATAATGGGACTGTTCTTTGCCTCAATTACAGCATATCTGAGTGCCCATGTGAGACACTAAACACTGCCTTTGGGGTATATACCAATAATGTTGGATCATTCACACTTCTCCCTGAAGTCTTCAGTCCTGTTCTGTTCAAGCAGGTTTTGAAGTGCAGCAACACCAAATGCTACTAATGCTGGCTCCAAAATCTTGCCGGCTTCAACTGTTCTGAAAAAGTCCTCAAGCCTCTCGCGAAAAATACAAAGCCCCATTTCTTTAACACGTAATGGTCACAATAACCAATTCAGTTTGTTTAAGTCTGCAATAACTGATATTCAGCAATTTTTATTTCCTTAATGGAGTGTAAGGGTTTAAAACCATTGACTGTATATAAATATGGACATCATAAAAGGGTCAAAATGAAGACAAAACATCTCAATCATCCCCTAATAGTTGTCTGCAGTATAGGTCATAAACCCTGCCCCCTCCATGTTACATACATTTTTTCCAAAGATGGTTTCTATCATAGGTAAATCTTATCACACTGATGTTTGTAAATATATGAAAAAGGGTTGTGACGTCATGATTGACAGCTGTGATAGCTGCTCTCAATCCTCCCTCAGGTGGTGGGGAGGCTAAAGGGTGTGTCCTGTTGGCATGTAGCACAGGCTGTCATTTCCGACTCTACTGTGCAGACTCTGGCTCCAAATGACATCACACAAGCAAGATGGCCGACCCCAGAAGGGAGATATTTTGGCTTCACTTATTAACAGAAGGAAATTGAGACATGTCATCTATATTTCTTGCAGTCTGTGTTATTACATTATTATTAACATTAGGTATATATTGAAAGGTGTTTGCTGATGTCTCAACCTATCACACTCATATATGATAGATGCCACTCACAACCAAAAACAATTCATTACTATTCTGCCTCTGTGGCATTTCTGAACCTTGAGTTACTCAGCCATAGTGCAGCTATCCATGCTGAAAACAGACAAATGCACATGCACACACACGCAAACACACATAATCAGGAATTCTGCTCCATTTGATTCAGTTGGAATAGATCAGCTGTAGCTGAGATGACGTTATGCCCTTTAAAACAGCATTAAACCAACATGTTTACCATATGCAGCATTTCATATTCCTCCCTAGAACTTGAAAAAAAAGAGTCTATTACTACTCTTTCTCTTCAATTTATGTTGGATGTTGCCTCAGATAAGACCATAAATGTTATTGTGTACTGACCTCTACAAGACAAGGGGAAATTTGAACCATGATTTTGGCCCTGGGCTAGCAGGAAGTCTCTGTGGCTAAAAGGAAACCTGTCATGCTTTGACATTCTTGTTCTGTTCTTTGTCTTCCAGCTTTAAAAGATAATGATTTCCACTTCCTCATTTTTTCTCTTTTCTCTCAAACACTTGTAGCATGATGTCATAAAATGCAGAGTTGTATCAAATGCCAGATAAACCTATTATTGTAATTGTATACAAATATAACTTAGATTTAAACAGCACTTAATACACAGTGATGCTAGAAAGCTGAAAAGTCAGACAACTGAAATGCACCTGGCTCTTTCAGTCTAATTTCTACATAGGAAACTAACTAGATATTAGATCACAGGTCACCATTACACACTATTTATTGATAACATTTAATGTATTTATACCAGGCAGTATTTTCATAATATTCTAATTTTCAGAATACAAAAAGGTTCAGTTTTCAGTCTCCTGATTTCTTAAATGTACAGTGTGAAACTTATTGAAACATATGATTATCATACATTAAAAACTGCACAAATTGTCAAATATCAGTACACCAAGGCTATACTGATCACATGCTGACTGAGAACTATAGAGTCCTGTCTTTGCCTGAGCTATAGCGTAATGCTATAACAGCTGTACTTATACATTTTTGGACAACTGACACCTTAATAAAAGGTGTTGTCTCAAGCAGCAAACATTTGGGTGCAATGTAAGTGAAACATATATTCACTTATTTTAGCTCTTTTTGGGGCCCTACTAACTCCTGAGAAAAATATCCATCTTTTATCTGCTAGACATCCTGCTGTGCTCTCCAGCTAGTTATTAACTTTGTTTTGTGCTGGCCATTTACTGTAGTGTACAGTAGATTTTTTCAAAGAAACAGCAAAAATCTAGCCAGAAAACCAAAAATAAGAAGCTAAACAAGGCTAAAAAAGCTCCATAACTAGAGGTAGTTTTTTGATCCATTGTGAATTGAAAACAGTAGAGTTAAAGCCTGTGTAAAGTATGTTTTAATGTTTCTCAAATTGCATGTTTTTCTGTTTTATGTAAAGCACATTGAGTTGCCATTGTGTATGAAATGCGCTATATAAATAAAACTGCCTTGCCTTAACCTGCCTAGTGGCGAGTTATTGTTAGCAGCTAAGCTAGCGGCAGAAAGCTCTCAGACTAGCATCCATGTTTCTGGTAGAGGTGGTGACTTTGATTGACAGGTGACACTTGGTAGGGGGCGGGGCTTCAGTGAACTCGGCGGGCACTCCCACAGCGTTTGGGAGCAGAGAAAGAGGCTGATTTTTACACAACTTTGAAGCATAATTTCAAATATTTGGTGATTTTTTTAATCATTCAAATTTGGCAGGGTGGTTAACAACACACTTTTCTGTGGTATCTCATAACACATATTTATTCTTACTTTACACAGACTTTGTGCACTTGAATTCAATGCCATCTGATGAACAGGCTGTAATTTGCGTTTAAGTTTTGCTAAGTGAATTTTCACAGCCATCTTCCCCATGGATAATGCCCAACACAGCACTGTTGCATTGTATTGTTCTAGTCTGTCAACATATGTTCAATAAAGTTCAAGTCAAGGTAAACTTAGCCCCATAGTTACAACAGATTCAAGAAGTCCAGTTAAACACATCCCATGCAAGCCTAACTTCACATATGCACTTCTACTTCTTTCCCTTTTCATTTTTCAGGATGTTAAAATCAGAAAATTTAAATTTTAAAAACTGAATTTCAGTAACTAAAAATGACATTCAAAAGACCAAATTCCAATTCAGTTTTCAAAAATTGAGAAAATGCTGAAATGACGACATTTTACATATAAAAAGGTCAACTTCACTGTGGCATCATAATGTAACTCCATAACAAAAGGGTAGATTGTGACCATATTCAGATACTGAATTTATGATACTAGTCTTGGTATCCAACTTGAAACTGGCAACTTTGTGTTCTATCAAAATCATCTTTACTGGCCGAGCATATGAATACATACAGTAATACACTTAACCCCTTTTATGAAATTCCTTCATTGTCTTCACTACAAATATTAGTCTGGACAGACATGGATGTAAACTGCAACTTGATTGGCTAGCAGAGGTGTACAACTGCAAGGTCTTTCTAGCTGGATTGATATATCTACTGTCAGTTCATGTTTGAATTGGTATCTTCAAACTAATTGTGATTATATGGAATGTGTAGATCTGAAGCGATTAGTCAATTGATTGAATTATCTTTAAAAAGTAATCTAAAACTATTTTGATAACTGATCAATAATTTAAGTACATTTTCAAGCAAAAATGTCAAACATTTCCTTGATCCAGCTTAATTATGGGAGTCTTGTGTGTTAGTAAATGTCTTCTGACTTGCAAACATGAGAAAAGTGTTTAGTAGGTGAGGCGACAATATTGTTCCAGGTTGCCTGTGAAGATCTTCAGGCAGCTAAATCTCCCAGGTGTTAATGCTACATAACTAATACCTCCACACAGCACAGAGATGACAAAAACCCACCTGTTGGTGAGTGGCCCTATGAAAGGGTTGGTAATCAGCTGTACGGTGGCTTTGGAGGCAAACAGCATTCCCACTTTGACATTCTCATTGAGCAGCTTCTTGGAGGACCCGGGGCAGTCAGAGTAGTTCTGTGGCAGCTCTGGAACACTGGTGGTTGGAGCAATCTGATTTGTGGATGCAACCGTGCCGTTGGAGCCCGATGACCTCACGGTGTTGTCGTATAAGGACACGATGGTGTTGAAGGCTCCTGGGGAACCCTGTTGGGATGTGGTGTTCTTCAACACAGTGTCTGTTGACTCATCCAGGTTGTACAGGTAGCTGGGAATGATGGGCACTGGCGGGCATAAAGAGGCGTGAGGAGATTGACACAATCAAATATGACATGACCACTGACTGATGCTCACTGGCATGACGCTAATGTCACTGCAACATATGTCAGCTCAGAGAAAACAAGGAGGGTTCTTCAAGAGTGATTCACAAACACTAGCCTAAAGAAAGAAACCTTAAAGAAGCTAAGGTTTCTCTAGCAAGCACTACAAATAAACAAAAAACACATGATTAAGTTTAGCCCTAGTGGTATCTAGCCATGCAGATACAGATCAGCCTTTGAAAACTTCTGTTTCCACCCAGTACAATGGAAGTGAAAGGACTGTGTGGTGCTCAAAGCAACGAATATTTTAATTAAAATGAGACAATACCAGTGTGTTCTTTCCAGAAACAATGTCCCGCCTCCTCCAGACAATGAACATTTGTGGCAGGTCTTTAGTCACATTTTCTAAAAATACATGTTTCTAGCAAATTTGTCTTTCGTCCACAAAAGAGATTCTATTCACTTCAAGTGTACTGATTTGGTGGGAGAAGTTTCAGAGGCAGATGCAAAACCTTGGAAAATAAAACAAAGTATTTGAGCTTTGAGTTTCCAAAGATACCAAATATATTCAAGCTGAGCTTTGGGGAAATGTGTATAAAATGATGCACAAAACTACATTGGTATTACATTCAATGGAACGGTGTAGCCATGAAAAAGAAACATGTCATGTTGCACATAGTGTAAACAACATACATTGAGTGTAAAAACCAAGGCTGACCATTTACCGCTGGTGGGGGATATTATTCTGTAGGTTTGACATCCTGAGATCAAAGTGTCAGGGAGCATAATAACTGTATTTATTTATTGTAATTGTAAAAAATTGACGAAAATATATATTTGTAAAATAAGCCTTGAGGCACATGAGGGATATTATTCTGTATATTATACAGTTGGTTTGAAATCATTCACTCAAATGGTTGAAGCGCATAATAGGTTTGTATTTTGAATGTTGAATATTAAACTAACTTAATGTCTCTTATGAAAGGAAGGGCACTGAGGAAGCGATCTGCCCCAAACGTCTGTGCCGTAATAAAGTGACATTGTGTGATCAGTGTCCGTTTATATTGTCTGATAAATTAATATTGTATGATCTCATGAATTTACACATTAACAGAGTCAGCTATTTTCTGCCAGCATTCCTTCCTAGCTTTTGCTGCAGCAACAGAGTTGCTTTTGGCCTGGATGATGTGTTTGAATTCTTCATATTGTTGAAGAATAATTGTCTGCTCCTCCATGGTAAAGTAGGCTGCTCTGCAGAGTTTCTCCATGTTTGTGATTGGTCAGACGCTGCAGACTCCTCCCCTTTATGTGAACGCGCAGAGATCCAGATTGGAAAACCCTGGGTTGATTTACCGAGTTGATAACCAGCTTCGTAGTACCGCTTATCCTAGACTGTAAATATCTGGATAAATCAACCCAGGTAACGGAGAGATATCTTGGATAGGTTAATCCAGCTTCGTAGTACAGGCCTCAGATCAGATTATTTGGACCATAGCCAGATATTTTTATTCTACTGACGATGACAATGAAATGAGAGTAGAAAGAAATGGGAGCCGCCCTAAACCCTTAGGAAACCTGGCAGTTTGATAAAGCTGAGTGGAATTTTACATAGGAGCAGGTGGAAGTAATCTAGCACTGCACGTGATCAGATGCAAGCAGCAGTTATATGCTTGGGGGGGGGGGGTGTTTAAACTGAAACTAGTTAATATAGAGGATGCAGACAGGTGTACTGTTTCCCATACATAGGTTGGGTAGAGAATAAAATCCCAAATGCACAACTGTCATTTCATGATGCAACCTTCAACCTACATAAGCATCTCTATTCTTATCTCCTGCAATTCTGAATCATTAATGTCAAAAAGTGATTTTCTAAATATTAGTTAATAGCGTGATGTTGATGGAAATAAAAAGGTAAAACTCAACAGCAACATGCACATGCTATAGTTATCTTGAATGAATACATCCATTAATCTAGTAGTTCACTTACTATCTGTGAGATGAACATGAAGTGTACTGAGAACTTTTCTATGCCGTCACTGAGAAACTAAAGTTAACGGAGCAGAGCAGCAAACTCCAGCAGTAATAAATAAAGCTGGCTGACTAACACACACTGCAGCATTGAACAACTTTAATCAATTCTGCGGCACAGAAAATGTGCCTGTTTCATCACAACACACAACACCGTCTTTCCTCAGAGCTAACGGTGTAACAGAGAGGCTGCTCTCCACTGCTGGAGACATGACGTTAATAATGACACAGTGGAGCTACAGCCGGGGGTTGATTTAGTCATTTGGCGGCCTCAGGCAAACTTTGTCAGTATTTGCAATGGTAGAAGTACTCAAAACATTTTTTCTGAAGTTAAACTATGGAAAGATTATCATCAGCACAATATACTTACATATACTTAGCTTGTGTTAAATGTGGAGCTTTCAATCCTTGTATAATGGTGGATAGTTTAATGAATAATATTGCATGATAACCAGTAACATTTAATTGTCAGGTAAACGTAAAGGTACAATGTTTGCATAAGTTAAGTTATATTGGAGGCCTTTTTAATTTATTTCAGAGTTACTGTACATACTGAAACTAGCTGTACACATAGCTGGGGGCCCCAGGCAGTCTCATACAGGGAAGGAAACTGTAAGAAGCTTTCAAATGAATGAATGAATGAATTAATGTAGTTAACTTTTTTCAAATAAAAGGCTGCAGACAATTTATCTTAATTGCCAGTTATGTTTCATATTGTATTTCAGTGGACTAAGTACACCAGTGAATGGTTTGGCACCTATATACTAGAGCAAGAGACTGAAAATATTTCCCCCTTAATAAATAGAAAATTCAATGAATCAAGAACTGGTTTTAAATTGAGATTTGATCCTCAAGATGCCCAGTCCTAAGTGCCAAGAAGATGAAGCGAGCTAAATAGCAGCACAGGTACGACACACACTTCAGAAACATTCATAAACCTTTGTTTGACTAGTTTAATAAGCTGCCCATCTACCATACGCCACACTTCAATCACCAAGACATGCTCAACCTGTTGGAAACACTGAAGACTTTGTTTTAGAGACGACACCTTCTAAAACAAATGTTTGATGTTTCAATTATCTGGAAAGTCTCAAGCAAAGGACGCTGTGAACACCTCTGTCAAATATGAGCCGACAACTAGTTAGACCACAAAAATAATCAGCACACTCAAGAAAATCATTAACACAGACAAAGAGAATGGACAAAATAGACATGAACTACTCATTTAACTTACAGCAAAATGAAGCAGGTTATCTTCAGTGATTCAATGTAAGCATTTTTAATCATTCTGAATCAAGCTGATGTGTTGTAGTCTGCTGCTTCATATTAGTGCAATGATCCTCTCCTATTCTGCCTTCATTTGGGATCTTGTCTCTTTAAAATTCATAAGAGAGGAAAATGGTTCCTTCTATCAGAAACACAGCCCAAGTGTGTTCTGCCAGACAAGCAACAAGCTGGAGCTGTGTGTGTAATGGAGACATGTGGAAAACATTTCAAATCCATTTTTGTCCCAGCTTAACATGAACGTTTCTTACACCATTTAACAGACTTCCTTAATATCTGTTTCTTAAAATACCGTCAATTTACCTTTAACAATAATGGATTCAAAGTATTTCCATGGGATTTTAAAGGTGCAAATTAATCGATTAACAGCCAACTGTAATACATTAAGGGATTTTTAATAAATAACCTAACCCTTCATTGACCAAATAACAGGAAGTCCATCACCTTCATATGTGCCTTAACAGAAGCATTAATACATATATCGGTCTATTAATTTATCCATTAACTAACCTCATATCTGACATGAACTACTAATACCTGAATAGTGAGTACAGGAATCCCTTAAAATATAATTTGCACATGATCCCTCAACTAAAATCTAATTCTTAATATAACCTTAAATTGATGATTAATTAAGTAAGGAGGAGTAATGGAATGTACACCTTAAAATGTACTCCATGTGTTAATTATAAGGAATCTCCTGGCAATGTGCTTTTAAGAGGTTAATTAAGGATTGATTCCAGGTATTAAAATAACTGCTACTTTACCGGTTTAAAAAGTGTATGAATTGCTTTGGAAAGTCTGATTTTACGCGCGAGAATACATTTTTAAAATTGTATTATTATTTTTATTTATTTATTATCATGAAAAAAGAACCATCAATTTGTTTTCTATGGGCGCATTTGTGCATTTGTGCAAAACAAAAGCAAACACATGAACTAATCTGATGGATGACTGCAGAGGTTTTGAGAGAGAAGCTTATATCGATATTAGGCCTAATTATAAATGCATGAATTACCACTTCATGAGCATCGGTGCAGAGGGTTAATATATGAATCGATCTCAAACAGATCTGGTCATTTTATTGGAGATCAAGGATTATAAGAAAACTTAATAAAATCAGTTATCTGCTGGCTAACTCTGATTTACGCAACATTACACATTTGGCATTATTCATTATTGATTATTGGACGCGTGGATTTAAGCTGAGTTGAGGATGTAGGTCTCCACAAAAAAAACCCTGATCTCTTAACTCTGAGCGCATCATGCAGATTGAAGGTGATCGGCTGCGCTTTAATGAACAAACGTTTGGGAATATTAGCGCAGATTTGGTGAGTTGAGCCACTTGTTGCGCCAAACGCAAATCTTTATAATAGAGCTGTAACAGGTGAGAAAGGGAGGACTGCACCTACCGACTACAGTGAGCAACATGTTATCCAGGAGCAGAGCGACGAAAACGATGAAGAGTATCAGTTTCCTCGACTGTCTCTCCTCTCTGAGCCATTTCAGCAAATTAAACTGCCGGAGCGCGTCTAATCCCCCCATGATGTTAGTCCCGCAAAGAGCCACAAAACACAAAGCAGGCGGGAGACAAGTCCTCCTGAGGAGAGAGAAATGCCAGTGATGGGTCAGTAACTTTCAACAATCCTACCATACTATCTATTGTCACACACACACACACACACACACACACACACACACACACACACACACACACACACACACACACACACACACACACACACACACACACACACACACACACACACACACACACAAAGCGATAACAGAGAGACTGACTGTCTAAATGAGTCAAACTGAGCGCTGCAGAGAGGAAACCTTACCTAGGATGCACAGGAGCCAAACAGCTGCAGAAGCTGAGCAGAGAGGAGGAGAGGCTGTCTTTCTACTGACTGGACCCACTGCTTACGTCATTCAACCTTTATGTACAGGTCTCCGTCAGACCTGTCTTCAAACCACAACTACTGAATTATAGTCCAATATGAAGAATGCAGTCTGAACATCAGGAGCAGACATAACTAAAAAGTAATGATGACGCAAAGTGACCTGATGCAACCTCTGATAGAGATCCAACTCCCGTTTAACGCAGATTAGATTTCAAACTCAAACCTGAGGTACTCTAAGGTATTCATGTGTTATTTACCACCTGCTAACATTAACAGTGGTGCTAAAGGCAATTCTTCTTGCTTGTTTCTGTTTGACATAAAACAACTGGGATTAACCTTTAAACTGTCACTAAAAACAAAACGTACAACACAAATTATTTTAATATTTAATAAAACAGAGCTTAACTGAAACTCTGAAAAGCTACAAGAAAGGATTTTTTGCTACATTTTCAGTTAACATTTCTAGAAAAATTAAAAGGCCCAATCAATGAATATAAAATAAACATACATTTATGTGTTGTTTAACTGAGCACAACTGAGATTTGAAGTCTAATTTAATAATATTTGATATGAAATGTGAATAGAATCAGTCATATTTATGGGTAAGAGAGCTGGGTCTGGTTCCATAAAGCAAGATGACCAAATAAGCCATTTATTTTTTTAGTCTGGCTCATTTTCCAGCAGATCCGGTTCCATAAAGCAAGCTCAGCAGCTGATCAGTAACCAATACTTTTTAAAACAGCGCTTCCTACCAGGAAGACAGCAGGTAAAGGCATATGGATTTAAATGTTACATTTCTCATTCAAATATTTTTGCAGTTCAATATTTATCAGGCTATTATTCTGTCAGCGTAATTTAGATTCCGTAAGCATATGCTTCAATGTCTCAATGTCTCAATGTCTCAATGTGAGATATCATGAATGTGTGTGTGTGTGTGTGTGTGTGTGTGTATACAGTGGGGGAAATAAGTATTGAAAATGTCAATTATATATATTACCAATGAGGATATTCTAATAAAAGGGTTAGGGTTAGGGTTAGGGTTAGGGTTTTGGTATTAACTCAAGAAATCCAAAACATATAAAGAAATCAAAACATTAAAGCTGTTAAATAAAGTTATGTGTAATAAAATGAAATGATTATAATTTTAATATTTACAACACACTAAGAAAAAGCAGTACACCAAGGAAAGGAACCACTTGAAATCCATGAGATTCTACATTCTATCTGTGCAAGTTAGTACATATTGATGAGCTATAAAAAGGCTTTTGTTACCAAGGTGAAACATCTCTGATGGGTAAAAGCAAGGAGTTTCCCAACACCTTTACAACCTGATTGTTGCAACACATTTCAATGGAGCCTCTGAATCATCCAGTAAGGAGCATTATGTGGAAGTGGGAGGATCATTCCACCATCAACCAACACACACAAGAGATCCTCACAAGATTTCTGACCAGGGAGTCAGAAGGTTGGTGAGAAGAGTATCTCAAGAGCTAAGAACCATTCAGACAGAGCTCCAGAAAGACTTGGAGGCAGCAGGTACAACTGATGCAGAGAAAACAATAAGCAATGCACTCCCCACCACCATGGCCTCTATACACGCTCACCCTGCAAGACTCCATTACTGAGGAGAAGGCAAGTTGAAGCTCCTTTAACCCTCACATACTGTTCATATTCAGACCATCCACAGTAATGTAACAGTATTTTTTTTGAATTTTTGAATAAATATGGGTCAAACACTCTTATTCTGGGTTGTTGAGAGGACTCATCAAATGTCAGGATAAAATTAAAACGTATTTAGGTTGTTTTCACAGTCCTCAAATGTAAAAAAAACAAATTTGTCCCTGAACAGTATGGAAGGGTTAAAGCAACATTTGGTTAAGCCTGTGAAATACTGGGAGCATCACATCACAGCATCTTGAAGCTGTTATTACAAACAAAGGATTCTCCACTAAGCATTGAATACATTTCAGTTAGCGTGTTCAATATTTCATTACCCCTGTTTCTGTCCACTTTATTACACATAACTTTAATTATGTTTTTTTAATGTTTTGATTTCTTTATGTGTGTGAATATTCTCACTGGAAATATGTTTACACACACACACACACACACACACACACACACACACACACACACACACACACACACACACACACACACACACACACACACACACACACACACACACACACACACACACACACACACACGATATCTCACATTGAGACATATGCTTAGTGAATTAACCATGACAATAAATATTGAACTATTTAAAATTGAACAACTGAAAAAATATTTGGACAAGAAATGTAATATTTAAATCTATATGGCTTTAACAGCTGTTTTCCTGGTAGGAAGCACTGTTTTAAAAAGTATTGGTTACTGATTATTAAATTTAAAATAATGTCTAAAAAGTAAACTAAGATGTGTTTAGTGGATGCATGTCTAGGCATTTCCCCTTCTTCTTTTAACTAATTAAGGCCCAGCCTAATTAACGACCTCAACACATGCGCTATTTCTCTGTTAGTTGTGACTCATGATGTGTCTAGAAGGACAGGAGACGGGAACTAGAGACGGAACGAACAGGGCTGCAAAGGAACAGCAGACAGGGACATGAGGCAGAGCAGACGGACTGCATAGAACATAAGACAGGGATGGGAGGCAGAGCAGATGGGACTGCTGGGAACAGGAGTCAGGGTCAGGCTAGGGAAAACATGCAACAACAACAAAACAAAGAAAAACAGGAAGTGGCTTGAAGCATAGATGCAGAGACTACTATCCAGATCATCACAGAGTATAAGTAAATAGATGTCTTTTACTAGGGAACTGGTTGCAGCTGGTGGGGCTCTGCTTTGACTCCAGCACAGGATCACAAAGTGTGTAATACATGCCACATTTTTTCTTGTTTAGGTGTAAAGTACACACCTACTGTTTGAGTGACGGACGCTATGTAGTGGCCATAGTAATTATAACCTGGAGAAGTAATGCAGTTCAGATTATGTTTCTATACGGTGACAAATGTCCTTATTTGGAGGCCAGTTGGGTGGATAGCAACATAGATAGATGGTAAAAAGTGGAGTTAGCTGCAGGAGTCTGCTGTTCACTTCCTGCATGCAACCATGAGTGTCACATTTTAACTGTGTCAGGACACTTTTTTAACAACCATAACTATGATTGTTGTGGTGTTTACTGTTGAAGACGAAGGTTGCCTAACTCAAAGGAAGTTATGTAACTGTAACCCATCACACGTTTCGAGTGAATGATCTTTCCATGATGAAGTGATGAAGCTCTTATATGTATAAACACAGCCTGTCAGTAACTGAGTCTTCACTCTCACCTAATGGTTTTTATAGCAGCA
Source organism: Scomber japonicus (assembly GCF_027409825.1). Classification (NCBI taxonomy): domain Eukaryota; kingdom Metazoa; phylum Chordata; class Actinopteri; order Scombriformes; family Scombridae; genus Scomber; species Scomber japonicus. The sequence goes on along the minus strand of NC_070591.1, from coordinate 33,115,956 downwards.
CCATCTTGTGTTTTTGTAACGCTATTGCAACGAGATTTACACTAAAAAGTGTCTATACTAAATGTTGAACCACAGATCTGTTCAGAAAACATCAATAGTGGATCTGACTGATCAATAAATGTGATTAAACCTTGAGTCATGTTTCAGAGAGCAGAGAGTGTTTTTTTTTAGCTTTTACACCATCAAACAGCTCCTATCACACAATATCAGCCATCAGTCTTCACTGCTACATCATACAAAGAAACTATCATAACTACTATCTTATTCAGACTATTAACTACTCATTTCACTAAAACACATGGCAATAGATATGGGACCCAGAACAGCCTCAATGGACAAACATATGTAGCAACTATACAAAAGTATGACATTGTAAAATATTTAATTTTTTGTGCATTTTGGGCCACTTTTCATCAAATTCATCAGAGTACGGGTCAAATTTGGGTTAAGGTAATAGCAACATTTGTGGCCCAGCTCTCCTTGTGTCACCGATCTTTTGTTTGATGAATTTCAAGACCTACCTTTGCAGGCACTGAAACTGAAGAAATGCTGGTGATGTCTGCCACTGGATTCATTATGTGCCAAGAGGTGAGGGTCAGTGTCAATATCTCAGTTGTACATTTTACTAGATAATGGAGCTGTCATAAAGAGTAGCAGGAAATGCATTCAAATGCAGGACAGCATGGAGGGCAAATCTACAGTATAGACACTTCATTTAAGTATTGAAAACTATAGTAAAACAAAAGCTGGCTTAATGAAACAGAATATAGAATGAGCAAAATAAACTAAACAAACCAGAACAAATTCTCCAACAGGGCTTAAATACAAACCAAACTAACAAGGAAATGGGGAACAGGTGACCAGACAAGAAAACTTGCAGGGAGCTGATTGGCTGGGGCAAACACAGGGGGCATGGTAGGGCCAATGAGGCTAATTCAGGACAGGTGTGGAGAAAACACAGGTCATGGCAAGGCTAACAAGGCTAGATACAGGACAGGTGTGTAGGGAAGAGCAGGCTGGGGAAATCAAGAAACACCATAATAGGCAGTAGCTGCTCTGGGCTGGGGACATATGTCATATTATTAGCCATCTTCTAAGAGTAGTAACATAAACAATCTATCATAAGTTTATATATCCCACAATTAGATCTCAACAAGAACAACATAAGAAATTACTCTTCAAACTCACTGGCATAGCTTAACAAAATATACTAAAAGTAACTTAAGTACACCAGTAACATTTCTCCCACTCACTCCAGTCTGCACAAAACAGAGAAGTCTGATGGCATCTGCTGGACGATGGCAACCAATGAACACAGAACCAGAACCATGACAGGAGAGGCATCAGTACTTTGTTTCAATATTTGAATGTTTTCCATATCAGAATACCATATGTAAATCAAGTATTATTTCCCTTTTATGCCACATCATGCTGGTGTGTTCCAAGCATTTAGAAAAACTTGGTTTTGTGGCTTTCTGCACTGAGGTGTCGATTAGATTGAACCTTTCCACTCCATATTCATAGATTATATCTCCTTCTCTAACTTTTACCTTCACTTACTCCACAGTGGCAGGAGGTTGATTTTACTCAGAGAAATGCATTCATGTAAATGGACATTTAAATTTGATATACAATGGTTTTTAAGGTAAAATGCAAAAGGAATTAACATTTAAGAATTAGCATATGGAGAGAGACAATAACAATGTTATAACTCCCAGATTTTAGTAGGAAATACTATAAGCCTTATAAAATGCCCCCTAAAATTCCTAAACAAACACTGAAAAACTGAGAGAAATAAACAGTGACCATTGTGATCTCAGTCCTCACACTCTTTCTCTCTCTCCTCATGGTTTTACAGCAGCACCACCTTGTGTTCTTGTAATGCTGCTGCAACAAAATTTCCACTGACCTGCTCCACATTTACTCGATTTCATGGTCTTGTTTCCATGCATCCTGACTGTTACGGCCCTGCAGAGGTGTGTATGGGAATCCTGGGTTGTAACACTGACCGATGCCCATCATGATAGCATACCTCCTATATTACAATAACTGCATATAGACACTGACAATCCTGATATCATTTCACCATGTCACCATACCAAAGGTCTCAGGTTAGAGGGAGCTTTCAAGAAACAGGTCATGCATACATGGTAGTGTATTAAGAGACAATCAAGACACATGAAATGAAATAAAACACAGATGTAACATTGTCTGTTGGTACCTTGAAGAAAGAAAATCCTTATTTGTGCTCACAAGTAAAGCAAACATGGTTCAATACCTTGTACATCTATTAAAAAGGAACATATACGTGTTAAATTTAAAACAAACCTTGCATTAAATTTGGGCTTGGAAAGTTCATGTATTGAGCACCAATTGAAAATAAGTAAGACACATAAAATGTGCCTCTTGTGGTCAGTCGTAGTATGACATGCAGGATGTGGAGTCATGGGTAGAGCTGTACTGTACAACAAGAAGAAAAACATCACACTTACGGGCAACATGTATATTTATTACAAAAGACAGCATACAGCAAACCAGTGATGACAGTTTATTAGTACAAGCCTTCACACTCACATGAGTAACATTACACGGTATGGTGATGAAAAACATAATATGGATTAGTTCATCGTGTCACAGATGAGCACTGAAACCAAAGTTTAGCAAGTGTCTATTTAAACAGAAAGCTGAAGATGCAATGGGATTATCAGAAAGCTTCATCCTGTATGTGGCCAAAACATCTCAGTCACCACTTCAATACTGAGAGTCTCAGGGTGCCTATACACAGGATTTCCCTGCATGCTAAGAGGAATGATTATGTGGTAAATTCAAATTTTATAGAAATTATTCCAGCATTTTGTGTCAATTTGCTGTTAAACTCATATGTTGCAGTTTCACTCTGTTGGTTTAAGTGGGAAGATAATTAATGTTTACATGTGTCGCAGGAGGAAACAACAGCATGAGCTCAATCCTGACATTATGTGGTTTAGTTGTTACATCGTGAGGCTGGCGTGAGTTCAGCCCTTGTTATGATAAGCTTTGATGCATAATAATACATGATCTGCATTATTATGCGACATCCTACTATTAAAGTTTATTTAAAATTAGAACTAATGGCCAAATGTGCCCTTCCAGTCTGCTTTCTATAGTAAAACATAATTGAAGGTTGGACGATGTTTGTGTCACAAACGGACAGTGAACAGGCTTTTAATAGTTAACTTGCTCTTTTAAGAGCAGAGAGCATAGAATATGCTTGTGTATATGCTGCTTTAACTGATGATGAGTCAGTCGGTTCGCTAGTGACACAAAGATAATGTCAGTATAAAAAGTACCATTTATATACTTTAATTGGAGAAATCTAAATATCAGAAAATATGTGCCTGGCTGTTGGCCCCATTTCAACGCAATACTCATAAAATATCTCCTTTGCAATCAAACTGGCCTTAAGGATTATCCCTCTCATGTCTTTAAGGTATCCATGCACCCCCTGGACCAATGTCACTGTACATCCTAAACTAAGCTTTGAACAAAACCAGTGATATCAAATTCACTCAACAGTACAAGCTTTAGTACAGAGCTTCAGCAGAAATGCCCCCTCCTCCTAAACACACCACTAAACCTGCAGTATTAGATGTACAATCATCAGCATAAGGTGTTCCTATTATTTTGGCCATTGAGTTGATAAACTGAACTTTACCATTTATGTTAATTTATACTCTCTAAGTAGGAAAAGCATCATTGCTTCTGTGCCTTTGAACTGCTGAAGGGGAAAAGATGGTCACCTACTGTAAAGAGCTGGCTTTTGACTGGACAGGTTTAATACACTTATGTTAGTTCATCAGTATGCAGTTTAGATCATGTACAGTCAAAACCCTAACCCTTCCTCTAAGTTTAGGGTTCATATTACAGTTTTGAAATGGTAATATTTGTACGTGTCCACTTGAACATCTGGTGAAGTTTAAAATTACTAAACAACACATTATGCTAGAAGAATAAATCCAGAGTTCTGACTTATAGTCAAACGCAATACTATTGTGTCCTTCTTCAGTGGTGCTTTTGACAGTATAGTACAGTACAGTGCAGTCCAGTACAGTACAGTGCAGATAAGACTCCATTTACACCTGGTATTAACATGTGATCTGTATCTGGATAAGGAAAACACATGTAGAAGACATTGTGATCAGAATGTGACTGGATCAGCCAGATTGCATTGTGACTGGATCTCATTTAGGTGTAAATACAATCTGTACAGTCTATACAATATGACCACATTCACAAGAAAACAAATGTTCCATTAAGTTGACAGGTCATCTAGGTCCACCTTTGCTAGCTAAAGCAAAAACTACAAGTAGATGCACCAGCTAGAAGTCTTTGAATGATGACCATTTGTGGCTCCAGTTTTCTTGACCTGAAATGCAATGTGTTTTCCACCAACTCTTCTTTGCTCATTTCCATATTGAGATCTGATCACAATGCAGACATGAATTACATCCCACCTCAACTAGGTAAAAGCATTTGGCACATGCACACTTTTTATTTTGCTCATGCTTATAACGGAACAGCCAGCACAAACAATGCACTGAATAAGTCTCCTTTTAAGCCTGTTTCAAAGGTAGGACTTTGAGTTTCTACGACTCTTGGACATGAGTCAGAAAAGCCACTGATGACTTACTTGTTCTTTTCATTTGTGAAAGTGTCTATGTTTCCTCTGCTGATGTATTTGATGCACTGGCGGTAGCAACTTACAATTCGTGTTTGGCCCAGCTTGAAAGCCATGGACATGATGGCCATACCAACAATGATGAAGAGTGAGGTAAGCATGAAATAATTTGGATGATTGGGTACAATGTCGCCAAAACCGATGGTAGTGAGTGTGATGAAACAGAAGTAGTAGGGGTCAAAGTCCTTGAATTCTGTTTCCCACAACGGAAGAATCAAACCTCCAAACAATATGTAAGCAAACACAATCAGCAGAATCAATACAAATGGTACGTCCAGCATTTCCATATTATCTCCTAACCCTGTGAAATCCCACATGGTGTATCCTTTGATCGGTCGGGGCAAGCGGTCTAGTTCTGGGCAGGAGATGCTCCTGAGCAGCGGGCCCTTTCTAAGTAAATTCTCCCTGGCGAGAATCTTCTCAAAGATCTCTTTGTTGTTTTGGAGCTGGATGGACTTGTGCCTCACAGCCGCCTGGCTATGCATCACCTGCCGGATGTCGAGGGGTTCACGAACCACAATATTGTGGCTGAAAACAAAAGTACCGTCTTCCAGGGCCCGGTGGCTCGAGTCCTCTGCTCTCTTCTTAGCCTTCCATGGTGACCAGGTGCGAGAGCGGAGGTTTTTGCAGAAGGAGTGAGTGCGGATGTAGGTTCTGGTCATCATCACAGCAAGGAAATCGCCAACATCAAGGATGACAAGAAGCATGAGGGGGATGCCCACCATGGCATACAAGATACACACCACCTTACCAGGCAGGGTAACCGGATAGATCTCTCCATACCCTACAACAACAAAGGAGAAAATGGACACTTTAGTGCTATGAAGAGGGAGCAACTATAAGATTATGTGTCCTGCTCAAATCAGGGAAATATTCAAACTGCATATACTGCTAACCACAACTTTCGCATAAATGTTGATGTAACATACTACCTATGATACTGAGTTGCATTTTAACCATGGCTTCAGGCATGCTTCTACCAAAATTTAATAATTTGTGATTCCATAAAGTGTCAAATTCTGAAAATATTGACCATCAATTCCCTAAAGCAGTCCTCCATTGATTACATGCTCACTTGATCAAGATTTGAGGCATTTGACAACTATGTATATATATGGTAAAGTCCAAATATCCAGTTTAGTCTAAATTCATAGCATGAAAAACATGATTTAAGGACTTTCCCACTCAACTTGTTTTATTTCAGTTTAAACTTACACTGGTGCAGTTGGTTCCGTTTATTTGGGCTGTTGCGAATGCTGCAAATCAATCAGCCTCTTCCAAACAAACTTTAATACAGTTTGTTTGTATTGTGAAAGTAAAAACAGACCAGCCACAGGAAGTTATGATAGTAAATATGGGATTTTAACATCAATTCAAAAGTTAAACCAGTGTTAAGATAAGATAAGATAAGATATTACTTTATTAGTCCCACAATGGGGACATTTGCAATTAAATCTCACTTCTGGCCTTAAACTGTCATGGAAGTGATCTAAGAAGTGGTCAGTAATTGGTAGACATCAATCAATCAATCAATCAATCAATCAATCAATCAATCTTTATTTGTATAGCGCCAAATCACAACAGAGTTATCTCAAGGCACTTTACACATAGAGCAGGTTCTAAACCGAACTCTTCAGGTTTTAACTTTAAAGAGACCCAACATTCCCACATGAGCAACAGTGGCAAGAAAAAACTCCCTTTTAACAGGAAGAAACCTCAGAACCAGACTCAGAGTGGGCGGCCTCGACCAGTTGGGGTTGAGAGGAGAGAGAGGAAGGATAGAGGAGAGAAGCACAATGAAAATCAACAATGAAGCTAGAAGGTCTGGGACTGGAATCCGTCATCCGGACGTCTATAGGCCCAGATTACCTGTGAGACCAGAAAGCACAGACAACTCCGGGGAAGAAGTTATGTTATTGAATGCATTAATAGTACATGAATGTTAATGGATATAGATGGATGGATAGAGAGAGAGAGGGAGGAGGAGAGAGGAGCTCAGTGCATCATGGGGGTCCCCCGGCAGTCTAAGCCTATAGCAGCTTAAGCTAAGAGCTCAAAGAGCCCTAACTATAAGCTTTATCAAAAAGGAAAGTTTTAAACCTACTCTTAAACGTAGGGAGGGTGTCTGCCCCCCGGACCAAATCTGGAAGATGGTTCCACAGGAGAGGAGCCTGATAGCTGAAGGCTCTGCCTCCTGTTCTACTTTTAGAGATACTAGGAACCACAAGTAGACCTGCATGCTGGGAGTGCAGTGTTCTAGTAGGTACATAAGGTACTATCAGTTATTTAAGATATGATGGAGTCTGACCATTAAGAGCTTTGAAGGTGAGGAGAAGGATTGTAAATTATATTCTAGATTTTACAGGAAGCCAATGCAGTAAAGCTAAAATGGGAGTAATATGATCTCTCTTTCTGGTTTTTGTCGGAACACGAGCAGCTGCATTCTAGGACAGCCTGATAATAATGAATTACTGTAGTCCAGCCTAGAAGTATGCATGGACTAGTTTTTCAGCATCATTTTGAGACAGGATGTGTGTGATTTTTGCAATATTACGCAGATGAAAGAAGGCAGTCCTTGAAATTTGTTTTATGTGGGAAATAAAGGACAGATCCTGATCAAATATAACTCCTAGGTAAACTAAAAACAGACCAGCCACAGAATAGTGATCTCAGACCACGCCCCTGTCGTACTATCCCTGGCTTTACCTAACCTTCCTCAAATTAAAAAGCACTGGCGTTTTAATTCAACCCTGCTTTCAAATGATGAATTTGTGAAATTTATAAAGGAACACATATCTCTCTTCTTCCAGCTGAATGCCACTCCTGATGTATCCTCCTTAGTAGTCTGTGATGCTTTTAAGGCATACCTCAGAGGACAAATAATTTCTTTCACTGCAAATATGAGGAGGAAGGCCCAGCAAGAACGTTTAGAATTGGCCAAGCAAATTAAGGAAATAGATCATAAATACTCTCTCATTAAAGATCCTGATCTCTACAATAAGCGAGTTGAGCTTCAAACTAAATTTAATCTGGCTTCAACATACCAAATAGAACGTCAACTTTTGCGAAATAAGAGTCTGTTTTACATCTATGGTGACAAAGCAGGGAAATTGCTTGCTAATCAACTGAGAGGACTTAGAACAAAAGGGCATATCACGAGAATTCAAATGGGGGATGGGACAATCACTTCAGACCATGTGAAGATTAATGACACATTCAGGACCTACTATTCCAAACTATATACCTCTGAATTTGCTAACGCTCAATCAATGAATGATTTTTTTAAGTGGCCTCAATATCCCTACACTTTCTACTGACACTAAATTGAAATTAGAGGAACCTATAACGAAGGAGGAGGTTGCTGCAGCTATTCTCTGTTTGCAATCTGGTAAATCCCCTGGGCCTGACGGGTTTCCAGCAGAATTTTTTAGGGCATTCTCCCCTCTCCTTTCATCTCACTTAAGTGTAGTTTTATCTGATTCATTCAAACAAGGTAACCTCCCATCCTCATTCTACGAGGCGCGCATCACACTTATTGCCAAAAAGGACAAAGACCCTACTGAGTGCTTCTCGTATAGGCCAATATCTCTTTTAAATGTTGACACCAAAATCCTAGCTAAAGTTCTGGCCCGTAGATTGGAAAGCATACTACCATCACTTATATCAGATGATCAAACTGGCTTTGTCAAAAACCGACACTCATATTTCAACACACGTCGTTTGTTTGATATTCTGTACTCTCCCTCCAGTGGGGCTCCTGAATGTGTCCTCTCTCTGGACGCAGAGAAGGCATTCGACCGTGTTGAGTGGACATATTTATTCGCGACGTTGGAAAGATTTGGCTTTGGTCCTGGTTTTATCACTTGGATAAAACTTTTATATTCATGTCCTGTCGCGTCTGTCCTGACCAACTCTCAGCTTTCACAACCGTTTACCCTCAGTCGTGGAACCCGACAAGGGTGCCCTCTAAGCCCGCTTCTATTTGATCTGGCCATTGAGCCCTTAGCAATAGCGATACGCAACTGTGAGAAGATTTATGGTATATGGCGGTATGGTGTTGAACATAGGGTGTCTCTGTATGCTGACGACCTTTTATGTTTCATTTCGCATTCAGATATCTCAATACCTGCCCTGCTGGATTTACTGAATGGTTTTGGCCAGTTCTCAGGCTACAAACTAAATCTGAATAAGTCTGAACTCTTTGTCGTCAGTGAGGGGACGTCAGCAGTGGCATACACCAACTTTCCTTTTAAGATTGTGGAAAACAAATTCACTTACCTTGGCATTGCTGTAACAAAAAACATATGCACCTTTTCAAAGAAAACTTTCTTACTCTGCTAAATCACACAAGACGTTGTCTATCGCAATGGTCACCTCTTTCAACATCCTTGGCAGGTCGAATTAATTCGATAAAAATGAATATTCTACCAAAATTTTTATATACTTTTCAATCTGTGCCAACATTCGTTCCTAAATCATTTTTTGACTCTCTAGACTCTGTCATCTCATCCTACATTTGGAAGGGCAAGTCGCCTCGACTACATAAGACACACCTCCAAAAATCTAAAAAAGATGGCGGCATGGCACTGCCCAACTTTCGTTTCTATTACTGGGCAGCCAACATTCGATGTCTAACCTTCTGGTCCCACTTTCACAGCAGATCTGACTGTCCTCTATGGGTGACAATGGAGGTAGACTCTGCCAAAAACATCTCCATTCCCGCACTTCTTCTTCACTCCCTTTCTCATCAACCACACTCATAGATAACCCCGTTGTCCGCCACACGCTGAGAGTGTGGGCTCAGTTCAGGAGACATTTTGGCCTTCTTGATTTTTGCCTCTCCAGCCCCATCACAACTAATCATCTCTTCCAACCTTCCTTACTAGACCCAAAATTTCAAGAATGGCAAAGACTAGGTATTTGTCGCTTTAAAGATCTCTAGATTGATAATATGTGTGCATCATTTGAACAACTAATGAGAAAATTCAACCTCCCAAATTCCCATTTTTTCAGGTATTTACAAATAAGAGACTTTATTCGCTGCCAGATACCAAAATTCCCTGTACAACCCGATTTGAATATTGCTGACTCGCTTCTTTGTCTGCAGCCATCACACAAAAGGTTAATATCAGTCATATATGGTAAACTACTAAGTGTAAGGCAAGCCCCCCTAGTAAAAATTAAAACAGCTTGGGAGGAGGATCTGAATATGTCTATGAAATGGAAGGATGCTGCCCCGGCCACCCATGCGCAGTGGGTGTTGGAGGTTATGTCGTGCCTAAATCTCGAAAAAATACACTACTCTATACATAACTCCAAAGAAAAGTTTGAGAAGGTGTGAGGACCTTTTTTGAAACACTTTGATGGTTTCCAGACCCGCTAGTGGCTTTCAGCATGTCTCTATGTCAATAACCCCACATATGTGATATCATAACCACCTATATTTGTATCATTAACACTTTTTCTTTGTTATTATTTACCGTCTTTCTGGTATGTGTATGCATATTTAAATATGTATGGAGATGCCTACTTGTTGAAATAGTATTGAAGTGCATATTGTTGTGTGTTTTATGCTGCCCATCCTTTTCTCCTCAAACTGAACCTGACTTCCAGCTACTACCTCTATCACTCCAGGAATGAAGAACAATTGATTAATGTATTTGAATGTCACCGCATATTAGCCTGTTAAGTTGCGTGGGAGGGTAAGGGCAGGGATGGGATATTTTGTACATGCATTTGTTATTGTGAGAAAATTAATAAAAATATATTTGAGAAAAAAAAAAACTGGATGTGTCAGGTGTGTTTGTGTATGATTGATGGATCAGCTTCCAGCTTCAGCTGCTTCAATAGGAAGTCTGCTATATGATCTGCACAGAAACATCACTCTTCAATCAGCTGGCCACACTTCCTACCTTACTTAGTCATTGTTTTATTCCCTTCCTACAGTATGAACCCAATATAAATGGATTGCCAGTTTTTGTTAAGCTTTTTTTTTATCATGTTTATGTTAGTTAGGGAGGTAAATTATTGTCATTAGGTTATATTCATTACTTCCCAGTTAGATTTGTTTTATTTGTTATGTTGTTCTTTGTCCACCCTGTAGTTAAATCTCTATTTCTTTCTTTATATTGAGCTCTTTGTCTCTGTGTGGAGGATTGGGCTTTGACACTTCTAGATGGGGCTTATCAAAACAAACATTTACATTTAAGGCTAATTCCCATAATAACAAAATTGTATTCACCAAGTTAATACTTCACATCTGCTAATGCCAAGTGGGTCAAGAAACATGTTTAACACAAGACAGTTGTAGTGTCTGCAAAACTTATTTGGAAGACTGAATGAAAGCGAATTATAAAATTATTATAAACTGACTCCACCACAGTTCACAGACCCACTTCATACTTCAACTGTGACTCATGTACTGGCTGTACTTGTGCACACTGTTTTTCTGTTTAATGAGGGATTATTACAGACATTACAAGATCGCTCTCTTATGTTTTCTAATTCATATTTACATGTCTGATTGTCTGACTGCTCATGTTTCTTGTAGCAATGTCCCCATGTTCCTAGAACTCAGCAATTATTTTGATGAGTACAATGTAATCACAAGAAGCAAGAAAAGAGTCAGCACAATGCAGCTCCCAGTTCAGGTAGATTTAATAGGGTATATCACCAGTGTGGCGTTTCAAGCTTAATGCTCTTCTTCAGACTAAAACTCAACTAGATAGTCTCCATCTTAAATCCACAAAAGGCCCAGGTCACCAGAGTCACATGATGTGCCAATCCCACTCACATTGTTTTCAGGTGTACAAAGTGCAAACATGACATATAAAACAAAACTTTTTTTCTACATTATAATCATAACAGACCCATATTGTAATAAACCAAAATTATCCTTTGTCCCATAGTATGGAGAATATGTCAACCTCCATGCATATACTGTCTATATACATTATAAACACAAATGAATGCTTATACATATTTTGATTTAAAAAAAATAAAAAAATAAAATAGATAAAATATATACAAAAATGTAACTGTTATGGAATTTTCCATCATTAATATGCACTGGGTCAAACTAGGCTTTGCTGTCATAGCAAGGCCTCACCAAATGATAGGGTTAGACACTGTCTCCCCTTGAGATAGTGGTAAGCAGTGAGTCTGCTCCTTTTGGGGAAAACAAGAGGCATTCTGATAGTGTTGCTATAGCAGCCGAGGTCAGATATGTGTTTGACTGTTGTCCCTGAATGAGGTAGAGGCAATTGGAGTCAGAGGTTTGATATAGTGTTGGATGTAGGACAAAGGACCTGAGTGAGTCTAAGCAATGTTCTGTCTATAGACCAGTAGACTAAATTCTGTATACTGTAGATGTGTTGGATCTGCCCATATTTGGGCATGGCTCAACCTTGGGCATTATCTGTGTGGTTTAAAGTCTATCCCCGGAGGAGAGAAACTTCAGAATTGAAGGAAGCATCAGGGCATGTAACGTGTACTGATCATTCATTCACTTCTCCTTGATCAAGTAAATAAACCTTTTCAATGCAAGACATCCTGGACTCCTGTCTACTCTCTCCATTGATGTATGGGCTGCATAATTACAATCTCTAACAGTAACAGAGTTCCTATTCTACATTCCTTATAATCAGGTCCCCACGGAATCTGCGTGCCAGAATTCCAATAACAATTCCGCAGATTTTTTACAGATTTACGCAAATTTTACACCAATAAAGATGCTACTTGTAAAACTCAAAATGTAAAGACCCAGTGACATGAAAGTGACTTTTTCCCACTTTGAATCCTGTGTCACTGCTTATTTATCTCTTATTATATGCCAAAGATGTCGTAAAATCTGTATTTTTACATTATTACATCTTTTTCCTGTAAAATAGTTTCAAATGTTTGCTCCTAATGTGTCATTTAGAAAAGTTCAACCAATCAAACATGGCTTTGTGTAAGTAGCTGAACACACTGGACATATAAAATCATACTTCACTATTTGTGAGTCATAGTAGTTAACAAAGACAGGAAGAGATATGTGTTTTGTTATCAGTGGGCAAAAACTTTGTTTTCATTCCCAGAACAATGTGACTGAGCTCTAATTCACTGAAAACTATCTTTCTTATCTTAAATGAATATTTTCTATCACGTTACAAGCAAAAAAAAACATTCTGCAGAATTCCACAGGTTTTCATTCTGGATCATCGTTGAAAACTCTTAAAAAGTCTGCAGATTCCATTTGGGTGTGCTTATAACCAATCAGGAAATGTTGTTTTTTTGGGATCCCCCCCCCCCCCCCCCCCAAAAAAAAGGTTAGGGTTAGGGTTAAATTTAAAAAGGTAAAACATTAATTTCCAATAAATGTGCTCTAAATGGGAGTCAATTGTTGATGATCAACTTCAAAATTTGGCAACAGTGGAGCCATATGATGTAAACCCACATTATGCTGCTTCTAGAGAAATGAATTAAGTTCAGGACTAACAAGACAGCAGAGAAGACAGTGTATTCCAACCTCTAATAGGCTTTTTGTGGTGGTGTAAATAGCATTCTCCTCTGAGAGTGCCTTCGCTTCAGTGAGTTGTGGGCTTCCTGTTGCTACTCAGCCATTAGCCATTAGCCATTAGCCGGCTTCTCTTAACCACTTATCATGTATCAGAAGTGACAGACTTACTGTACTAATGTATCATCGCCACATTCTTACACACCAAATCATTTCACGATAAAAACACCAGTTTGTATAAGTAGAAAAGAATGGTTTATTTCACAGATCAGTAGTGACTGATCATTCAGAAGTTAAACATGAGTCTTCAGCACTAGTGGCTCAGTGGTGCTTTGAGCTAATGCAAATGCCAGTAAGCTAAAGGGTGTTATTAGTCTAATGGGTTGCTCTTATATCTTAAATAGTACCTCTGGGGCCTCTGGAGGCTCACAATGCTAGAATATGGAACAGATCACACAGATGACTTACTATTCTTAGAGCATTGACAGTAGTGAACTAGAAATATGACAGTTTGTCCTGAGAGTGGCGCTAGATAAAAGGTCATGGGGTCACTATAATAAATAGGGTTATACCCTCACACTACTGCTGAGCTTAGGTAATGTGCAAGATTCATTTCCTTGAAACTTTAGGAGTTAAGCAGTTTTACTAAGATACCGAGGGCAGTTTACAGGCTGATTCCAGTATTTTTAGATTTAATGCAGTTTGTCATTTATCTAAAACAAAAATAATAAATATGCAGAAAAGATGTTGAAACAACATTTAGACTCCAGAATTCACTGGAGAATATAGCTAAACTTTGCTGAATACGAAAACTGTATCAGGAAACACAGCATGTGGAAAGAGTTCATCCTCCTGCAATATGAATGCAACAAATTGAATGGCATGTCCATGTAAATTTGACATTGCTAATGTACAAGCAGAACATTGAACATGATGATAATAAAAGTAAGTTCAGGAGAAAACATTCATACCAAACATCCTCTAAGAGAAGATAAATATCCATAACCACTACATGTCATGGTAGTGTGCCCTGTAGTTGTTCTGGAACAAAGCTTTGACCAGACACACTGATCTGCAGCACCAATAGAAATACATGGACTAATGTTGTCATCTTCCAAGAAGACAAAGATGAGGATATGATTGATTTTCAGATACTTTTCTCATTTAGTTGAAAGGCTTTTCAACATCATATCGTGGTTAAGAAATAAATGTATATAATTTTCACGTATCTGCAGTCAAAAATCTCTAAAAACTCAACCTCTGTGATCAGCTGTAATTAAAATGTAAGAGGACAATAGCTTTAAAACGTATAGATGGTTAAAACTGTAGTGATATGTAATATGTGTGTAGGAACTACTGCATATGAGCGCAGCGCGCAACCCGGACCTTGGTCAGTGTAACACCAACTGTATACAGAGCCCTGTAGCAACAGTAAAGCAAGCGTTCAACTCCTACATACTGTGTCGTCATTGTGCCTATTACCAGACCAATATTACTTCAAAAACCATGTGTTTATTACTACTGGTCCCCTAGTAACATGAATTCAAGCAGGTCAAGTACAGAGAGTGACATATGGATGGTGATATGGAGGCTATTTAAGCTGCTTCCCTACTTGTGTGATATGTGGGTTGTTTCACATACATGTAAAAACCAATTAAAGCTGGACTCCAGTTGGTTTCTGATTCATTTTAGAGCACTCTCAAAGCGTACCAACAAGACATACCTTCTGATACACTGTGAGCCCCACAGGGAGTATCATACACAAACCAAATGTCTGTCAGTCCTCACATATTCCAACCATCCCAAAGCAGCTGTCTGCTGATAATGAGCCACATGTGACAACCTTTACAAAAAAAGGCACCCTGAATCCTTTATTAGGACCTTAGCTTGTTAGTCTGCTACTCAGTAATGAATGCACTAATCACACGTCTGAACTGCACAAAGTAATCTATGGCTGCGTTCACACTGTAGGCAAATCTGATTCAAATCTGACTGTCCACACTGTTTTTAGCAAGTGTCCAAATTGGATTTGGCTCTGTTCAGACTGGGCCACATTAATGACCAATCTGACAAGTTGCTGTGGCAACGTCGTCGGAGTGGAGGTGTGATCTAGCATGTATTGTGTGATGTCATATAATTGCGACAGCAACAGCAACAACAAACCCTCAAGCTTCGCTTGAATGGAGCCATCTCCCCAAAGATTAAGAATATGGTTTTGGTCCTCCGTTGCCTCCATTGATATCAGCTAGCAACAACAACTGGAATAAGCGTGAGTCTGGTGTCGCATAGAGTGACGTAGCGTAGAGATGTAGAGAGATGTCACGGGCAGTCAAATCCGATTTGAGTGTTTGCAGCTGTTCAGACTCAGACACATCTGTGATTTAATGTGATTTATGACTGTTCAGACTTCATAAGACCCATCTGGTTCCAATCTAGATTGGCTAAAAATTGGATTTTGGCTTGTAGTGTGAACGCCGGCCATATGTTCTTGGTCTAGAACAAAGAAGGTCAACAACCATTGGTCACATTGGCATGACATCTTGTATGAATAATTCTAGATGATTTTTAATGAATTGTGATCTCTTAACCTCATATCCACCATCAGGGCAAATGTCCCCTAGGTACTGAAAAGTATAGCACACCACATACATTTCGGTGAATATTTATAGTTGGTATATGATAAATCTTAATGTTTTCTAGACTCTCTGACCTTTTCTTTAACCCTAACCCTAACCCTTATATGACCAATTACCAAGTATTAGTCAGATTTCGATATGGTTCCTATGGGACAGCTACTCAACACATCAGAACAGTAAAGTTTCAGTTGACTATTGAGATCCATAAGACTGTAGATGAAACAGAATATTAATGATATTATTGCTCCTTGTGTTCTATTTAGTGTAAACTGATCCACACCTCATTTAAGTTTCAAGTTTTGTTTGGAGTCAGTATATTTGAACAAGCTTGTTGTTGTGACTTGAAACAATATTGATTCATTCAACAGAAGAAACCACTATTAGCAGCAATTCATAGGGCTGGGTATCGTTTAAAAAATGACAATCCAATCCAAGCAGGTATCGTTTGACGGGAGACGTTTCCATACTACTTGGTATTAATTCATTTTGGTCGATATCTTAAAGTAATCGAGTACCGATACCCAGCACTAGCAATTCATAAGCTCATAGATATTGCCAGATCAATTCTAAGGATGTTCAGACTGAATGGTTGCCCAGCCTCCCCCCTCAGTTACATGGTTACAGGTTTGGTTTAGTAGGAAAATAAGTACAATTTCCAATGGTTGTCAAGTGTACTGTACAGTATTAATATGAGCTAACCCAGATCCCCACCACATGTATACACATGGCTGACTGCTTGTTACACACACACTGAGTCACAATCATTTTGCAGCAAGCACTTTCACTGAGCAGTCATTAGTACCAAAGAGCACCAAACCACAAGTAGCACAGACCACAATACAGAGAGACTTCTAATGGAAAAGAATAATAAACCTTCAATGTCACATACACTTATTTTGAAAGGCTGGACTGTAACCTCAGGGTGTTTCACATAATGAACTGAAACTAAACCGGAACACTGGAATCATTTCTAATATTGTAAACTATTCAAACCAATAAATAAAACTTAAATAGTGAAATTGTTTAGAATAAAAACATTGTTTATTTTTGACATTCACAGCTCATTCATATTTCTGTTTGGCTGATGATTGGTTGACTAAGGATGCTGCTGTGCTGTTCTACACACACACACACACACACACACACACACACACATACACACACACACATACACACACACACACACACACACACACACACACACACACACACACACACACACACACACACACACACAAGAGAGAACATTAACTAAGAAGGGAGTTGCCAATACTCCAAAATACTCCCTTCATCACTACTGGGTCTTAAAAGACGCTAAATATAGAAAGAAAGAGCTAAGTTGGCAACAGCTGATCAGTCGTGCTGAATGAAAGAGCTCTGCATAAAGATCACAGCTTCCTCACAATGTGAACTATGCTCATCCATTTTTGCCAAATTTATTGCATTTTGACTATATTTTAAAAATGTTAAACAAATATTGCCTGTAGAAAGTATATAAAAATAGAAATATATTATAGAAATAGTATAAGAAGAAAGTAAGAAAGTATAACAACTGCAGTACTGTGTAGCCCATGCTGACAAATAGTTTTTGATGAGTCAACCACTCCATTAGTTTCACAGCAAATGATACCAGTGTTTGTGTATTTTTAAAGGAGCTAAGCCAATTCACTCCTTCCATGTTACTCATAAGTTTAACCAAAGCGTCAGGTTCAGTTCTGATGATGAATGATAAATTGTACAATAAACACTAAGGATCATAGCTTTTGGCTGAATTTGACCATTTATGATGAATATGCAGGCTATTTAACAACCATGTTGACAAAAAGTGGCGCCAGGCAGATTCTAGATCCTTCCCCAGATAGCAAAATTCTTTTGTTTCATATCTGGCCCACACCTGACATGTCCATCCGGCCCACATACAGCATGGAATGATGGCACTTGGGCGGTCCGCTCATGTTTGCCAAAAGTGGGCCATAACCAAGCCATCACAATGCCAGATGTCAACCAAAAACACACCAAATAAACCAGTTCGGCCAAGACTGGCCCAAATATGTTTCAACAAAGGTGGGCCAAGTATGTTTCCTTATATGTGGGCCTCTTTAGGCTCACATCCGGATTAGTCATTGCCATACTTGCCATATTTCGGCCAAAGATGGGCCATATTCGTTTTGTGATATTTGGCCCAAATGTAGCATTTACTACATGGGCCAGTTTAGGTTCACGTCTGTTTTGTGCGGGCCAGAAGAATGCCTACAGTGCCGGATCATTGCCTCAAGTGGCCCACATTCGCATGCTATCTGGGTCCTGTCTGGTGATTCATATTTGCATATACAGCCTGTTAACTTATAAAACACATGACAGTAAATTAGAAAAATATGAATCAAAATATGCACATGGAAGAGGCAGTAGCATTAGAGACATTAAACCATGCCCACTTTGAATTCAGTACCTATTGTAGGCAGAACTGGATCAGCTGTAGCACAGATCAGGTAGAGATGTATAACAACAGAGGGTTACTTAAAAAAAACAACCCTGTTTGACCACCTGATGAATGTTACTCCAGTATTCACTCTCCTCCTCGCTCTGTTTTGATCCTCCACCAACTGCTGAGGGATATACTTGATTTATTAGCTGCTAAATGCTCCACTTTGTTCATCAGCCAGTCTCTATCTTTGTCTGTCTGCTGTTTGGTGCTGGCAGGTTATGTACAGTGGGTTTATTAGAGCTTCATTACTGAAAACAGCTGGCTGCAGCTGCTGTCGGACACAAAGTTAATGTGAGTGAAGCAGAACAGTAAAGTTGAAGGCCAGAACTTTCTTTTTGCCTACATTTTACTTTATTTATTCCAGTTATTTTAAATGTTTTTTTATTGTTATTTTTCTCTTTTTTTAAGTCCTGATTATTGGAGCCTTGAGCACTTTTATCATGCCTATCTATTGTTTGTATGGTCTGTAAAATGTGTGTCCAGATGTCCTTGTTGTCTACTGCAAACCAAATCTACCGAGTACAAATAAAGTATCCTGAACCTGAATTCTCTGTGTGTTTATACTTTTCTTTTTACGCACACTCAGACATTCTTCATATAAAATAAAAATATTGATTATAACAGCTTTAAAGAAGCTTTGTCATCAGGTGTTTACATGATGTCAGCAGAGACTGAGACATCATTAGGCTAATGGTTGCAACTAAAAACCAACTAAAACATTGTCATCTTAATAGTCCATGGTCACCTGACAGTCACATGATGTCTCAATCCCACTTAATACTTAACAGGTGTGCATCCAGGTACAAACATTATAATGTATAAAGAAAAAAAAGAAAAAAAAAAGAAAAATCTATATACATAAATACGAAAATGCAAAACGGTAATACTATAACCCATATTTGAAAATAAGGTTTGAAAAAATAGAGAAACAGTTGTAAATAAAAACATAGATAAGACCTCCAGAGCACAATAGTGATGCATCAACCATAGATTTTAAAAGACAGAGGCGGCTCTATATTCTAAGCAGATATCCCTCATTTAAATATAGCAAATATAAATCAATCCACATGATAAATCCATTGCACATAGGAAAATAATAAAATATGTTATATGAAAGAAATAGGAGCATAGTCTCTTTAGAGTAAGTTAAACAAATCTGGTAAGTTAACAGTCTCATTGGCCTGTTAACTTACCAGGCTTTTTGTGATTCACTACAAACTCTCTTCCTCTAGCACCATCATGAGACTGGAAATTGTTATTTTCAGTAAATATCTTGCATCTACCTCAGGATTTGCCATGAAATGTATTACAGGCTTACATTTCCCTCTCAAATGAATTGTAATAACTGACTTTTGTTCTAGTGCCATCAATCTGTCCAGTACTCAGCTTTACCTTACAATTGTTAGCCTGCTAACATGCTAAACTAAGATGGTGAACATAGTAAACATTATATTTGCAATGCATTAACATATTTGCATAGTCATTATGAACATGTTTAGATTATGATATCAGCATTTAACTCCAAGCACTGCTGTGCCTTTGTAAAGCACGGTTAGCTCTGTTAGTGTACAACAACTCCTTTCATTATTTGATTAATATTCTACTCTGCATGTTAACTGCTGAGATGTGGGAATAAATAGACGAGAAAGACTCAGATTAAAACAATCATGCATTATTAATAACTTTGCCTTCATTCACAGATCCCAGCATACTAACCAACAGCCTACAACCAACGGCCACACCTACTGTACAAAATAAGAGTTTATCCTTATTTTTAGATTTTAAGGAGTTATCCTTGAAGGGCTTGACAAGAAACTTTACTGTGTGTTTGATGGGCCAGATGATGTCTGCATGGACCACACCTCACCATAACCTCATGACTTATTCATTTTATTTTTTTTAGTTATCCTTCCAACCACACTAAATGCCTGCAGTGTGTTGCCTGATGGAAAAACACACACAGCTTATATATATATATATATATATATATTTTTACAAAACTTGTATCATGTTAATATAATCAATAGCACTGAGCAAATTCATGTACATATGAGCTGTTGAAAAACAAATAAGTAGGAATAAACAAATAAGTCAGTCATATTTGACTGTGTGAGCTTTTATTTTCTCAAATTTTAGTTGATTTTCGCATTTTCTAAAAAAAAAGAAGAATTTTAAAGAAAGTTTAATTGTCTCTATCATCTTATTTGAGTGAAAGCATTCTTCAAGAGCCACCAGAACTTTAATTGTTCACGTTTTGATTATCATATCAGGATCATCTTTCTGGATCATAATCCCCAATCACTTACCAACAGTAGTGAACACGGTGCAGCAGAAGAACAAGGAGCCAGAAAAGGTCCATCTCTCAGGTCTCTGGAACCAGATTGACTTGAACTCCAACATGTCATTCTCCACTTCTTTCACTATGTCTTGATTTGTGTAGGATTCGTTATCTAAAAGTAAAGAGAACACACCAATGAGCCATCTTTATCACTTTAACATGTCAGCTGATGAACTCTTGGACATGAGCGGACTGTGACAGACACATATGCACGTTGTTAGAGGCTATATTAGAGTTCACATTGTTTCAGCATTAGAATGGAAGGAAAACATACCAAAAAAACCTCAGCAACCATTTTAAGTCCATATGTTAACAGAGGCCTAAATGAGTTACTGAAGTTTAGTACCACATTGATATAATGGCTCCACATACTAAATAAGTTATTGAAAGTATTTGTGATCACTCACTGGTGCGATTCTGCACCCTATCGACAATCTTTCCCAAGAAGTCATGATACTCCGGCTGCGTGGTGGACACGTTGCCTCCTTCTATGTGCCGGAACATGAGCGCACCCAGCGCTGCGTAAGCAACCAGAGACAGACACAGCATCAGGTGTGGCAAAAGCCTCCAAGAATGCGCTGCCCATTTTCTCGCCTCTTCACATATTCTGTTAGAAAAGATCAAAGGCATCTTCTCTCCTCCTCTTTCTCTTCCCTTCCTCCGCCGTACAGCTCCTGCAGTCCGTGTGAGCAAGACGCTCTGTCTCTCTGTGCGTCCGTCAGCTTGGCCCGATGCTCCAGAAATGTGCGCAGATGCTGCTGAGCTAGTAAACGCACCACACCATCCACATACACGCATTACAGACACTGAAATGAAGCCTCCAGGGAGATCACTTATTGACTTTAGTGTGTTATTCCCTTCTCTGGCTGGCTGAGGTCCTGTAAGAGCATGACAGACAGAGAGCCTTCACAAGCTTGCACACCACACCGGAAAACAATCATCTCAACCAATATTGATCATTTGTGAACCAGCATTTCTAATAGAAGGATTATTACTTAGTACTGAATTCAATTAATACTGTAGACCTATACAAAGTGACCTACAATATATTAGCCTACAAATATAAGTAGTCAGTCAGCAACAGTGATTATTTCTGAATATAAACATGATTTAATTATTTTTTCATCTTTTGTTGTGGTTTTCTACTGTCCTCTCTCTCTCTGCAGAACATCCTGATTAAATGAATTATCCCAGCATCCATCCAGCTATCCATCCAACACATAAGCGACTAATGGAAGTTCAATCAAGAGAGACCAGATAATGAAGTAAAAATAGTTGTTTATTATCATACAGATGATATTGATGATTAGGTAATCCCCCCTTTGAGTCCAGACACTGGTGGTGATGGCTGATGATTTCTGCTGAGACTGATGAGGCAATGCACTGATGACTCTGATGACTGGGTGATGATGGGGGGAGGTGGTAGGTCGTGCAAAACAGCATCAAGAAAGCATTAAAGCAGAGACGGGGGGAAACGTGTTTAAAAAGACAGCTGTAATATGATGAGGCTGACAAAGAAGGTGTGTTACCATGCTATTGGTTAGATGTGACCAGGTGATGTGAACAGCTGATGTCTTAAGTGATGCCCAGAAATGACAGCAAGGAAATTATGAGCTGTGAGAAGGATCAGAATGACTTTCGCTAAGCTTCATAAGTACTCAGATCCTTCAGGCTGAAAGTTCCAAAAGCCGCAACATAAAATACATTATAATAGCCTACATTATAAGTGATTTATATGTAGAGAAGCATAATCTATTAAATTGGCCAAAAAGTAAAGTATCAAAAGTAAAAGTCCTCATTCTCCAGAAAAGTGGCCCCTGACATTAAAGTGTTAGTATAAATGTTTGAACTACTTACTAAACACATTTTTATCTTCTCCATATAAGTAGTGTAGTTAAATTGTTCCCAAAATATGGGTGGAGCCCCTCCAAAGTGTCACCAGATAGATTAGAGGGATCCTAAAATGAAAAATGGGAGAGGAGAGAAGAAAAAGCAAAGTCCTACAGCACAAATCTCTTTCATTAAAGATTTGTTTCTTCAGTAAATATATCTAATAATTACACTACTTGTTTTTAAGGGTCACAAGTCAAAACAGATTGGAACCTCTATTAATCTTAAACAATGTGTCATATTTTCTGAAAAATAACTACAGCTGTTATGAATCTCTGATTCTCTCTGAAATGCAATGAAGTAAAAATATAAAGTCGAATAAAATGAAAAAGTGCAAATTCCTGAAAACTGTACTTGAAAAATACTTTTATTTTGGAAGTCCCATATCGTGCAAAAAGCAATTATGTCTCTTTAATCTCTAAAAACAAATGGCCCTGGCCTCTAACTAGAACTGGGGGCAACAGGTGCTGCAGGATTTCTATATTTAGTGAACCATGTGAGGGTGAATTGTAGGTCAGAGTCGGAGAACAACTGAAAACTCTTTCTGTAAATACCTTTAGTGGCATAGTGTTTGGGATGCTACTACTTTTAACCTGCATTGTATTACATGTTTGGTGGCAGGCTGGTAAAACAGTTGTAAGACCTCTTGAGTTCTTATACAAACAAGCTCTAAAAACTCTGGACAAAAAGCTAATGTCTTTCCATCACTGGAGGATACTAAAGGGATACAATTAACTGAGCTTTGTGACTCAATTATAACATTTGGAATGGTTTGGCCCTCCTCCACTTGCTCAGTATATGATATCAAATTCTCTAGAATATCCTCTATATGAGATTGTACCATACTGTTTCACTGCACTTCATTTGGGCAGTGTGCCTTCACTCAGTGGAACACCCTGTCTGATGATGTGAGGAGCCGCAGCTCCATCAGCACTTTCAAAACCAACTTAAAAGGCTGTTAAAAGCTGCTCACTCACTGATATTGATATTCTTATAGACTTCATGACTTTTATTCGACAAGCATACATTTGTGATGTAGTTTTGTAATGTGTGTCTTACTCTCTTGTTATTGTGCCATTTCTTTGCTCTAATCTGCCAAGGGACTAAATGGTAAATGGACTGTACTTATATAGTGCTTTTCTAGTTCTTCACCCACTCAAAGTGCTTCACAAGTAACATTCACTCATTCTCACACACACCCATACACTGATGGCAGGAGCTACCATGTGGGTGCCAACCTACTCATCAGGAGGGAGCTAACATTCATATACCATTGGTGCTGCCATTGAGAGAGATGTGGGGTTAAAGGACAGGGGGGCCACCAGGTATTTTGGGCCCCATGAAAAGATATCACATTGGGTCCCACCACCCAACAGGTTACACCAACCAATTACTGTAAGCACACCTCTACCTGTGAAGGCTTGTAGTCCAATACTAATTGTACAATATTTACTGACATTCAGCATACAAATAAAGGGTTAGTTTAATGCACTAGTTTAATTTTGAATGAAATATTCTATTCATGTCAGTTAATGATGATATGTTAATAATGAAATAAACATATGTTCTAATATGTTTTAGGGCCCCTGTCAGTCACAGGCCCTTAGAATTATCCTAACTTTTCACCCCCTTATGGCGCTCCTGCCCAAAGACACTTCAACATGGGGACCGGAGGAGTCAGTCGCTGATCTCCCTATTAGTAGATGACCTAACCCTAACCCTCCCAAAGCCATTCCAGATGCGAATCAACCTGAGGTTATAATCTGGTACGGTGCATCAAATCACGACATTTAATAATATAAAAACCTTTAACTATTAAGGAAAAGCAACACACATGGGCTCCATTTAGCCAGCCCACATGGGCTTCACATGTGGGGCCCACGTTACAGTACTGAAACTGTGTGGGACTTATGCCCACTCAGTACCCATGTAGCCCACATTTAACCCATGTGGGGCCCACATGGACATGCTGGCTGAGAAGTTTGATATTCAGGAGAGACACAGAAAGATCATATGTAAACTCTGGAAAGGTCTAGAAACTATTTAATACATTCAAAAAGCAGTTTTACCAACCAGAAACATCAGTGCAGACTCAAACTGTTGCTCAGTTACACATTACTGAACAAAATGATTAGATGAACAAGACAATGCAAATACGTGACTAAGCCCATTGATCATCATTAGGGAGTGAACACTGTGTACATGAGTGCTGGACTTAATGAGGGAGAGTAACATCATAGTTAAGTCAAGTTTAGTTTTACAATGTGTTAAAATCAGATTTAGTTGACATCAATGTTTATTATTATTTACTTTCATTTATCGATTTATTATAATCCATTATTTCTAATGGAGTCAAAGGCTAGTTTAAATGTTTAACATTGATAATAAAGTCTTTGGCAGGGCAGTCCTCAGTTTAATTCAAATGACCATAATTGGTGTACGACAGTCAAACTACAGCACATGTGAGATCCAGGGAATGTTGGCTCTTAATAAAAGCCACTTCAACAGCTCTTTTGTCTGCTCAGCATCAGTGGAATAAACATTTTGGCTGGCATTCTAAACAGCCATCAGAGAGTCATGGTGCTCTAGCCTCCACTCATCACATTACTGTACAGCGACACCATACCAGAGCAGCTAGTCAGAGAAGAAACACTGACTGCGTGGCTCTGACCGAGCTTTTAAAGGCAAACAGAGTCAGCTGTGTTTGTGTTAATGTCACTTATTTTGAGATGAACTTGAAGGAAACCTCACTCCAGCCTTTACTGTGTTTATATTTGAGGCAAGTTTTTAATGGACATGCCACATGGCTGTGTCAGCGTGACACATGTGGACCATACTGAAAGCCAAGCATAACAGCTTGTGTTACAGTACAGTGTGTATGCAGGGGTGGTCCTTTGTCTTAGGACACAACTCAAAGGCCTCTATTGAAAGCTCAACACTTCAGTAATATGGAGCAATTTTTAAAACGAATGAAGTTTCTGCTTGCAAATTAAAGGATAAAGTCAGATTTATGGTTGTGAGTTAAGATGATTTTTGCCTCCCCAAAAAAATGTGCCCACAATTTACTTGGATCAAGGCTGTAGTAGTACTACCACTGAAACTGCTGTCAGGTGGAAACCTTCTAACTAGATATTTCGTTTGCGACGTACTAGGTTTCCGAAAGTGACTTTAACTATCAACATCAAAAGAAGTTACATTTCTATGGAGTCTGACAAAAAAGTGCTTATTTTTTTCTCCCATCATAGATAGATAGATAGATAGATAGATAGATGGATAGATAGATAGATATGTTGTTGCCATTGCACTGATAAAACAATACAACAAAACTTAGTTCAGCAGCATTCCAAAAATAGCAGCAAAAATGATAATCACAATCATCATGGAAGGCCCCTCTCTGCTCAAGGGCCCCAGATTGCCCGTATGGTAGATTTGGCCATGACTTGGATGTAACTCAAGGTCTATATATTTGTGTGTCTTGTCTGTATCACAAAGTAAATGGAAGAATGTAAAGTACAATATGGCCTGACTGTGTAATGCATTGGCTGTTGTGTTGGTATCAACAGGGGAAATCTGACCTTTAATTAGATCAAGTAAGTACAAGTAAGTATAATTTATTTAAGTACTTGATTTACAATGATTTTCAGGTACTTGTGCTGCCCTTTTTTCTCAAATACATTACGATGACAGCTTTAGTTATTACTTCTTTTTTTAACCATTAACTGTTAAAAATAAACCAGTAATTCAGAGATGTTTATCTCACAACCTATTACAAAAAATCTAAAGTGTATATTTGTGTCTACTTGTTATGTTTCAGATGTCAGAGTTGTTGGCAGTTGCATCAAAGACACATTTCCCCTCTAAACTTCTCACATCTTTTAATTTAAATAACTATTTGAGGCTCTGATAGGTCAAAGCCATATACTGTAATTCATCAACCATCTTTACCTTCAAACAGTGTATGCACTGCAGTGCCTTCATATACTTTGTAACAGCCAGCAGACACACACATGCTTCTGTATATACCACACCATGTGAATATTTGGATTGTAGATGAACCCTGACACATATATATTACACAAACCTTTGCTGCTATGCAAACAGACAAAGTATAATTTGAGCTGTAACACATCTGTGCTAATATGGTCGAGACCTTATCTTGTATGGAAACAACATTTTGGGGATGGGAACTGTCCTGCTTAAAAAATAACCTCTAGTAACATCATATGTGGCATTTCATAGAAATATATTTTTAATGCATACCATGTGTTTATCTCAGTGAGAGCTCTGAAGTATAAATTATTGCACTTTTCTCTGTAAAAGAATGTTTAAAACATCTAACCAGGGAGATACTGGATAACTACAGGCAGATTTCTAAGAACTTTGGTATGAACTTTCTTCTACCACCACCATCAGTCCTACATTTTTTCTTGTGAGTAAGAACTATTCCATCCTAAGTGACAGGTTGGATGTTACTCTGGGTGGTACAGTTGTTAGCACTGGTGCCTCACAGTAAGACAGTCCTAAGTTTGACTCCACTTAGTGTTTCTGTTAAGTGTTCCTCCCACTGGTCCAAGGCCTTCAAGTTTGAATAGATACTGGTCAAACCCTAAAAATGTGCTTCAAACAAAAATGTCCCCCTGCACCTTTCCAATGTGATTTGACTAAACTGTCCATCACTCTGGCTTCACACAGGACTTGGACAGTTATCCCCATTTGTACAATGTATCCCTCTCAGTGACGACAGGCATTCCACCCCACCTTCAAGTGGGGCCATTTGGAACAGGTATAAAGACTTGCCTTTAGACAAGTCCTCTCAACCCTTCAGATGAACTGCTCTGTTTCAACCCTTAAACATGGCTGGTGGTGTGAATGAGTGTATCTATAGCATTTGTGTCAGTCCTATGGCTATCAGTCATGCTCTTCCTCATAGAGATAAGCCTCAGCCATCTCAAAGAATGTTCAGAGCATATTCATGTTTGAAGATCTAGATGACATAACTAGGTATGGATTTTCTAGATGTTGCCTTAACCCTAACCCTAACCCAATGAATACCAATGAAAGTTGGATACTTTGTCTAATGGCTCTAGCTGTGCTGATTCAAAGAGTCACGCAACCTGCATTTTCAACTGTGGCCACTTTTAAGACTAGAGACACTTATGCAGAATAGAGAACTGTGTGTACTTTGGTGTCACTGGGATTTATGAACTTTGCAGCATGTAGCGCTGCTAGCAGGACTCCATTTTTTCAACAGTGATCTATTTTCCATCTTCAGTTGGCCTTGAATAACAACTTGATATGGTGTTTGATCATAGTGTTTGATGTGAAATCTGGGTCAGTATTAGATAGTATTGATTCAAAATCACTGTTTCTTCATTCTATGAGGAATTATATCAATGATCATGTTGCATTTAAAACACAACTGACAAATAGCAAATTCAACATTCATCTTAAATGACCGTTTAAATCCACTCCCATGATTGAAAAGTACATATAATCCATTCAGTTTGCAGAAGCACATTTCTCAAAGAATGTTTACAAGGAAAAATGTAATTATGATAAAACGTAATTCAATCCCATTCGGACATAGAGGGCGTTGATATCACATAAGGCTTTATACCACACCCCGAAGCCATTAACACAATCTAATTATCGATCTGAGGTCTTAAGGCGGTGTACTCTCTATAGTGAGATATATATTTCCCAGTGATAATGTTCTCTCTCTTTTACCACTCAAAGCCTGTGTTTGGCCTGGGACCCATGCCAGACTTCCTCTAATTTGAAATAAGTCTAAGCCATACATCTTGCTGTCAGTACTGTGTCGGCAGTGTCTCTTAGGGACTCCTCCAGTATGCCTACAGATAAGGAAACCAGCTCCAAAGGAATACAGCAGTTTGACATTTTTAAGAGTTCTAGTTTCTAGTTCCAGAATAGACATAAACCTTACCTAGACTTCACACCAAATACATAATGATAATAGTGTGTAATTGTTATTCAAGCCTCCATTCATTCAATTCACACTCCTTTATTCAGTCACTGTCCTCAGAGCATGCTCTCCTGTCAAGAGTGTCCAGACAAACTAACCAGGCTGAGTAATATCAGGAGTTATGAACAGAAACAGTTTATGCAGGATCCTGGTGTAAACACATTTATGACTATTTTATAACGCCATTTACCACTGGCTCCTCACTCCTCTTTACCATCTAGTAGGAGGAGCAAGTGATCAACAATTGCTTCAGTTTAGAATCCTGTATTTTAGCGCCTATCGGCCAGACTAGAATCAAGGCTTACATATTATGTTGCAGGCCTTTGTCGTGGCCCAAAAAGCGACCAACATAGAAAAATTTGATTCATCTTTAACCAGAGCATCTGCAGATTAATTTCATACCTCATGTGTTATGATCCTAGTCTGGCTAAAGCTAGACCCTACCACAAGTGAGGTAGGGTCTGGCGTGGAGCCGTTCATTTTCTCGTATATGAGGCGGGATCAACGAATGTCGATCAAACGCTTCTGTATGCTACTGGACAAACTTACAGTACGGTGGCTGAGAAGGGTCATAACACATGCAAATGCCAAAACACCTGCAAACTCAGAAAACACCTGCAAATACAGAAAACATCTACAAATTCAGAAAACACCTGCATATTCAGAAAACACTTTGCTGCAAATGCCAAAACAGCTGCAGACTCAGAAAACACCTGCAAACTCAGAAAACATCTATAAATTCAGAAAACACCTTCATCGAAGTTAAAAATATTCACAACACGAGCAAATAGGGAAACGAACTGCAAACTAGATGAAAACGAACAGCATACTAGGTGAAAACGGAAATGTTTCCAGGGGGACCATAATCAGCGACGGACCCACACGGGGGCAACAGCGCCCCCTATAAATTAAAAACGAATATAGTCATATGACACACCGTTTTGAAGATTTAACAATTACTGAGTACTTAATATGTTGGAATTACACATTACACTTACCTCTTTGGAAACAATTCTGTGTTTCTTTGTTTTCGGAAACAGGATGTGGGTCCGGGCCTGGGAGTTAAGGTTTTCTTTTAATTATATCTTCCACATTTCTCAATATAGGTTCATGTCAAGGCCATCACTTTAAATTGAATTCTCCTTCGATTCTGAGAAATCAAGTTTTTTTTTTTGCTGTCAGTGGACTTCATTCCATTTCAAATATCAATGTCTGCTGCAACCTGAATCCAAACACCACTATGTCTGATAAGAAAGGCATTTTATAGCCTGCATTTGTAAAATGTAAAGTCGCTCATTTTACTTTAATATTTCCACTAATGTGTGGCTGAGGATATTTAATATGAAATTATCGTTCCTAAAACAGTCTTCCTTAAGCAGACACATCATCAAATAAAGCACTCCAATGTTGTATCTCTGTGTGTGTGTGTGTCAAATCTTGCACCATGGCCATATGAGATGAAAACCAGATGATCAAACTGAACTTTATATTTCACATCCCTCATTAAATCCCTACATACATTTATATAGATATATCCCTCAAACTGGCACAGTTGTCATTTAACCAACCTAACAATTAATAATATTTGATATTTAGGCTCTCTCAAGCAAATACCAGGCTCAGCACAAGAGAAACTGGAGAGTGGTGACGATGAATTGCGTTACAAATAGAGCTCACCACCAGTCATGTGGAGTCTGCTATTTGAGGGTATCAGGCACTGTGGCCAGTCTACAGACCATGCTATCTACTATTATATTCTGAAATGGACGGATCTAAACCCAGTGAGCCAGGATATGCAGACACATCAGCTACATGATAAGCATTCACTTTAGACTATTAATATCAGGATCAAGCTTGGAGTAGATAGTGTGATGAAGATGACCAGAAATACACATGTATCTAAATTTAGACTGGATTGTCAATAAGTCTACAGTGTATAGTAGTAGGAATCTAAACTGTAGAAAAGGAGCTCAGCAGTTTAATTGTATTAGATAAATAGATATAAAGAAGTAAAGCAAGATGTCACATGTTGGAATGTGTATAATATTTAGTGTAATACTTGTGGAGAACATGTTCTTGTGTGTGACTAAAGCCATATTCTTCAATAAAGCCAATATCTGAGGAATCTGAATGGGTAGTGACCTGGTGGTCTCACTGAGCTAGTCAAACATGTCCCAAAACAAAAAATACTTTCAATTTTTCAAAGCAATTTTAGGACTTTTTATCCTTATTGGCTTGACTGAGGTTGAAAAGTTAATTATAATAAACTTAAGTCTTGTATCTTAATGTCCATGACCTGCTTGTGAAGATCTGCTGATGTGATCTGATTTAAAGATCCAAGACAGCAACTAAATTGAGCTGAAGTAGAGAATGTTTTCTTCAAGGTTCTTTCCAGGGTTAAGAATAAACTTTGAACCTCAGTAATCAGCCTATAACTTGCATTACACTATAACTTGAGAATCATATACTTAAGCCAAAGCATCATACTGCCTTTAACCCTTACATACTGTTCATATTCTAGATCAGTTTTGGCCCAGTCTAAGAATCCTCTCATTTAAAAAAAATAAAGTTTGAACCACAAATGTGTTTAGAAAGCAACAGTAGTCAATCTGAATGATCAATAAGAGAAAAAACAGCTACTATCACACAATATCATGTCCTATTTTACCTAAGACATGAACATATAACATAGACATAATGATGGAAATGTATTTAATGTAAAGTGAAAATGAGCAGAACTTTATGGAAGTGTGGGGTTTATTGTAGAACCATTAGAGCCAAAGAAATCCTCATAACTACTATCTTATTCAAACTATTAACTATTCATTTCACTAAAAGATTTCAATAGATACCGATCAAATTTGACTCAAACAATATGTAAGGACTACGAAAAGAACTGCTACAAGAACTTGATTCACAAGTATTACCATTACAAACATATCTATATGAAGCAGTATAAGATAAGAAGCAAATATTGCAAACCTAGTGACATCACCCACCAGCAATCTACAGCAGAGCAATCATACTGACAGCAGCACTGCCATCTTCATAGCTTTACTAAGCACACTACTGCAAGTTAGACACATCTACACACAATATGAGAGCAAGCATAAGCAAATAGTTATCCTGATAAATTAGGTGATTATGAACACAGAATAAACTACTCACGTTGGTCTTGAACACAGACTGCAATTTGTGCCTTGTAGTGTGTGCACTGCTGTCTCACAGAGGATCATATCCATGTCTGATTGAGGTGTAAAACATTGACAGCAGCAGCAGATAAGGCACAAAAATGGACAGTTTTTTCACAAAGCTGCTGTGAAGCAATGCAATCTGACAGTTGGTAGACAGGCTTGCTTATGTGAAGTGGCAGCCATCACAGCAGAGTTCAGGTGAGCAGTGCATCACAGTCATATTAGGCTAAATACCAGCGACAGAGGTCTATCATTTACTAATTTACTATTTCATAAGAATGTCTTTTAATATGCTGGGGTAAAGAGGCCAGATAGTCATATCCAGAATATTCTTTATCATGGATGTCTTCATTTCCAGGCCCTTGCACAGGGCTTCAAGGATTCTCTCCTTGTTGTTCATGATGGTATAAGCTGTCAACCCCACCAGAGCCTTGTAATCTTCTTATAGCCTCTTATAGGAGGAGGTAATGTTCTCAAAAGTGTATGGAGAGCGGTTGCTGCTCACATTCACCTCCCCAAGCTGAATAATGCCTTCCTACAGGAATTCTCTGCCATCTTAACAACCTTATATTATGTGTCACCAAATGTACTATTGCTGGGTGATCAGCAATGCTTTTACAAGGGACTTTACTTCATGCCTTGACAGCTTTAGAATACAGCAATATATTGACTTTCTGACACACTCTGCTGCTCTGGTGTAACCCCTCATACCTGTTGTGCCTCAGATCTGCCTATATCAGACCACAAGTTAATATCCTTCAATGTCAATCTAAGATTATCCAAGACTAATATGCATTGCTCTATCACATTCCGAAACATTCCGAATATTGACTTGTTGGCCCTCTCCAATGGAATTGATGACTTCCCTAGCAGAGAAAATGTATCCACCACAGATGAACTGGTATCTCACTACAATGATGGACTTCATGGTCTGCTAAATACTCTTGCACCTCACAAAGAAATGTATTATAATCACATACTACAATACAAGGTAGCACTTCCTTCAGCCAAGACCACCGCTCTACCACCTAACTTACTCACAGTTACACAGTGTGATACCTTTATGAGTTTCTTCAATGCCAAAATTGAAAATATCCACCAGACACTGACTACTACAAATAACTAGCATAGCATCCTTTCTGCACCCTTTGCCTACACTTTCCTTCAGCTTTCCGCTCACCAGCTTCATACTGCCAACTGTCTCTGAAATAAGTGGTCTCATTCATAAATCCAAGTCATCTACCTGCCAGTTAGACCCCCTACCTACCCACCTGGTAAAAGCCTGTCTACCTGCCCTGTCCGCGTTAATAACTGACATCATTCATTCCTCACTGACTGCTGGTGTTGTTCCATCTTCACTAAAAACTTCTGCAATAACTCCAACCCTCAAGAAACCTGGTGCAGATCCGAATGATTTGAACAACTATTTTAAACCTGCTATTTCTCTCTAAAATACTAGAAAGAACTGTTGCAGCTCAGGTCCACACCCATCTGTCTGACCACAATCTCTATGAACAATTTCAGTCTGGCTTCTGTCCCCTCCACAGCACTGAGACAGCCCTAGTGAAAATCACAAATGACCTCCTGATGACATCTGACTCTGGACTTCTCTCCATTCTGGTTCTCCTCGACCTGAGTGCAGCTTTCAACACCGTTTCTCATGACATCCTCCTGGACAGATTAGCCTCCATTGGAATCACTGACATCCCACTGGCTTGGTTCACATCATATCTCTCTGGTCACACACAGTTTGTTCAACTCAAGAACCTGAGATCTGGCTCCTCTCCAGTCTCTAGTGGTGTTCCCCAGGGCTCTGTCCTTGGCCTTCTCCTGTTCATTATTTATCTACAATTCCACTCTTACGCTGATGATACCCAGCTCTATCTTTCCACTAAGCCTACTTCCACTCTACTGCCACCCATAGCTCTATCCGACTGCTTACTGGAAATTAAATCATGGCTCTCATTCAACTTTTTTAAACTCAACAGTGACAAAACTGAGGTCCTCCTCATCGGTACCAGATCAACCTTAGCAACACTCAACACTTTCTCCATGTCAATCAACAACTCCACTGTTCCTCCATCCCCACAGGTAAAGAGCCTGGGTGTCATCCTGGACAGCACACTATCTTTCGAAGCCCACATCAATAACGTTACTCGGTCTGCATACCTCCATCTACGTAACATCAATCGTCTCCGTCCCTCACTTTCACCAACCTGTACCGCTATCCTGGTAAACACCCTGATCACATCCCGTCTGGACTACTGTAACTCTCTGTTCTTTGGTCTTCTGCGGAAATCTCTCCACAAACTCCAACTGGTACAGAACGCAGCTGCTCGTATCATAACCAGAACTCCCTTCATTGAACACATCACTCCTGCTCTGCAGCAACTTCATGGCTCTCTATCAAATCCTGCATTGACTTTAAGATTCTACTCCTCACTTTCAAGATCCTTCACAACCTGGCACCATCATATCTCTCTATCTACACACCTTCTCAAACCCTCCGATCCTCCTCTGCTAACCAGCTCTTTGCCCCATCTGCCAACTTAACCACCATGGGGTCAAGAGCCTTCAGCCGATCTGCCTCCGCCTATGGAACTCTCTCCCGTCAGACATTCGCACTTCTCACTGTCTCCACCTTTAAATCCCACCTGAAAACGCACTTACTGTATGTATGTAGTCACATTCATATTTATTTATCTATGTTTGCACTAACTTCCTGATTTATATTGTTTGATGTACTGTTGTTGTGTTATATGTGCCTTGTAAGGTTTCCTTGAGTGCTTTGAAGGGCGCCTTTAAATAAAATGCATTATTATTATTATTATTATTAGTAGTAGTACATACTAATAATTATTAAAATTATGGATTCATCTACTGACTTGAATCTTAGTTTTTTAAATAAGTCAGAACAAGGGGATTCTGGAAGAGACTTCAAATTGTTTTGTTTTTTCAGTCCAAAGCCAAAATATGTTCAATATACAATGATATAACAAATAAAAAAGTAAATCCTCACCTTTAAAAAGAAGTAAGCGAATATTTGGCATTTTCCATATTGACTTAAATTAGTTATCAGTTAATACATTTGTTATTAATGAATTTTCTGTCCACTGACTAGTTGATTAAATGAATCAACTCATCTTTGTAGCTCTACAGTGCTATTTTAAAATCACCTTGCCCATACTTGAAACTTACATGAGATATGCACTCCAAGTACCCTTGAAATAAGTCACATCTGCTTTAAGTTTTTTCAAAGCTGCTTTGTTGCTGACTTCAAATATCAATCAACACTTACGGCTACATATCATGCACGTCTATATGTGCTGCAGAGGTATGTGTGTATATGAATTCCATGGCTTCAGGCTGATGATATCTTACTGTGTAAATCAGGTTGTCATACTTCAGGGGGTCTTCATCATGCATGTTTGTCTTGAGACTGTTCTGGAAATATGTCAGTCTTCATAGCGGAGCACAGCTTTAACAGGGTCAATCTGTCATTTGTGTCTATGAATAAACATTATTTTTATGAGGTTGAACCTTTTTCACCATTGAAGACTCTTTCATTACTAAACGGACCTAATAGGAGACAGTGTTATGTGTAGTACAGATTGTAGTGCCTCCGGGGCAAACGTGATTTGTGATACTCTAGATACTTGACTGTATCCACACATATGGGAACAACACACACCTGAGTCTGTTTTATTCCTTTATACCTGACTAAAGGTAATAGTAGTAGATGATGGTGTTACTTAGTCCTTTGGGACATAGCACCAATTCACCAATATATGAAGCCATACAAACTGCTGTGACTTTGTTTTTACGCGACACAACACATAAACAATGGAGGACATGGAGGCGATGGTGTACTTGCTGCTGGGCCTGTGGCTTTTGTCACACACAAAGCAAGAGAAGATAGATAGATTCCTTTATTGTCATTGTATAGAATACAACGAAATTCAAAATCCAAGGCAGAGAACGGAGCTCAATTTAAAAAGTAATAAATAGTAAAATAATAGGGCGTACATACAAAAGTGCCAACATAGATACACTTCACATTCACAGTAATATTACACAAGTTGATTTATTGCACTTTGGTGTTTGTGAGGTTTATGTGTTGTTAGGTATGTGTTCGGGTTCATAAGCTTGTGTTCAATGTGGTGATGGCTTTGGAATAAAAGCTGTTTAACAGTCTGGTTCTGGTTTTAACCGCCCGGTAACGCCTGCCTGAGGGCAGGAGTTCAAACAGATGATGGGCTAGGTGGGATGGGTCCTGCAGAATGTCGGTGGCTTTCTGAAGACAGCAGGAGTTGAAAATGTCTTCCAGAGTGGGCAGGTGTGTTTTTGTTATTTTTTGTGCAGCTTTGATAGCCCTCTGCAGGGCCTTTTTATCAGCTGCAGAGCTGCTGCCATACCACACAAGGATCCCATAAGTCAAAACACTTTCCACCGAACAGTGGTAGAAGGACAGCAGCAGTTGTTGTGGGAGGTTGAGCTTCCTGACAGCCCTCAGGAAGTATAGTTGCTGCTGTGCTTTGCTGATCAGGCAGTGAGTATTTTGTGTCCATGTAAGATCCTCAGAAAAGTATGTGCCCAGGAACTTAAAAGTAGCCACCTTCTCCACACACAAAGAGGAGGAGTGGTGGGGGCCCATCCTCACAGACTGTGGTCGGTTGGTTAAGAAGTCTCGTATCCGCAGGCAGATGTTATAATGGAGGCCAAGGTTGGACATCTTGTGAAACAGTCTTCTTGGGAGGACCGTATTGAATGCGGAACTGTAGTCCACAAACAACAGCTGTGCATATGTTCTTGATTTGGAACGAAACAAATTGCTGTAATGTGTGGGTCCTTCTTGTGTGGGTCGGCTCATGACTCGTCCAGTGACGACACTGTGACCAATTAGTGTCTGACAGTCTGTTGATGTCACATTTAGTATCGGCCATAGCAGGAACCTCCCTTGATGGACAATTTCCCAGAACTTTTAAGGGGGCAAAACAAGTCCCAGCCTCGAGGTATGTACTCCATGCAGCCCCGAAAAATTCCTGGGTGGAGCTTGAGGTTGACTTGGTGCTGATTGGGTATACTCAAAGTGTATAAATTGTATCTAGAATTTGCTTGAGGCAACTTCAAGCACTTAAAAAAAGGTAGTTTTAAAAAGGTGGTGAAATATTTAATGCTACTTCTATATTTAACTAAACCACAATCTCTCCCTCACCTAACCCTTGTGTTTGTGTTGCCTAAACTTAACAGCAAGTGGAATATAGGCCTTGAATATTGGTCTCTGATGTCAAAGTCCTATTCTTTGTACATCTAAAATGTATCCTGATCACTCTGCTGTGACACAATATCATACAAATACATTTAGCAGCATATATGTGTCATTTTTAGGAGAGGATGCTTGAAAAACCTGGAATTAAAATATTTTTTTTAACTTTCAAACTTTCAAATTTGATGTATTTAACTCTTTCATACTGTTCAGGGTCAAATTTGACAGTCGAGAGCTGTAAAAACACCCGATACATGTTTTATTAATACACTCTGTTTGCTCTCTGACAGCTTCATTAAGGATTAACTAACCATGTATGAATGACTGATGGGGAATTTATGGATGTGAATTGGTATAGAGAATAATTATGAGTCAGAATATGAACAGTATGTAAGGGTTAAAACAATATTAGATAAGTCATTTCAATCATTCATTTACATCAGCCATGTCCAAACTATTCCATGAGGTTAGGGTTTTTGTTCCAACCAATCAAGAGCACATGATTGGACCAATCAGCTGTCTTAAGACTGAGATCAGTTGATTAAATGAGTCGAGCCTGGTGTGTTCCTGATTGGTTGGAATGAAAACGTGCAGCCTCATGAACCTTTAAGGAGGACCTTTAAGTTTAGACACATCTGATTTACAACCGCTTATACTGAAAGGAGATTTGAATCATCAACATGAAGTAGTCTGTTTTATTGTATATTATACAACTTGAACCCTCTGTTTTCAGTTTTAATCCTCTCTTGTCTGATAGGACTGTGCCTGTAAGTGTCTAAAGCTTTACTATTCTACCTCTATGTTGCAACAGACTGAGCTGCACTTGGAAACTATTTTACTCTCTTAAAACAGCAGTCAGATGCCACATATACATATTGAAAGAGGCTTTTTTTTTGCTGTAATGATTCCTCCTGTTCATACCGACTCTTAAAAGATCCCTTCAAATGTGCTTTCAGTGTGTGTGATGGGTTAAATGACAATTGAAAAGTAAATGTGAAGCTTATATGAGGCTTCAGTCATATCAAGTGAATATCTGCCATCAAATTGTCATACCAATTCATCAACTGAACTGGCTACCACTTCACTCTAGGAGACATTTTCATCGGTCGTTCTTTGTTTTCAAATGCATTTACTTTAACTGTCCTTTAGACCTAAAACAGCTTTTAGTTCCATTCAGATCATCATATTCATTCAGACACACTCAACAACCTTTTTTTTTTATTGTGCCTAGAATCTTTAAAGAAATTTGGGAGAGAGATGTGCTTTTAAGTTTAAAGCACTTGAATAATTTACCTAACTCCTTCAGATGGATTACTTCTTTCCATCACTTCAAGACTTCTATACTAACTGTTTTCCTCCTGTTTTTTCTTTTTTAGTTTATAAGTAGACTCAATGCTCAGTACATAATGTTATATGGTTTCTTTATTTTATTTCTAGTTCATTCTTTGGGCAGATAAAATGTAACATATGTTTGGGATGGGATGGTGTACAGTGTATGTCTTGTTACTATTGATTGTTTTGTGTCATTGTATTGCTTAATTGATGGTCATTATTATACTGTATACTGTATTTTTGTTAACAATTTGGTAACTTTTATGTTTTGTGCCCGAGGAACCCCTAAAAAATGAGATGGTGGATAAATGACAGTGTTTCTCTGTTGAGCAGTGGTGGATGCATACTAACCAAAAGAGCGACTTTGGCACGAAAAAGTTTCACTTATCACTTATAAGATTCACTTCTAATGGTCAGTATGAACAGGATGGAATCATTATATCAAAAGAAACACGCCTCACTGTTCATTTGGCCTGTTGTTTTAAGGCACACTTGAAACATTGTAAATCTACCTTTTAATTCTGCAAATGAAATGTATTGAAGTGTCTCATTTGTCTTTTATTATGAAATACAGTTGTATATAGATAGATAGGCTTCCACACATCTATCTATCTATCTATCTATCCATCCATCTATCCATCCATCCATCCCGAATGAGATTTTGCTCCAACAGGATGTTTACATATTTGCAGGCTTTCATCATCTGATCTAATGGATTAGACCCACTCCCCAGGCTCAGGGTTTGCTGTCAAACCAATGACTAATGTGATCCTCCATGTTTTCTATCTGAACAGCGTTACCTTCAAAGACCACATGAGGGCCCCAGAAGCTTAGCAGTCACACATCACAGCTGTTACTCAAACATTACAACACTCTGATTCTCTGTCCCAGCCGCTTCTTTCCAATGGTGACCCTAGCCGTCATATGCAAATCTATATTGGACATTTATTCAAGCATCAATGAATTGGTCTTTTGATTATAGGTTGGGATAATAGTCAGAATCAGAATATGATTACACGTAAATCTAACAAGATATTTGCTCATGCATGGTAGATATAGTCAGTTAGATGGAGAAAGGGGCGCAGGTTTAGTCATGTAACAACACTGCAGGTTTTTGTTTCTGACTAAATGTTATACAACTTGAGTAATGTTGTGATCAGGGAGACAAGATAGTGTCTATCTGTCTGTTAGCTAGGAATTTAGGAGTTTTAACAACCTAAAGATGCTCTACAATTATGGACAAATTGCTGAGGGCTGATTCATACCTCTTTTATTTTATATATATATATATATATATAATTAACTTAATGTTTTCTACCCACCCAGAATGAACTCCTGGCCGACAGGGGAAGGCTTTGACATGGCATTCAGGGAAATAACATTAACAGAAAATGAACAGTTACATGAATGAATATAATGAAGAAAAATAAAGTTTTACCTTGTAAAAATATCCTTCATGAATTGGAGTTGCACTGGAGGGAATTGTACTGATGAGCTCAGTGAATCTAAGATCACGGCTACAGCCCTGAATAGTTATTAGAAGAGCTGCAGTTAGAGGATGAAATACTGATAAGAAGCTGATGCTGGACACTGCAATATTTAAATATTATGTTCACATACAAACAACTTGCATGTTGGCATAGTGCATTTAGACATAAAGTGTATATGCTATAGTACCAGCCTATATAATGACAGCCTGACTCATCACTAAATGAAATAGCTCAGATCTTAAAATCAGTTTGTCAGTTTTTCTTGATCATTTACTTTTATGATTAATTGATTATCAAAATTATTACTGATGAATTTTCAGCTGATCAATTACACACACACACTCACACACACACACACACACACACACACACACACACACACACACACACACACACACACACACACACACACACACACACACACACACACACATATAAAGTTCTGAATTAAACATGAGTTTCCATCTTTTCTTAACCATTTATCAAGTGAATAACTATATTTGGTAAGTTCTGTTTTTTAAATATAGACTTTTTGTGAAATGTTTTACCCTATAGACTGGTGAGGAACCATATATGGGAACTTCACTGACCTTGATTTGCAACATAAAAATTATTTAAAAAAATTCACAAAAGCAAAAAAGTAATGTAATATCCCCAATTACTCTCTAGGGTTGAAATTTCAATTTCCAAATATTTCAATGAGTGCCTTGTAAAGGGTTCATGTAAAACTACTACTACTATTTAAACATGACATCGTCAAAATTTCAACATCTGTGGTCAATAAAGTTGTATTGTACTGTAATAAACGGAGTGTGAGGATGAATAATGGATCATAGATAATACAGTAAAATAGACCATCTGACTGTATAGATGCTTTCTGTATGACTGATCCCAATTTTCCTTTCTTTTTTTTCTTTTTTTTTCCACAACAAAAATAGCAGTTGTCAGCAAAATGAATCATCGATGAGTAGAATTATTCACACTTAAGTCTCTTTTGTCATCCAATTAGTTAAAAATCAGATTACAACCTTTTCAAAATAAATGAATTGAAACCACTGACCTGAGATTCATAATGCTGTTTATGCTCTAAACTTCTAAAGTGATAAAAAAAAATCAATTTTCTTTATTTTCAGCACACACACACACACACACACACACACACACACACACACACACACCTTAGGCTGTTAATTAGAGACTGAAACTGTTCTTAGAGTAGCTTTCAGATAGTTATTTAGATCATAAAGACGATCACCTTCATTCTAAACTTTTGCGATGGTACCTAAGTGCATAGTTTTAATGAGAAATATGTGTCAAGAGTTCAGCAATAAGAGCTACTTAGACCTTATACGCAGTTTGGTTCATCATATCTGCACAAACAGATTTTTTTTTTTTTAAATACTGAAAGTTAACGAAGCTCCAAGGACATCTTTTATACGACAGAAATGAAATGAAAAGGTTGTTTTGATTAGATGAGACACTTCCAGACTGAATGACTCTCCTTTGTTCACCATGCATTAGAACGTTCAGACGATTTTACTTTAGGTAAATGATGCACACGTATTACAAAACTGATACATGTTCCAAAAAATCCTAAAGCTCGAGTCTGTTTCCAACCTATCTATCAGCTATGATTCGTTTTCATCTCCCGGCACACAGATGCTTCAGAAGTCCTGCTGATTGATGACTGATGCTTGTGTTTGCGACTGCTCCGTTTTTGCTGTGGTAAGCCGTTATCGATTTCCCTGCTCTCATGGGGAAAATGATTGACCAGTAAGTGAGATGCTGTGGTATGACGGTGAAAATATGATCATGTTTTCATACCCTAGTAATGCTTCTTAGCTCTTTTAATTGCTGTGTTCAGCATCATTTGGGTATGAAAGATATCTTGTGTTCTTTTATTGTGCCAACAGATGTCAGCACTTAAGAGAAAAATGCACTTGAG
Organism: Scomber japonicus; assembly: GCF_027409825.1. Classification (NCBI taxonomy): domain Eukaryota; kingdom Metazoa; phylum Chordata; class Actinopteri; order Scombriformes; family Scombridae; genus Scomber; species Scomber japonicus. The sequence goes on along the minus strand of NC_070591.1, from coordinate 33,074,183 downwards.
GTGCACCCTCACTGCCAGTATAGATTTACCATTTGTTTAAATCACATGATCATCAGGATGCTCTTGTTCATTGTATCTTCCCCCGTTCTCGTCCATTAGCTTTGCTGTGCAGCTGTGTTTGCTTAAGTCATTCAACACCTTTTTGTTTCGCTTAACTAGCAGTGTGTAGTAGACAACGTCCTGGAAGCAAAAATGACCCATCCAATAAAAGCTGTTGTACTGTAACTGACAAGTGTCCACAATATCACAGAAATGCAGACACCAAGCTGTCATAAAAACTGTTCTTATAGTATGTGTTGTCTGCAATTACCAGCTTCATCCTCTTGACTGTTCTGTCTCTGTGTGTGACTGATGTCCTTTTACTCTCTTTTACTCTTACAGTATAAGTGTGTGTGTGTGTAGTCTGTCCTCTGTCCAAGTCTTTGTGGTAAAAAGGGAGTTTTAGGGTCCATTGGAAGTTGCTTGACGTTACCAAATATTATCATTCTGAAAAATGGATTTGCAGCCATAAAGTAGATATTAATAGATGTCATCAATCCTGTTTAGTCTTCATATAAATGTACTGATTTAGCAACTGCAGCTAACATGCTACAGTTGTTTGAGTAATATAGTCAACTGTTGGGTCCTTTTGCACATTTAATTTGTTACTGAAAGCTACTAGGGGCTGATAGTTTCAGGTTACATGATTTGTTTTAACCTTCCTGACCCCATGTCTATTAGTAGTGAAAGCCCTTTTCTCTATGACAATGTTACAACTATCCATTTTTAGCAAATAACAACACAAATACTGCCACACCTGATGAGTTAAGTTTGGTCTATTTTTTGTGTGTGTGTGTGTGTGTGTGTGTTAATGTTGAATTATTTGGCTTCATCATAAGGTGGACATGTTACTATTGTATGGATTAATCCACCGCTGAAAATAGTCCCCATCAAATGCTCTATTTTTCTCCTGTTAGAGTAATGTGTGTTAAAAACTACAGTGACCAGTTGCTATAAAAAATCACATAAAAAATGAAACTATGTATCTGTGCGCTGTTTTTATAGATTTACATCTTCAATAGGAACCAATGGAACCAATGGACCTCAGTGCTACAGACACAATAGAGAGAGTCAGAAATGTCAGAAAGTATTGATAGACAGACTAACACTAACACTACCCTCATGCTTGAAACAGTTTTTTCTCTGATCACAAGTAATCATATACTGTGTCTTTGTAGAATTGTGCCATTTTTTTCTTCACTTGTTATGACGACAGAGAAAGAAACAATTTGAGAGAAAGAAAGAGATGGGGAGTGACTGGCCCGATGCCAGTACATCAGTACATAGGTCCTCACTCCCAACATGCAGGTTTCTTAGAGGTTCTACTGCTCAACAGCTGTATGCTGCTTCTAATCACTACAACTCCCAGCAGGAATAATCTGCTGTAATTCTTTATCACCAAATACAGTTAAGATGAGGTTAAACAGAGAGCAGCACAGCTTCAGAATCAAGCCTGTCAGGTTTCCAAACACTCCCAAAAGATTTGACCTGATGAAAAAAAAAAAAAAAAAATCCATCTGTGATTTGACAAATGGTAGGCTGAGTGAGGAGAGAGGGGAAGAAAAAACATGATTTATTTTCAAAGCTTTTACGCTGCTTTCCATTGTTCCCCGCACGTTTTAGTCTCGATGCACACTACGACTGCCAATGGGGACGTAACTGTTGCAGAGATACAAAGAACTGCTCAAATTACACCTGTGACAATTACTACAGCAAGGCGCTGTCTGTGGGACAAAAGAGTGTTATCTAAAACTACTCACAGAGAATGTACAGAAAAAAAATCAATTACTGCGAAGGCTTTGTTGCAGGTTTTAGGCTGTCTGGTATGTCACACTTAAAATATTGTATTGTCAACAGCAGATTAGTACAACAGCATGAGATATTTTAAAGGACAAAATTGCATGTGCCATAACTACGAACCTCTGAGCTATACCTTAGTCTTCACAAAATGTCTTTGTTCCACATAATATAATGTTGTAAGATTTGCTTTTGTCAGATTAAAATGTGGAAAACATGCAGAGAGAACTGGTTGAGCCAAGCAGCCTGAAGCCAGGCTAATTAGGAAACTATATAAAACTGCCAAAACCACACAGAGCAAACCAAAAGTTTGGATTATTTTTGCAAAATGATGAATAGCATCTAACACCGAACAATATCATGGTTTATTTTAATATCATTGAGAGCCAGGAAGAAAAATAAAGGCTGGAGCCACTGTGATTATACAATTTACCGCCCAGAGAGTCCATTTGTTTTCATTTGTCTTAAATCACGCACTGTTTGAACAGACGTCCCATGTAGTAAAAACTGACCTAATAGAGCTCTCAAAGAAAATATGGAAGTCTTCAACTCATTGCTGTGTCACATCATGACACTGACTGACATCATGATAAAGCACTGCTCTGGCACAGTTAAAAAAAAAAAAGAAGAGACAATCAAACAAGAGAAGCAACATGCTGTAGTCCATCATGAGGCACTACTACAGTACAGCTAACAGTAGGCTATAAAAGGGCTCTGTCATTTCCTCAGCTGGTCACTGTAGTTTTTAGCAAATGTGACTCAAACAGGAAATAATAGTGTATTCGTTTGGGACTATTTTCAGTGGTGGATGGATCCACATTTGGTACTCTAGTGTGTATTTCTGGCATTTTTATTTCTTGGTTTGGTTCACTCATGTTTTTTTTTAAAGTTTCTGGGCAACAATGGAGCTCTATGGCACAAAGAAATAAGATATAACAGGCTTTAATACACACACAATATTTGTAGTAGGTCAATTTCTTGTTGGTTTGAGACTTTTCATTGGATTTATTTCGATTTCCCTCCAACATAGATATTAATACATGTGCAAGCTCTGGTCCAGTCACCACAGCACTGATACAGCCTAAGCCTTTGCCTTGTCTACAGCACATTAGCTGAACAGATGATCTGGAAGCTCTCACTACCTATTAACAATAGAGTTGTCAATGGCCTGAGAACATAGGGTTCCTACACCAGAAACCAACACACACAACAATTAATCCCAATTATTAGCTCAGTTGTCAAAACTGCTCAGAGTTAAAGCCACCGCATAATAAAGTGTAAACTTCAACGGCTCCAATGAAGCTTAATTGGTGGGAAAGTTTGTTTTCACAGCACCTTTAGTAACTACAAGCGCTCGATATTTATTAGGCACCAAAGATTTTCAACCAAAGGGGGGAAAAAAATAAATATTCCACGTTCGCAATGAAAACCATCAGTGCTCAACATTTTTTGAGCTCAGCTGCCAATGTAGCCCTGCGCCATAGATGGAAATAAGCTTTTTATTCCTAGGGTTCAAGAACAGCTTGCTCTCTTACTGTGGAACATAATCACCACATTTGTGAACGTAAAGCAGGGCTTTGAATGTAACCATTCATCTTGAGTTACCATGTTGTCGCTCAGACATCAAGGCTCTCCAAGGCCTAGGCTCTCCACAGCAACCTACCTTGTATTGGAGAACCTAAAAGGCTTTGCCACAAAATGCCAAGTAGCCCTGGGTCCTAATAACAGAAACCACAAAGAGACAACTTATAGCAATTACAGAGGGCTTTATTAGTGCGTTAGGCACATAGTCGTTTCTTTAGTTTGCTTTGCACTGTGTTAACCGACTATTTATGTGTGCTACAGTCACAGTATGCTACTGCAAAAAGAGAGGTCATTATAAATAAACATGCAGGCATCTCAGCATGTCCTGTAACAAAAGTAGCCATTTTCCTCCCTCGAAATGACTTGAAATTCTAACCCCTCATTCTGTCAGGCCAGTTTGAACAGTTTAGGTTTGATTTGATTTCACAGGACATATTTATTCCTAACCAGAGAATAAATGTATTTGGAGAACAACTCTAATTTCCGGGTTTTGAAATAATGAAAACTGGTCCGAGTGGGGTAACATTACAGCGCAGCGTATTGTTCAGCATATGGAAGAATGTCACTAAAGCCTGTGTTGTGTTCAAATGATGACTGTAATAGTGATGATAATGCTGGTGATTCACAGCTGGCCTGTGGTGATCATTTGACCATTGCAGAGCTGTGGATTTGTTTGTGTGTATGTGGGAGGACACTTGCCTCCAAAGTTTCAAAGCTTCAAGTATAAATACACATGAAGAAATATATATATATACATACATACTGTATATATTCAAGCCCTGTGGACTCACTGTTTGTATTTGTGTTTGTCAGACTATGTGAATTGATGAAAGACAAGGCTATATCCCACATCAGTCATATTTACCAAGGCTAAGGTTCAGTCCAACACTGATGAAGGCCATTAATAATAATAAATAATGTTTGGTTGATGTCTAATTATCTATTTGAGTAGATGAAACAAAATCTGAAGTGGTAATACCTTCAGTTCAGCCTTCAACAGGAGTCAAATTTTGGTTGTATCTGATCTGATAATGGGAGTCCTGCATGATTTTTTTTTATCATTGACTATGTAATGTAATGTAATTATAGAAAATACAAGCCTACTTTATGACACTGATAGAATTAGTGGAGGAAATATCTACTACAACCGAAAACTATGAATATATATTAAAGCAAAATAAATACTTTTGCTTTAGAGAGAGGTTACACACTCCAGGATAAATAACTACCTAGAAAGCAGATATAAATATGTTAAGATAACTAATGGAAGTCTTAAAAATGGCCGATCATGGTAGCCGTAGACTCATACTGAACTGTTCTACAGAGAAACTTGCAGGTTGGCGATCCCACTTAACTAATCTCACTCATCTAAAATCTACATAGTCTTGTGAAACGTATACATTTATACATTAATTTTCCTCATGATCATTTTACTATATATAAAAACTATAAATCTTGTAAGAAGTCAAAACAATAAACATCCCCATTTTAACGCTGAGTAGCTACTGTTAGCAGCTAAGCTACGTTAGCTATATTTGACACAAAACGGTGAGGCTAACAACAACACTGTAACTTGGTTGTGTTGCAATTCACAGTGTTAAACTTGTAGGTTTACATCTTTCTGCTCTGCTCTGGATATGTGTGTTTCTGCTGCTGCCCAACACCTCCCTGTATATTCTCAATTTCCCAGTCTGTCTTGTCTGCTACCTACGTCTGACTAAAGCAAAACAAAATGATCATCATCTGTTAGCTGATCCAATGTGCCTGCTGCAGAACGCTGGTGTTGTCTAGTGAAAACAGAGAAAGCTCTCTTCCCTTGCATGTATCATGTTAGTGAAGCCTGGAAGAGAAATGTAGTTTTTTTTTTTTTGTAATTAATACTATTCATATCACCCAAGTCACTGCAGTATATGTACCTACTGTATGTACTGTATGTGACACCAAAGCTATTTTTACTCTCAACCCCTAATCTCTGGTTGTACGTCTTTCAGCTGTAATCAGTTTAACAGAAGATTATTTTTAATAGTTTTATTGAAATTCAAATGATCCAATAATTCACAAAAATAGAAAAGATAAGAGGAAACAGGGCACAAATGCTGCTTTCCTATCCTTTTAGTTTTAGACCCCTTGAGATTTATTTTGGATCCCCTTAGTGGGGGCAGCGACCCCCAGGCTGGGTGCTACCAATTTAAGAGGCTACTGTGATCAAAATTTTATCAACTACTTCACGTTCTATAAATAATTGTGATATTATTTGAAGCATAGTGTTTGTACTGTTGGAATCTGTGCACATTACTTTGAACACTGTGTGGAAGTAAATGTTGATATACAGTTTATATGCAGTATGTTTTCCCACAATGCTTCACTGAGCGTGTGATATATTTTTTGTGACATAGAAGCTGAACACATCAGCCTTTCCTTCTCCTCAGCTATTGTGTGTATGGCTGAGAGGCCAAGACGCTGCGTCCTCAATCTATTTCCCAGGCTGAGGCTCTGCACCGCAGCTTGAGAAGCCTAGGTCCCCTTTAGTCGCTCCCTTTTTAGCCTCCTTTTTACCTTTCTCAAACAATAGATCCTGCCCCACTCCAAGCAGCAGCTCCCCAAACACTCAGTGAATAAAGTTAGTCCAACATGCGGCCCTTAAACCCACCCCGAGACTGCTGCCGGGCAGCCACACTCGCAGAATTGTTTGTTAATAGTCCAATTAGATAATTGCCATCTTTCACTCCTTTCCCTCTCTGTTTCCCATAAAGACATGAATGGCACTCAGGGAGGGGGGCAGCTTGAAGAGGGCTTCTGGCCAGCTAAGGTGACAAGAAGGGCCAGTGAATGTTCCTTGCACTAGGCCACTGGTTTGAATTGAATCATTGTGGCCTAATCAATGGTCTTATTGGATTACTGGCCACTGCTGTGTTCAGAGATATTGTTGCACTGACAATGAAAATAGCTAAGAGTTGGTGGTTGGGTGGGTGGGTAGTGGGCTGGAAGGCGAGTGGTGGAGAGAGGTAGGGGCCATTCCAGGGGTATGCGTGTGTGTGAGAAGAGAGAGTATGTGTAGGCAGCCTAGGCACTAATGACAAGTTTTGTTCCCCTTTTTTTTTTTGTCTTTTTTCAAATGCGTAGGTTAAGATTATGAGAGCTGAAGATGGCTTCTGGGTTGCATTCAGTTGATTGAAGGATGTGGCGTTAGTGTCCAGGAGCTCGTCGGGTTTCTCTGCATAGCTCGCTGAATGAACGCAGGACGACACAGGAAACTTTAACACAATTCCTATAAAAGCAAAGACAGTGTTGCGTGCCGCTCTCTGTGGCTGGGGCGTCATTGGCTTTATACATTTTGATCAACGTGGATTTGTTCGTTATCCTTTTCACCTTTTTCTCTCTCTCTCTCTCTCTCTCTCTCTCTCTCTCTCTCTCTCTCTCTCTCTCTCTCTCTCTCTCTCTCTCTCTCTTTCTCCTCTCTCTGGCTTGCTCCCAGTTTCTCTTGCCTACAATAGCCGGTAGTGGCGAGATCCGCACATTGCAGAATTCCGCTGATTGGCGAGGGAGCCAAAAGGAAAACGGGATCAAAGTTCGCTGACATGCTGCGGCAATCAGGTGCGTTGTGAAAAGTCGGGGGGGGGGGGGGAGAAATGGCTGGCTGCGTTCTCTGGACGGAAGAAGGAAGCAACCGGGAACTTTTTTAAAGGTCTGGAAGAGTCGTACCCCTGTGATTGTTGTGCGTTCATGTGGGGGTTCAGGGAGGTTTGGTTGCGAGACAAGACCAATCATTTGTCTTGATTCCCTGGGCTGAGAGCAGGCAAACTGAGGGGGACGGGACGAGCAAACCCCTCCATCAAGACCTGATCTATTTTCCCCAAACAATTTAGTATATTCATGAGGTTACGCAAATGTGGAGGCAGCGAAATTACCGTAATCAATTGAAACAGCGAGTGCGCATCCATGGCTCTGATTATTTGGAGATCATCTATCAGCCTGATGTCTATGTAATGAGGAAAGGGGGGCATTGAATTACTGGCGAGTTTCACTGAGAAGTCCATGATCATTGGGCAGGGGAGTTTGGTCAGTGATAATAGGGCTCCTTGGTCGGGCGACGGAAGTATTTCACCTAACATTAGATAGCTGACTCTGCCCTGCTGAAAGGTGCTGTTTTGAAACTAAAACCCCACACTGTCCAGACAATCCGGTGCTCCGTGTTCTCCGTAATCTCCTTTTTTTCCCTCCACCTGACAAAGAAAGAAAGAAAAAAAAAAGAAAAGAAAGAGGCGGACAAGCCCCAAGTCCAAGAGGATACACTGAGCATGGAGGTCAGGTACAACCAAGAGACGGAAGGGATGGTGTTGAAGAATGGACTAAAGGAAGGGAAAGATGGAAAGGATTCCCAAGGAAGCTTGTCCAAAAGCTTCCTCAAGGAGCAGCAGGACTCCTTTTCCCCGTCTGGGACCGTGGACAACTGCGAGAAGAACAGGGGGAGCACGGGGGACCCGGACTACTGTCGGAGAATACTAGTTCGAGGTAAATCTGAAGGCTTTTTTCTAAGAACTTGTAGTGTCTTTCTTTGGTAAGTCTAAACTTGTAGCACTGCTTAGAAGCTGCTTTACAATCAGGAACATGAGAGTGTCTTTAACAACAAGTTTTAAAATGAAGCCTCTCTAATAATAGACAGCAGTGGAAAAAGCACAATCAGTTTTTCTTAATTACAAGATTTCATTTAACCTTAAAGTTAAAGCTGATAGCAAAATGTAACCTTAAACTGAATATCAGTTATAATTGTGTTTTATTTAATTCACATTTATGGAACCTATTTACAACACAGAGCCCCCTTGTAAGTTGGTAGCTAACAATTATGGCAAAGAAAAGAGAAAAAAAATGAATAGATAAGAAAGAGATTACTACTATTTGTCATGTAAAAGAGGTAATTATTTTTTAAAGAAATATATTTTTTATTTTAGGCCATACTTGACCATCACATGACCACTGTGATTTTTTCATTGTTGTCACTAGACTTTTTGTAAATAGTGTAAAATGTTCAAATTTCGGACAAAGTTATTAAATAGAACAATTGATTTATTTTCCTCGGTTATATTTAAATGAATGCAAGCAGTTTTAAGGTTTATATTGTATGTCCTCCACTTCACATTCAGCATGATACATATTATAATTATATCTGTTTAAACATAGACAAAAAGGTTAAGGGAAGTCAGGTACACACAGAGTCATTTATGTCATTTTCTTCATGCAGTTTTGGCCAAAAACTGTGTATTAAATCAATATAAAACATTTATAACTATAATGAATAGAAAACATGGGATTAGTTTCATAGGATATAATGAGACAGAGAAGCCTTCCTGACTTAAATGTACAAAGTATATTCTGTTCTGTTTCAATATTTTATTGAACATCAATTATTTAATATGTGTGACTTGTCAATAATAAAAATAATTATTAATGTATTGCAGCATTCAAACTACTCTTATTTTGTGTGTTGTAATTCTGTGTTAACATACAGATATGAAAGGAACATATTCCATTCTTTTTTATTTAATACACACTATATTTTTTTTCTTATTATGAGTATACATATCTAAACATTTTGTATACACAATGAACAATATCTAAAAATGTCTCAATTTAATTCATCCAAGAGAAAACAATTGTGGTGTTTTATGTTCATGGTATTTACTATTTTATCCTTTAATTATTTAAAATATAGTGTGTTTGAAGCTTATTGATATCATACATTATTTAAACAAACAGCATTTTGTCTCTAAGTAAAAAAGTACATTTTAGAACATTCATTTATTATTATGAATTCTCATTATCTCTGCTACCTTTCTTACTCTGATAATAAAAATAATACTAATAATTATATTTCACATGTATCTTTTATGTAATTGTTCATCACTGCCCTTTGGCTCAGTGAATTCAAAGTGTTCATTGTTACAGATGCTAAAGGCTCGATTCGGGAGATTATCCTGCCGAAGGGTTTGGATTTGGACCGGCCCAAGCGAACCCGCACCTCCTTCACCGCAGAGCAGCTCTACCGGTTAGAGATGGAGTTTCAGAGGTGCCAGTATGTTGTTGGGAGGGAGCGAACAGAACTGGCCCGTCAGCTCAATCTGTCTGAAACTCAGGTGTGTATGCATCACAAATGTTCTTTAATACATCCTTTATACACTCATTCATTTATTCTAAGGATGGTGGATGTGTTTGTAGCAATCATATAATCTATAGTGTGAATTTCATTTCATTTCCTTTTTGTACCTAATCTCAATACTACCATTTATTTTAAACATCAAACTGAGGCTATAGAATATTACACACATGGATTTTTGATTTTACCTTTAAAATTCTTAATCTAATATAATTTCTAAACCTTGACACAAATACATCATTCCTAGTCAGAAAAACAGTTGTTGATTTTAAAGGCACTCACTCACACACACACACACACACACACACACACACATACTCACATATATCATTTACAGGGTCTCATTAAATTGAAACTCCAGAAACAATACTGATGTAAACAAACAGCAGCAGTAGAAGACAGTACTTGCATTCAATGACGTGTTAGCACTGACTCGCTGCTCTGGATTGAAATGTGTGACTGACCTTTGGTTTACATTTGGATCATGGGTTGTGACTTTAAGTATTAGCCACTGAAAGACTTGTAATGATAGAGTATGTGTGCCTTTAAAGTAAAGGTTTGCCTGTTTAATACATTAGATATATTGTTATATTGTTGTTTGATGTTATTGCCTAAAGCTGCTAAAATATAAGTTGCCGTGACCAAAAAAAAAAAAAAGTGCGTACTTCCTCCTCATCTCTCTCTGTGTGTGTGTGTGTGTGTGTGTGTGTGTGTGTGTGTGGGGTCAGCAGTAGGTCACACAGAGTCCGCCATGTGTGAACTGCATTTGCACTCTGTGTTTGACACCAGATTCCAAAGCAAGTCACCCGCTCACTCTTTATAATTTGGACTTTGAGGCAACCTCATCTTCTCTGCTTCATAGCTTTGGTGTATTTTAAGCTTTTAAGTTGTCTTCATCTATCTATCTATCTATTTATCTATCTATCTATCTATCTATCTATCCATCTATCCATCTGTCTATCCATCTATCTATGCCCCCCTTTTCTTTCTTTTTTTTTTTAAACGTGCAAAACGGGAAAACGGGGCCATCACCTTGGTCTCTGGTGCCAATGTGTCGTGGCTTTCATAAGCTGTTAAAGGGAGCTGAAAAGGACACCATAACAAACAGCTGCAAGATTTTTTTAAAATAAGAAATATGTAAATTCGACCCTCTTATTTGTTTTAACTTGGCATATTTCTTTTGCTTTATTATTTCTTTTTTTTAATCTGACGCAAAACACAATCGTTGCTTTTCTTTTCCTATAAATTCCAAAATGAATTCATGGTGGTAAAGATGATATTTTGCATTGAGGTAACAGAGAAAAGCATCTTCTCTTCATTTTAAGCAGCACAAAGGCTTCATAGCCTGCCTCTCATTCCTGATCAAACACCTTTTAATGACAACGTGCTGAAATGAACATTTTCTTCTGTTGGCACTCGCAGGTTGTTCCATTAAGAGACTCCCAGCATTTAGCTTAATCATCTTTTGTTTGAGCTAGCAGCTTCTACCTTGTTGTGTTTTTTTCTCTCTGTCACCTCTAAAAAATGAACAAGACGTTCCCACTGAGCAATCTTTCTGCTGGAAACAGAAAAAGTATTGGATTTAACGGCGGGGTTTCTTTCTGCTTGATGTGAAATGATTGTTAACAGCTGATGAAGAGTTAAACCACCTACTGAAGTGAAGAGAAAAAAAAATTCAAATGTGATTGGAGCAGTTAACTTATTGAGCTTTGGGGAGCTTGATGCTGATTGGTACATGTATATTTTGTGGCATAAGAGAGCAATCAGGTGTGATTACAGGAGATTTCTAGGTACGGTTCATATAAGAGATAAACAGTGGATTAGAAAAGACAGCATTGTTTCTGTTTTGATTTTTATTCAATTAAAAAGAGTGTGTGAAGCTGGACAATAGATATGTCAAAATAACTACATGGATCTGTTGAGACGGATGAATGACTTGATTGAACATAAACGTACACTTTAATCAATGATATCACTACGGCTGCATTGCTTTTTTTCTTTCACTGCTGCATATATTCTGTTAATACTGCTGATTAAATCTAAAAACTGTGACAAACATTTACAACAAACACAGCATTTCTGAAACAAATGGAGCTTCAAATTTTGAAATCTTTCTTTTTGCATTTTCGCAAAACCATCAGATGTTGAGTTTTTTTGTTCAATTATGGCAGCCATCTATCTTTTTAAAAATGTCGTCTTCAAATGAGGATTTAATGTGTGATTTATGGTTCTACAGAATAGCAGGGAATCCCACCGTGCTGACTTAAAGCTGGCACAGGTGATTCAAGTCACAGTGAACAGGAGCCATTTTGAATTTGGAGGTGTAGAGAATGAATATTTACACCACCAGCCAACTAAACTTTGTGTTTTTTTAGTTTATCTCTAAACATACTGCAGACTAACACACTTAGGTTTACATCTAACGTCATGATCGATTAATATGCCAATTATTTTTCCAGTAAAACAATTAATCATTTATTTAATTATCATATATTTATTATCACAAGAACCTAAAGTGACTTAATTATATTGGTTGTTTTCTCTAATGAAAACATCACCTATTGAAAAATATTCCATGTACAATGATAGAATACAGAGAAAAGATTGAGATGCTTTATCTAAGAAATATGTGATTTTTTTCTAAACCTTATAATTAACCTAAAAATTCAACAACTATTAACACTGTTGGCAATGCTGTTAATTGTTGTTTATTGTTATTTTTTTCTGTTTTCCAGATAGTTGTTCTATGTTATTTCTGAAAATGCTTTAATGTTTTAAATCTTTGCAACACTACATGACAAAGCTAATATTTTGAATTTGACTTGCTGCTTGAATCTTCGGTGCTGTGTGTGTGTGTGTGTGTGTGTGTGTGGCTTTAAGTTGAGGAGTGTTTTATAGATGAAGAGCTGAAGAACAAGTTTTGACTGAATTAACTGCTGGTGTTCTCCTTCCTTTTGACTGAAGAAAAGCACTGCAGCAGTCAGTGTGTGTGTGTGTGTGTGTGTGTGTGAGCGAGCATCCCGGCTTAGTATACACATAATGTATAGTGTAGTGTGTGAGTGCATGTGGAGGTGGGGTGATGGGAGATGGACAGCCGCTACACTGTGAACAAAAGCGATGGAGAAAAAGCAATCAACTTAATCTGTGTAGACACACTGTTGTACAATATAGCTCATAGTGCAATTATCTCCAAATAGTGAGATTATCAGATTAATGCTGCGCTCTGATCACAGGCCTTTTTACAGTATCCAAGAATGTGAATTACTGCAGGGGAAGTCATTTTTTTAATTGCTGTACCAATAACAACAATAGAAAAGTGAGTTTTTATTAATATTTTGCTTGTGTAACCCATACAGGTAATGTGTTACTTCCTGTAATAATACTCCCTTCTTTTTATCATCTGTCTGCATGTCTAGGTAAAGGTTTGGTTCCAGAACCGGCGCACTAAGCAGAAGAAGGACCAGGGGAAAGACTCTGAGTTGCGTTCGGTGGTTTCAGAAACAGCAGCGACCTGCAGCGTTCTCAGACTGCTGGAGCAGGGCCGTCTGCTGACTCCCTCCGGTCTGCCTGGCCTCCTGCCCCACTGCGGAGGAGGCGGTGGCGGCGCTCTGGGTTCGGCCCTGCGTCCTCCCTCCATGGCCATGGTCAGTAATGGCAGCAGTAGCAGCAGCAGCAGCAGCAGCAGTGGCGGAGGCGGAGGTAGTAACGGAGCGTCTGGCAGCAGTCCTCCTCTACCGGCCGTCACCAGCTCAGGGACAGTGACCGGTCTGCAGAGCTCATCAGCTGCTCACGGCCTCTTCGGGTTCCCCATGCCCTCTTTACTCAGCGGCGTCGCCACCCGCATCTCCTCCAACCCACTGTCCATGGCCGGCTCCTTGGCTGGAAACCTCCAGGAACTTTCTGCCCGCTACCTGAGCTCCTCTGCTTTTGAGCCTTACTCGCGGACCAATGGCAAAGAATCCATGGACAAGAAAATCCTGGAATGATGCTTTTGTTTTTAAACACAGAAGGAATTCTCTTCTTTCCTCCTGGACGCGTTTTTCGGTTGTTTCCTTGGCTTTTACTGTGTTGGTTTGGTTTTTGCTGAGTCTCTTTCATCTGTCATGTGTCATGTTCTGTAGCAGGTCATGTAATCTAGTTGCACATCTGGCGCCTTGTACAAAGAAGAAAACAAAAGACAGACACAAGCTTGTCTAAACTGAGAACGGGGGCCGCGGTGGGAAGATTTTTGCACAAAAATGCTCACATAGGACTTTTGTTACGCAGGCTGAAGAGAGATTACTGTGGGAGCTTTCTGATTCCTGTTGAACAATAGTTTAGTCCTATCTATTTATCCAATATGACAATATTCAGAGGAGCCCAAAGGTTATGGCTGCTTTACACTATTCAAGCTCCACTGCTGAAAGGAAAGAGGTAGATAGTGTATAGCAGGGAAGTGTTGGATTGGTGACAGAAAGTGTTAAGTGATGGTATCTTTCTCAAGTGTGTTTTTATTATTTGATGGTGTTGGGTAAATGCATGTCACTGCAGTGAGTAGTTCTAGAGAAAGAAAGAGAGTTTTCGCAATGGTTTGTGAGCTCCACAGAGGAAACGAAAAGAAGTAAGGCCTGTATCTTAACATAGAATCTGAGGAGAGGAGGGAGGAGGGGGGAACGAGGGGTAAAGGTCACTAAAAGTCTGCTGCCAGCGCAAGAAACCTGTTGCATTTGAATTTGCTCGTGCAGATGCAGATTGCAAAAAAAAAAAAAATCTAAGATTTTTTTGCGTGTATCCGTTTGTCAGTTCGGCCCAAAAACAGAATCCAAGAGAAGGTGTGTGTGTGTCATACAGTACGATGGTTCTATTGTTCAGTGTTGTTTTCTCAATGGTTTTTGGTGAGGATGGAAACATTTTTCAACATAAAAAGTCTTTCGCTTTGTGACATTTTTCGTCGTCAAGATGCAGTACCTGACTTTATTTGTTTCTTTTTTGTATTAATTTTTATTGTCTGTGTTTTTTAAACACCACTGTGAGTTCTCAGAGTTTTTGGTGTACAGTTTCTATCCCTGTGCAGGAGACACTGGAATGAGTTGCTGAAGAGAGAGAGAGGGAGAGAGAGAGAGAGAGAGAGAGAGAGAGACAGTGGTGGTGGGGGTGGGGGGTTCGGGGGGGGGGGGGGTCTTAAAGAAAAGCTTTTCAGCGATAGTAAGTTGCTCGCTTTGTTCAACACGAAAAAGGTTTTTTTTTCAATCACCAAGACAAATATAATAACCTTTTACTTACTGTGTGAAAACTTTCAAAAATCCACTGCTGTTTAAGCAGACTGATGCATGTGGAGACCGAATGAAATTATTGTAGTATAAAAGTACTGGAAAAATGAGAAATGTACCTTTAAAATTGTTATTTTATTGTAAATTATTCACTTCTGTAATTAATAGATTATTAGTATATCTGGAAAATAATGAATGAATGAATGTATTAGCGGGGTTGAGGAATCAATCAAAAAGCTCTTTGGTGCTGTTGTTGTGAAATATCTTGAAATTTGTGAAACGTGTGGTACAAATGTGCATATATATTATGTATATGGCTACAGACAAAGACAAGTGTGTTTTTTTCATTTTTCTTTCATACATGTTGCTATGAATCAAGTTATGATAAATTTCATGACTGTTATACCTCTTATACACTACAGCTCCATGTGTGGGTGTTTGTTTTTATTAAGCGTTGGGTCACATGATCGCTATTTGACTTCCTTTAAACGAAGGAAGTCAAATAATAAGAAAGTGAAACTAATAACAGCTTTACAAATTGAATAGGATGTTCATGACTGGGAGATTTTAGATTTTCACATTGGCCTGAAATAGTTTGTAAGTAGTGGAGAATACATGGAACACAGCTGAGGATGTGGGTTCCACTCATTATTAAGTAGGAGTGGACAAAATGCTGTTTTTCCCCACTTGTACAGTTTAAATGAGTGTCCTCTTACTATCCAGCTATTCATAGCTCAATGAGAGAAGAGAGAAGTTATTAAAATGCTGATACGCTCGTCTGTGCATAAACAATAATGGGAAAACTTTGTACACTTATTTTACCCTGAGATTCTAAAAATGACCTTACAGACAATGTTTGGAGCTGAAAAAAGAATCTAAATCCCACCGGTCTTTAGGTGGAAAAAATATTTAAATATTTAAACTGTACTTAGATAAGGTAAAAATATGAGCTATTAGTAAGAATTCTCTCTAAATGAAACTGAATGTAATAAGTCAGGTTAGTGCAGCAATAATACTGATTTTTCCAGAGAATTTGTCATGTTTATGTTGGGCAACCAGTATTATTGAAACCTGATAACCAACCCTAAGCAACACGCACTAAAATAACATCAATGTGATGTAAATGTGTCAGATTTAGCCAAAAGGCTCATTTTCAGCTTACACAAAAACATCAAATCACACATGAGAACATAAAGGAAAGGAAACCTATCCAAAACATTACACAACCCTAACTCATCGTCAGTTTATAATTGATAATGAAGCTCATGAGAAATGGCACCAGAAAAAGTCAACACCCAAGAATGAGCTTTCATGCTCAGAGTTGCACAGATTTTTTCAGGGGGGGCAATAAAGAATTGGAACCCCTCGGACACGGGACGGGAGCATTGGTTTACTATACGCTCACTTCATCTGTGTACTTACTGGGACGTAGCTGAGACGCTGCAGCAGGATGATCCACACTCAACTGTCAGGATGTGTTGTGGTCGGAGTGTGCAGAGAGGAACATGACACTTCTCCTGGACCATGAAGACATACACCTTAATTAGTTTCAAACACAAAGTAAAGCAACTATGAATATCTAGTTGAAAAAAAAATTCTTATCATAATTTAAATGATGAAAAAAGTAGTCCCAGATGCATTTCCTTTTGATGCTACTTCATACTTATACTAAATGTCATATTAAAATATTGTACATTCTACTACATTTATTAAATAGTATGCAGATGAAGATTTTACATGTGACACAATTTATAAAATATGATAATCAACAGAATATGAAGTAGTTCAAATAAGCTCCACCTGCTGTTAAAATGTCACATATTGATGTATCAAAAATAATAATGCAATAATTCAATATTCACACACTATATATACACTCTGAAAGTACTTTTACTCTCAATGCTTTCTAAGTACTTTTATCCTGTCTAGTTTTGCTTCAGTCAGAGTAATCACAGTAGAAATGTGAAGACTGTCCAGTAACAGAGAAAACTGAGGCTCTTTTGTGAGTAGAGCCAAAGAAACCAATCCTCCCCACCGTGTCTTGGGAATCTCCCTGGAGGGAGAGAGAGAAAAAAAGGTCACATTTACACCTCCTACCCCCCTCACACACTCACCCCCACCCATTCTCTCTCTTCACCCTAAGTCCAATTAGAAGGAAGGTTGGGGAGGTTTTTGTAAGTGGGGGGTTTGGTGTGTGTGTGTGTGTGTGTGTAGTGTGTGTATGCAGGCGCAGGGCTGTCATAGTTGCAGACCACCAACACATTTTCTCCCATCACATGATCCGCTCTTTAAGCTCAGGTCTTAGAAGGTGAAAGAAAGGCTACATCCTGTCTTGTTTTTAGTATCTGTTTTTTTGGCCTTGTCCTTTTTTCGCCATACAGTGGATCTGCGGATTAACATCCTAACAAGTCTTGATAAAGAAGCGACCTTCTTCTTGCACACTGATCCAGCGACTTTTAAGCTCCACGGTGCAACAAATCTACAGGATTCCCCTCTAGGCATCCCGGGCCTGTGAAAATCCTGCACAGCTTAGTCACTCTGCTTCCTCGTAGAATAATTAATCCCATTAAGTAATCAAAGGATTGAGGGGTGCGGAAACCCCTCAAAAGCGACGGTTCCACTTGTGTATTCTGTAAAACACTTAGCATAAAGCCATTAAACAGCGGTAATTTCTAAATGTGATGAAATCCTACAATGTTTAATTGCAAGTGCGGCACCCTTGCTACTGTACTGACACAAAGTTTTCAGTTTAGAATAACAAGATATTTAATTTTTTAACAGTTTTAATAATGCTATCAATGGCTGCATTTGTTCTCTGAGCTCCACAAGCTAGACTCCTCTCCTCCACTACGAGAGGCACCTGGTTGCAGGCCTCCACTGTGAGGTCGCTTCTGGTGCAGGCTCCACTGTCAGAACGCCTCCACTGTCAGGACGGGAAGTACGGACTTTTTTGGGGGGCGGGGCAGGGGGGAGTGAGGACGTTTAAATGTCCATTTCATCTGCCTTTTAACTCGAGTGAGACCAGTGAGTCAGTATATGTCCAGATTAGCGGTGAGTTGCTCATTTTGCTTATCCACAGAAAGTAAATGCATGGTTTCTTGTGTTCTTCATCAATATAGGTGGCGTAAAATAGTAACGTTATAGAAGTCATTAATGATGCAAATTACCGGATTTGTGTTGTCGTTTTGAAGTTAGATAACGCCAAAGTTAACTTTCTCCAATGGCGGTTAGCATCAACACCTTCAATTCTCAGGGATTGTTAACTTTTTAGTCCATAACGTATAATAACTGTTCGCATGTGTTTGTATGTAACGTTATGAAACATTTTTGTTAACTTCTTGCATTAGCTGGGCATCGTCACAAAGTTGAAAACGTGTCTTTCTGAACTCACAAACATGATATGAGACAGCCAAGATACCAACACAATGCAACACACCATGATGTTTTACCAGAGGTCGACTAGCTCCTGTTTAAGTGCACAAGTGAAATCAAAATGTGGCACGAATACTTGGCACATTTTTATTTTTCCACCTGTGTTGTATACTACAGTATATAAACACAACGACTAGTAACTGAAATGACTGAGAAATGGCATGCTTCTGTACCATCAATACTTTTGTTTTTGATACTTGAGTATATTTTGCTTCTAACATAACATACTAGATTACTTAAGTGTCTTGTTATAGCCACTGTCACTTAAGTACGTTTTTGAATGCTGAACATTAACCCGCAGTGCAGCATTTTCGTAGTCATTATTAATTCTTCTACAGAAGTAAGGCCTCATTTACACTACCTGGTGCAAGTGGCCATTTTACCTGTAAGCAAAGACAAAGTTTGCAGGCTGTATACATTAATTTGAATTGAAGTTCATGTACTATAATTCAAACGCATTCCATGTGATGGAAAAGCCAAAGGCATGTTTAAACCAAGCCAGACTTCAGCGGCATTTGGAGGTCCACATTAAAAATGCCATTGCATTTTAAGGTAATGCCATTGCATTTTAGATTAAAGAGACACACGTCACACAATTCATGTGACTTGTTTGTCATTGTCTAATATAAACATTTTCTGGACTTACTCTTAGATAAGAAGATCTGCCGCCAACTGATCATTTTGCTTATCTATATATTTTCAGGATGAAGAGCAGCAGGCTGAGGTCTCAGTCAGACTCTCTCTTTCTCTGCCAAGTGGACCTGCCTGATGTTCTGTATATGGGGGAAGGAGAACCAGGCTGAGGCTGCTCTGCAGTATGGGAGGGTGTGGAAAGATCAACTGGATGACCATGAGAAGGAATCAATCCTGGAGCCCTTCAAATTCACATTTTATAGCACTGAGGACATTCTGTGAGGAAATAATGGACAAAAGAAATAATTTGGCCTATTGTGAATGTCACACAGATGAGTGACTTGTGTACAGAACATTTGATCATGTTGTGACTTGGTGTGTTTTTATGTTTTCTCTTTGATCACTTAATAATTCACTTGGATTATACTGTAGATATCAAGAGTTAGGGTTGTACCTAGTGGTACTTAGGTGTTCCAGAAGCACAAGAACATAATTAGCATAGACATAGAACCAAACATGAAATTTATGGTGGATAAGAATAAAAATACAGAATAATACAACAGAAAAACAAATAAAGTAAAACAGCAGTGCAATAAAGTCAAAGTTAAATGGTAATGAAAAGCCAGTGAAGTACTGTATATACTGTATAGTACACAATAAAATGTATAGGCCTATGATATCTTATGAGATGTTGGCTTATGAATATGAGTAATAACTTAAAATTTGTGCATTGACCAATGTTATTCCTGCCCAACATTGTTTTCATTGATCAACTATTTGACCTCTTTTCAAGATCCTAAGCTTTATAGTAGGCCACAAAGACAATTGAGCCCCGGGTCATATCCCCCTGTTTGTTTTTCATAATGACTAAGTTGTACAGTTAAGCAGTGCAGTGTATATTAGTCTACATATATGGCAATCATTAATGAGAAGTGTTTTGAAAAAGACAAAGGCTAATGCTTCAATTGTCCAAATCAAAAGCTTTATTTTATATATACTATAGCAATTGATCGATTTTACGTCATATTTTTACTAATTCATGCTTTTGTGAGGAAAGCGATTCAACCGGAAGTGCATTCGCGATTTTATTTTGAAACGTATCCCGTGCATTTCCTGTCCTGATAGTGGCGGTGGCTTGAGAGTGGAGCCTGCGGTGGTAGCGGCCTCACAGTGGAGGCTGCTTGAGAGTGGAGCCTGCACCGGAAGCGACCCCACAGTGGAGGCCTGCAGCCAGGACCTCTTGTCCACTACAGGACTATTCACAGACTGATGGGGTCAACAGAAGTCCTCGAAAATTAACCATCAAATATGTTATTTGGCATTGCCTTTTGAAACAATATATGGACATTTTTAGCATTTTTGACACCACTGTCAGCTGGAAAATGTCAAATATCAGAGACTCCCAAAACTGTTGCTAGACTTATTGAAGTGACACTTTTCTGATCTGACATAATTTAAAATGGCCATTGTTAAAATGCTGTAAAATTCAGCAGGGTTTCAGCCAATATTGTCCTACTTCTGCCTTTTTCCTGATAGACAAGAGTCGTAATTCAAGGTCTCAATTAATTGTATGTACAAGTTTCTTTAGGCAACAGTTGCTGTCATTTATCATTTATCTTACTTATATGAGATAATCACTTATTTTAGCAACAACAGAAGGGCTCAGGTCACCTGACGAGATGAGTAAAGCTAATAATATTCTATTTGATTATTCATGTCATCACATTACTATATACGTGTGTGTGTTTGTGTGTGTGTGTGTGTCTGTATAACATCAATTCAAAGAAAGCACATGCATTCACTGCTCTATGTCAGTAAAAGGAGATTTAACTTGATTAAAAGGGATTAGCTTGTGATTTTCAAGGAGCAAATAGTCTAGGGACCTAGCGCAGTGTGATAATGATCTGTAGTTAAAAAGAAGTCTTCCAATAAATGCTTAGTGAATAAATAGGAAGCAGTGGCATTCAAGGACGGCCATCTAACTTTCTCATATAGTATATAACAACGTGTTCTGAAGCCAACTCCACCAGAATGATAGACTATATCCAGAGGTTTAAGAGTCAAGGCAGGAGAGTGTATATCAATTATATCACTATAGTCCATAACATGAAAAGTTTGACTGAACAATTTACTTTCTTCAAGTCTGGGTAACACCTTGCTTATTTCTATAAACACAGCTCATTTTCTTTTAAGGACTTTGTTCATTAATATGTTTTTTGAAGTACAGCCTTTCATCATGCCAGAAACCAATTATCGTGAATGAATTTAATGTGAAAGACACCACTTTAGTTGGTGAAACCTCAGAAAATGATGACTGAGCTTTATGGAGCTTTCAAACTACTTTTAGATTGCTTTAGTCTCACTGCTCTCATCAACCTTATTTTAGCAGAAGACAGCAGTTTTTTAGTTCAAAAAACCCCCAAAAAACCCAAACAAACTCCTAACACCAAACAACCAACAAAGTTAGAGACTAACATGAGGGAGCATTTAGCAAGCTAAACTTAGCAAGCTAAATGCTCCATCGTGGTGCTTACAAAATGACAGTGTGCACAGATTTCGCAGCTTTGTGCTCCTCAGACTGCTGCTTTCTCTTGTTACTAACTTGTTCGGAACGGGCCGATTGCTTGACCTCCAGCTGCTACTTCAACACATAGAACAACTAATACAGTTGATGTGAGGTGTTAATGAGTATACACTAACAACATGAAAGTAACATATCTATCATACACAGATGATATAAATAATAGACTGACTACTCTTATAGTAAATATATGTTCTTTTTTTATTTAAAGTCAAATAAGAGCTGAATTTAAAAATAAAATATCATTCTAAAATACAGTGGATCGATTATATTGGGCTCTTAGATCATTCTTATATTCTGTACCTTCAGATGTGTGCTTTGTCTGAGGTGGCACTTCACAATCACCATAGTCTCTGAGCATATGACACAAACTGGTCTTGAACTGTCTGTGGAAGTATTTGCTCTATTTTATGCACTTAACTACAGTCATAGTATATTGGGCTCTAAGTACTTCCAAAACAAGGGGTGACCTATGCCCAACCATGTACCTGAATGCCTCCTGCATACTCACTTGCTGCTGATCTGATAAAAGTCCTGCTAATGCCACACTTTCTGTCTAGGCATGGAGTCAGAGTGTGTTCTTGATTACAAGCTCTGTTTTCCCTGTCTACTTTTCTCTCTTTATAGAGCACATTCCTCTGACTTGTCTCACACTTTGTCTCTTCTCCCTCCCTAACATACTGGAGTCAGTCAGCATAGCTCTGAAGCTCTTCCCTGCCCCTACCCCTACCCCTAATCCAGTTGGTATATTCAAAGTTTATTAATATTAAACGTATTGCGTTTCCCAATTGCACCAAATTTGACACTGCGCTCATTTTCCCCCCCAGCAATGCACCTACCAAGTGTGGAATTGATGGGATAAACGGTTCGAGAGATACAGTCACACAGACAGAGATTCCTTCCTTTATTCATACTACTATCATCTCGTTAGTCAAAGAAACAAAGGCGAACATTCACTACAGCCACCAAGAACTTTTACAGATCAGTGTGGACTGCACACAAACAATACCACAGGAGATTCTCAGAACACAAGGTCTTATGTGGATCCCCATCCCCTGGGGAGAGGTGATGCAGATGGGGCAAGGAGAGGAAACAGAAGCAGGGTAAACAACCTGGTTCACTAGCCTGGGTAAGAGTCGCTCCATACAAAATCCCTCTACCTGCTGTTTTTATTTGTGAATGCAAGATCACTCGCTAATAAATGGACAAACTCAGACTGAGTATTGCTACACCGAGAAGTACAAAGGCCTTTAAAATCAGGAGACACCTCAGCCTACAGGACCACCTGAGTGAACCTTAAGAGAGGTATAAGGTCTATAAAGCAAAACTACAAACTATGGATAGAGGAGGTGAACGCATCTGCTCCCAAGACACTTCACCTACACCAACTGTCCCAGCTGATCTAGACCAACACCAGTTTGCCCACAGATTGACAGATCTCTTAATTTTTTTTTGCCATTTTAGCAAATATAAGTTCAGGTACGAAAGCCCTCTAGTGACCATAATTATGACTCTTGTCAATTGGGAGTAAAGGAGTAACATTATTATAGAGCCACGAAGTCCACACAGTGAGGATGTTGGAGGAAAGAGGTAGGTCAACAAAATATCAGACTTTAACATCACTTCCTGTTTGCTACTGAGAATAAACACTGTTTTTTTAACCATGGAAATGATTGTACCGTAACCTTATCCTAGTAGTTATTATTGTAACCATGACAAAGATAATTGATCTAATTTAGACAGTGTCACCATTATGTATTTTATCCACCAGGCAACCCATTTTTTACAGTGTAAAATATATATAATACAATACATTGGCTCCATACCCAAAAGCAAATAGCAATCACAATTTCAAAACTCATGGTATAATTAGGATTCATAAAGTCACTTGTAAATATGGAAAAATAACTAAAAACTACACATTTTCTGTAAACAAGCTGTCATCACTATAGTGGCACATACAGCATGGTAATGTAAAAAAAAGGATTTCACCAGTGGTTCAGCCCAAACATCATCTTAAGAGGACTACTGGCAGCTAGGGGTCTGATTTAGATGGGATAGCAGCAAGAAGTTAACCAGTGATAGATGGTGATAGACAGATGGTTCATCCAATCACCTGCCCAGTATTTTTAACCCTAACCCTTATCCTCTGCTACCACTGCATCAATCTCTTGCTAGTTAGATACTTTCTTACATATTTCCTGCAGATTCTTTTTATTAAATTGTGTTTTTCTTCTTCTTCTTTTAAACCATCGATTGCTACAGCAACACTTTCATATCTACACTGTGGAGGTCAAACTGCTTCAATGATTGCTCAAAGCCTGTCTCATAAGCAATCTTATAGCAATGTTTTGAGCCTGAATACCACATTCACAGAGACTACCTTCATCATTCTACAGGTAACTATTACACTACAGGCTGAGAGTGATTAAGCAGGAATGCACAAAACCACAAGTCAACAAATCTACATTAATTGACTTTTTTGGCCACTTGGGGGCGTCAGAAACAAGTAGTGAACACAACACGGACAAATCACCACCTTTTAAGTTGATGTGTTTAATTTGTCAGCAAACAGTTGCTTATTTCTACATCCAGCATTTACAGAGCAACATTATCATTCACTTAGAGTAATGTTTCTGTCCACCTGGTGAATAAAAGTCCAATATCAGACAGTTAAACAAAGAGCTGAAACCCGCTATAA
Source organism: Scomber japonicus (assembly GCF_027409825.1). Classification (NCBI taxonomy): domain Eukaryota; kingdom Metazoa; phylum Chordata; class Actinopteri; order Scombriformes; family Scombridae; genus Scomber; species Scomber japonicus. The sequence continues at coordinate 33,050,016 of NC_070591.1, read as the reverse complement.
AGCTCTGAGGAGAGCTGCAGAGTTGCTGATAATTCTTTATAGGTTTATTACAACGCTATGCCTCTTACACTACACACAGAATACACACACATTGTTATTATAAAAATAGCAATTATAGCTTCTTATAGCACACTGGAGTGGTGACCCAGCTGATCCAGGAGGCAAGTGAAAGCAGAGGAGACCTTAAAGCACTCTGGTAGACCTAACTAATGCCTATGGATTCATTCCACACAAGCTCGTTGAAATAGCACTGTTCCAGAGATGACCCCAAATCTCATTCTAGACTATAACAGAAATTTCAGGTTGGGAATCTCCTAAGGGGCAATGACATCCAACTGGCAAAGGCTGGAGAAAGGTATAGTCACTGACTACACAATCTTGGTGTCATTCTTCTCATTGGACATCAACATGATTGTCAAATCAGCTGAGGTGGCATGTAGAAGCCCCATGTCTACATCTAGTATTCAGCAGCCCTCTATGACAGCATTCACAGACAACCTAACTTTGATGGCATCATCCATTCCTGGGTGCAGATGGCTCAGTCAGATGCAACGATGAGCTTTATACCAGCCAAGTCAAGATCTCTGGTCCAGAAGAAGGGAAGAGTGGCCAAAATTCCAAACCCAAAAACCCAAATTCCAATGGAGACAGAAAAATCAGTCACTGGTGCCATGATCAAGTCAGATGATCTTTGGCAGACACAATCAACAAAGTGAATCAAAACAGCAAGAATCAGCGAGCCCCCAAACAATCCATCACCTTCATTAGAGCTAAAGTAAAGGTACAACATCAGCCTAGCTCCTCGGGAGGATTTCTTTTTACCGCACAGGACTGGCACCTCTGAGTTCCCAGAAAACATTGCAACCACGTTACTCCACCCAGACATGGTGTTAACATCAGAGTCTACAAAGCAAGTAGTCCTCAGTCATGGAACTTGCTGTCCCTTGATTGAAGAAGCCAGCGAATGCAAAAGGGCGAAACACACTGATCTTGTCTCAGAGTGCTGGACCCATGGCTGGAGAGCCCACTGTGAGCCAGCCGAAGTTGGGTACCAGGGCTTTGCTGGCCATTCATTACAGAAAACTTTAAACACATTGGAGTAAAAGAACTGCAGTGCAGAAAAAGCCACAAAGAACATTCTGGAGGCTGCTGAAAAGGCCTTGTGGTGGCTGTGGATCCGGTGTATACTAGGACTTTACCATGGGAATCTTTACAATCTCTCCCATACTGACATAGTGTGAACAGGCATTAACAACATTAATCATGACTGCAATCCAGATTAGATGTGTTGTGCTTTGTAAAAATGTTGTTTGTGAAAAGGGTCCATCACTGTTTTCACTCTATTAAAAAAGATAAGACTATCAAAGAGTAGACATGTTGACGTGTCATTGTACATGTACAACAAAATAGCCTACATGTAAAGAGTCCTGACAAACATATGGTTCTCACAGACATTGCTCTATTTTAACTAACCAGTCTCAAACAAGGTGTTAGGCAAACATCATGATTACTGTAAAAAAAAGGCAACTGTTGGTCTGCAACAGGAGGTAACAGGATCTGAATTTATGTATCTATTTCCTGAATAGCCAATGAGAGACGCAATTAAGTTACATCATAGGAAGCATAGGATCCAGTATTTCTGGAGCTTGACCCTTAGGGACAACAACCCTCTGCTGCTTTTGAACAGTGTTTCTAAAAATTGTTTTCACATGAGTTCCCAGACTTTATGTAAGTACAGTACTGAATTGCTGGAGTAACCCTTTCACATACATATTATACTATCTGGTCACTGTATGAGCCCTTGAACAACAACAACAGCAGCAGCAGCAGCAGCAGCAGACATACAACATCCATGAATGCATGAATATTATGACACCTATTTGCCTAAATGGGTGCATCTGAGGAGTTTGAGGGAAATCATACCCTTTGAACTCATCATAAAAGACTCAGGGGAAAAAACAGGTATTTCTAAAATGAGGGCACTGCTCCTGTAGGCAGAAGCCCTTCACTTGCATTAATTTGCTATTTTTTGCATGCGGCCTGAAACGTTTGGATGAGCTCTCTAGGGGCTGTCGTCAGCTTCACCATGGCAGTGCTTACCACTTCAATCTGTAGTGCTTTTCCACCATCAGAGAGCTGTGCATGTCTGTATGTGATGTGTGACTGCCAGTGTGCTGGTTGTGCAGGGGGCACGGTTCAAAATCATCTTCAAACAGTCGCTTACAAGCTATTGTGCAGAACCTGCTGCGTCAAATGAGAATGGATCAGAGCTTCAAAAATGAGAAAACAGCAAACCAAGAGTTTTTAAGGGGAAAATGTGTGCAATCATGTCATTTTACCTGTCACTCAACAGTTCACTCAACAGGACATTGTGTTGGCCAATGTGTATGTGTGTGTCTACAGTATGTGTGTGTTAGAGACAGAAGTGGACAGACTGAGAGCGCATATACATTAGATTCTGCAGAGGTATCCAGCACTTTAAGCAATAAATCATTAAACAATTCACATCTTATGACTAAAGAGATTTTATTTGAACTTTATAAATGGGCTTTTGTTAGAGACAGACCTCCTGTTTCCTGCTGGTGCTTCAGAATGATGCACTTTTTTTACATTGTTATTTCCATCAATACAACAGCAGAGTCATTTCAAACAGTGAAACTTGATACTTCCTGCAGATATTTTACATTAAAAGTTCTCCAGACCAAATTTAGAGCAACAAAGTAGGAGGTACAGCATGTTTGTGTTGTAAGTAAAGCTCATTCAATAGGTTTGACAGGTTGTCATGTTTTGTAGTATTTTTTAATTATTATCAAGGCTGCATTAGTAGCTCCAGGGACACTGAAGCACACCCAAACAATTTTTATTTTACTGTGATTCTGATTATACTAATTATTATAACGCTACTTTCAGGTGAAAACCTTGTAACTCCATATTTTGTTTTTGGCACACTAGGTTTCTGACAGTGATCATAATTATCAACATTGAGAGAATGTGTCAAGCCTTGTGTCTGTGGAGCCCGACAAAAAAAAAAAGAAAAGAAAAGAAAAAGGGTACATGCATTTTTTCATTGAGGGCCACTCTCTGCTCAAGGACCCCTAAGCAATTGCCCAGATTGCCCATATGGTAAATCCAGCCATGGTTATTATGATAATTGTTGATGAGAATGTACACTTCTGATCAGCTGCTATGTCATGTACTTGATTTGCAAAATGTCCACATGCCTTCAATTGTAACATAAACTGGCAACTTAGAGTATGTCATTGAGTCATTTTTGTATAGCTATTCTGTTCATCTGTTATGTTAGTGTATTTGTGTAACTGATAGTAGAAACAGAGTTTTATAATAATATTGTGAATTAAATACGCAGACCCATGCAGACATTTTTTAATACATAGGGAAATACTCTGCTTTGAATAATACTACTTTGTTCATAATTATTTATGTATTTCAGTGGGTTATGTGTACATCTTCTCCTTCAGTGAAAAATTCAGAATCTATGAATATGCAAGTATTTTTTCTTTCAAAGGCTTAACTGCTGGACACAAGCTGTCTCTTTCCTTGTAAAGTCTATTCTCAGAGAATAGACTCTTCAAGATTCCATGTCACACCTGTGTAAGTTGCATATTGGACCACGATTGACTTACAAAATATAGTTGTGATGTAACAAAACCTGCTCAGATGTAAGGTGTTCACAATGGAACCTATTCCAGTCAGCAAATTAATGTGAAAACAGCAATCTAGGTTCAAACTCTACACATCATTTTGTACAGTGAAGCTCAAACATCCACCTGATGGAACAAGAAGCAAAATACATGTTTAGGCTACTTTAATGTAGCCCTGTCAGGTCATGGCCCACACCTGATGCAGTTAATTAGCTCAGTATTGGCACCCATACAGATTTTTTTCATCAGATTGGTGCATACCTAACGGTGCCTGTAAGTCATTGACTTGCCCTTATTCAAGGGAGGGAAATTAGATCATCACCTCACAAACAAGACAACATTACTAAAGAATGAACTATGTTGATTGTATCATGTTTGAAAGTTTCTAAGAAAATCATTCCTGTTCTACATTTTTTTTGCTATCAAAATTTTTTCTAAAGACACAATTCAGTCTAATGCACATGGTTTAGCAACAACCCATGAGTTATCATCAGTCATATAATTACAAAGTACAACCTTTTGACTTTTAATCATTTGGTCTGCCCTGAAAACTCCTGCTTAAAGTATGATATTACACATAATCTTGCTCCTCCCAGACTGACAGAGTTTGCTTCATTATGCTCAGGTAACATTAGATAACATCATCAGGCAAACAAGAGCATATACAGAGGTAATTGTGGTGCAGCACATGTGCCTTAAATAATTTATTGATTTGTAATTCTCTGTAGTTCTCTAATTCTCTGTAATTGATTTCAAGATTATTTTTTTTTTCATTGATTTGACACTTGTAGCTTTTTGGTTTTGTTTGAGTTCTAAACTAAACAAATGGTGAGATCTTTACCTCTGCCTCCGCAGGTGACAAGAAGTCATGTGACATTCACAGCGAACGTTTCATCTTCTTCGTGTCGTTTTTTTGGCTGCAGTTGGCAGGAAATTACTTAACGTTGAAGTTGAAGTTGGTCTTCTTCATGTTTTTTCCCCCTGTGGAGAAGCAGATGGATGACATAATTTCACATATAGGCAAAATAAAGTTAATTCACAAAGTCTTTGGAAAGTTGCTAAATCTTTTAAATGTGTCATGACATGTTTTAAATCAATTTGTGTAAAACAAATAATAGGGATGCTCGATATTGACTTTTCTGCCAATATCCGATATTCCCCAACTTAATTTCCGATACCGATATCACCCGATACTGATATATGCAGGCTTTTTACACCAAAACTGTTTGGTAACAACATAACATATCTCCTATTGTGGCATTAACACATTATGCCTAATTGTATAGTGATGCCCCACTGGATGCATATGTGACAAGTTAAAATGATGATACACTAATAATCTGATAAGTTTAAAAAGATTGCAATTTCATGGTCTGTAATAAGATTAAAATGCTGTGATGAGGTTTAAAAAAATCATATGGTCATGAGAAACAATTCACAAGGTATGTTTACAAAGGGTTTAAAAACGCTAAAAAGTCTCTTTAATTAATTCATAGTTTATTTCATTGTTCATTGTTAAAAGTTAGGATGTAACAGTCTTATCAGTGATCGACAATGTGGTCTTGATCCGTTAGTCTGAGATCGATTACTCTGGTCTCCACCCACATACTAGCATAGACATATATACGTCGTATGTATGTCTATGCATACTAGGGGAATCGCGGTATTTTTCCTCATTACAGTAAACGTTACTGAGGAAACACACACTTATCACTGTCGTGATTATTTCTCCCCTTATTCAGGTATGTTTTTGGTGTTTCACTGCTAACTGTGTCGTGATAATTTTCTATACATGTTGAGAATGTTTTTGAGTGTTTATATAGGAATTTTGAGGAAGTTAAGGTAAAGTTTTGTCAAATAGGATAAGAGTGTGTGAGAGTAAAACTCCCGCTTGCTAGGAGAGTTCAACCCGTTGCTAGGCCGCGTGTGAATGTTATTTTGTGAACCTGCATGCATGGCAGAAATGTATTTTGCACAGTTTTTATATATGGGTTATTTGATGACTATTGTGAGTTTTGTGAGAGTTTGCTGCGCTAAAATTGCATGTTATGTACTAGTGACAGTAAAATGGATGAGTTATGTCTCTAAGAAATATATTTTTGTTGTTATTGAATATGTACTGTATGCTACTGCATCTAACTTGTAGTGTAAATGTTATTTGGAAAAGTGAATGTATATATTTTCTATACATTACAGTAAACGTTACTGAGGAAACACACACTTATCACTGTCGTGATTATTTCTCCCCTTATTCAGGGGCGTAACACATACATAAATGCAACATGGCTTTCCAAATGTAAACACTGTCTGAGCAAAATAAGAGAACAACTTCAACTTAAGTTATGGAAAAAAGTGCCAATATGGCACTGCCATATTTATTATGCTGCTTTGCAGTCATTTACTGTCGTTCCAAACCACAGACATAAGCCCCGTTTCTGGGGGACCTTTACAGGAACGTCCTCTCACCTGCAGCTCAATAGCAGAGTAGGACCCAAATAAGACCCACCGGACTCTGACGGTGATGTCACAGAGGCAACTCGCAGGAAACATAACAGAGAAAATGAGAAAAAATAAATAAATAAAAAATAACAGAGAAAATGACAACGAGGAGGTAAACCTCGTTTCTGGTTTGTGTGTTCGTGTACATGGCGCTGGACGCTATGAACTTGTTAGCAACGGTTAGAAACCAATGTTGTGTCCGAAATCACCCCCTAACCACTATATAGTGCACTATATAGTGACCACGCCATTTTGTAGTGGTGTCCGAATGTTTAGTGATTATTAATGTTCACTATATAGTGCACTGAATCTATCCCACAATCCACCGCGGAATGTAGTGAGCATCCGATGGTCACTAACCGGAGCAAGATATCCCATCATGCATTGCTAGACGCATTCAAGAGAGAATGGCGGACGGGTGGGAGGAACATCTCTGTTACAAGTGTAAGTATTTTTTCCGTTTAACGTTTGATTCCGAAGTTGAAAATAGTTTGTTAATATGCAATACTATTTAAAAACTTACTGGGGTGCATGACGGGGTTACGCATTAAGCCATTACGGCATCAATCATGAGTAGGACCGAGCTCAGTACTACAGGTAATGCTATTTTCTCCAGGTTAAGCTAGCGTAAAAATAGACTACAGCCTATTTTAATTAATAAGTAACGTTAGCGAAATTACACAAGTGTCAGATAAGCACGGGAGAAGATCGTTAATTTGTTTTAATCTCCCAGGGACCGACGACGATGTGGCAGCCCTCATCCGGCTGAGGAAAGCGAACGACCGGCTGTTTTTGGGGAAACGCTTCGCCTCCGCAGCCGGTTGGGAGTGAGTAAACGTAACGGCTTCGTCCGAAATCATCATGAGTTGTGTCATATTCTTGTTAAGTTGTAACGTTATCTTATTAAGATGAAAACTGAACACAACTGTGAAATGACACAGACTTTTGACGAAATTACTGTTTCAATTACTCATGGTTAAATTACTCATCAGCATTTGACACTGACAGCATTAATGATAGGTTCATTGTTGTTGTTTTTCATCCTGTACTTGTTATTGCATTTTGTAGAGCTGTTCTGAAAGAAATGGGGCTGACTGGGGTGGTGACTCCTGCCCGGGCAGCCAAGAAGTGGGAAAATTTTAAAAAGACCTACAAGGTTAGGATGCATCATAATTAACTACAGCTCTATTTTGTGAAAGCATAGACCAGGCATGTCCAAACTATTCCACAAAGGGCCAAGTGGCTGCAGGTTTTTGTTCCAACCACCCAAGAGCACACACTTTTACTGATCAGCTGTCTGAAGACTGAGATCAGCTGATTAAATGAATCAGGTCTGGTGCGCTGCTGCTTGGTTGGAAAGAAAATCTGCAGCCACTCGGTCCTCTGTGGAATAGATTGGACATGCCCGACATAGATGAAAGTACAGTGACTTTTACTTTTGTATATTTTCTTTGCTGTGTTTAGCATTATAAACGAACACTACATTAATTGCATACATCAAATGTGTGTATATTGCAATGTGTGCAGGAGCTGAGGAAGCCACCAACAGGGAGTGGCACTGAATCAGGGGAGGCCACTGCCGGGAACTGGAAGTGGTTCTCCCTGATGGATGAGGCAATAGGCGGGAGGCCTTCTATTCAGCCTCCTTGCCTCATTGCCTCAGCCTGGGGGGAGAACCCTCCAGTCCCGGCATCAGCCTCCCCTGATTCAGTGCCACCAGAGCAGGAAAGTCAGGGTGTGGACCAGGAGTCTGAGCCAGAGTCTGAGCCAGCTCCTCCAAAGCGTCAGCGGCGGGAGGACCCGCTAGTAGAGCTGATGGAGAGGCAGGAGAAGAGGGCAGAGGAAAGGGAGAAAAGGGAGGAGGCCAGGGAGGAGAGACTTTTGAGCCTCCTCGAAAGAATTGTAGAGAGAATGTGAAAGTAATAAATAACAAAAAAGTATGCCCCACTTTGTTATCAATTGAATGTCTTTATCATACACAGGTGAACACCGACAAGAAATACTATACTACTACTACTATGAACATTTCATTATACTCGTTTAAACAGTGAGCATATAAAACACATTAAAGGCTATCTATCACTATCTACTATACTATCTATAACTATCAGCTACTGAAACTATTTACATTAATTGCAACTTGAGAAGATAAGAGGACAGAGGAGGTTGACAGGTGAAGAGAAGAGAATTAAATTTGTGAGAGAGAGAGAGAGAGAGAGAGAGAGAATAAATGATCTAAGATTAAATTATTAACATTTTTGATTGTGATTTTGTCTCTTCAATAATCATGATCCTGCAGAGCTGGAGGATTGATATTCGGCGCAGAAACTGCAGCAGCCATGCGACTGCGGAGTCGCTCCCCACACTGCAGCTCTGGGTGAAGCTCAGCACCTCCAGCATCTGGCTCAGGTTGTTCCTCCACTGGCTCAACAATGTCACCATCCCTGAGGCACAGGTTGTGCAAGATTGCACAGCAGGCGATGACCTTGACGGCAAAAGCTGGGTGCACTTCAAGGGCCTTAAAAAAAATAGATCGCCACCTGGTCTTCATGATGCCGAAGGCCCGTTCAATGACTGAACGGGCCTTGGCATGGTGTCGGTTGAATCTGGCCTCTACTGCATTCCTCACTGGCTCCCTGTAGGGTGTGATTAGTGTGATGGGCTGTGACAAGCAGGGGTATCCCCCATCCCCCAGAATGCAGTAGCCTTCAGGTGGGTACAGGCTGTTCACAAAGAGGGGGCTATTTTTGAGAACGCGAGAATCGTGGACTGAACCAGGGTAACCCACAAAAATGTCCAAAAATTGACACTGGTGGTCACACACTGCCTGAAGTTGAATCGAATAGAAAAGCTTCCTGTTAAAGTAGCATTGGGCGTCTGCACTTTTGGGCTTAATTCGAATGTGGCAGCCGTCAATGCTGCCTACCACCTTGGCTAATGCAGCAGATCCTGCCAGACGCTCAAAGCCGGCACCGATGTTGCGAAGCTCATCGTGGGGAGGAAAGGAGATTATTTGGTTTTTGAGCCTGATAACTTTATCAGTTACTCTGTGGATAATGTCATAAACTGTGGAGCGTGGTATGTCGAATGCCCTGGAAACGACGCGGTAAGAGGTTGCACTTGCTAACCAGAAAACAAACACCAGAACCTCAAGGTCATGACCCCAGCCGTGGTCGATGGGGGAGCGGAGGATGTTGATCAGGTTGGTAAGTGTGGGTCTCGAGAGGCGAAAGTCTGGCCGCAGCTCACTTTGGCCGTCAAAGTAGAGGGTCAGCACTGGAACATGGCGGTTCAATACACAGTATTGTGATCTTTGACCATGCTGTAAATAAAGATGAGAACAATGTAGATAATAAATGTAGATGTATGTAAATAATAAATGTAAATGTATGTATATAATAAATGTAAATGTATGTAAATAAATACATTTAGGTGTATGTATATAATAGATAAATAAATGTAGATGTACTGTATGTGTTGATAATAAATAGTAATAACAAAAATGATAACAGTGTAATGAAATGTGTAACTGGTAGTGTGACAGCCATGGATGAAAGCTATGTGATGTGAAAACAAAATTATGTAATGTTTAAGTTTCTACAGATCTGTATCTAGAATTGGCAGGTCGTCTAGCATACCGGTACGTACAATTAGACGACGTCTTCTGAGCCGAGCAAGAGCGAAACGCCTCAGTCTTCTCTGCCGCCTGGCAAGTCTGTTGCTCCTCCTTATCAACAGTAATTGAATAATTGTTATGATGAACAACGCGAAATTCACGGTGGCTGGCATTTTTTTCCGTTTGAGATGAACGGCAGTTTGTTTTCCTTTGTGTGCGCGAGACGAATTCGTGAGTTGCGGCGGGAAAAAGTTATTAATAAAAACAATACAATGCAGAGACCATGGCGGAGACCCGTTTATTTACATAGGATACATCAACAAGACAGATCAAGGTGCTCGTAATGTAAAGATGTAAGCTTTGGTGACAACACATATCAAATACAAGGCAGATTTATTAGTTAAGGCAGATTTCTTAGTTAAGGGACAGACACATAACTCCTCCACTTGATGTTGTGTTTACATCACGTTTTATTTGTGCGACAGCTGTGGCGTAATTAACGGCGCCGAGCAACGAGCGGAGTAGTGTCCGAGCGTGTCGCCGTTGAGTCCACTATATAGTCCACTATATTGAATTCACTATATAGTGAGTAGGGAGTAGTGAATGAGTGAGTGATTTCGGACACAACCCAAGTCTAGGGTGTTGTTGTTATACGTCATGAAGCGCGCGCCGGTAAACGTCCCATGCGGCATTCTTGCAGGCTCGGAAATGTTGAAGCCTACAGAACAAACATCGGTTATAAAAACCCGATACCGATACTTCCCGAGATTAAACCGTCTACACACTCTTTTTTAAAAATGAAATCAAAAACTATATGACATCCTTAAAGGTACTTTGTCCATAAATTATTTATATGAAACTATGTCAAAGTCTATTGCTCTTTAAGTTACAATCCAGTTTTGTTTTAATACGCTTAAAGCAGTTTTGTTAAATGTCAACCCCTATGTTTTATATGTTTTATATACTTTTATTTTGTTTATTATTATTTTTCATTTTTGTCATGTTATCTTGTCCTGTTAATAATTGCAAATGTTGTTTGTTGTGATGTATACAATGAGTCTACAAGCTTAAATGAAAATGTATAAAAGGAGTTTTAACATCACTAACAAAAATCCAACTTTATGGATTTTTGAATTGTTTTAATCTCTTTGTGTCTTATAAAAGCACTTTGTTTTTATTATAAACATCTTTGCAACTGTGTTTTGAAAGGTAAACACATAAATAGTTTATCATCATTATTATTTATTTATTTGCCTGCATGGGGTCTGAAATGTAGCTATCTAGCTGTTGAATAGACACATAGAATAATAAATAAACAGGTATATGAACAGAAATGATGTCCACACCATAGACTGTATGGTCCACACACCTCTGCCTCTACCTCTCCCTCACACACGCGCCCCTGCTTGTGGAACATCCGGTTCCTTCAAGTCATGTGATCAGCTGATCCACTGTCATTCATGTTATTCAGCTCCAGCTAACACAGCACATCGACCAACGTTAGCTTGCTCAGGTTTTTGGTTTCTCCGACGATGGCAACACTGGTGGCAAACAGGGCGATGGACAACGGCCTGGCAGGAGCAGCGAGGACACACACCCAGGCTGTGACCAGGAATTATATCTCCCAACCCAGGCTGAGTAAGTGACATTAGCTGGCTGCTGGATGGAGCTGCTAACAAGGCTGCTGTGCTGCATTCGAGGCCATGGGAATCATGGGAGTATTCTAGTCACAATTTATAACGCTTGTGAATCTCTTCTGTATTAAGAGTGCAAAATATAAAAACGTATTAAATGTAACATTCCTGTCACTCTCCAGTTGGTCAGAGTCAGTAATGATGTGGCATTACAGTCCTTGATATCAGTATCGGTAACTGAATGCTACAGTTAAAGTGTTGGTCTATAAACGCATGAAACATGCATGACGTGTGTTAATTATAAAAGACAGAATACACAATGTCACTGGTGACTTTGAATATGACTCTATGGATTCCTATTGGACGCGAACTCAGCAGCAATGTTCGCTAACAAGCTAGAAACGATTCTCAGAAAACGAGCTATTTATGCACAATAAATGTCGCCAGTTAAAAGTGTATTGTGTAGATAAATGAACATTATAAATGTCATTATTACGTGCATGCTGTACCTACTAAATTAGCTACATAAATGTCAGTCGTGTTAAATAGCAAACTAGCTAGGCTTAAGCTAGTCTGCTAGCTCTTGCTAACAGCAGCTGATCTGGCGCAGCATCCAGCTGAATAGAGCTACAACTCTGTTCATATGTGTACCAAGCGTGTTAAATTAATACATATGCGTTTTCTTTTAATTTGTTTTATGTTTCATGCATCCATGTCGTGTTGACGGCGTACGGGCTCGATGTTATTTCAACCGGACAGTTAAATGTCACCATCGTCGTGGATTAGCTAGCAGTACACAGTCAGCTGACTGCGGTTAATGATGAATGAATGAAGCGACGTCAATATGATAATTTTACATGAGTTGAGAGTGCAGGAGGTCTAAGGTGGTTTCACCGTCTTTATATTATCCTTGCAACCGAAATGTTACAGTTTGGCGTTTTGGAGAATACTTTAAAGGTTATGTTCGCTAACGCTGTAGCATTTTGCTGAGGATTGTGACAGATGGGATGACCTCTCATGTGATCAGTCACATGAGCTGCAGGCTGCAGTGTTGAACCTGCACCGTCTGGCCTGATGGAAGGAAACCTTGTTTTGTCTTTACATTAGTTTCAATGAGAGCTTTGTAAAGCAGCCTTTTGATTTTAATATTAATAGAATTTATATTTATAAACTATAGTTTATATAGTATTTGTCTTTTTTTTTGCTATGAAAACCGTTTTCTTACACCATTAATCGTGACACAGTAGATCACCAACTGTACAAAGTTCTTTGGTACAGTCTGTATGGTTTACACTGGGATATTAATGTTGTAATATTTCTTTGGAATGCAGCTCAGTTTAGTGCTGAAACAAACAGTTAAAGACCGTGTAAAGTGAAAATATATTTGTGTTCTGAGTTAGTCACATCACAGACAGATGTGTTATTAACCATCCTTCCAAATTTGAATGCTAGAAAAATTGTCTAAGTATGTAAAATTATCTTTTAAAATCATGAAAAATCAAGCACTTCTCTGTGCAGTCAAACGCTGGGGGCGTGTCTGCTGAAGGCGCTGGAAACACACCCACGCGCGGAAGGGGGCCGCCTCCGTGTAACATAGCAACAGTAGCAATGGACGCTCGCGCTAACAGCATTGCAGTGACCCAGCCCTACATGTTTGAGCCATCAGAGCCAGACACTGACTCGGAGTCAGACAATGAACATGCAAAATCTCGTGCCTCACAGTCTGCAACAGAATGGTAATGTATGTCTCCTATTTATGCAAGTTAGCAATATGTATTACTGACTATCTGCTATGGGATACTGACGCCGAGCTAGCAACCGAGTTAGCTGCCGAGGTACGCTCCCACTGACTAGCTAAAAACGTTAGGGTTTCATGTAATGAAGAATTGTGATTGTTTTGTCTGTTCAGATTAAACACTTGATTTTTATTACTGTTTCGTTAATTTAATTACTCCTTTTGTTTATACCTAATAAAGGTAGTACTAGTATTTCTTTCTAAGAGTGTAGTGGGTGGTAAACCCAAGTAAATTCAGTTTGTCCAGCTTTGAAAGGAGGCATTTTACTCGTTTTTTCAGATCACACTATTCAACAAATGTGGGGAAACGCATTAGGTAACTAATTAGACTACAAAAAAGTTAAATATAACACTAGCCAGTTTCACTTGGTCAGTTACTTACCTGTCTTGATTAATTTGTGGATTGCTGAATGTCATCATTATAACACACAGGCTGAATAAGACAATATGCTTCAACTGATTAGGTCATTTTGCTGAACCAGGCTTCATACTGAACTGACAACTGAAATGGTTAACATTTGTCACACTGTGATTAAAAATGTACTTGTGCAGGTGCACATGTGGAGAATGCAGAACACTGCCCACAGAGGTTGAACATGTCTGCTGCAAGGAGCTGAATGCTGTATGTAAATAAAAACTGTTTTTCACAATAATAATTCAAATAATGAATACATAAGCAGCAGCATACTAGATGTCTAGCACTAAAACACCTATTACACATATTCCTATAGGTTCAGAGTAGATGTGGAGAGCTGCCTGAAGAGCCACGCTGCATGACTCTTCATCCAGGCTTGGAGCCAGTCTGCCTGAACCCCTACTCCCTGCAGAATGCACTAAACATTTATCAGGCAGACCATGGACCACTGGCGGAAAAGGAAAGATCTGGGTAACGTAGACAATATAATAATTGTTTTACTGATTTCGGATATTTATAAATTACACTTGTGTTGATCAAATGACATGCCTTTCAAAGAGAGGTAAGGTTTAGTACCCGGGAATAAACTTACATCATTTATACAATCATATTATAGTTGACTAATGTATACAGTGTATTTCATTTACACTCAAAGCACATGAGTGATGCTTGACTGTATCCATTTTAATCCTTCATCTTCCTGAGCTATATATAAACTCTCATGTTGGACAGATTGCAAACAATAAATACTAGTTCATTCTTTAGCTGTTTTTCACTACATAGTAAATCAAACAACATGTACATCACCTTGATATATAGATGTATAAACTGAATGCACATGATTGGACATTTATACAAGCAATCACTAGATTATTATTATTATTATTTCTGAAAATGTAGCTGTGTGGTCGTGGAAATTCCTTGGAAACTGCTGTCCATTTTCTTGTCCATCCATTTAGCCAATATGATGAGGTAGACTGCAGGTTGATGAATCAAACTCATCTTCTGAGGTCCCAATCTGTAAGACATGACAAAAAATGTGGAGGGAAACAAATAAGTTCAGTTTGGTTTCAGATAGGTTCTTCTAAAAGACAACACATGTCAATGTTTTATGAAAGACAGCTCCAGTGTCAAATTTGATTACACAGAGGACAACATACCAAAAGTAAACATACATAAAAATATAAATCAAAGTATTTTTCTACATTTTTTTATTACAGGCGTGCTCGCTACCTGGCCTACAGGAGTTTTGTGTCCTGGTGCTGGGGATACCTGGGAAAGGACAACCGGGTTGTCATCCCCTCCTGTGTTGTCCTCCGCATTCATCAGGAGTACCCTGATGAAGATGGGGAATACACAGGTTTTAAACCTCCCCTTTAGATTGTTTTATTATTTATAGTTTATTGCTTGCTTATATTGTTATTTGTTTATAAAATGTGTCCAATGTAAAATAAATGTATTATTGAGTAATGATATATTTGTGTGTGTCACAACTTCTTTTACAATGGAGGCTGGTGGAGCTCTGGTCCTGAGATTGGCTGAGGCAGGAGTAGGCTTGGGCGGTATAAAGGTGTTGCAGTATACCAAGGTGCTTTCTGAGTGCTTCATACTGTTATAGTGGTTTAATTTCAAATGTTTTAGTCACCACGGAAATTAGTCGCCAGAAATGTGTAATAAATACCATACACCAAGGTAAATGTCTGGAAGCTATGAAGGCTTGAAAAAAATATATATACCGCCCAAGTCTAGGCACAAGGTAAGTCACAGGAACAGTGGCTGCCAGATATGATGGAGGAAGACACTGAGACCTGTACATGGGAAAAGAAAACAGGAATAAGGAAAAGAGACATTAGGCTGTCATCATGAACACTGCATACATACACACAACATACCTCGTGGGTACCTCGGAAGTCACTTTGACGCTCATTTTAGGTGTCCCTCGGTCCATGTTTCACATTACACACAAACGTAAAACCTCAGTCTACATATAATTCCTTGTCATAGCTATATTGGTGCACATAAAATATTACCTGTCGGTTATCATTGTGTTGTCAGATGGATGACGCTCAGGGAATAAGGCCAAATTATGTCACGATTACATGCATGCTAACATTACACGGGCATGACGGTGCATGATGTAGAATCACTTTCAGGATTTGCGCATTCAGCAAAATGCATTTAATTGCCTAAATGTACAGTATTATAACTTATAAGCACATAACGTTACTTACACTCTCTGACGGGCACATAATGCCGGTGGCGGTGATGATGGCACCTGCTGTCGGCGGGATGGGAGGATGTAAGCCGGTGAGGGAGACGGTCGGTGGCGGTGATATAGGCACCTGCTGTCGGCGGGATGGGAGGACGTAAACCGGGGAGGGAGACGGTCGGTGGCGGGCACGTAATGCCAGTAGCACCTGCTGCCGGCGGGACGAGAGGACGTAAGCCGGGGAGGGAGACGGTCGGTGGCGGGCACGAAGCCGGGGAGGGAGACGGTCGGTGGCGGGCACGTAATGCCAGTAGCACCGGCGGGACGAGAGGACGTAAGCCGGGGAGGGAGGCGGTCGGTACGGCACCTCTAAACAGACACAACGGACTGCTCAAAAATCCCGACTTCCAGTGAAGATGCACACACGAGGAGGAGTCATGACTAGTTAGCTAGCTGAGAGCGAGCTGGAAAACGACTGAGGCTAATGCGCTGAATGTATTTATACTGCAGCAGCAGCAGGGGCGGGTTTATGATAATTACCGCCGCGTTACGTAACGCGGCGGAGATTTCAGACCCGCCTACTAAATCCTGACACAGAAATCTGGAAACACAGTTTGTGAAGCCTAGCTCCACAATTCAAATCTAAATGGTTGAAATGCTTTTTACACCTTTTTTAGAAATACATTTATGACCTATTTAATGTGTTTAGAAGAAAATGTCTGATTTCACTTTACACGGTCTTTAATCAATCAATTTTCCAATTAACTAACAGCATTATTGTTAATAAATGAAATATAATTAAAGTGAAAACAATTGCAGCTTTTCCTAGTTTTGTAACTCTGCATACAGTTTTGATTTAATGATAATGAAAATAATAACAGTAAGAAATTCTTACTTGATTGTCTTTTCTGTGTTTGGACAGTTTCCAGCAAACACACGATCAAAGCTTAGATAGTTTAAAGGCAATAATACTATTTAATTATTGCTTATTCATTTTGCATGTTTATTTTAAGAGAGAGATATGGAAAGCAGTAGCCAGTCATGACTACAGTAAGTAAATAAGGTACATTTTATTCTTTTGAGATTATATTGTTGAGAATAATTGAAAATTGAGAATTATTTGTTTTTCAGCTACTTTGCATCAGAAGTCTGTTATCATCAGTCATGTAGCAGTAAACTCACTCAACCGCTACACTTTTAACAGTACAGAGGGTGTTATCATGCTTGTACAGTTTGTCAGTGAAAATCATTAGTAACCCCCTGATATTAATGAAGGTGTGAAATGTCAGAAGAAATGTAGTGTGAATACAGCTCTGATAGCTCAGTATCTTTATCATCTGTCCTAATAGTGGGAATTATTTCCTTTTTGAATATTTCACTTTATTACATTGTTAGAGCTGAAACAATTAAACAAATGATTTTGTCTATTAGTGGAAACTTCACTTTTTTGATAATAAAGTCAGGGTTTCAGGCCTACCAGACAGTACAATGACAAGTTCAAAATCATGTCAAATTCTTCCTATTTTTCAACCAACCGTCCAAAACCCAAACATTTTTACATTATTACTTTCCTCTATGACTAAGAAAAGCAACAAATGTTATGTTCACATTTACAGAGGTGAAACCAAAGAATGTTTGGCATTCTTACTGTAAAAGTGACTGAGACGATCAATCAATTATCAAAACAGTTGTCAATACTAGAACGGTCACAATAATAACGTTATCGACTTGTCGTACAATATCAACATCATGTCTATATCTTATCTTATCTTATGATACTTGGACATGCAGAAGAATTAAAGGTAAATAACTCTGTCCCCAACCATAATGGCTCTCAATCATAGCACCCACTCTCCAATCATTTTCATGCTATTATATTATCATTATATCAGTGATATAAAATTATCTTCAAATGACAATATCGTTTATTGCCATTATTTCTTAGACAATATATAGTTGTAGTGACAAAGTTCAAATTCCTCATATTTTCCAACCAACCATCCAAGACCTAAACATACTTGTAGCCTATTACTTTCCTCTTTGACAATGAAAAGCAGCACATTTTCAAATGAAAGGAGCTGAAACCAAAGAATGTGTGAGTGAAACACTGAATCAATTATCAAAATAGTTGTGGATACGTTTTTGATGTTGCAGCTCTAGACCAAATGATAAATGTAGAGAATACTCAGTCCTGGTCATTTTAATTTAAAGTACTAGTGAGCAGGCCTTAAAGTTAGAACAATTAGTGTGTGGTGTTTGAATAGAGGTGCTGTTCATACTTTTACTCTAAAGTGTGATAATCATCCTAAATGACTTAGAAAGTACAATGTCACGTAATTGAACGTGACTATGGTAATTAGGTGAAATGACATGACTAACTTTATAACAGTGGACTTCACCTCTGTTTTGATTAGAGTAATGCATCACAATGGCTGAGGTGAGTCTCCTTTAGAAAAGCTTCATACAACTGTCCCTTTATCTTACTTAATAAACATCATTTATGAAGCCTAATCTACTGTGATGAGTTCAGACAGTTGTTAGTGTTCATACGGTAGCCTCATTGTTCATTTTGTGGCCATGCTGATAACATTATTTGAATCCCAGATCTCAGCGTAGTGTTATCCTGTGATGTTGAGCCTTTCCTACGACTTTGATTACTGAACGCTGCCCGAGCCTGCTAAGGTGATGGGGGGGGGGGGGGGGGGGGGGGTTGTGTTGTTTTTTTCCCTTTTTGTGCAAGTGTCAAAGAGGCAAGCATGGACTAAAAGCCTCTTAGCAAACTGGAAGGAAATGACTTAATGGAGCCGGGGGCCATCTGAGAGGCAAACAGAGAGAATACAACATGTGATAAAAACCTCTGTCCTAAAAACATCTTACCATCCCACCTCTGAAATTCTCTAATTTTGTTCCAGCACTACGGCTTGCCTCTTTCTTTTCTTTTTTTTTCTCTCTCTCTCTCCTTTTCTCTCTCTCATCAAACACATTACGAAACAGCAGTGGTCCATTCTCGTGATGAGGCAGCAATTTAGACCCAAATAATCATCTCCCGTAACTGTCAGGAAACTTCAGAGACTTTTAAATGTGCTGCATTTTCATGTTGAATGCTTAAAGCTTCAGTGTGGGGGAGATTAGTTTGCTTTTATGTCCCTTATCTCTGTTATATAAGAGAGGTATTTAAGACAGATCTACTGAAGCCACATTCAGATTCCTGTAACTGGCTAATCATTCATGTCACCATTTCAGTTTAGTTTTTTAACATCAGTGTAAAATGGATTACATTACAGGAGTCCCAATAGAAAGGCCTGTTCACCAAAGCTGAGCCCACATTCAGTCCAGCTCAGCAGGAGGTGGGCCGAGAAGCCAGGTTACATGATGTACGTTGACCCGCTCAGATGGGACTGTCAATGCATCACTGTTGTAGGAGTGGATGAGTGCTCTGGCAAAAAAAGCAGCAGACTTATTCTACAGTCGAGAGTGCGTATTATTCCTCCTAAACTCCTAACTCCTAAACGCTTTCTGTTTGTTGAACAGCTGGCTCGTCCTGTTCCTGTTTGAACTGAACCTTCCCCTTTTTGTAGAGAAGCTTAAAAAGCTAAAGAGTAAACAGAATAAATCCATTTTCAGTGTGATGATCTTATAAATTCATTTTTTAAAATTGGTTTTCATCAGAAATAAGAATTATGTTTTGTCGTCATCATCAGACAAAAATAAAAATAAATATAAATAAAAATAAATATAAATATAAATGCCATCCATCCATTCTCCACTGACTGCCTCCCTTCCTTACTTTGACAGAAGCTTTCCTCTATATTAAATGGTAAATGGACTGTACTTATATAGTGCTTTTCTAGTCTTTTTTGACCACTTAAAGCATTTTTACATTACATGTCACATTCACACACTGATGACAGGAGCTACCACACAGGGTGCCAACCTGCTCATCAGATTGACGCTAACCGTTGGCACAGCAATAGGGAACAATTCAGGGTTACATCGATATGTGGACTGGAGGAGCCGGGAATCGAACCGCTGATCTTCTGATCGGTGGCTGTACTTCCTGAGCCACAGACTGAACAGCTCACAGACTTAATATTAATTTGTGTAGTCATACATAATAGTCACATCAACGTTACCATTTCACAACGGTACACAGTGAAACACGTAAAACACAATACATGAAGTGAAGTTGAGTTGAGTTAAAACACTAAAACATCCTGGATGGTTATATCGGCCCCTCAGCACTAACACTTCCTCTATTTCTCAAGTAAGTAGTTAAGCAAAGGAAACCACCTTTCATTACCCTTCAGAACTGATCTGGTTCTGTCATGAAGGAGCATCCTGAATCACAATGTGGCAGTAAATGGTTTATCTTTTTGTACAGTTAATCACAATACATTTTCTAGCTAAAAATAGCAATTCATCACATGGTTTAAACTGTAAATGGGTTAGAGACACCTCCTTTAAGTAAAGGCCTTAGTGTCTCTTAACCTTTACCTGAAAGATACCACTCACTTCCTGAGAACTTCAAAAGCTTTAAATTGATTTACATTGCCCAAAGTGATCATAATACCTTCGAATGTCTCTTTGACACTTATTACACAGAAGTGAGACCTGACAGACCATATTGTTTTAAATGAAGGATAAAACTTTTATCACCTTTTTAACATAAATAAAACATCATACAAATGTGTAGACGATCAATCACCAACCTTTTTATTTAAATTAATCCTAAAAGGTTGGATTTGAGACTAAGCCAGTCACACCACAAACAAAGGCCTCTTTCAAAGGGAGGAAAATGAATGAAATAAAAACTGCTGTCAAAGAGTAGAATTTTTAAAACTGTGATAAGTATAATACATAAAATTAGATCAATAATGGTTCTCTCTGTTCTAAAGAGTCCTTAGTCACATTAATATACCCAAATCTCATGTACTGTTCATCATACTGATCCAGCTATAATTTCCTTAGCTAACTTAACAATGCTAACATCACATCAATACACAGTAATGTATGGTGTAACCACATTGAGAGCTGTTCCACTAAACACAACAAATGCAATTCGCAACTTTTACAAACTGCATACAATTAGTATAGTATTAAAAATGTACATATGTAGCTACGTCTGGGTTCTAGCTAGTGTTACCTTTTAGCTTATTTCTACCTCTGTTTTTATTCTGGGATGATTCACAGTTAAAAAGACTCCTTATTTATTTTACACTGGCCCTTTATGCAGCCCCTCAGTTCAGCCTCTGTCTCTTAACATGCAGTCTTAGCTCCTGTCTTTTTAACGACCCCCTCCAGATGACTCATGTAGAGTTACTGCTGACGCAAACCCAATGATTCCTGCTTAACTACGTCACATTAAAAGCTTTTGAAAGACTAAATCAAGGTTATACAGAAAGTAAAATCTGTTGAGCTTCATTAGTGGTGCAAAAAATTAAAAAGAAATGTCGACACAACAAGATATGGAGATATTTGGAGCTCTTTTTGTCGAGACAGTTAGAAATAATACAGGGAGGAATAGTGCAAGCAGAACAACCAGAGTGATGATGATGTTTGACTAAGAGCTGCAGACACCTCCAACAGGTAAACTACTTATTCTACTGTGTAATGGAGTCATGGCCCGGCATGGTGACTACGTCCAAAACAATGGAAAAACACCATAATGTAGAGCAGATAAACATGTGTGTTGTTCACCCGAAAGTAGAGAAAATGGTTAGAAATCAATCGTTCAGAGTCTGAAATCTGTGCTTTTTGCTCACATGGGATTTACCTTATTATTTGACACTTGGACCATGTTTAATAATGTTTAATCACATTATAACATTGTATATAGGAGTGAAGATAAGAAAAAAACACAATGGGTCCCTTTTTAGTGTCATAGTTACGTTTGTGCGTGTATGTATGTTGTCAAGGAGATTTAATAAGAATTGAAGAAGTAAACTCCCGAAATTAACAATATTTTCTTGTTCATACATTCTGGATTTTTAATCAGGAGGAAACTGTAGATGCCATTTAAAGACATTTGAACTGAGTTTTTGAACAACCATGTCAGACTGTTATTCTTCAAAGCAGTGTATCTTTATATTTAAAATGAGCTTTTATGTCATGGCTTTTTAGAAGTCATATATACAAATAGTGTCTTCCATTGGATTTGGTATCACTTGTGTTTCTCAAAATTAACACCTGACAAATACAGATGACAATTGGATCTGCCACATTCCTGTTGGTATGAGGCAAACTCTACCATCAGTGTGGACTGGAGGGACATCACTAGGACTTTGTTCAGTATAGTCAGTTGTCAGGCATCAAACGGTGTATAAGATCAAGATGTTGAGATGGTTTTTCACTACCTTATTGACTCGACAAAGCTCTAAAGAGAGGCAGCTATAGAAAAGCCACTGCGAGACAGAGCAGGAAAATAAACAAATAAAGAGATTTCTCATCAGACCAAGTCTTTTCTTTCAAGAGGCCTTTGTCTCTCTCATGTCAAATGCGACAAAAGCTATTAGCCCACGAAATGGCTTGCCTTTGTTTTAGTAGTGCATTCTGTCATTTAGTGCTATGAAAAGACATGGAGCAAGGCACTATACTTCTTTGTGAAGATTTAATTAATGGTAATAATGTAGTCACGATAAACAAATGTCTCATCTGTCACTATGAAAGTAATTTCTATAAAATCAATGTTATTTTTGTAACAGTTCTATAATCCACATTCTAATTAGGCTTAAGCAGCTAGCTTGTCACTAGGAAAAAAAAAAAAAAAAAGCCTCTCCCGTGGGCGTTTGCCATTCTTTTCATGAAAGAACATTAAAATGTAGGCTAAGGATTTGACACCATTTCTGTCTCTGGCATGAACAGAAGCTAATCCATGTGAAGAGCACACTTCTTTTGCTGACCGCTTGTCATACATTTCCTCACATTCATCATTTGAAGAATTGGTTGGTCTTTTTAGAGAACTAAGAAGTGTGTATTTTCAAATCCAAGACATCCCCCATGCCATTGCTTCACTTCCCTAACAGTGGCATGGCTTTTGTATCAGGCCAGATTTGGAGTTTCCACAGCAGTAGTGATGATTAATTGTGTGTGTAGTGAGCCCAGTGTTGGGAAGTCACTCAGCCTTTTTTTATAAATCCCAGCAGGACATTCAGAAGACCTTTTATCTTTGTTTGATCTTCATCATAGTTTCAAGTTTCCCTGTGCCTCCTTACACTAAGACCTCTAATTCTATTCATGAAAAGCTTCACTCTTGGTTTTAGTTTTAATTTTGTACCCACTGAATGAGAAAACCTTATTTTATGATATACTCTGATAGCTGAAGATGTACTGTAGTATACACTTAAATACAAAAACATTTGTCATTTGTCATTTATATGGTCACTACAGATCCATGTTGTAGTGCAATAAATGAAACATATTTCTACATCCTCCCACTATAAACAAGCCTTCAATGAAATTGAAAGCAGTGACTTAGTTCAATTCAACAATCGATTTAATGGGCCTCATTGAAAGAGTACGGTCAGATCTGCTCTTTGTGTAAAATGCCTCGAGATGACTTTCGTGGTGATTTGGTGCTATATAAATATAGTTTGAATGATTGATTTATTAATATATGAGTAGAAATCATTGACTATGTATAAATATAGATGACACATCTCAACTTTTTACCGTTATGCAAAAGTGAAGCCAAAATATCTACTTTCCAAGAATGGCCATCTTGCTTCTGTGATGTCATTTGGAGCCAGACTCTGCACAATTGGGTGGCCAGATGACGACCCACAGGACACACCCTCTTCATCTGAAGGCTTGCAGTCATTTGTTCCATCGTGTAGACCTGTTTAAGTCTCTGTTTACATCCTTCCAGTTCAGTTATCATTTTCTTAGCAATCAGTAAACAAATCCTTTAAAAAGAATCTCTGATCTGTACTGTATGTCTCCTTAGGTACAACTCCCAGTACAAACAACAGAGGATCTAAGGGGACAGTCACTTTTAAGATATTTTCTATTTCTTCTTTAATGGTTTTCTAAAACCCCTGAATTACTGGGCAGTCCCAAAAGGCATGTGATATCACCTATCTTTCCACAATTCCTCCAACATAAAGTAACCAAGTGTTGAATCATCTAATTTTTAGTTTCCAATCAAATTCTTTCCATAACTGACTGTTTATTTCCGTATGGCTACAAGCACATCTTCCTATACACTATCTTCAATTATGATTCTAATTCCCATTTTTCTTTGATGCTCCAGGTATTTTGGGGGATATCAGCTGTGAGCCTTTTATGTACTGTATAGGACAAACATGCCTTTTAGTTTGAAAACATTTTTCTGCTATAGTAATAAAGTATTCTTCTATTTTATTTGGGTGTTTGCAGTCTGCCTCTCTTTCTTTATGGCTTGTGATATAGTGTCGTATTTGGAGGTTTGTGTACAGATCCTTTGGTGAAAGCATGAATTTTTCCTGTAGTAAAGAAAAGGATTTGATATCTGTTCCGTCAAATAGTTGTTTAATTGTGATAAGACCCCTGTCTGCCCATCTTTGAAATCCACTGTCGCATACAGAAGGAGGAATCTCTAGATTGCCTAAAATCAGCAAGGCTGATCAAGATGATTTGGCTTCACTTTTGCGGACATGTCATGACGTCCATATTTAGAGAGAGTTAGCGGTAGAAATATTTCTACTTTGCACACAAATTACTGTTGAATTCATGACACAACCATGGTGTCAACCACTGAAAAGGTTGTAAACTGTTGTTCTGTTGTAACCAAAGCACTCCGCCACCTTTGTAATGAAGCTGTTGAGTTAACCAGCTGCCTCTCTGTATAGACAATGTTGTTCCTCTACGTTACTACCCTTCAGCAAAAAACACCCGCAGACAAGAGGCCCCACTCTGCTAGCAAATCTGCTCCTGGTTCGAGCCTGATTACATCCCTCCACAATCAGTGCAGTGAGGTAGGGAGTCCTCCTTAATATGGAGTACCTGTGTACCTGCAGGGTTAAAAGCCCGTCTCAAATCCAGGAGCAGACCTGTGGTCATGTTACTACACTGACTGCTTGGAAAGAGTTGAGTTGATCCTGGCTGCTGTTTATGAGCCCACCAAAGATTCTGAAATGCTTTTTGTTGTAAAAGTTGTCTGCCTATACAAAATATCCAACTTGACCTTCATCTGTTTTTTGTTTTTTTTGTGTGTGTGGTTTTTTTAGTTTATTTATTAGTAGATTTTTGTAGATTTCTTTTCTAATGTAAAAGCGCAAAGCACTTTCTGCAGGTTGAACACTAAATCCAAGATGTGTTTTTGTGCTTTTGTGTCCAAGAACATAGCAATTGTTTTTCTTCTCCTCTCAACGCAAATAAGATGGGTGGAATAAAGGACTGATTGTTCTGTCTCAAACTCTCGAGCGAATAATAGTCTGTTATTGTAACACTTTCATTTTAGCAAATCCTGAGGATATGTTATTATTGGTTCTGACCTTGGTAGTATTTTTTTCCACTTAAGGTTACCTCAGTTTCATTTAGCTGAGATAATAAAGATAGTATAATAGATTCAATATAAGATTTTTTTAATTTTCATCAGTTCACAAATGCAATTGTAGTCATAGAGAGTTTTTGTATTTTGCAGTTAAGCTGAATTATATTTATATGTACAGAGTTTCTGTGGGCCATCAGTACTGCCACTCCTTCAAATTAAAAGCATTCTGGCGAACCATGACGTGTTTTTCATTGTGAAATATGCTTTTGTTCACAAATAATTGGACTTTACAAGCAGATATGGACATGTTTGGTATTTTTTGACAATGAGTTAGATAGAATTTCAGAAAGAAACAGCCCCATGAGCTGGAACATGCTTCTTTGGGCTATTTGTGTACAGATTTCAGTATTGTCTCCATGCTGGCAGAGAAGTGATCCCTTTAAGGCTGCATTCATATGTTGTTGAAGGGGTTAATGACTGTCCCACTAAAGATATCTGTGGCACTGGTACACACTCATGGTTTAGCTTTGAACATCATCCACTGAAGTCCCCACCGCAACACTAAACACGAAACAATTCATTTTCTCATTCACAGTTATCATTATTTCTTTTATCCACTAAGACGGATAATGGCAATTGCGTTTAGTCAAGGGATGTCAGTGGAGATGGTGACTTTGTCTTCATTATCAACAACCTCGTCCCCCATCACATACAGATCTTTTTTTAATCTAGTTACATTTTTAACAAAGTGTGTGTCTTGTGTGATATATAGCTACACTACACAATAATAAATCCTCCAGGTGGACAAAATATTGAGTCTGAGTCACTATAAAAACGTATTACCAATTCCTTGGTCAAGTCTTTCTGGGATTTATTATACTAGTGTGTAAAGTTAAATGTGTACATCTCACTATTTTTACCTCAAATAATTGATCGGTTAGCTAACTTCTTTGTTGTAATACCGTAACATAACAGCATTACAGAATGTTGTTCACAATGGCGAACTCATAAAATAACGCAATGGCAAATAGTGAGCAGAACCTCTGTATTTGCTGGCTCACCCACATCATCATACCTGAAGCAACCAGACGCCCTTTTTTTCATTTTTTTTTTCATGCGAGTTCTATATCCGTCGGGTGCTCGTCACCTTTCTGACCTCTGCTGCCTGTTCTACCAGCTGCCTGTACCATGACTGACTGCCCTCTGGTGGCACTTGTTGTGTACTACAACACACCAGGTTAATATAACTTCTCTTTGTCAGTTTAATAGAAAGAATGTGTATGTTTTTTTTGACAGTACTTACAAACATGCCTTTGGGATTTTTAAGCACCATTGTATTCCTTAACACTGTGATACGGAACAAGTCTGTGTAGGTTTATTACCAGTGTTTTATACTTCAGAAACCTTATCTGAAACTACAAGGAGGTGTCTCTTTGCCACAACTTGGCAAGAGAACACTAAACAGACTAACTTTGGAAGAAGAACCACTTGATGAAACAAACTCAGAGTGCTGAAGCCTCACAGTAGCTTTGACTAGACTTCGGGATACATTCTTGCACAGGCGTTGGACTGTGGTTACAAAGGTATGACTTTGCAGTCAGTATGAGTATGAGGAGTGATTGCAGTGACCATCTGTTCATTACATATGGTGTGAAGGTGTTTGTATCAAAACAAGACTTGGAAAAAACAATCTTTGTAATGACTGAGCAGGGCATCTACACTCTCAGATGATCTGGGCTCTTCTTTCTACACTTTGGCATTGCAGTTTTCGTTCTATCCAGCCACCAAAGGCATGGAGACGACGGTAAATCAATGATCCTGACCAACGCAGTAGCTACAGAGGTTTGTTTACAGCACTGTGGTTGACTGTTTCTATTTTGGGCCAGGACAGAATTTGATATTACTGTACAGCCCAGCAACCCACAGTAGTCAATAGAAACATGACCGCGACAACATAGAAACAATTAGCGATTTTATCCTGTTGGTTTATTGATTCACTGTTGCATGTTTTTGGCTGTGTGTGGGTGGGTGTGTATGGGAGGGGGGCTGAGGTGGTGTGTGTGTGTGTGTGTGTGTGTGGGCTGGTTTTAGGTTTGAGGCAATTAGCATTCCCATGTCCAGAGGGGCTGTGGGAATCCCTTGAAGTAGAGGCTAAGACGTGAATGTGAGGCTGCACATCACAGCAGCCACTGCTTTGTAGCGCTCATTTATTGTCAGAATGATGATGCGCCCCCATCTCCATCCTAGCTCCGAACCCCCCCCCACCCACCTCCCCTCACCCCCGCTCTTTCCCCGCTGGTCCCCCCCTCCTCTTTCAGCTGGGAAATTGAATTGTGTTGGAATGCTCTGTGCCTCTTTTCTCTGGCACTTGAATGGGCTCTTTAGTATTTCACACCAAGGTGTCCTTCAGGGTGCGAGGTCAGGCTACCAAAACAGCTTCTAGTGGCGGATTAGGACCAATTAACATCTTTGTACACAAAGGGCTCTGGCAGCTGAACAGGCTGCAGGGTGACCCACACTGTCGTTGCATGCCAAGCCAGGGGACCGCTGCACTTGAGCTGAAGTAGCAAAAGAGGGGTGGAGAAAGTTTTCCAAACCTAATGAGAAATGTTGCTACTTCACACCTCCTGAACCTATAGCCCATTGAGTCATCGTTATCTTGTGAAATGAGAGAGCAAACCACATCTTTTTAAAAAAAATCATTGCAGTTGTACATAAGAGGGGACCACTACCCTGAACTGCCCTGGTTGTTTTTTTTTTATCATGATGGGGTTCTATATGGGGGGGGGGGGGGGGGCGAGTGGAGTGGAGCTACTTATTCAAAAATTAAATACACTTCAGACTTAGTGCCACCAATTGGCTAATACATTTGCTTAAAGGGATCAACCTTAAAACACTTAAAACACTATTAGGGATGTTTTTCTCATTTCTTAAGCTAGTGGGCCACAATTAAATGGTACATTATATAGACAAAAGTATGCAGACAATTTTTTCATGGTTTGAATTAAGCCCCTTAGTTCCAGTTAAGAGCAATGTTAAAGGAGTACTCCACCAATTTATCATTGGCACTCCTAGAACTTTGCTGTCTTGGTTTTAAAAATGTATAAAAGTGTTTTTTTTAATTTCACACATTCTTCTTCCTTCTAAACTTAGCACTTACAATTCCCACATTGCAACTTGACAGCCCTGAGCTGCTAGGCTCCAGCAGAGATGAGGAGCTACACAGGTTTCATAACCTCACTTCTTTCTAACTCTACACCTCCACATTTAAAAATTATTTTAAAACATCTTCAGCCCCAACCGACGCTGAATCAAGTGACTTCTCTTGAGGCAATTTCAGACTTCACAAAGCTCCCTCTGGA
Organism: Scomber japonicus; assembly: GCF_027409825.1. Lineage (NCBI taxonomy): Eukaryota > Metazoa > Chordata > Actinopteri > Scombriformes > Scombridae > Scomber > Scomber japonicus. The sequence goes on along the minus strand of NC_070591.1, from coordinate 33,021,355 downwards.
GACACAAATGGTTTTATACAACTTTATTTCAAAATGCAATAGTACTCTCATACATTGGGAGCATATACAGATGTGTAAAATCATTGTAGTCACCTTTTAAATCTAGCTCTAGTTTCAGCGGACAATACCCTGCACACAAATCCAGCTCCAAAGAAATGCTTTACCCAGTTTGGTGTGGAAGAACAATCAAAGCCCTGACCTCAACCCCATCCAACACTTTTGGGATGAACTGGAACATCAGATATGAGCCAGTCCTCATCACCAAACATCAGTGTTGAACCTCACTAATGCTCTTGTGGCTGAGCCAGGTTAAAATGTCTGCTGCAAAACCTGAATTCAGAATAGTTTTACATTGGAAATTCAATATTACAAGAGTTGAGATTTATAATTTCATTGTTAATGAGTTAATGAGTTGGGAAAATTGGGGAATTTACAAAATTTTGAGGGCACTTAAAAAAAAGAAGAATGAATGCATTAAGTTGCTGTATTTATGATCAAAGGAGCCTAGATTAAAATTCATACAGTAATCACCAACTTTTGTAACCACACCAACCTCGGGGAAACACACTCTCATTTGTCATGGCTGTGGTTCGGGAGGGTACAGCTGTCGTCCACCAATCCTAAGATTGGTAGTTCGATTCCTGGCTCCTCCAGTCCACATATCCATGTATCCTTGAAATTGCTGTATGAATGGTTAGTTTCCTCCTGATGAGCAGGTTAGCTCCCTGTGTGGTAGCTCCTGTCATCAGTGTATAAATGTGAATGAATGGGTGAATGTGACATTTAGTGTAAAAGTGCTTGGAGTGGTCAAAAAGACTAGAAAAGTGTTATATAAGTACAGTCCATTTCCATTTACCACTTAATTATCTACATTGTCTAACTACAGCACTAAGAACATGAAAAGCAAAACTATATTTTAGATATTTTAGACCAAATACCTCTATCGATATTGCAACAATATTACACTAACATTTTTGATAAATAATCATCAGTAATGTGGATATAATGAAAAAGTGGGTAAAAGGTACTTAACAGAACAGCTAGAACAGTCTGGTAAGTTCAGAAAATTATATATTTTACTGTAATGCAGCATGTAAAACCAGGAAAAGACAACTCTGATGACATATTGCGATATTACGATATCCAAAATCTAAGATGATATCTAGTCTCATATCACAATATCGATATAATATCAATATATTGCCCAGCCCTAATTGTAGGTCTGATGCATTGCATTCCACAGCCTCAGGTTGTACTGTTAAAAAGCATAGCAGAGTGTAATATTCCGTCTTTATTCATACAGTTCTGGAAATAACTTCAGTCATAGTTTTTATTAATTTATTTTTATCATTTTTTTAAGCTTATTTCATCCTCAAATTTATCCCTGCTGATGTTTTTGAGCTTTAATGAAATAGCAAAGTTGACCAGTCGGCATGACCCGCATGTAGGCTGTAACAACAATGTTATGTAGTCAACTTGCTAAAACTAACGTTGGCTGACGTGCCAAATCACACACAGGAGATGCCAACACACATCGTCCACCAGTAGCTTCAGTTAAGTAGAATAAACCGTGTATCTTATTCAAAAGGATCTACATCTGTAACTAAAAAGGTAAATGAGGCAGGTGAAGGGAAAAGACTTCTATTACTAAATATGTGGATGGTTCCTTTAATTCTTTTCCCTTTTACATCCTCACCCATAGAGTAAATAATCACTATGAGTATTTTCTGTCTTGCTGTTATGGTTGTCACATATATCTTGATGGTCACAGTGAAAAGAGAAAAAGCAAAGTAGCAAATTCTTAAAATTACATTTATCCCCTCCCATCACGGTTACTAAATATCTACCATTAAGATGTAGTAGACTTATGGATTTCTAAGAGGTTCCTGTATAATTATGTAGCCCAATTTTCCCCACATCATTATTATTATTATTATCACCCTTCAGTAAATAGCCATATGTATCTCTTTTGAGACCTGCGGGCAATTTGTAGGCTAAGTGTAGCTATTAAATCCTTTTATAAACATGGCCAACATGGACAGTCTGCCATTTGTGCGGAGAAAAGGGCTGGACATTAAAAAAAAAAAAAAAAAAGTAAAAAAAAAAAAACATAATGTGAAAATTTGACAGAATTTTCATAAAAGCATGTTTTTTTTTTTTAAAGCAAAGGGCATGCTTGGGTATGGGGAACTGTCACTCATTATAATGATAATAATAATTCTTGGCGCAGTTTTGAAGCAGCGGTCTGATCCTCAACCAGGAACAACACATGTATGGTTTATGTTTGTGTGGAACCAAAGTAAATGTTGTATTACACACCTACATGTTTATGCTATGTAAGGTACTGACTTCTATCTAGTTTGGTTATGTGTTTAACATGGATCAGCATTTGTGCCAATCATCTTATTTTAACACATTTACTGTTAGAACATACGTAGTTTATTAAATGACCTCAGTAGTTAATAGTGGACATTTTAGAGAAGATTTATTGTCTTTTGCTTTTTGGACCCTAACCCTAACCCTAAGTGCAGCTATGCCTACACATAGGAACATCTGTCCGCAGCTATCGGTGACGGTGAAGTCATGGTACATTTCAGTTGGTTTCACTTTGCAGTTCAGCAACCCAGATGCCACCTAAACACTCTAAAGTGGATAAAAGACGGAGCAGTATATAAGGAATGGGTATTGAATAAAGTACTCAGTTGTTATCAGTATAATTATAAGTGTACTTGGATTGGTACTTGACTTGGTACTTTTTTAAACGATACCCAGCCCTAATTGGCATAAACAGTTTTCTATCATGTCCTCAGGGAATTGTACACAGCAGGTTCCACTGACTGCAGCTCATTCCAAATATTTGCAGAGTCAGCAGATGTCTTACCATGCCACGATTGCGCAACGTGTCCTCGGAGCGTGCAGAGGCGTTATTATTGTGGCTGACCCGTGTGTGAGCTATGATGTCGTTTGTCAAGGATGATGTCGGCCATAGCTCACCTGGCGGTGGTGTACATAAGAAACCAACCAATGGTGGGTCATCCAAGCCGGGACAAACGGCATGAGCTGAGTAGGTGAGGAAATAGCTCCACATGAGGGGAGAACACACAGTTAAAGCAGCAATAATAACAATCACTGACCATACACTTAATACAGAGTGAGTGAGAATAATGAAAGGCATCCGCAGATAGAAACTGATGAATGAGCACATAGAGTTAACAGATAATTACAATAGTTATAATTACAGTTATCTCTCAACTCAAACATGCCCAAGACATGAGTGGAAATGCAATTACATTTATAACCTTTTTTCACTCAACAAATATTACTGAGACCACTTCAGGTGAACATTTAATGTCCAGGAAGTCATATTATAGACACTACTACTGACTAAACAGTCCAGCCATATATTAGGTTTTGATCTATTCTTGTTTCATGTGCTGGGGCAGTCACAGAAATATTTACTTTATTCTTTATACTTTCAAAATACATTCAAAATAATTCAACAAAACTTCGATTTAGTTTCTGCCTACATCCTTTTTACATTTTCCCTGATACCTGTCTGGCTCTGTAGTGGACAGACTAATGGAATGGCTTCACTTTTCCCCGATTCCCTTGAACGTATCATATTCTGTGCTGCTTCTTATTTAGCAGCCCACTGGCTCTAAAGATATTTTTAAAAAGAAGATTGTCTTTGATGCAGATTTGTACAGATCATTTTAATAAAGCAGCATACATCATGTACAGCATGGTGCAGCATAAACACAATTATTATTAAACCGTGCTTCTTGCTCAATAATAGGAATCCTGGCTCTCATTGGCAGTTGAGGAAAGCAAAGGTTATCTATAAAACACACACACACACACACACACACACACACACACACACACACACACACACACACACACACACACACTGCAGAACAAGGTCTTGTAGAACAAACGGAGCAATGTGTGTGTGAACTTGAGTCATTCATCACGAGCTGGGCCCTGAGACAGGAACTGAGATAAAGGAGGTTTAGAGTAAAATTCATTTATTTTGGAGAGGAAAATACCATTTTTTTAAATGTTATTTATTTATTTATTTATTTTCTGTATCTGTGATGCCCTTGGTTTTTTATCATCACACTTGAGCCATCTTTTCTCTTGCTCTCTCTCAACACACTCTACCCAAACCCTTCCACCACCTCCCACTCTTCCCTCAACACACACACACACATAGACACACACAGCCTGTCTGGCTAATAGAGGGTGAAATGCAGGTATGTGTGTGTGTGGGAAATGGCTGCAATACTGTAGCGCATTGACAGGTTATTTTGTTGGCCTCTGCCTAATTAGTGGCATAGTGGATGCACCCCGCTAAGCTTTAGTGCTTTATGTTCGTACCAGTCCGCTCTAATTTCCTCGCGCCTTTGATATCAGCCCCCGAGATTGACGGTTTGCACATAAAGAGGAACACCAGACCATGATAGAAAAACCCGGTGGAAACAATGGCGCCACCTTCAGTAACCCCACCCCACCACCCCTCTTTTACTCCCACCACGTCTTTGCATTTTAGCCCCCCAGGTCGGCAGATGTGCAGAGGGTCGGGTTTGCACGTGGATTCCAGATTCCAGACTGACGGTCACCAGCCAGTTATTACACCAATAATAACTGGCTATTATTGGTGTAATAACTTAATATTATAGACATATATGATGTACTGCATTAGCATTCGGCCAAGCAGAGGAAGGTCTTTTCCGCTTCCATGTGATGGAATGCACAACAGAACATATTTATGTTAAAATATTACATTTATTATGTTCAGTATGTTGTATAGTACACAAGCAAAGTTGCGTTCAACAACACAACTTTCTTGATCAGGATATCTGCTCGTCTTGACTGCTGTTGCCAGTAGATCTGTCATGATAACTACTATTGTTGGACGATATATTGTCTCAGAAATAATCACAATAAACAATATTATTGTCATTTGAAAATCATTTTATACCACTGATATAAGATAATATAATAGCATGATAATGATTAGAGAGTCCATATGGTAAATGGTAAACTGTACTTCTATAGCACTTTTCTAGTCTAGTCACTTTTTGTCCACTCAAAGCACTTTTACACTACATGTCACATTCATACACATTCATACACCATTGGAGCAGTCATCAGGAGCAGTTTTGGGGTTACGTATCTTTCCCGAGGACACATGGACATGTGGACTGGAGGAGACGGGAATCTTCCAATTGGAGTGCGACCGCTCTACCTCCTGAACCACAGCCACCCCATACATAGACATGATGATGATAATTATGATATTGTACAATAAGTCGATAACTAGATGCCATGTGTGTTTCTGTTAAAGGATTTCATTAGTATTTTGCTTACAAGTTGAACTTTACCTAGATATAATGATGATAATAATAATCTTTATTTATAGAGCACTTTTCAAAAGTGCGTCACGAGGCAGCAAAACACACAAATCCTAAAATGATTGCGTTTTATAAAAAAGAACGAATAAGAACAATTTGAGTAAAAAACATTTAAAATGTAGAACAAAGCAAGAATAGACAGAACATACTTAATTCAAGGAAAATTAAAAGTCAATTAAAATCAGGACAGACTTTGTGATAAAATGATGTTTTAAAGAGTACGGTTGCCTTTAGATGACTGCTACTGAGCCTCAGGGTGCATCTATGGAAAATTATGAGTTAACCTGTTGTAAATCTTCCCTTAGGCAGACAGGAGAAAGTGATTTTCCTTAAATGGTTTAATTTTTCATTATTTATCATTTTTTAAATTAATTTATATCATTATTAATTATTATTTGCTTTCCCTAAATGTTTTAATTAGAAAAAAAAATGTTTTAATTATTTATTAATTATTTTACTGAAATTTGTTAGTTTAAATTAAAAAAAAGTTTATTATTAATTATATTTCTTATTTTTTTAATTTTTTAATGAATTAATTATTAATACATTTTTAAAATGTTTTTCAATTGTTTAAAATGTTTACATTTTTAATTATCTATCTATCTATAATTATTATCTCTATCTCTCTATCTATCTCTCTCTATCTCTCTCTATCTCTCTCTCTCTATCTCTCTATCTATCTATCTATCTCTCTCTCTCTATCTCTCTATCTATCTCTCTCTATCTCTCTATCTCTCTATCTCTCTCTCTATCTCTCTATCTATCTCTATCTATCTCTCTATCATCCTGGTTTGTGTATTGTTTTGGGTGTGTTTGTTAAGAAGTTTGTCAGTACTTGTGCATGTACAGTGCACTCACCAATAAACTCTCTGTAACTCTACATGATGTGATAAGATGAGGGCGCTTTAAGCAGATTTCTTTTCCATCTCATTTATTATGATGATAAGAATGAGGATCAGCTGAAGGTCAGGGAAATGGCAGCACACTCACGTCTCAATCATGCATTCGATGTGTCGTCTTTATCCAGCTCTTGTATGTTCTTTTAACACAACTTACTGCAGTTATTATGGTTTAATGTAGGGGGGGAAGGCTACAGGCTATTTCCACTAACCTTCATCAATGATGACCATCATTTAGTAGTGTGTTATTGCGAGACTCAGAGCTCACCTCTTGCCTGTGTAATTGTACCTGCGGTGTGTGAACGAGGGAATTTCATGCATTTTCCCCTGACATTTGCCTGCCTTTGACATTTGGGTCTTGAAAGTGCATGAAAGCTGTTTAAATCTCACTGTGAAAGGTCAGCTTGTGATTATTAACACTGTTGCCTGTAAGGATGCTGACTTATTCCCTTGTTGATTGGTGGCTTTCAGCTGAACAAGGGAAATGGGAATGTCATCAGTATTGCATGTGGTATTTGACTGTCCTGGTCTGAATGAACTAACTATGTAACTGTCCTCTCTTTCAGCTTACTCCACTGTGTCAGGTGTGAATGGACCTCTGGTGATTCTTGATAATGTGAAGGTGAGACTTCTAGAAGTTGTATTTATACTGATATGTGTATAACATCAGAGTTTTAAATGAAAACCCAGGAGCTGGTGTGAATCACCTCTCATATTTCATGTATCTTGTATTAGTTCTATAGATTTCTGGCTTCTGTGTAACACTGTTGAATCTCTCTCAACTAGTTCCCTAGGTATGCTGAGATCGTTCACCTGACCCTCCCCGATGGCACCAAGAGGAGCGGGCAGGTCCTGGAGGTGATTGGAAGCAAAGCGGTCGTCCAGGTAACAAACACAATCCATAACATCTAGTCACAAAAAAAAAGTAATGTAATCAATGGTAATGAAAAGCTAATGAACAGACGTGAATACGTGTTTGGCAGTGTCTTCTAATTATTACTTTTCCAATTCATTCATAACAAGCTGTTGATATGATGTCTGTAATGTGACAGATTGAAGAGTTGTTAAAAAAAAAAACTCTAATAAGGTCCAGAGTACGATCAATATGAAATGTGATGCTGAGTAAGAGCAGAGTGCTGGAAGATACTGAACCCCAAATTGCTCCCCGTCATGTCAGTCTGCATTAGAAACCATTGGATAAAGAGTAGTATATCCCTCCTGATGAGCAGGTTGGCACCTTGCATGGCATCCTCTGTCATCAGTGTGTGAGTGTGTCTGTGTGTGCATGGGTGAATGTTAGAATGTGTTGAAATGGGTTTGGAGTGGTCTAGACTAGAAAAGCTCCATGTAAGTGCAGTCCATTTCCCACTTCCATCACACATGTTTGAAACGCAAGCATCAGAACACAGAGAACTTGACACGCAGTCATAGGAATGTAGTGTGAGGCTGCTGGACTGTGCTGTAGCTGGCAGGAGGCTGTGAAGTCTCCAAAATTGTAGGTGGAGTGTACATCACAAAAAACCCCCATCAGAAATAAGGTGAAGTATTTATTTAAAAAAATCACACAAACAAACACTCCAAACCTGCCATCTGTAGCTCTTCACAACACTTTGGCTGCTGCTTCTTTATTTTAACCAATCCTCTCATGCTATATTTAAAACTGATCCAAAAAAAAAAGAACTGGAAAATAGTGATATGTGGACTAAAGAGGAAGCACAGTGGACACACTGTCATATACTCATCAGCAGCAGCAGTGGAAAAAACAAACAATAAAATACAGTTGTCAAGTTAAGAGTTGGCACAAAAAAAAAAGGTCCACTGAAGATCATTAGATGTGTTTGCAAGCTCAAAAATAAGCTTGTGAGCAGGACGTGACCCCCCCCCATATGACCCTCCTGTTGTCTTCTTGTTGACCGTGCAACTCAAAATTGACCCAGTCTGTTTTAAAGTCTGTGTAAAGTAAGAATAAATGTGTTCTGTGTTTGACATACCACAGAAACCACCCTGCCAGATTTGAATGAAAAAAATGAAAAAATCGCCAAATGTATGAAATTAGGCTTCAAAGTTGTGTGAAAATCAGTTTCTTTCTCTGCTCCCAAATGCTGTGGGCGTGGCCGCCAAGTTCGCTGAAACCCCGCCCCCACCAAGTGTCACCTGACAGTCTATGCCTGTCAATCAAAGTCACCACCTTTACCCGAAACATGGACGCTAGGAGAACTGAGAGTTTTCTGCTGCTAACTCGGCGGCTAACTGGCTAACTGTAGACTGTAGTAGTAGTAGTAGTGTGCGCTACATGTATTTATACCTCTACAGCAGCAGGGGTGGGTAACGCTGCAGTGATTTTCAGACCCGCCCACTAAATCCTGAACACAGAAATCTTGAAACACAGTTTGTGAAGTCTAGCTCCACAATTCAAATCTAAATGGTTGAAATGCTTTTTACACCTTTTTTAGAAATACATTTATGACCTATTTAATGTGTTTAGAAGAAAATGTCTGAATCCACTTTACACAGTCTTTAACTGTTTATTAAGCATAAGCTTTCAATTCTGTGTTAGACCTTTTTAACCCACTGCATTCTAACCTATTACCACAGGTTTTACACATATTGGGCTAGATGCAGGAACATGTTTGTTTGTTTTTTTTCATGAGGTGGATGTGTACGAGTGTGCCACGTCAGATTCACATCAGATTCTCGTATCATCAGGAAACAGTCGTAAATGACATTCGTAAACCCCTGTTCTACTGTAAATGAACACGTGTTCCCGAGAATAGTAAATGAACATGAATGACGCCCATAATAAAAATTCCATATGAGGTCAAACATCCAGCAGGTTGTAGAGAAGCTCCATTCATGAATATAGCACTAAAGACTAAAGAAGAAGACTTTTAGAGAAGCTCTCAGACTGGGGTCCTGCTCTCAGAAATAGATCAACAGAAACACAGATTATAATACAGTGTGTAAGTGGTAGAATTAAAGGTCCTGAGAAAGACAAAGAATGAGGAAAAATGACCTGATATGTTAACAAAAATAAATGATTTGACATGAATTAGATGCCAAAAAAAATCTTGCTAGGGGAGTCATCAGCCAACATTTCTCTAAAATACTGACAATATAATATTTCCTCATTCTGCATACCGAATCAACATTATTAATTTCTGTTATTTGGTAGTCAGCATACTGTGATAAAAAGAAAATCCAAGTCAGCTGACTCTGCACTGACTTCTATTCTATTGCTATACTTCATCTTTGAGTTAAAAAAAGCAGAAATTATACAATATGTTAGCTAATTTTAAGATCAGAGGAAAATGAAATGATTTGTTGATGGATTATCACAGACTGGTATATGTCAAAGTTTAATCAGGATACTGTTTTGAAACCATTTCAAATTTCTTAATGGCAGCACATAAATCACACCTGTCAAAATTGACCTGAAGACAACAGGAGGGGTTAAGATTTATTTATTTAATTAGGTCAAATTCATCTCTAGTTTACCTCTTTAACCTACTGAGAGAACAGCTGTCATGTTGTCATATCTCTGTCCTGTTGTGTGTGTGTGTGTGTGTGTGTGTGTTTTCAGGTGTTTGAGGGGACATCAGGCATCGATGCCAAAAAGACAGCCTGCGAGTTCACTGGTGATATCCTGCGTACGCCGGTGTCAGAGGACATGCTGGGTAAGATGGACATTACAGTACTTCATATTACTTATTTAGTTCACATTGTATTAGAACAGAATAAGGGGAAGGGGTCAGGGTCAGTCCTCCCTCTTATCCTTCTAAAAAGATACAATATTTCCAATCATTCTGAATACAGTTTAAAGTCTTCTACTGTATTTGTCTTCACTATGCTTCATCTACTTACATGTTTAATAGAACAGAACTGAATCAAACCTTTGTGCTCGCCTTTATCTGAATGTTGTTGAACGTCTCAATCAGTGTGATTATCTCAGCACAGCACAAGGTTACATGTGTTTGAATAGCAGCAGAAAGTAAACCTGCTTTTGTTTTTGAAGTATCATTAATCACATCCACGAATTTATAATTACTTGTACTTGTTACTTGTAGAGCCATCAGAGCCACTCTTATCTGTTTAGAGTCTGACACAGAACAGAATAGACGAGATGTGGGTGGAAGTGTCATCTAATGAATTTCATTTTATTGCTGTTTCTTTTTTTTTTTAGCAATTATCTTTTGAAATTGGTTTCCAGATACATCAAAAATGTTTGTTATTTATCAGATGACAGACTTGATTTCTGCTCAGCTGAAAGGAGAAAATATTCCCTCCTTTTTTTACAGGTCGCGTGTTCAACGGCTCTGGCAAACCCATCGACCGTGGACCCACCGTGCTGGCTGAGGACTACCTGGATATCATGGGTACCACTCACAATACTTTGTTGTCTTCTTCTTCTTCTTTTGTAGGATTTTTTCTAATTGTAAAGACTCAGCTTCATCAAAAATGCTGATAGCATATGAGCTGAAGCACTCAAAACTTGTACAAAACAACGTGTCTGTAACACTGAGTATAATCAATCAACCATCAAACTAAGGCTGCTGAATTACTCTAAATTTGATCGTGATTACGATTTTGGGGCCAAACGATCTCAAAACTAATAAAATCGGGGGGAAACGATTTTTTGTCATTTTCCCTTGTTCAACGTTGTATAGAAACAGTCTGAGAGAAAATTAATTAAGCTGAATGGACGAGAAATGTCCAATAAATACAGCATCTTTCTAAAGTTAAACAAAATCGTTTTAATAATCGTGATTTCAATTTTGACCCAAAAAATCATGATTATGATTATTTCCATAATCGAGCAGCCCTACATCAAACTTTATTTATATAGCACCAAATCACAACAAAAGTCATCTCAAGGCACTTTACGCATACTGTGTTGGGTTGAGAGAGGAAAGAGAGGCACAGTAACAACAACATTTAAAATAATATCAGCAGCAACAAACACCAATTAGTAAAAGTTGACAACAAGTCTGGTCTGGTCACTACTTGTTTTTTTGTTTTTTTTCATCAAGTCATATTTTTAAATACAATTGTACTGTATTTTATTCAGGCGAACTGTGGCTTTGTAGATGAAAAGACCTACATGACATGTACGTATATATATTTTTAAAATAAATTTGCCCTCCGTACCGAAACCTGCGTATCAGCTATCCTTTCATTAGATGTTCTAAACCACTAACAAGAGGTACTGTAGTTTTGAGGTATACTGTATACACATATATTATTGAAAGAGATACAACATAACAAGGCAAGTACAACATTTTGTAGACCAGACAAATACATTTTAATTCTAAAAAGCAACGTTCATTTAAATAAATTGGAAAACTTTGAAGAGGAGAAGTTTACAAGAAAAGCTCTACTTCAATATCCTTATAAAGACCATTGGGGGACGATATATTAAGATAATAGATTGAAAGATTAAGCCCTGACCTACAGGAAGCCAGCAAACTAATGTTATGCAGAAACATGGAGAATTTTGAATTCTCGTACTTGAGGAGTAGTCACAGTACAGTTGTGCTTCAACCACTCTGTTTTGTAATCACAACCTCCAAAGTTGAATGCCAGACCATTCCTTTGTTCACTGTCATACACTGTAATGATGGTACTGCATTTCCGTGGCTTGGTAATTTCAGAAAGAATGGGGAAGGTTTTTCTTTTTGCTATTTTTATTTCCTGTGAACTCCTGAATCTCTGAACTGGTCCCAGACCTCTGAATCACTGCCTTTGTCCCTGATTTGTCCATCCTCTCTAAAAGGTCTGATGTTGTGTCAGACGGTTGGAGAATCAATCAGCCAGTCAGATGCAGGTTTCAAATATAACCAAGCATTTATTGAACTTACTTGAATCTGTCTGGAGATTGCTAGCTACCTCACTACACCTATTCCACAAAAAAACAGTAACAGGAACAACTCCTAACGCTAACCCTAACCCTTAAATCTGCATATTTCTTCCATCGTCATAAAAAATATCAACTACTCCTCGACATCTCTACCAAAAATAGCCAGATGCGTCACTCACTACTGATTGGTTAGAAAAAAATAACTCCTCACCACCATCAGAAATTGGCTACCATGAACACAATATCAGGCTAAATGAATGTAGTGAAATGAAGTGGCAATTTAGTCTGTTATTATCAGGCTGTTTAATCTCTGGCTTACATCCCACTACAACAGACAGCTACAACAGAGCTTCACGGAATGTGAATTGGCATTTGTTTGTTGTTTACTCACAAATAAAGGATGAAAAAAAAAAAGGCGGCAGAGCTCCAGGGGTGAACTCTTTAGGCTTATGTTTGAAGGACAGCAATTTGTTCACTTTATGTAGAAAAGAGTAGTTATAAACAAAAGGCTGGAAACAAGTCAGTTATATAGCTGCCAATTATAATTATGTACTGTTTATTAATTGGGATGAGTGATTGGATGATTGGTTTAACAGCTCAGTAAAGGTTGTAGGATTATTAAATATAGATTATAGGATATAGATTCATTGAGATGACGGCTGCCTGTAAATAAAAGGTAAGCTATGTCTGGAGGCTTTCTTTGAGTAAATATCTGTACACACTGAAAGGTATGCATGATATGATAATATAAATATCATGCAAAGTATATCATGAAAGTGTGACTATAAATTATGTCAGTTAGTTTAAAGTCACTCTTAACCATTTTAACATAGTATAACATATATGTAATATGTTTGTGTATATCTTATTTTAAAGCTGTTTACTTGCTTATTTTAACTGTAGTTTTGTTTCTATGTATTTTAATGGTAAATTGTAATTGGACTGTACTTATACAGTACTTTCTAGTCTTTTTGACCACTCAAAGTGCGTTTACACTACATGTCACATTCACCGGTTCACACACATTCATACACTGATGGCAGGAGCTACCACACAGGGTGCCAACCTGCTCATCAGCAGGCAGACTAACATTCACTCACACATTAATACACTGTTGGCGCAGCCATCAGGAGCAATTTGGAGTTACCAAACTTCCAATTAGTGGATGACCGCTCTACCTCCTGAACCACAGCATTTGAACATATATGACCTCAGAAATTACACTTGAGTGCCATCAACCAACATTATAAGCAGTATAGTGTTGCTGACGCTGTGTTACTGTGTGCTCCAGGTCAACCCATCAACCCTCAATGCCGTATCTACCCTGAGGAGATGATCCAGACCGGCATCTCAGCCATCGATGGCATGAACAGTATCGCCAGAGGACAGAAGATCCCTATTTTTTCTGCTGCTGGGCTGCCCCACAACGAGGTGAGACCACCAAACCAGAGTTTATGTCATCTGAAACAGGAAAGTAACAATAACTACAACCAGATTTTAAGTATGTCGAATGCAAGGACATGACTCTCAGACATGACCAAACGCCAAAGCAGAACAAATGGAAATGAACGTGTGTGTAGTGTTTTTTCTTTAAAACCGTTAATCACAAATGATGGTTAAAATTTGATATTCCAACTCAATACATGAGTGGTACTGAATAGCTCTGGGAAATACAACATTGACAATGGTTACCTCCGTGTATTTGATTGGTAAATTATTCAGCTGTGGGTATTTTGTGCCACCACATTAACACACCTCCAGCTCAGCCACAATGGAATTCAGTGGTAGGAAATATTTCAGCTTGAATTGCAGCAGTTAAAACATATTTTGTAGCACTATTCAGAAATGTGGTGTTCAGCTAAGCAGTAATTTATCACATAGAGGAGGCAGAGAAGGACGTTTCTTCACAGACTCCTAAGTGTAATACAACATTTTGCATTTTTGAGTAAGGGTAAGTAAAGAGTACCTCTGGACCTTTATGTAGGAAATCATGCTTTAGATTTGTAGACTGGGCTGGATTAAACAAATAATGTAATGCAAAACAGTAAATTGCTGCTGTTCTTCACAAAATAACTCCTGCAATAAATTACAATATATGTCTCATTTGCCTGAATGTAAATTAAATATAATCCTTCTAATTTTTCTCCTCTATATGATAAAAGTGTTTTCTGGTTAGAATGCTGAAATAGATATTTTTGTCAGCGATGGTGTGAAGATGGAAATGTGGAAACTTTGATGAGTCAGGGGTTGAGCATAGCTCAGCGGGTAGAGCACCCGCCCCATGTGTTGAGGCTACAGTCCTCACTGCAGGCGACCCCGGTTCAAATCCCGCACCGAGCGGTCTTATCCTGCATGTCATTCCCCCCTCTCTCTGCCTCCTGTTTCCTGTCTATCTCTACTAACCTATCCATTAAAGGCAAAAAAAAGCCAGAAAAAATATACTTAAAAAAAAACAACTTTGATGAGTCAGGTCATTCATGTGTGTGCCATTTCAGTGTCACATGACAACAGTTTTAGTTCTGCTTCCTTTTTCAAGGGTTTTTTTTCCCAACGTCACAATGGAAATTCATGACTGAGTTGTCCCACATTAATGTTAGACAGGTCTCCCTCATACCTGAATATATATATGTCATATGCTGTATAAACACAGTTGAGATGAAGTAAAACATGTGGCATAAAATCATTAAGTGTTGTAGAGATTGTTAATTCATGACTGTCACACATGTAATTGAGAGAAATGTTAACAAAAAAAAAATCCCCAGCAGGAAAAAAACCCTGTATTTCATGTCTACTTATGGTATTGGTACTTCAAGCATAAAGGAAGCAAGAGGTTACTCATTGTGCTTGTAAAGCTTTCACTGAGTGCTGGCTTTTGCTCTAGTGTCTGTTTTAATCTATGTGACAGACAGCTGTGCAGCGCACACAGCTTTATTGTGGCTGAGTGGAAATTGAACTAACCAGATCAGGTCATACTGAAAGAAGGAGACTGATCTGTTATATCAGCTAGATGGAGGTTTTTGTCACAATATGCTGATTTAAATAGGACAGCTTTGGAAATTGTCCCAAGGCAAAATAAAATTAAAATGAAATTAAGAAAAAAAAATGGCCACAAAGAAAACATCTCTGTGTGTGGTGGAACAGTATTGATTGATTCAATCTACAGAAGTACTTCAGCATAATGGCGACTTCTTGAGTGACAGACCATTGGTTGTTCTTGATGCTCTTCAGCTAAAAATAATTTAGAAACCAGTGTTGACCCCTGTATTCTTCTTTTCACTCCTACAGTCCGTTGCATGACAGTGCTCAGGGACAAAATGTAATGCTGTTGCTAACAGTGTTGTACTTCTTTGTGTATTTTGGGAGATGTTTTAAGAACCTTTTTTTCTGTTACATACATCTACTGATGCCTGTGAACACATCTTCAGTGATGTTCCCTCAATCATGGAGTGTTTTGGGTCTTTCAACATGTACCCTCCTCCAGGTGACCTAGTCAGGGCTGATCAGATTTCAGCTTGATGGCTAGATCATAAGGTAGGGCTGGTTCTGGGTACTCAATACCTTTCAAAGGTATGGACTGAAATAAATCAATGCCAAGTAGTATGGAATAACGATATCTGCAATCCATCCTTTTTGTACCCAGAGCTAGAAAATATGACGCAAGCGTTCTTCGATATAATGCAACATGTGATTGGCCCACTGCCACAGCAGCTACGACCCGTCTATGGTGGTGAAGTCGTGGTGACTTTGAGTTAACATGCTTAGCATTTCAGCAGCCAAGACACAGCCTAAACACTCTAAAGTGTGTCTACACTACACACCTGTTACACTGGATAAAAGACAGAGCACTAAATGTATAATGGGTATTGAAAGAAGTACCCAATTGGTATCAGTATAACTTGGAGCTACTTGGATTGGTACTGGTATAATTTTTTATAAGATACCCAGCCCTACTAGATAGACTACTTATAATCCATGGCTCTCCTCTTTTGAGCCACAGCCTTCTTGATGCCGTCTTTGTCACATCAGTGGTACTGTAGCTGGCTGTCATCTTCCTCTCTCCCTTGATGCCCAAATGACTGAAGGTTCTAACCATAGAAGGGACTGCGTGTCCTCTATCCAATCTCCACTTCGTGACACCTCATCCTCCATCCAGTCTGCTGACAATTGCTGAAAAGGCCTGTGTGCTTGGAGAGCTTCCTTTCAAAGGCCTATCCCATGGGACTGTCAACTCTAGCAGCATAGCTTGCTTGGTGGATTCAGGCACAAGGACAATGTGGGCTTGTAAAGGGTAGTAGTTGCAATGTGGTTGGAGAACTTCAGCTGGTCCACCAACAGTTATAGTCCCTTGCAGAGGTCAGAATGTTCTTTTGGCAAGTTTTAACTGTTCCTCGGCCATGACAAAAGCAATGGTCTGCTTGGAGGGTCAGGACCACTTTGCCCACTCAACTCACTATACTCATGGTGTCAGTGATGGTCTCCATGAGTGCTATTGCTCTCTGAGTGCCTTTCAGCAGCTGAGGATGTGCTGCAAGGTTCAACACTCAGAACACAGTGGGCATGCTTGTGGCTATGCTTTTCCCCATATGTGCAAATTTGATGGGCTTTGAAGTTCATCTTACACTGCCTGGATGAGAAATTTTAAGCCAGACTTGTCCACAGATTTCAGCCAGCACAATCTCTGTGCAGGCTGACTGGATGGATGCTGTGTCCCTGAGAGAACTGTAAGAAATCTTGCCAAAGCTCTTGGCTGGCTTCTGATGATTGACTGCAAACCAGAATTTGCCCTCCACCTTCTTTTTCCTCAGCACCATGGATCTTGATTTAGCTGGTCTGAAACACACTCGGGCCACCGGCAGCGTGGAACTGATTATGTGTTGTATGTTGTCACTGCTGAAATTACAGCATTTTGACACGGGGAATAAGACTATATTCAAACTGTGGTGACAATTGGATTGATTCTGAATCATCACCATAAGTCGATTTGCAAATACAAGTAGAAATCAGAGATGTCAAAATGATTACATTCAGAGTTTCTGTCGAGTTTACACTACATGATTGTGACCCTGATTTTCCACTCGCTGACAGTTTTGGGAGATGGCCAACAAAAAAACCCAGATCGGGGGGGGAATCACCATTCGCTTGGCACTTGCAAATCAGTGCAGACGCTTGAAAGATATCAAACAGGAAAAATATCTGGACCGGTTGCATTTCCTAATCCATTCTCTCATCCATGTTCTTTTCTCTTTCTGACATACGCACAAACAACTTGGATTGCTCGTTTCTTGCGGACATCCATTTTTGGAAGTGGATGGTATCTCGTCATGTCCTATGTCACTTCTCATGTGTGTCTTTGTGACAAAACATAATTCGAGACAGACTCATTAGGGGTTCCTCATGGCGAAAAATCCTTTATCAGTCATGTAGTGCAACATCCATACAAGATTCCTGTTTACAAGACAGAAAGTGGTGCGACTTGACACTTTTCAAAATCCTGCAGTGTGTCAATGGCATAAAGAGCCAGATATTTTTCTCAGGAGTTTGCGAGCAGAGCTAAAAGAAGAGTTTGAACTTTGTCTTATCAGTACAACCAAGTGAAGAGAAAAATGAGGAAAACTGACATATTTCTGCTAAAATGTCTATCTAGGAGAGAAGCTGACTGACTTAACTTAAACTGTTATCTAGTAGAAAAATAACTGAACTGTCATAGCATCAGTGTCTTCAGTCAGTTATTGTATTATGAGCATAAATACAGCTGTCATCCTCAATCCCATTCTCACTTTGAAAGCGCATGATCAAAAGGGTCCCACAGTAGAATCAGCCAAACAAACACAGCGTGAGCAGTTTGCCTAATAATGACCCGCTTGTCGTGCCTTCGGGATGGTGTGAAATTTTGGCTCGCTGTTTCATTAAGCACATGTCACAGAGGTCATTCATGTGGCGGTTTCGTCTTTGGGCCAGGTGCCTCGTCTCAGGGTGCATGGAGAGGTCAGGCCACATGAACACACAGGCCATTACATTAAGTGATAAGCATGAAATTCCTCTTTGAGTCCACAAATTCATGGTGACTTATGCACATAAACACTGAAACAATTAATTGCTGATTGAAAAACTTGTCATTTAATATCCTTGAAAATCAGTTAATTGATTAATCATTGCAGCTCTAGGAGCAAAAGTACTTTTATTTTGCTGCACATACAACACTTATGACAACAAAATGTTTACTTTTAAAACTAAAGGTTGATCTGGAGGGACATATTCTCAAACTGCAGGCAGAGTGTTAGGACTTTGCTTTGGAGTGTGTGTAGTAGAAATGTTGTTACTTAAAACGTTTGATTGCAGTTTGAGACTCTTCTTTAACCCTTCCTATGTCTTTTTCTTTCCTCTCAGATTGCTGCTCAGATCTGTCGGCAGGCCGGCCTGGTGCAGAAGTCCAAGGATGTGATGGACTACAGCGCTGAGAACTTTGCCATCGTCTTTGCCGCCATGGGAGTAAGCAAGCAAACCACAGTTGTCAGCACACATCAGGGTTTATTATAGTTAACTAAAACTACAACTAGCAGTGAAAAGATAATTTAGTTAACTGAAAGAAAAAGAAAAATGATGACAAACTAAATAAAAACTACAATGAACAGTGCAAAACTAAATAAAACTAAACTGAACAGTTTGACTTCTTACTTGTTCCAGTAGGTGGCAGCATAACGGATGCCGACTGCTGCATAGCGCACAAGAAGAAGATGCTAAAAGTGCAATTTATGATTTTCTAGAAAGAAGCTGTTCCGAGCAGAAAACATCACAGCCCAATATGGGAATATTTTCACTCCGACCTCACAATAGATAAAAGTAAAAGAGTGATGGGAACATTTGTGGGATACAGCTAAAAGGGAAACATCCCACACAGCAAACCTTACCTCAGTGTCATACATAAGTTCATCCTTTTCAATACAAATCAAGGCTTTCCTCCTAATACCTGAAAAACTAAGACTAAAACTATATCAAAATTAAACTAAAACCAGTCAATTCCTCAAAATAAAAACTAAACTACAACTACCTAATCATTTGTTAAACTAAAACTAAACTGAAATAAAAAAAACAACAAACAAACTGAAAAACTAATGAAAATTTCAAAACTATAATAACTCTGTCACACACATGTTCAAACCTCTATTTTTTTGTTCTTCTTCCACCCCTCCCATCTGGGATGCTAATCCCCCTCTTAACCCTGACGTGACACCTCGCCCCCCCCCCCCCCCTCTCTCCCGCCCCGCTTTCTGTCTTTTATTCACCAGGTGATTTAACCTTTAAGTCCCTCTTGTTACTTCTGCACCTCTGAGCATATCCTCCTGCCATGTAGACACGTTACTAATTCAACAGACCCTTAACACTGTCAGCCCCGCCGTATCAAATTCTCTCTCCTCAGCTGCTCCTCCCTTCTGCTGTAATGCCCCGATTGTGACAGGTTGACCTCTGCTAAACACACACACACACACACACACACACACACACACACTTGCTTCACTTGCTAAACACTAATCCTTCCCTCCTCCACTTCTCTATCAATTTACATCCTATTGTGGTCACTTTTGCAGGAGAGTTTGTCAAAGCAGTGTTAAGAGGGATTTATACAAGTCAACACATGGAAATGAATGTTTTAAAAGGCCAAATGCAAAGACACTGTACTGTGATTGACAGTAATGCATCTGTTTAATGGTGAAAAAAGATTGTAAGCCAGAGTATAAGACATGAGAATGTTTTGTGCTGCATTCATCCAAGATGCAAAGAGATCGAAGCTATGTCAAAAACACATAAAATGAATTGAAATATATATATAACTAATAAATAATTTCAATAATTAATTTCTGGACAGGTATGAAGTGTGGAGAATGTAAAACTGAGTCTTACTCCTGAAATCAAAAGTCCATGTTTGAGTTTTAGTCACACTGTATTTAGTAAGCATTTAACTCATCTATTCAGACTTGAAACGTGCCAATTAGTGTATATATTTTGAGAAGATGCCAACCAGGGCTGACTCTAATGATTAGTTTCATTATCACTTTATCTACTGGTTATTTTCTAGATTCACCAACTTATCGTTTTGTTTATAAAAACATCAGAAAATTGTGGAAAAAATGTCTGATTTCATAGAGCATAAGGTGACATCTTCAAATGACAAGCAGACTAATCCAAAGAGATTCAGATGGATAGGTGAAATTCAGGTGTCCAGTAGCCCATACATACATAAGAAAATATATACAAAAACCTTGACTTTAAAAACGAAAGTAAGAGCAGATTAAAAAGCAACCTAAAAACTAAATATGTAAGAAAATGATGTGAGATGAAGGAAAGCGTCAAATCCTCACATCTGAGAAGTTGTTAATCAAATAATAATGACTTGATTATCACCCTAAAAAAAACCCATTTGTATTAATTTCTTAAAGTCTAACATCTTGTCTTCATCATGGACAAAATGTTGTTAATTATTATACTTCATATATTTAGGCTTATTGTCAGAAGCTGGAGGAGCCTCAGAGACATTAACTTGTATCATTTGTCCGTCAGGTCAACATGGAAACTGCTCGCTTCTTCAAGTCTGATTTCGAGGAAAATGGCTCCATGGACAACGTCTGCCTTTTCCTCAACCTGGCCAACGACCCAACGTAAGCCAGACATGATCTCAGCTCTTCGCACTTTTCATTCTGAATGATTTTTTTTAAAAACACAGAATTTATGGTTACTGGTTTCACATTCGTAAATGTAAGAAAAACTATGACCAGCGTTTTAGAATTGGCTGCAAATAACAAGGAGCTACTGTCAGACCTCAAGTCACAAGTAACATTTTTTTCTGTCTGTGACCAATCAGCATTGAGCGTATCATCACCCCTCGCCTGGCGCTGACCACAGCAGAGTACCTGGCCTACCAGTGTGAGAAACACGTCCTGGTCATCCTGACTGACATGAGCTCCTACGCTGAGGCTCTGAGAGAGGTAACACCAACTCATCTGTCTGACACATGTAATGTTTAACCTCACTATACAACACATTCTAACTGCTTCCTGGCTGCATGTGGAAGCAGTGTGATTCTTCTTCTGAATATACTTTAGTTAATGTGACTCCTGCTGGAAACTAAAAAAAAAAACGAGGTTCCAATTTTTTCCCCTGTGTCAGTAAGTCATGTGGACAAAACCTGTTAAAGACTGTGTAAAGTGAATTCAGACATGTTCTTCTAAACACATTAAATAGGTCATAAATGTATTTCTAAAATTTCTGGAGCTAAGCTTCACAAACTGTGTTTCAAGATTTCTGTGTTCATGATTTAGTGGGCAGGTCCCGCCCCTGCTGCTGTAGAGGTATAAATACATTCAGCGCACACTACTACTACTACTACTACTACTACTACTACTAGTCTACCGTTAGCCAGTTAGTTGAGTTAGCCGCCAAGCTAGCTGCCAAGTTATAATAATAATAATAATAATAATAATAATGCATTTTATTTAAAGGAGCCTTTCAAAGCACTCAAGGTCACCTTACAAGGCACATATAACACAACAACAGTACATCAAACAATACAAATCAGGTGACATTTAGTGCAAAGATAAAGAATAAAGAAGAATAAATATGAACGAGACGTCAAAGTGCATTAATATAATAAATAAACAAGAATGAAGATTGCATAGTTAATGGGAGACATAGTAGGCCACTCTGAATAGGTGTGTTTTCAGGCGGGATTTAAAGGTGGAGACAGAGTCTGAAGTGCGAATGTCAGATGGGAGAGAGTTCCATAGGCGGGGGGCTGATCGGCTGAAAGCTCTTAACGTTAGCCGCTGAGTTAGCAGCAGAAAGCTCTCAGACATAGCGTCCATGTTTCTGGTAGGTGGTGACTTTGATTGACAGGTGACACTTGGTAGGGCGCGGGGTTTCAGCGAACTTGGCCGATTGATTGTATTTATTATCACTTTTAGCAATTCGGATGTATTATTTTGTCATATCAGCAAATTCCATGAAAAGGCCCAAACCAACAATACAGTAGAACATCTCTCCTTGATGTTAGAGCTGCAACGATTAGTTAATAGGAAAAATGACATATTTGCTGCTTTCAGCCAATTTTGGTTTTGATGATTTAGTGCTTTCTTTCCTAAGATAACTTATTCCTTTATTAGTCCAATGATGGGGAAATTTGCAATATTGCAGCAGCAAAGTAAATAGTAAAAAATAGAATAAAGAACAATAAATAATAAATAAGTAAAAAAGTAAATAAGTAATATTGATGATGACTCTTAGATATTATAACTGGCATTTATTATGTTCAGTCCTTATTGAGATGATGAGTGATACAGGTGAAAGTTCAGAAGAAGTTAGTACGTGGAGCCTCCAGGTGTGAATGTGCGTAACTGTGTGAATGTGATAAAGACATTCCTGGAAAAGAAAACATTGCGTGAAAAAAAAGTCTCAACTACAAACAAGCATCCCAACAGATGATTTCCATGACAACAGAGAAATCACAATCCACTGAAAACTGTGTTTATGACTATAGGGTCTAGGAGGACCTTGAATTGGAATGGTTTTGTCATATATCCAATATTTGGATATTATTATTAGTTATTCCAATACTTTCTCACTTTTTTTTTGTGAGTGTGTTCTCTGTAGCACAGATGAATAAGATGGATCAGGCTTTTAAACACACATACACTACTTTTTACCACATTATTGTTGGTTCTGTAAATGATTTGTTGGTAATGAGAATATGTATTATAGAAATCTCCACACTTACAGTATCCTTGTTATTGTGTTATTAGATGTTATTTAAAACTGTACAATGAACACATGTCCAGTACCGTCACTGTTATTTTCAGTAAAATATACAGAACCATCTCCAGCGTGCGTGCGTGCGTGTGTGTCCGTGTCCGTGTCCGTGTCCATGTCCGTGTCCGTGTCCATGTCCGTGTCCGATGTAAATTCTCTGCAGCACTAGCACAATGCTGACAGATCCACTGAAGTCTTGAGCTCCTCACTAAAAGGGAAGATAATGTGTCCTTCGTTCTTGTAGGAAATACCTTAACTTCATTATTAAATGCTTGGCTCTAAAAGGAAATGCTCCTTGATCTAACCCCCTCCACCCACCCACCTCCACCCAATGCCCTTTTCTCCTCACGGTGAGGAGTCAGGCCCTATTGACTCACTCCTTTGTGTCTCCGTACTAATCCTTTTATGTTGTACAGTTTGCTCTCTCAATATGCGGGGCAGCACAATGCAGGTTTTTTAAATGGTGTTTTCCCTTCTTGCATTCGCCGTCCGTAACCTTGGTCCATGTACTCTGCACCAATAGTCGGCTAAGACTCCAGCAGCTCGATGGGTATTTCAGCACATACAAAGAGCCAGGAGGACATTAATATTTAACTTCTGTTTCTATTCACACGTGTGAAGGTTGAGCTCTGCATTGAATCTACAGTTCACAAGTGTTTAGTTGGCCCATCAACCTTTGAATCCCAGCATGAATAGGATGCATTTTTCCTTCCCTCTTGCTCTGAATTCACTTGACTTTGGGAACAAGGATTTACTTTTGGTCATTTTTGTAAAGGGCCTGAAAACAGAAAGGAAACATTTCCAACCAGCTGTTTGCCTCTTCTGAAATACTGGAAGAGTTATGCTTTTTTTCTTTGTTTACTTGAAACTTACCATAGTAAACCAGAGTATAGTTTTATCTAGAGAGAAATAATCAACCACTGTAGCTCAAAGTTAGTTAGGAAACATGAAGACATAAAGCTGCATTAATAAAAATGTTTTTGAATGAACAATGGATCAGATGACTGTTAAAGGTTAATCCTTCACTAAGCCTCACCCTTCTTATGTACTATTGCCAAGGCTGGATTACCAACCAGGCAACTGCCCAGTGGCCCCAGAAGCCCAGGTTTACTTCATATCAATTAGGTCTGCATAATTTGATTAATTGAAGATTTGTTAAGAATTTGCACCACTGAAGCACAATCGTGACAGGTTCTCCATCATGTGGACCTTGGCTTGAAGAGGGACTCTTAAACTGATACTTGAATTTTTAGTCTATTGTGCTCATTTATTGCAAAGTTGTGTTTTATCATATTCAACACAGAAAAATTGAGGACAAGGTCATATTATTCCATCATATTGAGGCGTTGTGGCTCAGGAGGTGGAGTGGTCATCCACCAATTAGAAGATTGGTAGTTCGATTCCCGGCTCCTCCAGTCCACATGTCCATGTGTCCTTGTGCAAGATACTTAACCCCAAAATTGCTCCTGGTGCTGTGCCAACGGTGTATGAATGTGTATGAATGGTTAGTTTCCTCCTGGTGAGCAGGTTAACACCCTGTGTGGTAGCTCCTGTCATCAGTGTATGAATGTGTGTGAATGGGTGAATGAGACGTAATGTAAAAACGCTTTGAGTGGTCATAACTACTAGAAAAGCTCTATATAAGAACAGTCCATTTACCATCATATGAACACTGACTGTTATTTTCATTATCCATAGGTTTAACTCTGACCATTATCATCAGTCACTTGACCTTATTGTCCATGTGACTGAAGTTGGTGGAATTTGTTTTCATTATAGACAGAAAAGATGGCTCAGTACACAGTGTGGACTGCAAGGCATAGCAGACATATTCACACAATAATCACAAGATTCCCAGTCGGTATTGTAGAAGGAAAAAAAAATCAGTTTTTAAAGTACGAGTTTGGCCGATAACCAATATATATAGATACCAACTTTCTTGTTTTGGTGATGTTATTATGTTTTGTTGTTATTCATTCCACAGGAAAACAAAGAAATCATTGTTACAATAGTAACTGAATTGTTTTATAGTAATTCAGCCCATCATTACACTATCTTGAATGAAATTCAGATTCATAAAAATGATCTTTAATCACTTTCACAAGAAATTATTTTTTTCTTTTTGTAAATTAACTGCTTTAAAATCCCTTCAGCCTGTTAGACAATTACCTCCTTAATAAGAAGAATTGTCTGTGTTTCTGTAGCTACTGCTGCTACTGTTGTCTAAGTCGGACCGACCGCAATTCACTATAACATCTGCTAATTGTATCTTATTTACAGATAGGCCGATGTTAATCAACAAGGGGGAATATTGGCGGATACCAATATTTAGCCGATGTATCAGTGAATCCCTATCTGTTTTAGTGATTGATTGATTGATTGTCCAGTCTATAAAGATGTATAAAAAAATTAAATTAAAAATGAATGATCAAATCATCATTACCTGAAGCCCAAGTTAACATTTTCAGATCAGTTTGTTTTGTCGAACAGTCAAAAAGCCAAAGATGTTGAGTTTACTGTCATGGAAAATGGAATGTCAGTGGAAGTAGCTGCTCCTTTTTAAAACATGTAACTATGTTTGTGTATTGGGTTCTGAGTTCTTCCAAAATGCCAGTGACCCACACTCAACCACGTACTTGAATGTCTGCTGTGTAGACACAGTGGTTCAGCTACTGCTGTATGCACTAAATGTGCTTCTCACGCTATATTAAAGCTTCACAATCATCACAGTCTCAGAGCATATGAGACAAACTTTGGAAGTATTTCCTTCATTTTACACACTAAACTACAGTCATTGTGTATTAGGCTCTGAATGCTTCAAGAACGTACACTCAGCAGTGTACCTTAACGCCTTCTGTGTAGTCACTCGCTGCTGATTTGCTAAACATGCTGCTAAGTGTCCATTCTTGATGAAAAGCTGTTTCTCTCTTTAGAGCATTTTTTTTCTGACTCACCTTGTGTCTCACCTCATCTCTGCTCTCTGACATGCAGGAGTTAGTCAGCAGAGCCCTGAAGCTCTGCCGTGCCTCCGTAAATAGCGAAGTGACTCACTGATGGTGTATTCAAAATTATATTCATATTTTCCATATAATATATTAAAATTGCACCAAATTTGACACAACAAAATAGGGGAGTATTTTCCCAGCAATGCCACCTACCAAGTGCTGAGTCGATCGGATGAACAGTTCAAGAGATAGGTGAAGGACATACATACAGGCAGCTTTATTTGATTAGATGTCACTTTTATGTTTTCAGCTCATAGTGCTGCCCCCAAGTGGTCAAAATAAATCCATGTGTGCAACTTTAAAACTGAACTGTTTTTTTTTCCAATGTCCTTCGCAGTAATAAAGTATATGTGTCTTTGAAATGATTTTACTTACTGCTGTCGTGTCGTCCTCACACTCACCACCCACTCTTCCCCTTCAGGTGTCTGCTGCCAGAGAGGAGGTGCCTGGCCGTCGAGGCTTCCCCGGTTACATGTACACCGATCTGGCCACCATCTACGAGCGTGCCGGCCGAGTGGAGGGCAGAAATGGCTCCATCACCCAGATCCCCATTCTCACCATGCCCAATGACGGTGAGAGCAGCAGTCCTAGAATAAAAGCTTCGGACTTCAATAACGTCGTCTTATACTTTGGCCTCAGACCTGTGTAACTGTCAGTACTTGTTCTATTTTCATGTTTTAAAATGCTTAAACCTCTCGTCAAAGTCATGGTTTGAATGGCTAGAGTAGGCATCTGAAATGGACAGAAATGGACTGCGGAGACATTTTTGATGCCTGGAGTTACCATAGCAACACGTATGAAGAGCCTACTCCTATCTAGTTGAACAGTAGTCCCCCATTACAGCATCACAGGGAGGTGATTGTGTCAGCTTTTACTAAACACTGCTGGTGTTCCCAAGGGCTCTTGGCCTCTTGATTTAGAGTAAAGGTCTTTAAACTGAAGCTAACGCATTCTATCCATTTCTGTCCTATGTGTGGCCTTGCTTTAATGCCTGTGTGTCTAATGCCCGTAGTAGGTATTAAATATAATGTATATCATAGTACAACATAGAAAGTTAATCCAGTGGTGTTTTTATTAATTTTACATAGTGAATACAAGACTATTAGATATGTTGTGATGATATATATTTTTTGTGTCTCTAACAGACATCACCCATCCAATTCCTGATCTGACTGGATACATCACAGAAGGTCAGGTCTACGTTGACAGACAGCTGCACAACAGACAGGTATACATCAGTTCTCTTTAAAACAACAGTCATCAAACCTGGGGCAAAGGGTCGGAACTGGTTCTCAGTTAAGATGTCAGCTTTGATTCAATATGTCCCGTGCTGTAGTGTTAAATTTGTATTCATGTCATACTCAAGAGATTAATCTGACAGCAAAGTAAATAAACTGACTGTAATGATTATGAAGAAACTGTTTGAACCAGACAGTCCTGTACCTGTCTTTCAGATCTACCCACCCATCAATGTGTTGCCCTCTCTGTCCCGTCTGATGAAGTCCGCCATCGGTGAGGGGATGACCAGGAAGGACCACGCTGATGTCTCTAACCAGCTGGTAACACATCTACACAAACTTTACCACAACCGTTCCACACGAAGAAGCCAGAACAAAGGATCGATTTTTGATTTAGACCAATTGTTGCATTTCATGTCGTGGTAACTTCCATCATTGCAGCACTCATTCAATAAGGGTTCAGGTGCATTAAGGTGGAACGTGGACCAATCTCACCTGCCAACAACAATGATGCCATAGGACAAATACGTCAAAACAATACCCAAATGTTCCCAAATGAGGATTGATTCAGTTACATTTTGTTTAGACAGCAAAAATGAACATAATCTATGTCAGACATAAAAATGGGCACTTTTGTAATTAAACATCAAAAATGAGATTACTGACTGATTATATTTGGTGCTAATATTGATCTGAAAGGTTATTTATTATAGTATTTTAAATGTAACTCAAGCAGAGCATGTTCTCTTTCATATAATTATGAGTCCATGATATGCAGTATGCTGTTATTACTAAAATATTAGAGAGGAGAACGATTATATACAGATGTTTGTCACCATTAGTTTTTTAGCATCATTCGTATTCATGTCCCTCCTCCTCTGCAGTATGCCTGTTATGCCATTGGAAAGGATGTTCAGGCCATGAAGGCTGTGGTGGGAGAGGAGGCCCTCACATCTGATGATCTGCTCTACCTTGAGTTCCTGCAGAAGTTTGAGAAGAACTTCATTGCTCAGGGTAAGAGGATGCTCTCTATTGTATTTTTATAGTATTAGTCACAGAGGTGGGGTGTCTGTAATTGTTGAAATACTCACTAATATTCTTTGCATCTAGGCCTGTCACACTAATTCCATTATCTACTTACAGTACATATGGACTTATCATATGATACATGGACATGACCTTTGACATCTATATTACCACATTTCACATTAGCAGCTAAGACTCTTTTCATGTTACATTGGCTAAGCAAGTAGTGTCCTCTATTCCTCACTGTGTAGCACCCACTCTCCAATCATTATCATGCTATCATATGGTCATTATATCAGTGGTATAAAATGATATTCAAGTGACAATAATATTGTTTATCGCGATTATTTCTGAGACAATATATCGTCCAGCAAAAGTAATTGCGACTGGTCTAACAGCATCTCTATAGCCGACTGTTGACAGCTGGGTCAAAGATTCATGGTAATGCCTCCAGTTTAGAGGAGGAGCAGCTACAGAGGTCTGCTAACTTCATTTCTTTCTAGCTCCACACCCCCACATTCTTTTCATTGTCAAACTCATTCTCTTCAGCCTTAATTGCAATTCATCACAAAGAGCTTTACACACCTTTTTTTTTGCATATGCAGTAGTACTCCAACACCTGGAAACACTTTGATGTGTAAAATCAGTGGAGAGGACTTCATAAAAATAAAATAAAAACAAGCAGCTGTTTTATTTATACAGTGTGGGAGCAGGAGAAGACTGATCTACCTCTAGAACAAACTAGACTGTTCACATAGTTAGCAGTAAATACATAAAACAACCTG
Source organism: Scomber japonicus (assembly GCF_027409825.1). Lineage (NCBI taxonomy): Eukaryota > Metazoa > Chordata > Actinopteri > Scombriformes > Scombridae > Scomber > Scomber japonicus. The sequence goes on along the minus strand of NC_070591.1, from coordinate 32,992,334 downwards.
TTAAATTGTGAATTGAACCACATATGGGACTTTTACACATCATTGGTACTGTGATTGTAAAGAAAAAGGTGAGAGTGTTGGCAGCTCAAGAGGGTTAACATGATCTGATGTTCCCAGGAGGATGCTTTTATTTTACACTCTGAAAAGTGAGTATCAGCAGCTAGCTCCCATCTCTTGTTTTGTTTGCGTAACCTAGGTGATCTTTACTGAACATGTGTTTTTGATACAGTCTCTACACTTATGTTGCACCTCTCTATTAAAGCCCAGGGTAATTATGTTAAAGTGCAGATGCTATATACAGTATTATGCTTTAAAATAAAAACATAATATTTTTACGTTTTAATTCTTACAGAAATAAGATCAGCATACATGTGGAGTGGCGCTCTCAAATAATGAGGAAACTAGCAATCAGTAGAGAACATTTCATGTTATTGAGTATTTGAACTCGTCCGTTACAGCGTATTGCTTTGAAAACGGCGGTTGAAGTGACATTCACATTGTATTTCTGAGTTTGTTTGTCCCTGGAAAATATCGATCTGTGTTGCTTCCTCGTAGCTTTTGTTGCTGGAGGATACCCGGCCATCTCTTTTCTTAGTAGTGACTACGACTAAACAAAGCACAGCGCTGACACAGTTTAACCTTCTCTGTAGAGAAGCTGTATTTCCTCTTTAGAGCGCTGATGGATTCCACAAGAGAATAGTCATCACAGCAAGACAGGATGGGAAATGGGGAGGGAAATACTAAGCCCCACCACCACCACCACCACACGCACACACACACACACACACAC